>NC_139644.1:20199986-20259986 GCF_964638095.1 Poromitra crassiceps | reverse complement strand
TGAGAGACTCTTAATATAATTTTAACAAACTTTATTGAATCAGAATAGACAGTTTGAGTATGGCGTATGACTCCATGATGTGACGCTCCTCTTGCTTATGAGAGAGGGCGTCGGTGCTGTAAGAGATAGGACATCCCCCCCCCCCAACGGGAGTCATAACATTGGTGGTGATCTGGGGGAGGTGGTGGGATGAAGCTTCTTGCCTGGAGATGCTGGATGGATGCGTGATGCTGACACAAGGTGAGTGATGACTGCACGAGTGTGATTTAAGCTGTGGTGATGGGGGCCTTATATAGTACCAGGAGAAGGGCATTTATGATGTCATAACTGACGTCATTTGGGCAACTGACGTCACGCTGCAAAGGTGACGTCATGGAGAAGGTGACGTCGGAGATGGTGACGTCATTTAGTGACGTCATTTGGGCTGAGGGTTATGACAGCATGGGGTGCTCTATTAATGCCTTATTTGGTCTTCCATGATTGAACTACAGTCTGCGACTACACTTCAATCATGAGAGACTCTTAATATAATTTTAACAAACTTTATTGAATCAGAATAGACAGTTTGAGTATGGCGTATGACTCCATGATGTGACGCTCCTCTTGCTTATGAGAGAGGGCGTCGGTGCTGTAAGAGATAGGACATCCCCCAAAGGAATTTAAAGTTATTTCGGGAACAGGGAGAGTGAAAACGGGGGTCATCCCCCCGTGTGAAGGCCTAAAAATGTACGTTTTTCACCAGAGCGCAACCCCACAGCACTTCCTTTTTCTCAGCATTCGGCAAACTGCAGAAATATTCACTTGACATCGTTACTTTTGTTTTCGCCGCTCAGCTGTATAGACGGTTTTCACAGAATGGTCAGTCCTGCACTTGAATGTTTTTTTTCTTTTATGTCCATAGCAAACACTGCAACATCAAGTGAGCGGGGGTTCAATTTAGAATGTTTTTGTTGTCAAGTTAAAACCGTCTATACTGGGTCTCTACTCTACCTCTGTGTGTGTGTGTGTGTGTGTGTGTGTGTGTGTGTGTGTGTGTGTGTGTGTGTGTGTGTGTGTGTGTGTGTGTGTGTGTGTGTGTGTGTGTGTGTGTGTGTGAAGGCAAATAAACGAGTGGATTGAACTTGCCTTTCAAGGGAAATCCAACTAGAATCTTTAATCTAATCTTTAGATGTATTTCACGGTCATGTGGGAAATAACAGCAGAATGACAGCAGATATGTTGTATGCTGTAGGTTGGTCACGTTGATATTAATTTGATTCAAATAACTCTGTGTGAATGTCCACGAAACACCTATACATCATGCTGCATATTACATAACCCTATATCTGAACAAATCATACAAAGTAGCCTAAACATGTTTCAGTCAGTCTCTCATCTGGAGCTTTTATAATGGAATAAGTAGACCTAATGTACACGTGGGAATCTGCACATCACATACTTATGTTATTATGTATTTCTTTGCATTCATAAAGTTACACATTCTTCCGTAAATACACTATGTTCTTTCTGTAGACTGGTTGATACAACACTTTGCACACTTTCTCTATAATAACATATTCCCCTTTTAATTTTCTCCTGTGTCATTTGTTATATATTGCATATATATCTTGATGTCATGTTTTTAATTTACTTTGACACATATATTGAAAATATGTACATGTTTTCATAGAAATCTGTATGCATAATTATGTTTTCATATTCACTGTGCATGTTTCATATTATGCATGTTATTCCCACCAAGGCATACATTTTGGAGCGGATCTGGACCCGACTCACGAACAAGCAGAGAAGAGGTCTATATGCTCACCAAATTTCCTTCTAGTTTTCATTATGTTATTTGTCTCAATATGTTCTACTGTTGTAGAACTGCTATTATTTTTGTTCCAAATATGTCTGGTGTCTGGTGTTGTAATTTGTTATTCAGTTGTAATTGTTATACAGTATTATGGTTTGTGTTTATGCTACCACCCTATTTGTTCACTTCTTCTCATTATTTCTACCTTATTTTCTCTTTGCTCTTATTCTATTATTTGCTGCTGCAAGAAGCCAGTTTCCCAAAGGGGATCATTAAGGTTTCATCTAAACTAATGAAGTGTGTCATACAGCCAAACATATCTCAAGACTTTGACGATTGTCTAACCAAACAAAACTGATTACTACCCTCAGTCATCTTCTGATAAAGCACTTCTTGGCTCATCATACAAAGGACTTTTTGTCTAAGTCGTTCTAACGAAAAGAAATAAATACATTTTACCCACTGATGCAGTAAACAAATCCAATTTTAAGGTTGTCAACATCTGCAATTTGAAGGTGTTGTCAACCCCTTAAAAGTTTAATTTCCTGTAGGTTCCTTTTAATATCCTGTTAATGCTCAAGGAAAATGACAAATGTTCGTGGGAGAAGGAAAGCCTATAGACACATTCGGGCACTTCTTCTCAGGGATCTGTCCCATAATGAATTATTACCTCAGCAGGTGGGCTTGCAGGCAGTGGAACCTCATGAGGAACAATGCTGAGAGAATGCAGCAATCCACACTGAGAGGTTCATTGATTTTCTATCCCATTTTTATCCCCCATTAGCCTAGTGCTAATTTAATTTATAGTTAGTTAGTTTAGGAGGAACCACATTAGCAACCAGGATATTGCATGTTTTGGTGAAGGGGGTTCCTATATGAAGGAAACCCCCGGGAGGCACGGGGAGAACATGCAAACTCCACACAGAAAGGCCCTTTTGACGACCCCACCCGGGCGGTGGGCACTCGAGGGCATGCGGACGGGCACGCATTCCTCCAGCGTTCACAGTGTCCCAGGTGGGAATCGAACCCAGTCATTAACATTACACGAAAACAAAAGCAAGAGAGATACACTGTAGCACACATACAAGTAATGGACACGCTACCGCAACTGGCCGCATCCATATGAGAAGGGGGAGGAAGGCTGACGCTACTACGGAAGCCAATAAGGCCATCCACATGATGTCACTAACGTAGCTTTACCTCCTTCTGATGGACAGCCAGGGGTACCAATCATCCACAAGCGCGATGGCACCGCCCAGTCTACACATAACCTCGCGTCACCAGGCTCTTCTCGGCGAGAAAGAGCCTGGCTTCCGTTCACATTTGATTTTGTCACCCTACCTGGTTCCAGCCTAGAGCCCGCCCTAGACAGGAAGGGCAGCGTTTCTAGCTCGTCAACTTTTACGTTAACTTGATAATTTGACACAAGTATCAGAACGGCAAACAACAAAACAAAAGATGGACGTACCAAACTAACTTTTTGAAGAAGTTCGTGTAGAAACATTGCGGATTCACAATCTCACATCTTTTAAGCCAATACAGAAGCTTTGCATCAGACAATTAATCGAGGAAAGAGACGTCAAGCTAACGGCAACAAATACGTTTTTTTGGCGCACGTCCTTCCGGTGTTCATTCTGGTTCCGTGGTTTACGCCCCCATAGAGACACTGCGTAACGCGTCATCATTCAGAAACCACGCCCAAGACGGGGGAAAACACAAACTCCTGTCCAATCCTGGCGTTCTCCTATGTCACGTGCATGGTTGCGTGTTGCACCAAAAGATCGTATATACGGAAGATGAACACTCCAACTTACTTCTTGACAGCTAGATCCACATTTTTCTTCTCGCCAATTCTCAATGGCTTCCTTGTTTTGCTCAGGAGTACAAAAAAACTTTAACTGGCGATTTTTTACATTTGTTTTCTGCGCAGCCCCACCACACAACAGCTTTTAGCTATGTTTAATTCAAGGAAAATTATGCTGGTGTGTGGAAATGAACGGAGCTCTTCCCCCGTGATGGGCGTGGCCTATTACATGCAATGTCTCTATGACAAAAAGCGGGGTGAAAGGTGCCCAGACTAGTCTACACATTTTGACGGGTAGATTAGTATACTTTGAATTTGTTGCACGAAAGGACAGGAATGTGATGGCAAAGTGCAAAGCTTGCCCATGCAGGCCAGAAGCAATTTATCCACTGCTGGATATCAAATCTCTCCAAGCACCGGAAGGCAACATGCTAACAACACAAAGCTACTGTATCAGCTAAAGAAGCAGGGACCCACGCTGAGACATGTGTAGCAGCAGGTAAGGTGAAAAGCAGAGATAAACAGGCTTGTTGCATTGTCAGAGGAAATGTTGCCAGTGTAAGCTGGCAATGGAAGTGTTGTGTTGTGTTGATGGTGGAGCGCCTGCCTGACGCTGTATGTTGGAGTGGAGTTATCCAAAGTTGGAGTTGTCTCCGTCTTTCAGAAACAAAGATCTGGGCATTGCCGCATTCATGTGCTCCTCGGATATTACGGATTTACCGTATTTACGAGTTGTGAGCACATGAACGGCCCTTCAATGTCGTATTTACCAGTGGGAATTTCAGAGATTTCGATGCTACATGAGTTTCCGACGTTGTGACGTTGCATGAGGATTCGGGACTCGGGACTACAACAATGGCGGGAAGTAGGCTATGGAGTCAGTGGCACCAGACTTTAAAACGTTATAATTTTGTTATTCTGTTCATAGTAGTGTAACGTGTTCAGGTAATCCAAGTATTACCTGTAATGTGATGTGCAACCTAAGTGTCTGGATCGCAGCTAGGAACTGATGTGTGTGGGTGTGTTCCTAGGGGGAAGGGGATATATGTGACCAGCGGCCGGGGCGGAAGCGAGTCAGTGCCATGCGGGCGAGGAGACCGGTTGTTATGTGTAGAGCTAGCGGTGTGAAGCTAGCTGCTAGGAGCTAACGAAGCCTGTGAATAAAGACCCTGTACCAACTACAACTCTCCGTTCTTTGGCGTATCAGCGATACGCTACATTGGCGTCAGAAGTTTAAAACGGTGAATTACCTCCAGAATCAGCAAGATGGTTAACAAGTTCCTGAAGAGAGAGAAGCAAAGACTCAAACGGGAGGCGGGAAGAGAAAGAGCCGGGGCGGACTACCAAGCACCCGAGGAGAAAGAAGACGGGGTAGACGCGGCCGCTACCACAGAGATCCAGGCGGGGATAGCAGCAGCAAGCCTGGGGTTTGTGATGATAAAATCCGAACTAAACGGCGATATCCCCGTAGCCACGGAAGCTACCCCGCGGCTCAAAGAGGCTAGCAGGCGGGCTAACGAGGCGGCGGAGAGAGCGGAAGAGCCGAGGCCGGTGAGAGTGAAGATCGAGCGGGTTGACAACACCGCTGTAGCCATGGAGGCTGTGCCACGGCCCGGTGAAGCCTCGGTGTATCCGGAGAATAGGGGGGAATACAGACTGATGAGGGAGAACCTCGGGCGGGAGGAGAGCGGAGCCGAGCCGGGCCCCGCTGGCAGACAGGCGGGGAGTGACGAGGCTGAAGCACGGCACGCGACGGCGGGGGATGGCGCCCGCAGAACCAGGAAGGACGTGCTCGTCCCGAAATACAACGGTAAAGGCGAGTGGGAGGCATACTGCAAGCAGTTTGAGGAGGCTGCAGAATGGAATGGCTGGACGAGAAGGGAGAGAGCCAGCCATCTCGTGATGTCCCTCGAGGGCGAGGCTACGGCGTGCGTGTCGGCAATAGCGGATACAAAGGACTTGGATGTGGTGATGGGGGCCCTGCGGAGACGCTTCGGACGATGTGAAGAGCAGGCCATCGTAGCCGCGGAACTGTGTAACAGACGCAGACGGCAGGGTGAGTCGCTGCGTGCACTGGCAACAGACATTGAGACTCTCAGCCGGCGCGCATACAGCCAGCTACCGACGGAGGCGCTGGATGGGTTAGCCCTAAGCTACTTTGTCCAGGCCATCGAGCCACGGGGTCTAAGCCAGAAGGTAACGCTGGGACATCCAAAAACACTGTGAGCAGCGCTGGAGTTGGCGCTGGAGATAGAGACAGTAGAAGGCTGGGATAAGAGCAGCGGCATAATGGAGGCCGCCCCAGTGGTGAGAATGGCAGCGGAGAGCCAGCTACAAGAAGAGCCAGCGTGGAAGACGGCCTTGGCAGAGCAAGGCAACATGGTGAAAGAGCAAGGCAACATGGTGAAAGAGCTATCTGAGTCGGTGCGCCAGTTAACAGAACAACTGCTCCGAAGCGCGACCCTGCAGCCCACCCCACGAGACAATACCGGGGCCAGGGGGCCCGGGGCCATGCGCTGCTGGACCTGTGGACGCCCCGGGCATCGGGCCAGAGAGTGCCGCGGAGGAGCGTGGAACCAGGGAAACGGCGCGGGGCCCGTCTAAGAGGGGCGAGACGGGCCCCCTACGTCATATTCCCTATGGCCACGTCACCGTTGGAGGGGGCCCAGCGGTACAGACGGGGAGGGGGGGCGTCGCCTTCCCCCGAAGCAGACGACATCGCCGGCGCTGTCAACATGCAGAACGGGCCGCACACGATGAACGGCTGCCATGTTCAGGTCCGCCTGCAAGGGAAGCCCTGTGTCGCCCTGGTGGACACGGGGTGTACGGCAACGCTGGTGAACTACAACATGATGCCAGAGGGAGCGCTTCTGGAGCAGCCAGCGGACCAGCTGCTGAGGACAGTATCCGGTGAGTTGATGCCGATGAGGGGAAGGGGGTCCGTGATGATAACTGTGGGGGGACAGACAGTGAACTTTCCGGTATGGGTAGTAGAGATGGCGGGGCCCTGTATCTTGGGGGAGGACTACTTGACGCTAAACCAATGCACAGTAGACCTAGGGAAGAGCACACTGACGTTTGCAGGGGGGCCGGTAGTCCAGATGGGTCACCCTCCCACCGCTCCAGGGGAGCAACCAAACGTCAATAACATCACTGTATACCGCGTCACAGTTGAGCACGGGCCCCACGCGGAGCCGAAAAAGAGACTGTGTTGGACATGTGGAGAGCCGGGCCACGTGGCGAGGTGGTGCAGAAGCGGTCCCGGGAGACGGACCGGGTATGCGGGACAACGACATGGTCAGCAGGGAGCCTGCTGGGCATGCGGCGAGATTGGACACCTGGCTAGAGAGTGTCAAAAGGCTGTCGGGGACCGGAGGGCAGCGGGAGAAGAGAGACGTGCAGGCGGCGGACAGGTGAGACTCTGCTGGACTTGCCGTTCGCCTGGGCACTTAGCCAGAAACTGCACTGCGCCCCCCACGGTTGCTGTGCGGAAAGCCGAGGTGGAGAGCGAGGCCGGTTGTGTTCCCCCTGCTGTCCTGAACACGCCGTCCCCTGGGGAAGGGGGGCGGGAGGACGACCGAGTGCAGGAGGTGGAGGAAGACGAGGAGGACTGTCCAGATGTGGATCTGGAGGACGACAGAGCGACCATCAAGGATGTCGACGTGAGTGAGTGGAAACGCAGGCAGGCGGAAGACGCGGAGATCGGTCCGGTGCTTGCGTTGGTGGCGGCCGGACGCCGGCCCCCTGTGAAGGAGACTCACATGTTTTCCGGTGCCACGAAAGGACTGTGGAACATGTTTTCCGACCTGCGGCTAGATGAAGACGGGCTGTTGGAGAGAACAGAGCACGGGGTAAAAGGGAGGCAGGCGGTTGTACCCGGTTACCTGCGAGAGTTGGCGCTTAAGGGGGCACACAAGGGCCCTGGTTCCAGTCATTTTGGGCCCGAAGAGACACTCACCCGCATCCGTGGACATTTCTACTGGGGCAAACAAAAGGAGGATGTGCGAAGATACTGCGATGCGTGTGAGGACTGTGGGGCACAGAGGGGGGACCGTGCTGACTTACACTGCAGTGCATGTGTTGACTGTAATGTGCTTCAGATGGGACAGAAGCTTTAAAAGGGGGGATGGAAATAGTGGTTGAAGTGGGATAATGTGAGTAAGAAAAAAGGTTTAAATGAAGGTAATGGAAAAAGAATGATGTAAATGTTGGGGTTGTTGTCGAACTGAAATTATATTGTGTTGAATTTAAATGAATGTGTGAAAAAGAAGGAAATAATGAAAACTAGACATTACGGAGTACCTAATGGAAAACTGGACATTATGACGGGGGTGCTGAAAAGAAAAGACTGGTTGTTGGGGAATTATAATTTGATGTGGTGATGGGAAAAATGTTGTGTTGGTGTGTTTTGGTACAGGGGGATATGTGTGGGTTGTGGGTGTTAACGTGGGCGTTAACCTTATTGTTGGGTGAGGAGTATGTAACGTGTTCAGGTAATCCAAGTATTACCTGTAATGTGATGTGCAACCTAAGTGTCTGGATCGCAGCTAGGAACTGATGTGTGTGGGTGTGTTCCTAGGGGGAAGGGGATATATGTGACCAGCGGCCGGGGCGGAAGCGAGTCAGTGCCATGCGGGCGAGGAGACCGGTTGTTATGTGTAGAGCTAGCGGTGTGAAGCTAGCTGCTAGGAGCTAACGAAGCCTGTGAATAAAGACCCTGTACCAACTACAACTCTCCGTTCTTTGGCGTATCAGCGATACGCTACAGTAGCTATCATTTATTTTTAGTAGTTGCACATTATGACCTATGTATCTACCATAATGATGACCCACTACTTGCTTTTAGTAAGAAAACACCAGCCACGAGAAAACAAGTGTCCATGTTTGTTGCTCTTTCTGACCAAGAGCACTTGAACGGGGTCCTGTCGTAATTACCACATCACCCCTGGTAAATCCGATATATCCGAGGAGCACATGAATGCTGCATATGTCATCCTTATTAGGGATTTGTGTTGATATGTGGGCATAGCCTAAGGTTTAATGTTGTTAACTGACAATGCATCTCAGGCGATGTTTAGGAGTAACACAAATGTAATGTAACGATTTAATGTAATGAGTAGTGTAATGAATTACTTGCTCCAAGGAGTATTACTTTTTTAAAGTAATGTGTAGTGTGTAATATATTACTTTTTTGAGTAACAACCCCCAACACTGACTATGAGTAGTGGAGAGAGATGCATGCTCTATTGTACTGGTTATACTTGCAAGGAATCATTTGATGTCATCATGTTCACAACGTGTGGACGATGTTGACAAAAGGACAGCGAGGCTTAAAAGCTTAGCCGCTGCGGGGGATGGGGGTTGCAGACTGACATCTCAGGAGGCGAAGGGTTGTTGTTAGATGAACTCTGGATAATCATGCCTTTTAGTGTCTGTCTCCTGTCACCTGGATAGCTGCACCGCATAAACAAAGTCATCAGGAGAGGCCTACTGAAATTATGGACTGGAGCTGTAGAGCCCCATTAGTCAGGGTATAGCGCCACCTGTGGTGCCATTTTCACTCCATTCACTCACTGTCAGATTGATCCTCATAATGTACGTATATGTATATGTACATTTTGATCATGTGTGACACTAAAAAGGAGCAAAATTGACTAGAAAATCCAATTGAATTTGTTTTTGTACCAGCAAGCTCTTCACAGTTTTGAGGTTTCTATTTTATAGGTTTCACCTGACTAGTATATCAGTTAGAGAGAGAAAGGCAGTGTTATTGGTGGAATTTTTATTTGCACCTCTTGGTACATGATGATGACTTTCCATTTTCCAGGGAGTAAAAAATAATACAATTTGTATATTGAATTGCCAAATAGGCGTATGATAAAATATAATGGCCTAAAAAGGTGATTTTTCTTCTTTCATTTAAGTGTTTATTAAATGAAACCATTGAGTGTAAACACCAGACTGTGGCAGTGCAGTGTCTGGTGTCTCAGAAACTTTTCAGATTCCCTCTGGATGGCAGATGAAAATAGTATGAAACATGTTTGTCAACAGCCTGCAGACATCCCTGTATCCACGGTCTATTTTTAGAAATTACACCACTGTAGGTTCTCTGTGAATTTATTAACAACCTCAAAGATGCTGTTGTAATTTGTTCTTTCTATGGGCTGAATATCTTCTCACCAAAATCTGCATATGAAAGATGTATGCCGTCGGTGATGTTTATGCTAATGCTAGAGGAGCTGCGATTGTACAAAGAGTTGAGTGTCTGAATCTCAAAAGTCAATATTAGATTCTATTGCAAGTGGCCTGCATGGTGCCCTGAGATTCATGTGCCTTAATGGCCATCACACAAGGATTTATCTCCTCTCTGCTAAGGATTTAATGTATGTGAAGCCTACTTGCTGATCCACATGGTGAGAACTAAGGACATGTGTCAGCTAATTGGTCTAACCTCTTACTTCTCACCTGGTTTTGAAAAGGACACTTCTGGCACCTTCTGCCCTCTACAGTATACTTCAGGGTACAGGTGTTTCCTGTTTCAAAGTTCCCTATTGCCACCGCCTGTCATGGCAGTAATTATGTAAGTTAATTTGGACCACATCCACAGGAGCGTTGCAAGAGAAAAAGAAATCCCTCTCCTCTGGGTGGCGAGTGCAGCTTGCGTTAATAGCATGACCATTAGTCTCTTGACAACTTATTTTGAGCGTCAAAAGAAGAAGTTGAACTTTAAATGTGGGCCACCCTGGTGTGAGTCACAGCTGAACATTGACGATGTAATGTTTGTTGCTCTGGAGTCTTCTGGAAATACAAAAGCTCTCTCTTCTGATCGGTAAGGAATGCAAGAATTTTTTTCTAATGCCGATAATTATCTTGTTATCTTCAAAGATAATTAACTTGTGATCTCAAGAAAATGAGCTTTTGTCATCTTGAGATAACAAGATAATCAACCCGTTATCATGAGGAAACAAAATGTTGTTTCCTCTTATTTTTCTGATTTCAGCTGAAAATGACAGATCAAGTAGTAGCCATTATTGCGTCAAACTGTACTCCCATCAAGCTCACAACACAGGCAGAATTGCATTGTCAGTCTTCCTGTTTGAGAGTTCATGAGTTAATTATCCCGGTAACACTTTAGAATGCAGCCTGCAACTTATAGCATAAGTACAGGGTAACTTACAGGGTAAGTACAGGGTAACAAGATGAACTATGGAGTAAGGGGGTAACAAATCGGGGAGTTATAAAAAAAAACTTATAGCATTTTTGTAACCATTTTTGGGTACCTATTCTGTTGTTATAAGTTATAACATAGCTATTTTTGAAACTACCGGGTACCTATTCTGTTGCTACATGCTATATACATATGACATGAGAAATATCATTTCAATTTCATTTCAATTTAGGAGAACTTAACTACATTATGAGTTCTCTTTTAATTCCTCCCAAAATTCTAGGTTCTATTTCAGTCTGCTGCACATATCATGTAATAATAGCCTACAATTGTTACAACTGCCCAGCCGCTGGGCAGTTCTGCAGGCTTGGGTACTCTCCAAGGTGCTGAATCCACTGCGGTGCATAACCCGTGCCGGGTTTTGAGAACTGTCCGAGGCGCCATGAAGCCATCCACTGCGGGGCAGAACCCACAGCAAGTTTCCCTGGGGACCCGAAAGTTCTCCAGGTGGGAGTCAGCGGCCTATAGGAGATGGGCCATCAGTCTGCAAATTATCTGTGATTTCATACTGTTGAACCTGTTGATCCACACACTGTCAGTGCTGAGTCTGGATCCTGCTACTTACTGTCAACACCAGTATCCTCACTACCTCCTGTCTAGCAGTGACACCAAGTATCCTCACTACCTCCTGTCTCCAGCAGTGTTTTTTTTTTTACCGTTGGGTTCCCAGATTGCCAGCAGTGGAACCGTGTGCTTGTATGTATTCATGCATGTGTCTTCATGTTTGTATGTTACAATACATTCAGAATAGTAACCATAACAAAATCTCATACTCGCACACAAATTCGTTGCAGCAGCAGGTTACACAGCAGACATCCATGAAACAATGTACACATGGGTTGTTATGCGGTTCTAAATTGCCAAAACATACAGTAATATTTCTCAGCTGGTACCATTATCTTCTGTGTTTGATTGTAATTATTGACACAGAGGGAAAAACGCACTACAGCTGAGTCTGACGAAGCCTCTCAGAACAGGGACTGAGTGAAGGTGAAAAATGATCTGGATCTGGAGCACACGGTCAAGTTGAGCAATTTATTCAGGTGCAAACAAGGACTGACGTTTCGACACTCGCAGGTGTCTTCTTGTTTTTGACTCTGAATCTGAATCTTGTGCTCCAGATCCAGATCATTGTAATTATTGACATTTACGTTACTGCTCCCTAACAAGACATCATACTAAATCAATTAAAAGTCTGCTCTGCATATTCCTTGTTGTGCTTCACTGAAATGATATGTATAGCTTTTTGCGTATTGTGCACATTTAAGGTAAGAACTATAATTTGATGTTGCTGTTCATGGGCAGGTGTAATATACACTAACCAAAAGAAAAGCAGGTTGAATAATACCCTATGTAGTAATGTGAAATATACATTATACCATGTGCAACGCTAGAATGTGTTTTCCTTTAGTTTACAATCAAATTGGAAAGATTGGAATTGTTAGAAAACCTTCTTGTTTTGTTGTGGTCACATTCTATTTTTTCAAAATAGAAATGGAGAGAGCCAAACCTAGGAGTTGCACTGAGGGAGGGTTGCAAGAGATACACATGCCGCAGACAAATTTATTCATGGAAAACTCAGGAAACTAACAAGAAAGCGAGACTGACAGACAAAGACTTCTGTCTTTGTCAGTATGAGAGGACAGAGAAAGGTAGCTTAGCTATATCTGGCAGTCCTGTAGCTGTCACCATAGCTATATTTCAGATTCTTTTCGTGTTTTCTTTAACTGCTGCTGTTGCAGTATGTGTACTCATCTGTTTATACCTGCTGATATTGTTGAGCCTGCACTCAATACTGTAATAACAAGGTGAACCCCAGATCAGGAGAGATATTGATTGAAAGCCAGATATACAGTAGAATGAACTTTCTTGAAAGCGAGAGAGATTTATTTTATTTATTTCTAAATTTGTCATCATGACTGATGTTCTGTTCAGGGTCAGCATCGAGAGGCATCACAAAATGCAGACTGCAGGAAGTGTACAATCAGAGGTGCCTCAGGAAAGCCAAGAAGGTCATCAAGGACTCAACCCACACACACAACAGTCTGTTCTCCCTGCTGCCCTCAGGGAGGAGATACACAAACCAACAGACTGAGGAATACCTTCTTCCCTCAGGCCACAAGACCCCTCAATGAATAAATAACACACACCACACACCACCCACTCACAACATGCATCCCCCCACACACACTAACACACACCACACACCACACCCACTCACAACATGCATCCCCCCACACACACTAACACACACCACACACCACCCACTCACAACATGCATCCCCCCACACACACTAACACACACCACACACCCACTCACAACATGCATCCCCCCACACACACTAACACACACCACACACCACCACTCACAACATGCATCCCCCCACACACACTAACACACACCACACACCCACTCACAACATGTGTCCCCCCACACACACAAACACTCCTCCCCCAGACAATAAATTGACAGTACAATAATTCTGTTGTATTGTTGTATTGCCATTTGTACATTACTGCTACCTAACTTGCCCTGACTGCACCTTCTACCAGCAAACTATGCTATTTCTATCATTCTATCTTATTTCTATTCTATTGTGTTTGCACTGTTTGCCTTATTGACGTACTTTACACATATTTAATTGTTTACCTGATTACTTGAGTGTACCTACTTACCTGACTGCACCTAGTGTTTTGAGAGGACAAGGGAAATCCCTGCCCTCTGAGAACACACACACACACACACACACACACACACACACACACACACACACACACACTCCATTGTAGCCTCAAACGGTGCTGTGATGATGATGATGATGGTGCAGAATGAGCGACATTGTGAGATTTGGACCAAGGGGGAGGTGACTCAGCTGTTCCACTATTTCCCCTATCCCCCCTAAATCTGTTCCCTCATTAATCCGGTTCCCACCGTGTGACTGGGGCCAACCCTGGCTCACATACCCCACACCTGACCCAGCCTGTGTCTGCGTCTTCACAGTCACAGTCACACCCAGCCTGTCTTCCTGTGTCTGCGTCTTCACAGTCACAGTCACACCCAGCCTGTGTCTGCGTCTTCACAGTCACAGTCACACCCAGCCTGTCTTCCTGTGTCTGCGTCTTCACAGTCACAGTCACACCCAGCCTGTCTTCCTGCGTCTGCGTCTTCACAGTCACACCCAGCCTGTCTCCCTGCGTCTGCGTCTTCACAGTCACACCCAGCCTGTCTCCCTGCGTCTGTGTCTTCACAGTCACACCCAGCCTGTCTCCCTGCGTCTGCGTCTTCACAGTCACACCCAACCTGTCTTCCTGTGTCTGCGTCTTCACAGTCACACCCAGCCTGTCTTCCTGTGTCTGCGTCTTCACAGTCACACCCAGCCTGTCTTCCTGCGTCTGCGTCTTCACAGTCACACCCAGCCTGTCTCCCTGCGTCTGCGTCTTCACAGTCAGGAAGCTGATGGAAGCTGACAGCCTTCTGTCTGCCTGCCTGCCCTACCGCCTGTGGATATCCTTGGCCTTACTGACCTCAATGTACCAATGATGACATGAGGGGGCACATGAACGGATATAACACTTGACAGCGGAAAAAGCAGATGAGCATAATTGAGGAGAGTGTGCAATGCATGCTTTTATATGCAAAAGCAGGTATCGTCCAGTCAGCATCAGCTGTCCCTCAGGGTGAACCTGTTGCGTAATGCCTCACACACAATTCACTTTAGGTAAGCCTAGTTCTGTTGGCTCCACGGGAAATCATTACAGTCAATGGAGGACCTTTATATAAACACACCGCCCCCTTCTGCAGGGGCAGGGTTTGTTTTGCAATGGCAGTTGACCAACAGACTCAACCGAAACTGATCAAACCACCGTAGGAGATGAATGGTTGGCATAGCAATTAAACATGTTTCAATAATGAGAGACTAGTAGAAAGTTTAACAAGCTTTAATGATACAACAAATTAATTTTGGCGTATGACTCCATGATATGATGACGCTCTCCTGAGATGATGAGAGGGCATCGTCAGTGAAGAATAGGATAGGAAATCCCCCATAGGGAATTCTTCAATCAGGAGTCATGATGATGGCGGTGGTCAGGGGAGGAGGTGGAGCGAAAACAACTGCTTCAGCAACTGAGAATGACACATGGCACATACAGCACATAGCAAACAGTAAAACATGGACCCTGATATACTATGCTGATTAGGTGATTGGGATCAGCTGGAGAGGAATAGCTTGGGCTGATTGGTTATTGCCACATGTGTGGTAAACTGTGAATGGGTGAGGAGACAGCATCAGAGAAAGGGGGCGAGCCTAACAATAAATGTGTTATACAACCTCAAAGAAAGGGGGCGTGCACTGTGATATGACGTGAACTGGGCGTTGGCTGTTAAGTAGTCTTCATTATTGAAAATAGTCCAAGACATCATATCTTTTTACAATAAATGCATCTTGTATACACTTTTTTATTATTTTACCTTTATTAGGTATTTATTTATTATTTTGCCTTCCCACTTTGCAGAGAGGTCAGAGCACAGGGGCAGTGCTCCTGGAGCTGGCAGGGACTCAGTGTTTTGCTCAAGGACACTTCAGCTGGATGCTGGCCAACACAGGGGATTGAACCTGGGTCCTATACAGAGTAGACGAACAACGGTCTCTTTAACCACTGAGTGGGAGGAAGAGAAATGTCAGAGTGCAACAGGATGTGTGGAGAGCCAAGCAAGGCTGTGTGCAGTGGAGAGTGTAAGGTGTGATTTGGTGTGACGTGTTGCTCTCTGTGACAGAGTTGCAGTGGAGAGTGTAACATGTGATTTGGTGTGACGTGTTGCTCTCTGTGACAGAGTCGCAGTGGAGAGTGTAACATGTGATTTGGTGTGACGTGTTGCTCTCTGTGACAGTGTTGCAGTGGAGAGTGTAACGTGTGATTTGGTGTGTCGTGTTGCTCTCTGTGACAGTGTTGCAGTGGAGAGTGTAACGTGTGATTTGGTGTGACGTGTTGCTCTCTGTGACAGTGTTGTAGTGGAGAGTGTAACGTGTGATTTGGTGTGACGTGTTGCTCTCTGTGACAGTGTTGCAGTGGAGAGTGTAACGTGTGATTTGGTGTGTCGTGTTGCTCTCTGTGACAGTGTTGCAGTAGAGAGTGTAACGTGTGATTTGGTGTGACGTGTTGCTCTCTGTGACAGTGTTGCAGTGGAGAGTGTAACATGTGATTTGGTGTGTCGTGTTGCTCTCTGTGACAGTGTTGCAGTGGAGAGTGTAACGTGTGATTTGGTGTGACGTGTTGCTCTCTGTGACAGTGTTGCAGTAGAGAGTGTAACATGTGATTTGGTGTGTCGTGTTGCTCTCTGTGACAGTGTTGCAGTGGAGAGTGTAACATGTGATTTGGTGTGTCGTGTTGCTCTCTGTGACAGTGTTGCAGTGGAGAGTGTAACGTGTGATTTGGTGTGTCGTGTTGCTCTCTGTGACAGTGTTGCAGTGGATAGTGTAACGTGTGATTTGCTGTGACGTGTTGCTCTCTGTGACAGTGTTGCAGTGGAGAGTGTAATGTGTGATTTGGTGTGACGTGTTGCTCTCTGTGACAGTGTTGCAGTGGAGAGTGTAACGTGTGATTTGGTGTGACGTGTTGCTCTCTGTGACAGTGTTGCAGTGGAGAGTGTAACGTGTGATTTGGTGTGACGTGTTGCTCTCTGTGACAGTGTTGCAGTGGAGAGTGTAACGTGTGATTTGGTGTGACGTGTTGCTCTCTGTGACAGTGTTGCAGTGGAGAGTGTAACGTGTGATTTGGTGTGACGTGTTGCTCTCTGTGACAGTGTTACAGTGGAGAGTGTAACGTGTGATTTGGTGTGACGTGTTGCTCTCTGTGACAGTGTTGCAGTGGAGAGTGTAACATGTGATTTGGTGTGACGTGTTGCTCTCTGTGACAGTGTTGCAGTGGCAGGAGCCCAACGGTGAACTTGAGGTCCCACTGAACATCAGACTGTGGGCTGTGAGAAGCTAAAACTGAATCACCAAACACCGTCTTAATCATCAAATTCACGATATCATCATCGTCTGCAGATAATGAAAGATATCCCTTCCCCAGCGAGCACAAAACGTTTTTTCAACGTTGATTTTTAGTTGAAATCTGGGTGATATTGGGTTTGAACGTCTAAGACCTAATTTCACCCTCTTTTCAACCGGCTAAAATGCGGTTACAACGTCAACGTGTAAAAAAACACAATTTGGTTCATCATATTGTTAAAACATTTGTTGTAGCTTGGAATAGAGGCAATATTGATAGTGTGTGGATTGGCATTTGTCCATTTTATTGTGTAACTGAGAGTTGAAATCTGGTCTATACGAAAACTACATTTCAACGCATTTTATGTCACATGAAATATCATAAATATGGGACTATATAGGCTATGTGGTGCCAGCAAAAAGCTTCCAGGACACAACTATGGTTAATAGTTTAGCGCAATACTATAAAATAATGAATTCAGTTCCTGCCACAACGTGCATGCGCAAGTACTTAATTGCTAGCTATACTAACCGTGACTGACTAGACTAGACCAAAGCAAGTCTGCACGTTCCAAGTGCGGAACGAGGTGCTCTGGGCACGCTATGTTATTGCAGACTGTATACGAGGCTCTGTGTACCTCCTCAGTCTCTGGTGTTAAATGAAGTAACCTCTGAAGCCATAGGCTACAGCCTATAGACAACACACACACACAACATAATTTTAGTCTGTTACATTAATATAATAGTCTCGTACACATCACATAAAATAACTTAACTCCCGATCGTCGACAATCATGTAGTCTACAAGTTGTGTGCGAGATAGAGTATATATGTGCCCAGCTCTCTATAGAGTATAAGAAAATGTATAGCTCAGCGCGTTAAGCGGACTGGCTTGAATGTGGGAAAGCGGGGTTCGAATCCCGTGTGCGCTGCTGAATTTTTAATTTAAGAACCTGGTGAAATATGGTATAAATCTGAACGTTCAATAAACGTCTGCAAATAGTGGGTGAAAAAACTTTCACTTTCAAACCTTCCTTGCACGTTTATTCAACGTTGACCCTAAACGTTTTTTAAACGTCTTTTCAACCGAAAAATGCTCGCTGGGTCCTTTCATTTTGGGCCGTAAATATATTTGTGCGACAGTCACGCTCTTCATCATTATCTGTGTATTCTTCAGGAGGACAGGAACTGATATTACACTTGGCACTTCTCTTTTCCCCTTTAATCAACCAGTGAACTTTCATTTATTGGCTGAATTTATGATCCAATTTGGTGTTAAAATGACCTTGCACCCACAAAAATCTTAATGAGTTTGAGCTCAGTCATACTGAATCTCCACCGCTCAGGAGTGCTGCACAAGCAGTGGAGGAAATTAATCTGGTGCAATAGCAAGAAATACACAGAATACAAAATGAGACCTACATGTCTCATCTCTTTGTCACAGGAACCTTCTACCTCAGCCTATTTGAGAGGCTCATTGCCCAGCGAGCATTTTTCGGTTGAAAAGACGTTTAAAAAACGTTTAGGGTCAACGTTGAAAAAACGTGCAAGGAAGGTTTGAAAGTGAAAGTTTTTTCACCCACTATTTGCAGACGTTTATTGAACGTTCAGATTTAGACCATATTTCACCAGGATCTTAAAGTAAAAGTTCAGCAGCGCACACGAGATTCGAACCCAGCTTTCCCACATTCAAGCCAGTCCGCTTAACGTGCTGAGCTATACATTTTCTTATACTCTATAGAGAGCTGGGCACATATATACTCTATCTCGCACACAACTTGTAGACTACATGATTGTCGACGATCGGGAGTTAAGTTATTTTATGTGATGTGTACCAGACTATTATATTAATGTAACAGACTAAAATTATGTTGTGTGTGTGTGTTGTCTATAGGCTGTAGCCTATGGCTTCAGAGGTTACTTCATTTAACACCAGAGACTGAGGAGGTACACAGAGCCTCGTATACAGTCTGTTACAATAACATAGTGCCCAGAGCACCTCGTTCCGCACTTGGTGCAGACCGGTGCAGACTTGCTTTGGTCTAGTCTAGTCAGTCACGGTTAGTATAGCTAGCAAGTAAGTACTTGCGCATGCACGTTGCGGCAGGAACTGAATTCATTATTTTATAGTATTGCGCTAAACTATTAACCATAGTTGTGTCCTGGAAGCTTTTTGCTGGCACCACATAGCCTATATAGTCCCATATTTATGATATTTCATGTGACATAAAATGCGTTGAAATGTAGTTTTCGTATAGACCAGATTTCAACTCTCAGTTACACAATAAAATGGACAAATGCCAATCCACACACTATCAATATTGCCTCTATTCCAAGCTAATATGATGAACCAAATTGTGTTTTTTTACACGTTGACGTTGTAACCGCATTTTAGCCGGTTGAAAAGAGGGTGAAATTAGGTCTTAGACGTTCAAACCCAATATCACCCAGATTTAAACTAAAAATCAACGTTGAAAAAACGTTTTGTGCTCGCTGGGTGGGTTCATTTTTGGCAAGCCTGTTCAATTATTTAATAGATATATTATTAAACAAGGAATTTGACTTGACTCCAAAGCGCTTTCAAATCCAGGGTAACCTGGATTTCTTTCCACACAGAGTGGCTGCTATTGCCACTGTGCTTGGGTCGATGTTTCCTTGCAACTTTTTTGAGTCCCTCTCGAGAATATAGGTTCTATCAGGACATTTACCACATATTTCTTACTTGTTCCCCAACTGCGAGACGCCGAAGGTCAGCTCTTCCATTGGGTTGTCCTGATCTATTTTCAGTAGCTCTCGTCCTTTCCTCTAAGAAGTGCTCAGACGTCTGGTTCCCCAGTAGGAGGATCTGCTCTGGAGACTGCGTTGCTAATTGATTTAACAACATGAAAAAAGAGATGAAACCACTGAAGAAGCATGTCCTCTTTCACCTGGTTTTGTAGAAATTTATGAAGACAGGTTTTGTGATATTTCTTCAATGTTCTAATGTCTAAGAAGAAGAACACAAACATTTGTTATACTCTATACACTAACCTTTGACTATCATGTTGACGCTTCTGTTCCTTCACATGTAAAGATGTACAGTATGTCCAGATTGATTCACAGCCACCCACTCATATGAACAGATGCTGGCTGTCAACAGGATGTCCGCTGACTAGAGAAATCACCTGTCAGAGCAATTTGTCCTGCTGCCGTTCAGCCGAATCGGCTCATGATTGAAAATGACACCTGGCACCGTTTTCTTTGACACATGATGGTGTGGTGATCTGGTTTTGGTAGCTTGTCACGGTAGCTTGTCGGCCATCTCCGCTAAATACAGAGACACACAACAGCAAAAAGCCTCAGCCTGACACACACTCATCTGCATCTCTACACTGCACTTATAGTGGCCACAGGAATTCCACATGAGCGATAATCCCACTGACTCTCCATTTCCATAAGTCAACCAACATGCATCTGACTGCACCGCCTTGGCGCAGTCTCAATCAACGGGGGAGTGCCAACACATTCCAGCTTCTCATATTCTCAGCCTGCTCTTAATTAAGTCACAGGACAGGCATTAAATCGATGAGAGATGTGCGAGAGAGAGTATCTGACCTCCACAGTAATTGTCTGGCTGACCAGGTGGATTAAAGTAATAATTCCAATTCTGCTTGTGAATCTGCATCAGAGAGTAGCCCGTTCACCGGCGAGAGCCATGTGAAAAGATTGATAGCTCAATCTCGGGATGGCTTTCACGACTTGGGCCGCATAGTGCACATGTAGGCTAGATGACCTTGGACCTCCCTAGAGCTCAATGTTCCCCTGTCCTCAGCCTATAATGAGCAGAGCCTGACACCTATGAGTGATGATTTACATTAAAGTCCAGCCACAGAGAACATCTCTGCAGTACAGTATGGGCTCTGTGTGGGCTGTAATACTATACTGACTGATAGCTAGTATTAGATGTGTATGAGTGGCCAGATGGCCTATAACCTCAACTGTGTGTGTGTGTGTGTGTGTGTGTGTGTGTGTGTGTGTGTGTGTGTGTGTGTGTGTGTGTGTGTGTGTGTGTGTGTGTGTGGTGTGTGTGTGTGTGTGTGTGTGTGTGTGTGTGTGTGTGGGTGTGGGTGTGTGTGTGTAATGTGTGCATGTGTACTTTAGGTTCCTCTGAAGTGAGAGTCTCCTATACGCCTTCTCTCTGTACTGTACATTCCTAATGATATTAAACCACGTGTGATGTCTGTACAGTATGTGCTGCAGACTCGTAACTAATCTTTGCCCACCGTCCTATCACCTTTTCGGCTTTGTGTGTGTGTGTGTGTGTGTGTGTGTGTGTGTGTGTGCGTGTGCGTGTGCGCGCGGGCACGTGTGTGTGCGTGCGCGTGCGTGTGCGTGTGTGTGTGTGTGTGTGCGTGTGTGTGTGTGTGCGCGAGCCTCACACTGTGAGGGGAGTGGGGGGTGTGTGTGTTCAGGCTCAAAAGTGTGTGTGTCCAAGCGATGCAGGGAGAGCGTGCACAGTGCATGGAGTCAGGTTAAGGTTTGGATGGTCTTTTTGATGGGGTGATGTACAGTACTGTATTTCTAGACAAGTCTGTGGCTGACAGTGAATAGAAGTACGAGGGATAAAGACAGGAGTTTGCGTAAGCAGCCAAATCATGAGAATAATTCAACCATTTTCCTTTGCTACCATTGGCGAGCGATCCTGTGTAAAAGGTTGCAAACGGTTCTCTGTGTTCATTTGTAATCTTCATGCACCGCTGGATGAGTGGGCTTCATCACATCAGGGCAATTTACATTGCATCAGCTGAGTTGTGCTAAATTGACTTTCATAATAGCCTACTCTGCTCTACTAACCCATTACATCCACTATTTGTACTCTGTCTTTAAGAGAATAATCGATTCAACTGACTCACTAAACCCCAAAGCTTTCACTTTAGTTATTTTGGTCAACCATGTCAAATGCCTTCTGAAGGTCTAACATCATCACCATTCCACAAAATGTCCCTCCATCAATTTATTTTCTGATATCATCAGTCAAAAAATGCAAGATTAATCAGTGGAGTGGATTTCCTAAAACTGGACTGAAGAAGGTTATGTGAGGAGGTATAATAACAGATATGCAGTAATCGATATAATAATCGATTCAACAATCAACAATCGTCAGTCATTTAATATGTTTAGCTGTTAGGTCGATTGATATGGTCAATATCAATCGCCCATCGGTCACCCAGATGGGCGGTAACACTGACCCCTTGGTGTTCCAGGACCTCATCATTTACAAATTAAGCCCGATTTGTGTTCACATTCTGGCACTTGACCAACTGGTTGGACACCTAGTAGGGAGGCACAACACAAACCATAAAGCTATTTGGAACCAGTGTTTACACCCAGGTCTGCAGTAGAACATGTGGGGAAATGTTGCTTCGTTCCAGATGTTTGATGGTTTTTCATCACCTTCCCAGGTTTCATGAGATTGGAATCAGCGGATTCGAATGCATCCATGTTGGGGTTTTGTGAATTTCCTTGTAATTCCCTGGGCTGGAATGGCTGCTTTAATAACATTTTATCAGCACATGCTGAAGAGGAAAGCCATAAAGCACAGTGTGATAGGTCGAGAGTCGCACATCTTCCTGACTCTGTTTGCAAGAACGATAGTGAAATATCGACTTGCCAGCCGGAGAGTCCACACCGCAGGCAACCACTAGATAGATAGTGTTACTTATATGTGAGTTATAGAAAAGTAAGTGTGATGGTTTCTGGGCTTGTCTGTCTCGCAGCCAATTCACAGTCTACTGTATAGGTGAACATTTTAGGACTAAGCTGGTGTTTGCGGTGTACCCATTAGACTCTGTTATCAATGTGTGCCTGTTCCCACACATTGTTCCTTTTTTATTTGGTCACTCTCTTACTGGTTGCCAGGGAACAGTGTCAGATGAACGTCGGGGCTTATCTTGTCACACTCCTAATTTCCTGCTCTCCCCCGTCTGTGGTGTCTGTTCCCGTGACGATGGAGATGGAGACAGGGACGGGGACAGGGGGACGGGGGGGGGGGGGGGTGTGACAGGAGCACAGCACCCGCTAAGACAACACTGTACTCACCCCGAGTGGAGAGGCCTCTAACGAGTGGGTAAACAAATACTGAACATATGGAGCCATCCATCACCAGGGACAACAACACGTCTGGCGTTTCACATGGAGATTCAGCAGGACTAGAGACGTGTTCTGCAACGTGTCTGCGGACACACCCGGCTTTGTTGGACTGTTTCGCTCCCTGACTACTCACGCACGGCGCTGAATGGTCCGTCCCGTTTCTCTCATCAGCTCGGCTAACGCGCGGCGGGTGGTTTGTTATTGTCAGCGCTTCAAGATAGACAAGTGAGGGCCATTTTATTCTGGCTGGCTGGAGCGGCACAGTGAATACTATTTACATCGCGGTCTCAGTCTCTCAGATAGATAGCCCGGGCAATTTTAAATCTAGCCAGAGATAGCAGAGGGGGCCAGGCAGAGATTGCAGTGAGTGAAGAGTTTGGTGATAAAAGCGGAGTAATGGTGTTCTTAGTGCCTCCTATATGAACCAGCAGCAGGGGGTCCTGGAATTGATTCCATCTGGTTCAGCCCCATATCCCCCCACTTGCTTTTCAACATTAAGCAGGAATAAGGGACAGCTGCAGCCTATCTCAGCCCCAATAAACAGACAGACACATTTCATCTATGCATGCGTACACACGCGCACAAACAGATGTGCACGCACACTCAAAACATTAGATTTGATTCTTACAGGCCTCTGTGTTAAATAGCATTCATACGCAGACCCAGAGTGACTCTAAACAGCCTAAACACTTAACTCTTCGAGCTAGCACCATAGCTAGCTCGTCTTGATTATTGAGGGCTGAATAACCCCCTTGCCCCTTTCGGAACTGCTAACATAGCTTACGCTACTACGCAGTCCCTTGTTAGTACACCGCCGATGTAGCCTAAACAGGTCGCTCCGTCTGCTAAATTTTTCAAACTACTCGATAAAGTTTCGCAAATGAAATTTCAAATGTACTTACGGACCGAAAAGGGTTGTGTGAACCTGGGCGCATGATGTAGAAACAATACCGCCACTAATAAACATGTTTAATCCCTCACTGAAACCCGGGTGTCATTTCTTCAAAATGAATCAGCTACAAACACTCGTCTTCTTCTGCGCTGCTGTCATGGGTGGTGCGCAAAGCAACCATAGCGCTCGCTATCACTTCCGGCCCCTGGCGGCCGGAAGTGGCACTTTTGTAGTCTTTTGTAGTTTTTTGTAAGATGCATTTACAACTGTAAGGCAATCATCACAAGTGTATACAACTTCGACAAGCATGAACAGACACAAGGCAGCACATTCACACATAATACAGGACAGACAGGGGGAAACACGAAAAAAAAAAAAAAAAATACAATTTAAAATAAATAAAACATAAGATGGCTAGAGACTTGTTAAAGATAAATAGAGGTCTTTGGTAAAATTCGATTTAATAAATTTCAGGGACTTCATGTAGAGTTGGGTTTCATTAAAGTAGCAGGTAAAGATGGGTGGAGTTTTGATAAATTTGGCCTTATGAATAAAGAATTTAGCTAAGATTAGTAACACATTGATCATTAGGTCCAATTTTTATCAAAACTCCACCCATCTTTACCTGCTACTTTAATGAAACCCAACTCTACATGAAGTCCCTGAAATTTATTAAATCGAATTTTACCAAAGACCTCTATTTATCTTTAACAAGTCTCTAGCCATCTTATGTTTTATTTATTTTAAATTGTATTTTTTTTTTTTTTTTTCGTGTTTCCCCCTGTCTGTCCTGTATTATGTGTGAATGTGCTGCCTTGTGTCTGTTCATGCTTGTCGAAGTTGTATACACTTGTGATGATTGCCTTACAGTTGTAAATGCATCTTACAAAAAACTACAAAAGACTACAAAAGTGCCATAGCGAGCGCTATGGTTGCTTTGCGCACCACCCATGACAGCAGCGCAGAAGAAGACGAGTGTTTGTAGCTGATTCATTTTGAAGAAATGACACCCGGGTTTCAGTGAGGGATTAAACATGTTTATTAGTGGCGGTATTGTTTCTACATCATGCGCCCAGGTTCACACAACCCTTTTCGGTCCGTAAGTACATTTGAAATTTCATTTGCGAAACTTTATCGAGTAGTTTGAAAAATTTAGCAGACGGAGCGACCTGTTTAGGCTACATCGGCGGTGTACTAACAAGGGACTGCGTAGTAGCGTAAGCTATGTTAGCAGTTCCGAAAGGGGCAAAATAACCCCCGTGAATCCTGATTGGCCGATTTGGTTTGCAAATGAACAGGGAGCATGGAATCTTAAAAGCAAGCGGAGCAGCTAAGCCATTAGCATATTAGCATGTGGAGGGCACAGTTACTCTCCAGTGGTCCTTCATGTTCCAGCTGACGCATCACTTTAATTGTTCCTCCAGTGTTCAGATGTCAGGCGAGGCCGTATGGGCCCGTCGTCACTGTGTGGAGCGACTCTCGCCTGATTAAGATCTATTACACCACACCAAATGGCAATTCAATTAGCTCAGCGCTATTCCCATGTTAGCCAGTGAACTCTACCTGAAAGCTGGCCTGCCCCATGCACCACCGAGCACCATATAGAAGAGCATGGAGCAGTGATTACATATTCCCCATCAATCCCACTATAAAAGAGAATAATTGCTTTTTGTCCCCGTCTTTTCTTCTTCATCAGTTGAACGAAAACTTACATCAGTTGACGGGAGATTATGGGAAATCAAATGTCAGTCTAGTATGTAATTATTTTACATGCACACACGCAAGCACGCACGCACACACACACTGACACACACACACACGTGCGCGCGCACACACACACACACACACATGCACACACATTATGTGTGTGTGCGTTAGTTTGCAGAAGCATGTCAATAGCCCCCTCAGTAAGAATGTAAATGACTGGGTAATGTTCAATCCTCTATCACTACATCTCCTCCTTCTTTCCTCCACTCTTGATATGAAGCTTACCTAATGAGTATGTCATATGAAGAAATGGCTCTCATCCATAAACAGCTTTATTAAATCACGGCAGCGCCTGTGTGGAATTAGCAAATAGCTTGCTCGAGTTAATATTGACATTTTGCATTCTTCTCACTCACTCACACATGCTTTGGATGCACATTCCCGGAGTGTTTGTGTGTGTTTGATGTGTGTGTGTGTGTGTGTGTGTGTGTGTGTGTGTGTGTGTGTGTGTGTGTGTGTGTGTGTGCGCACACACACACGTGCATGCGTGTGTGTGTGTGCACGCGTGTGTTGCCCCCCTTATGACCCCACTTGGCTTTTTTCTTATAACTCCCGCGGGGATCTGCGAAGTCCTCATCCCGCCTTTCGTCATACTGTGAACGGACAGAATGTCAGACTGCAGTCGGGGTTCAATTTCATCCAAGAAAGCCTCACTCGATCCTTTACACAACAGAGAGCTGTATGCTGATCTGTATTCAGTGTGGCACAGTGCAGTTTTAACCTGTCTTGCTGAGCTTGGTTCTCTGATTGCTTCATCTCTTGATTTCAGTGTGAGCGTTGCCCTGTTCATGTTAGCATAAAGCACGGTGGGGACTGTATTGATTTTAACAAGCGAGAGACTGTAATGTAATTTTCACGGTGTATGGAGTGTAATTTCAGGAACTCATTCATACGGGTAATTTTCCTCAAATTACTGCTTGTAGCCTGCGGATGTCAAACATGATCATCTGCACTTCCTCTTACGTGAGCGCACAATCCACTCCCAAAAACACACAACAAATTGTTATGCAATATGGAGACTGATATTATATATTTTTTCTCTCTTTTACTCTTCCAGATACAAATTCAAATGAATTACAACACCCCTGAAATGAATCCAATTGCCTTTAAATAGAGCATAGTGATTCCACAGACATCCTCTCCCTCTGCCTCTACGGAGTTACCCCTCCTCTCCGGGTCTATGTGACGGGCCTTAATTGTCTCATTCAAATAACATGTCATTGCATGGATGGGACGGCACGGAGACGTCTGCTAATCATCTATCCAACGCCCGTTCACACAGTTCGTCCAGCCGGGGAATCTCATCGGATTGCCTCCCGGTGCGCCTGACTCATTCTCACCTTCTATCTGTAGGCTATGCATTCTTTCATTCTCACACACTTTCACACACTTCTGCTCCTGTGGCCCTCTCCCACTCCCGCCCTTTTCAATTTCAATCCCAACATCGCTTTTCATTTCTGCTCCGTCTTCGCCCGTATTCTTCTTCTTCCTCTCTCTCTCTCTCTCTCTCTCTCTCGCTCTCTCTCGCTCTCTCTCCTTTTCTTGATCCCACTCTCTCTCTCTCCCTCTCATCTTTCTGTTTTTGACAGGCTAATCAGGTGTTGTGATGCGGTGCTGTCTCCGTGATCCGTGTGGGGTGTGACCCACAGCCCCGTAATCACACTCCTTAGCACATTCGACGTCCTTAAACACGTCTCTCTCTCTCTCTCTCTCTCTCTCTCTCTCTCTCTCTCTCTCTCTCTCTCTCTCTCTCTCTCTCTCTCTCTCTCTGTATCGCTGATGCGCCACTGACCCTGTCACATCTGTGTCCAGGGTGCTTCAGCAAAAGCAAATAAAGCATTTACAGACGACGATCATCATTATTTCTGCCGCCATCGCGTCTTTCATTCTCTGACAGAGAGAATCTCTGCCTCCGCTTCTCACTACCTGGTAGAAGACTTTGGATTGAGGGCTTGAATGCACATGTTCTGCTTACTGTGTGTGTGTGTGTGTGTGTGTGTGTGTGTGTGTGTGTGTGTGTGTGTGTGTGTGTGTGTGTGTGTGTGTGTGTGTGTGTGTGTGTGTGTGTGTGTGTGTGTGTGTGCAGGGATTTCGGGCCCCATGAAAGGATACCGCGGCGGCGGAAAATTTTGGCCATTTGGGGCCCCTGTCAGTCAAGGGCCCTTGGAATCGTCCACACTTTTTTCCTGTCCACACTGTGTGTGTGTGTGTGTGTGTGTGTGTGTGTGTGTGTGTGTGTGTGTGTGTGTGTGTGTGTGTGTGTGTGTGTGTGTGTGTGTGTGTGTGTGTGTGTGTGTGTGTGTGTGTAGCCATGTATTCCTGCCAGGGTGGGAATTTCATGGTTTTAGGGGCAAGGCCATTGGCCTTCAGTGTCACAACCTTTTTAGGGCACAAGGCCACATGCCTGGGCACAAAGGCCATTGCTCTATATTGACATCGTGAAGAGTGATTTTTCTGAAATGTGTGTTAAAATGAGCCAATTACACATCCTTTGCATAGGGCAGACTAAACTGAGACCACTGATGCTTAAAGCAACTGACAGTATCAGGCTGGTAGCAGGGCACTGCCAAGGTGGCCTTACAGCCCAAACACACCATACGCCTATCCTACGCTGAAGCAACGCTGAAGCAACGCCTCGCGGAGGCAGTTTCACTTCGGCGTCCTTGTTAACACGGGAGACCAATCATCACACCGGCTGCAGCGTGTTGCCTCGCCTCGCTGAAGCAACACTGCACGTGTGCTGCAGCGATAGTTTCGGCGTCTGGTCTATTTTTCAAACCAGAGCGAGGCGTGGAGTAAAACAGAGTGCTTCTGGTGTGAATGGCAAGGCTCCTGCTTGACGCTGCTCGATGCTTCCGTGATGCGCTGTTTCTGAGATGCTTTTGGTGTGAACCAAGCGTTAGGGATCTCAGGCCGTCACGGCCAGTGGGAGCGGCAACGGAGGCCATGGCCTCTGTGTTATTGCCACCCTGATTCCTGCTCTCCTCTAGGCTGTCTCCACTGAGTCCGCGTTTATGTCTTGCATGTTTGGGTCTGTGTGCAGGTGCTCATATGAGTGTTTGTTTGTGAGTGCATATGTGCATTCATGCATGTTGGTATGCGCTCTAAAGTGTAGGGATGGTGTGATAGTCAATGGATGAAGAGTGGTTAGTTCATCAACCCAAGCATATTGAGAGAGAGAGAGAGAGAGAGAGAGAGAGAGAGAGAGAGAGAGAGAGAGAGAGAGAGACAGAGAGAGAGAGAGAGAGAGAGAGAGAAGCTTCACTTGACCACACTGGTGGGGCAGAGATGGAGGAGGTTTAGTGAAGCAGTTTGACAGCACTGCACTCCAGGCTCACTGTCCACTGTCAGTTGTGTTGTTTTGTCCTCAGGGATGTCCTCCTCACTCCACTATACTACTGCACTCCATATGGCACTGTAGCAGAGCAGAATGGAGTTTATCATTTAATAATTATTTGCCTTGTGTATATATGTCTGTGCATCTGACTGCCATAACTCCTCAATGAGGTCAAATGATGGAATTGGTAAAGCATGAAAAACCACAACTGGGTGTGTTTCATGGAGCAGTATGTGATTTTCCAATGAATACAGAGAAGGTGAGTTGGAGGCGTGGTGCAAGCAGGACTGGTATTTCCTGAGGGTCAAGGACGTGGAGTTTCTCTCTCTGTGCCTCTAATCTTCATTGTGCTGTTTCCTCTCACCTCCATATATCAGCCGTGCCTCAGTGGCTCTCTCCTGCGTGATCAATTACACCGGCCAAAGTGTATCATTGTGGTCGAATCACAGTACCACCGTAGGCAAGGGGCTACTTTACGGCTGTACCAACTTTGCTGGGAGTTTTTTCCTCACTGCTATTGCCAATTATTTTGTACACGGTGTGTGGTTGCCGGTATAAGAGATGGGATCGATTAACATGCGGGCTAGCATCCATTTCTGCTTTTACCCCTCGGCAGAATGATAGACTGTATCAAATATATTGATGTATAGTAGCCACTGTGACGTCACTCATTGGTTTTTGGACTCCCATTTTGAAGCCTTGAGGTTGAAATTTTCACCGTCGCCATCGAGAAGACGAGAAGAGCCAGAGCACGGCCTGCTATTGGTTCGTGATCTGCGAGCTGCGTGATCACTGGACAGGCGACCTATCAGTCACGCCCCAAAGCTTTCTTTTTTTATTGTCTATTTTATTCAAAACGGAACAATAATTTACTAAATGAATATCATATTGAAGAAGACTTGAGTGAGACCATAAACTCATTAGGAAAGTGTTTAATGGAGCCATAAATCCAATGAGAAGTATGGTAACTTTCTTATTTAACTCCATGTATCAGACTTCTTTTTGGATCCAGTGGTGTCACCCCCTAAACCATACATGGGCAAATTACGGCCCGCGGGCCGGATGCGGCCCGCGGGCGCCACCTGTGTGGCCCGCGGGCGCCACCTGTGTGGCCCGCGGGCGCCACCTGTGTGGCCCGCGATGGAATTGCAAAAAAAAAAAAAAAAAAAAAAATTTTTTTTTTTTTTTTTTTTTTACACAGTGTCCAAATGTTCATGTCATTCTAGCCAATACTCCACTTCTGTTATAGCATTTCAGTCTGGAATATGGAATATCTTTCAATAATCTTTATGACTAAAAGGCTACATTGAATTAGAAATTTAAATAATTAACTCATTGGTTTTGGATTTATTTAGCTTCAAGACTGCATTTTTGTTCGTGTGACCCTCAACACAGGCTTTGATCATACCGGGCCACTTACTGATACTTATGCTTAAATTAACCCACTCATATTCTGATTTATTTCAAGAAAAACAGTTTGGCTAGTGGAAATTCTAATTGGTTGGTAACTTTAAAATCTAGCAGCCATATTGGCAGGTGGTCAAAAAAGTTAATTTCAAGCCCTGAGAGCAGGTGGTGACATAGGAGTGAGTGAGAAAAGGATGAAATATTGGTGGTTAAGACTGAATAATGACATCACAACTGTTAATTTAAAATGAGTTATTCCTCTAAACGTGGCTTCAAACGCACCAAATTTTTCACGCTGGCACCGTTCGGCTCTCAGCAAAACCTGGTTAGCGAGGACATTTTTTGTGGCCCTCTCTATCATCAAAGTTACCCATCCATGGGTTACGGCATGACAATATTTGTTCGGCCCCCGGCAACAATCTGGGTTTCTCATGTGGCCCCCCATGAAAAATAATTGCCCACCCCTGCCCTAAACCATCCGGATCCATGAACTCACACTCTTTCGCTCCATAGATCCATCTGGACTCCGTGCTGTGCACAGTCATTTCAGTGGGTGGAATTAGCCAGTCCTTCAGCCAATCAGCGTCAGATCCAGTCAAATTAAATCCACTTGGAAGAATGGCGAAAATGTCTTTTCCGCCAAAGAAACTCCGCTGTTGCATACTCCTGTTCTTGTTTAATTGTTGTTATTGAGTCTATTTCTGCAATAACTGCACTTATGACTGTAAACTTGACCAACGTTGACGTTACTGCTCGAGCCGGAGAGCCACAGAGGCAGCCATTACTGTTTTGCCAGCGACATTCCTGATTGGCCGGTTACGATGTCAACTACGAGGCAGGTCCCTGATTGGCCCGTCCGCATTGTGGAATCTGAGGTAGCCCACCCCGGGGCAGAGGCAAGAAGATCTCGCAGAATTAAACAGAATGTAAGTTCCCGTGACCGGATGGTTTACCACGCTAGTCGCCTCCTGCAGACCATCCAAAAAAATGCAGGTTTAAGTTACTTCCACATTGGCTTCACAAACGAAGCTACGAGCTAGCTCGTTGGGCAAAATTAGTGATGAGTAGACTAGAGTATAATGGAAGACAGTGTATGTCATCCTCTGAGTGTAATATTTGAATGGGAATGAAAGATTATGTATTCAATCTGTGAATCTCTCTCTCTCCCTTTGTTTGTTTTGTCCCCTTCTGCCCTCCCAATTTCCTTAAGTCGTGTCTTTTCGCCCAGCTAGGCTGCTTTCTCTCATTATCATTGGTTAGTTTATGTATTATTCATCAGGTCCCCGTGCCTGCAAGTGTACGGTCAGGCCCTCCACTACCCATCAGCCCCAGTGGAGAGCCTCCTCCATCGTTAGCCGTTAGCCTCACCTATGGCCGGTGAGACTCTGGATGCTAATACAGCAGTAAAGGTTATAGGTACACAACAGCCCCGCTGGTCTCTGGAGCTGAGAGCTGAACCAGCATTTGTGACAGCTGCTGTTCCCCCATTAATCTTAAGGCAGCATGGTTGAAGGATGGAACCTAATGACCAGATCACGTCCATCATCTTCCTCCGCCTCTGGCTGCGAGCGTGGCAGCGCTCCCTAATTGCCAATCAGGGATAACTAGAGTGCTGCAGCGAACTACAGAGCTACAGAGCTACAGAAAAAGACACAAGAGGCTGATAATGGAGAGTAGAACCTGGACAAGACACGTAATAAGTTTGTCTATTAGCGAGAGAGTGGGGTGTGAGGGAGTGAAATATCAGTCTGTGCGCTTGTGCAGAGCTGCACTATGTCTCTTTGAAGAGCAGTGGGGGATGAGACGCTGGTCCTTACACCTAATGATATGAGACATTTGATGTCTTTATTTACAGTAGACTCTGAACTACAACTATATTTACTGTTATATGTGCACACTATTTCTAGCAATCTGTGTATGAATGTGTGTGTGTGTGTGTGTGTGTGTGTGTGTGTGTGTGTGTGTGTGTGTGTGTGTGTGTGTGTGTGTGTGTGTGCTACATCATTACAAGATGCACACGCACGCGCGCGCGCACACACACACATGCACGCACGCACGCACGCACACACACACACACACACACACACACACACACACACACACACACACACACACACACACTCGGGAGAGCAATACACTGGCCCAGTCCAATCTGTCCAACTATTCCAACATGATGCAGGGCTGCCATTATGCACCTCCCTGTCAGCTAGAGTGCCAGACGTCAGGGGCCAGAGGGGCCATGATGCTTTGTCACAGTCTGTGCTGAGTTGAAGTTGTTATGTGAAAATACTCCTGTCTTGTCCTAAACCAGAAAGTGGGGCAGAAAAGAGCATCCCATCCCCACTAATTGAGACGCTGTAGATTCCCTGTGATCTTCTGTCTCTCTCGTCTCTTTGGTTTCCTTTGCTATGAAGCATGGTGGACCAGACGGGTTGGGAAACATGAGTGTGGTGTGTGAAGTTTCTAGCCTGGTAAACCATCCTGATCATGTGAACTCACAAGATCCATCTGGCCTCCAGGCCAGATGGATCAAACCCCAGCGATGTTCAAAAAGCACAAAATCCACGGGCCAATCAGGAACCTGCCTCGTACTTGACAACGTAACCGGCCAATCAGGCAAAACAGTAATGGTGGCTCCCGAAGCAACCGACAAGCAGTAATGTCAACGCTCGTAGAGTAAACACAGCCGTAAGGGCAGTTATTGCAGAAATACACTCAATAACAACAATTAAAGAACCAGTATGCACCAGCGGAGTTTCTAGGCGGAAAATACATTTTTGTTGTTCTTCCAAGTTGATTTGTATTGGACTGGATCCGACGCTGATTGGCTGAAGGACCAGATTTGGTGATGCTGATTGGCTGGAGGAGTCTGTCAAGGCAAGTACTCCCACCCACTGAAATGAATGTGGACGGATTTCAGTCCAGACTGATACGTAGAGCGAAACAGAATGTGAGATCACGTTATCAGGATGGTTTCAACGCAATCTGGGAACCCAGAGTCTATTTTAATTTGAAAAATAGACTCTGGGACAGCCCTACATTTTTTCTGGCGCGCCTCTTCTTCCTTTTCCACGTCCGTTTCGGCTAATAACGTTAACGCAAAAACACATTGAAGACATCAACTCGTCTCACAACAGTGGAAAATTACTGGAGGTGTAGTTGTTGTGACTAGTAGTATCGACAAAGTCGCGGCGCAAGTTGCTATTCAGACTGTAAACAGTGGAGCACAGACGCGGAAAAGGAAGTGATGGTAGCAGGAGAGGTGCACTGTACAGGAAGCCAGAAAAAAAGGTAGGACTGTCCCAGAGTCTATTTTTCAAATTAAAATAGACTCTGGGTTCCCAGATTGGTTTTAACCAGGCTATGAAGTTTCATGATTTCTAGGTATTGACGTCTTTAACTTTCCAGCTGCTGCCTCTCGTTGCTGTTTTGGTGCAAAATTGCCTAGTGCAGCTTAAAAAAATATGCGCCTACTCTCACGCTAGCACCATTTTCTATTTCAATCTCAACATCACTTTCCATTTCTGCTCCCTCTTCACCATCTCTCGGCATGACTGTACGACTGTACGGCCTATTATTTGCCCCCCCCCCCCCCTCTCTCTCTCTCTCTTTGTCCCTCCCCCTCTCTCCCTCTCATCTTTCTGTGTTTGATAGGCTAATGGTTTCCTTTGATATGAAATATCAGACGGGTTAGGAAAAAAGTTGACATTCCAGCTGTTGCCTCTCATTGCCATTTGAGGCAGCCAACGTGCAAAGTTGCCTAGTGTAGCATTAAAAGACGCACTGACTCACCTGGCTAACCTAACCCAGATCAGTGTATGAGATCAAAATGGTCTGCGATCACTTCCCACTTTGTGCAATAAATGTAGGCCTATGCGCATCCCTGGAAGCGCTCACCCAGAAAAGGAAGGACAAGCCATCCGTACAAAAGCAAAGGCCATGGACCCATTTCACAGCAACCCTTTTGAGGTGGTAAATGCAGGAAGTAAAGCAGCTGTACACTATACGCTAATATCATTAATTATGCTTCCATTCTGTTTAGGTGTTCCAGTGCCAGGTGCCCTCATTAATGATAATGATTACACCTGCGTTATTTCCTGCTTTACCACCTCAAAAGGTTGCTGTGAAATGAACCTCTTGCAAAATGCAGTGGAAGGGATTCAGGGGTTTTTCACGCTAGCTTGATCTACACTGTTAATCACATGAGGAGGAGGAAGGTGTTCTTTGCCTGCTATTTTCAATGAAGCTAGTAACAGAGGGATTAACAGCCGCATCTCCTATTGCAAGCAAGAGATGTCGCTGGTGGCGGGGAGTGGGTGGAAGGAGATCGTGAGGCAACCGCCATGTTAACTTTATTGGGCATTGAGATGATGGGAATCATGCATGGGCATCCACGTATTATACCCGGAAATAAAGCTTACTGTAATACAGTAAGTGCTCATTGTCTATTCTATTAAGGGGAGAGATGCACAACAAATAATGCTTTATCGCACTCCCCTTTACTCTCTCATTTACAGACACACACACACACACACATGCACGCAAACACACACGCACACGCACACACGCACGCACGCACGCACACGCACACACACACACACACACACACACACACACACACACACACACACACACACACACACACACACACACACACACACACACACACACACACACTTTGTATTAGCATTCAACTGATATGGGTTTTTGAAGGCTGATATTGATACTGATTAAAGCTAACAATACATTTTGTGCTGGTATGCTGTGCATTTAAATACAAAAAAAATAGTGTGCCAATTTAGGAATTGTAGGGTCCATCTTTAATTTTACTTTTTGAGTGGAAAAACATCTAAAAAAGGACACTAAAACTCTCCATTGAAAACTAAACTAAAACTACTAATGAGATTGTTTTGAGTTAGCGGCTCCTTTAGACCAGGGGTTCTCCACCCCTAAAGGACCCCTAAAGTGACACAAATTAGACCACAGACCCCTTTTGGTAAGATTTTGTCCCAGCTAGGGTCTCCCATCTGATACGATTTTTTGCTTTTGGATGTTTTATCGCAGGAAGTGTATGAAACCTATGACCAAAATAGTGAATAGTGGAATTATAGTGAAAATAAATTATTCCCCTTTTTGCTGGGGACACCCTGGAACCAGTCGGATCCCTGGGGGTCTCTGGACCCCACTTTGAGAACCACTGCTTTAGACTGAGTGAGGCAGGACTGAAGCTGGTCCAGCAAAATCATATCTTCACCTTCCAGCAGTGGGCATTGACTGGCCAGGATTAGAACTTTACTGAAATGCCAACATTGGCCTGATATCAAGAAACATTGGACTAGTGGTACTTACTTTGTTTTCTTTCTCCTAAGATAGGAGCTGAGTTTCCTGCGCACAGAAAAACAGTTTTGTGAGGACCTCATGATCCATCATGAAGGGAGTCCTGCAGGCTTTTCCTCTTCCAAATCACTCAATACTACCACACGAGAACATGCTTTTGTGTCCTTCTGATTGGAAACAGCCGAGCTGTGTTCAGTGTGAAGCGCAGGAACATTTCTAGCTGTAATAGAACACAAGAGAGATCTGCTGCCTGCTTCACACTTCAAAGCCCTTCGTAGATTGGCTGTCATTGGGTCGACAGCTGGCAGATGAAAACCCCTTCAGCCTGTGTATGACAGCTTTATGACAACTGAGCAACATGGTCTCCCACTCTGACAGAATTTCACAGAACTCGCTGCAAAACATAAGGCTTTGCTGAAAAGCAGGACATGTTGAATTCCTGCAATTATGTTTTTCATTTGTAGGCATCTTCAACTGTGATTTAGGAGCAGAAAGCGTTCATGATGCCAGCACACTTTAAACGTAAAGTTGTGATATCAGGATATCAGGTCTCTATTCGCCTTATTCACCACGCCCACTTTTTCTCTCTTCCGCGTTACCCGCAATTGTATTTGTTCTTCCGGTTCAGCGCTAGTTGGCGGCCAATTTCAAAACAAAACGTCACTATGAATGAAGTTTGTCAACATTCAGAAGCTACACTGCGGCCAACTTCAGTTACATGTTCATAGCGTTACTGCTGCGGGGAGCCGATGGCTGTACCCGGTCGGCATTTAACGTTAGTTACAAAAGCATGTCGACAGTGTTTTCTCACTGCCAGTAGCCTACAGTAGGGTTTGACATTACCCCGCTCGCCGGGCACTTCTGGCTCATACTGAGCGCATTAGCGCCCGGCGAATGCAACGCATTTCCCATTTTACACTTTGCCATTTTCACGTCTAGGTCTAAAATGCTGGCTCCTACCTGAGTCTTCACGTGAAGTGAAGATGCTATCCGATGTCAAACATCCTCTTCTTTTAATGACACCTAGTTGTTGCATCCAAATTGTTGCATAAAATCCACTTTTCTGTCGCTCAAAAACCGAAAACCATGTATCTGGAGCACCTCGAGCAACCCGGAACAACGACTCACTGTTTACTCAACAATGCCCCCCACACTTCCGAAATGGTATTGCACCTCCCATTTCTGCATTTGTGCAGAAACGGAGGTGCAATACCATTGCGGAAGTGTGGGGGGCATTAGTGAGTAAACAGTGAGTCGTTGTTCCGGGTTGCTTCAGATCAGAGAAGAAGAAGGTGCGGTGCTCCAGATACATGGTTTTCGGTTTTTGAGCGACAGAAAAGTGGATTTTATGCAACAATTTGGATGCAACAACTAGGTGTCATTAAAAGAAGAGGATGTTTGACATGGGATAGCGTCTTCACTTCACGTGAAGACTCAGGTAGGAGCCAGCATTTTAGACCTAGACGTGAAAATGGCAAAGTGTAAAATGGGAAATGCGTTGCATTCGCCGGGCGCTAATGCGCTCAGTATGAGCCAGAAGTGCCCGGCGAGCGGGGTAAGGTTTGACAGATAGCTAGTCCCAGTCCTCGCTGCTCGTTATTTCCAAATAGGCGTTATTCTGATAAAGTGGTCACATAGGCTATTTAGAATGTTCTCATCCGAAAAAATATTAAAACTTTATAACAGTTTTTTTTGTGTGCTTGAAAACAGCTTTTTGGCAAGTCTAAAATTGACTACAGTAAGCGTCATGTACTTCCGTGTCTAAAACGGAAAGACGATTACAAAATTACGTCATGCAGAAGTGTCCTTGTATGGGCAAAGAATAAGGTGAATAGAGAGCCACTTCAGTCACTTCCTGCTTCAGCACTGTACCAGAGATTTTCATCCGCCATTTATTTATTTCTTAAAATGCTTATAAAAATAGTTGTAGGCCTACTTGGTCAAAGCAAACGGATCAGCTATATTTAGAATCGGGAGAGACATTTCAACATTTCACTCGGACCAAAACTAAAAAACAACAACATTGAAAAAATATTTTCTTTATATCCGCAATTCTTTTTACGTTTTGGTCTGAGTGAAATGTTATGTGGTCTCTCCTGTTTCTAAATATATCTGAACCGTTTGGTTTGAACAAGTAAAACTATTTTTATAAGCATTTTACGAAATGTCTATGGGAAAATAAATGGCGGATGAAAATCTCTGGTACAGTGCTGAAACAGGAAGTGACGTTCACTTTGGCTCTCTATTTATCAAGGACCTGTGAAACATGAGGCCTGGGTCATTATTGAGCTGTTAATTAAAGCCCATAAGAAAATAACACAATGGTGTGGCACGATCCAATGTAATGGAGTTAATTAGCAATGATAGCTCGATGCCGCCCGCACACAAAGAGGGTCAGAGTTCACACACACCTACACTGCCAGCATGGAGCTCTCTGGAGAGTGCTGCTCAGGCAGCGTGGGATTTGTAGGCTGCATGTATTGAACACCTTTGAATTTAGAATGAAAGTGGCTTTGAGGGAGGATTACGAATTCTGTATTCACAGTCACTTGCCATTGGCTACAGTGTGACATAATTAAAATGGGATCTACAATCTACAATTGACCTGCACACACAGTCAGAGAGATGCCTAATAGCTATTGAATATTGAATATTCTGGAATTTATCAATTCATGGAATGTGTGATAGCATCGAGGTCCCAATTAAAGCAAAGAATAGCCATTTGGGAGGATGAGGGATAAGTCAAAATTACGTCTATCGTCGATTTCCCCCTCACTCCGCTCCTTCTTTTCTGCCTACTCTCCACTCCTCGCTCGGGACTCACAGAGCTCCAGGATTAGATTAGCTATATCATTTATAGCAGGTCTGGGAGGCTGTGAAGCACAGACTCCATCAGTTGGCGGGAGATAATGCTTTATGATAGATCCTGGCTAATGAAATGCCACTGTCTGTAATGAGATCAGTGAAAAGTGAGCTTTTGAGCCTCTGAAGAGTGAAGAGTACGGAGCCCAGGAGTGGCCATTTGGGAGAGAAAAAAAGTTTTATTGAGTCCATGCACGATTTACTCTAACGTGTGCACGCTTTAGTCCATTAGTGTGCATTCATTAGTACACACGACAAGATCTGACCAAAATCCGAGGTAAATCACATGTAGAAGCCCAATCCACATGAAAAACAAGCAAACAGACGAGTGATATCACCACCAACAGATGCAACACCATAGGAGACATCAGGCTACCATCATAGATCTGCGGAGTCATTAGATGGACCAATCAGCAGTTACCTACCCTATAGCCAACAGCATGCAGCATGTCATTGGGGTTCTCGAGTGGGCACCTTCCTTCACCGATGTTTCGTTAAATTAGGCCCACGACACCTCAAGGAGGCTTAATGTATAATAATCCAGCCTCCTGGAAACACCCCCCTCTATGCTACCGCGGCACTACTCCATTTTACCTCACCGTAATGTCTTCCATCAACCTATAGTATTAACCTAGCCTTAGCCTTGTACCCAGTCCTCACCTAGAATTCGCCTAGCCATCCCAGGTCAGTTGCGTATGACATTCAAAACTACACCACCAGTACCATTATGGCCATAGCTAATCGTTCAATCAACTCCAGGTTTCTTCTGACAATGGTTGCCTGTTGATGCGGACTGTCAATCATGACCAGCAGGAATAGAAATCAATCAACTCTACAGAAGGCCTCTTACCTTAGCGACATGCATGTTCCTAACCGCAGGTTTCAAGCTCTGTACCCCACACTCAAGTCCTCCAACCTCGCTGCTCTAGCCTCTGCTGTCATATCAGCATACCTAGCTTTCTTGCGCTCATTTGCACAAGATAGCCTACAATTTGTTCCCTCGATTTTGGTAAATTGTGCAGTTTAGGGAAAAAAATGCAAAAAGTACCTTTTAGGTATTGCAGATAGTAGTAAGGATTTGGTACAGTATGCTAATATCCATTGTGTGTTTACACTACATAGGCATATGCCCCAAATATTGCAACATATTTAGCCACTTAACATTCAGGCCATGTAAACAATCAGTTGGCTGCAACACACCCAGGACACTGAGCGGCACATTTCAACATAATCACCAATATGTATACTGACACTTTATAACCTCGTGAAGATCGCATGTATTATCGAGAGCACAATATCACTATTTCGAGGGCACGTTTTGGCAATTTGTACACACGTAAAGAGAAGATGGAAGGAACTAATTGATCTTGTGTGCACGAATGAACCAAAATGATCAATCATGTTCTCATGATGGTCACAGTCCTGGGCTGTGTAGAAAAGGATGGGCACGCTGGGCAGCATGTTGAGATACCCAGGAGGTTTCTGACATCTACAATTCTGCCCTCTTCCTCCGTGGTCCCGTTCAGGATGTTTTCTGCCATTGAGGAGATTTAACAGGTGTCACAGTAACTCTGTGACTAGAAAATGTCTCTCAACGCTACAGTAATACTCGGGGTGATGCACAACACAAAACGCACACACACACACACACACACAAACTGGAAATGGCAAAATGCTAATGCAAACATTTAGCAGGGTTCAAAAAGTGGGAGGTGTGTCAGGTGGAGAAGGGGATTAGTCATCCTCACTGTGCCTGGGAGGTCTGTGCATCTGTAGCTACAACACCAAAAACACTGTATAGCTCCAAACGATATGCATGGACTCGACGGTAGAGATCTAGAAGTTTAGTTTATGTTTAGTTTATTTGTTTATTTGTCAGGGACATAAACAAAAAAAACATTAAACCCCATAGGGGAAGAGATGCTTTGTAACAGATTTAGCCATAGGCTAATTTCCATCTGGAGTCCCTGGGCAGGTGAATACAGAGGCCATTCAGAATAAAAATAAAACACAATAAAATACATAAAGTGTAAAAAACAGGGAAAGGGCACAGGTTAGTACAAAATAGATAATAGTACAAAAAAATAAAATACATACATGCATACATCTATACAGATGCCAAGAATAAAACACCACACACACACACACACACACACACACACACACACACACACACACACACACACACACACACACACACACACACACACACACACACACACACACACACACACACACACACACACACACACACACACACACACACACACACACTGCTTTTGGCACTGAATTTCTTCAGCTGCCACAGGAAATACATCCGCTGCTGTGCCTTCTTGGTTAGAGCTCTGATGTTCAGCTCCCATTTCACGTCCCGGCTTATGATGGACCCCAGGAAGGACAGTGTCAACAGGGGAGTCACCCAGGGCGATGGTGGAGGCTGGAGCTGTGTTCCTCCTGTAGTCCACAAACATCTCCACTGTCTTTTGAGCATTGAGCCTTCAGGTTGGTTTGACTGCACCAAGTCATCAGATGGTCGATCTCCCGCCTGTACGTGCAGACTCGTCTCCGTCTGAGATGAGCCCTATGAGCGTGGTGTCATCAGCAAACTTGAGGAGCTTGATGGACTGGTGATTGGAGGTGCAGCTGTTGATGTACAGGGAGAAGAAGTATGGAGAGAGTTGTGCACGCCCAGCTGGGAGAGCTTCTCGTGCCTCAGGGCCAGGATGATTGTGTTTACAATAGAAAACTTACTTGTTTCTTTTTTTTCTTTAGCTATCTGAGCTTTTACTCACAGCTTTGTTGTATATTTCAGGCGATATAATGACTATTCCCCTCATTATCTCCTCCATCCTCCTCTTCCCCACTTTACTTTGCAGGTCATCGTTCTCCCCTGTTCCCCTCCTCTCTTTTCTCTCTCAATAAGTCAATGAGTTGTTGTGTGACAGCGTAATGCATCTGAGAGCCGTCATCTCTCCCCCCCTCATCATCCCGGGTCAATCAGCCACATCGGCGAGTCTCTGGAGAGGGGTCAGCAGTCAGCTTAAGTCATCTGCAGCTTCAGGAGAACATGGAGGAGAGTCTCTGGAGAGGGGTCAGGTCAGCTTAAGTCATCTGCAGCTTCAGGAGAACATGGAGGAGAGTCTCTGGAGAGGGGTCAGCGGTCAGCTTAAGTCATCTGCAGCTTCAGGAGAACATGGAGGAGTTATATACGCTACTGACACGCTTTCATTTACACCTTCTCCTCTCTCCGCTTTTGATGTCTCCTGTCCCTCCCGGGGGGGAAACAGTGTGTGCTTGCTTCCCCTTCAAACTGTCTGTTTTGCATGTAATGGCGTGCACGAGAAGAAGAAGAGAAGAGAACAGTTAATTGGTCTCTTGCGTTGCGAGTGTTATTACAGTGTGCCTCGCCCCTGGCTATTTCATTTGTATGTTTACATGTGTGCTGCGGCTGCCTCAGATTCTCAGTTTTCTTTGTGTGCTCACAGCTTCACTATAATTTTTTTTTACATAGAGCAGACCCACCTGGCTGGAGATACCTGCTATTATCATGTGATCAGGGGTGGGAAAGAGTACCCCCCCAAAAGATCTACTCAAGTAGAAGTACTGTTACTTGGACTTTATTTTGATTGATGCCCGAGCTCCCCCGACTGTTTTGTCGGATACTTTGTTGGCCAGACAAACTCTGTATTTGTGTAACGTCGCAATGGCTGTTGTCCTGTGTGTATGTATGTATGTATGTATGTATGTATGTATGTATGTTTTTATGGCTGCAGTGTGGGCGTAAGCCCAAGACAAATTTCCCATGCGTGGGACAATAAAGTTAATCTTATCTTATTATCTTATCTTATTTAAGTAGAAGTACTGGTTTAAAAACCTACTCAAGTAAAACTAAAAAAGGAGCTAATTTAAAATGTACTCAGATCAAAAGTAAATTTTTGGAGGGGGGTTATATCATATAAAAAAGATAAAATAAAATAAAATAAAATAAAATAAAATAAAATAAAATAAATAAAGCCCATAGTAGGTTCTTTTTCTCATTTTCAAGTTTATCCAACTGAATCCGATGGGGTTTCAGTTGGATTTCTGCAGAAGTGTTATAACTTTCTGTCTGCATCTCCCTTGTGATTAAGCACAAACGTATTCTCTTTGCTGTCTGACTGAGCGCCGTTTCAGCCAAGTGTTGAATCCAAAAGCATTTGGTACCACTGATGCTGGCTTGCTGTACTGTATTTGTTGTCTGATGATCACAGTGCTTTCCACGCACAGTTTAGCGCCTCCTTATATGCAAGGCATAGGCTTATGAAGCCCATCTGACTGTCGTGATACAGACCGGGCAAAAAGCTCCAAAATAGCAGACACGGAAACCAGACAGAGTTGAAGGTATTTTACTGAGTCAAAGTATTTACAATGGGCTCTATGGCCGGAATGTGCTGTGAAGAGTGAGCTTGGCTTGTGGAGGCAGCGTGGCTGTGGCGGGGAGCCCGGCCCCGCAGGGGTCAAGGATCAGGACTTGAGGTCCCAGGTTCAAGGCTAACGGCTGGCGAGCCTAGAGACAGCTGGGCAGAGTCAATGAGCATTGGCAGGAACGTCTATGAGAGGAGAGAGTACAGCAGCTATCAGTCCAAAGTCAGCAGCACAACATAATCTTGAGTTTAGCTGGATGAGAAGCTTGAACTTGAACTAACGATGATACAATACAAGTACAGTAGCCTACTGTGGTTTAGTCTGGACTGACTGACAAGCTATTAGGAAGTTCTCCGATTAGCAGTTTAATGATCTGACGCCGTCTCAGCTTGTCGACTTGCTTATGAAGCCCAGTGACCGACAGCCACGCCTCCAACATCGCCATCGCCATGCTCCATCAGCCCTAGATCAAAGACAGGTATAACATTGCCATGGACCATCAGATCAAAGACAGGTATGAGAGCAGAGAGAGAGAGAGAAGGACAGCCCACAACCCGCTCCTCTGGATCATGACACTGACGACTTCTAGCGACTTTTTGAGGAGCCAACTACTTTCCTTGGAAACAAGTTGGTGTGTAGTCCATAGAAAACTTTTGGATGTATTTTCAGTCCAATCTATTAAGAAGTACTACAAATAATCTTGCACTCTTAAATAACATAGTGTAACAAAGTGGGTATTCGTCCAAGGAACTGGAGACTTGAAGTTGGTACAGGCTTTTTATTCTTGTCTTCACAATACACGCTCCTAGCAGCTAGCTTCGCTGCTAGCTCTAAACCACCCGGTCAGCTCGCCCACCCTGGCCTGACTGGCCTCCGCCTCGGCCGCTGGTCACATATATCCCCTTCCCCCTAGGAACACACCCACACATATCAGTTCCTAGCCAAGCACGGAAACACCCCAATACACGTAATTACCCGATACGTTACACATCCCCCACACAAATTTAATGTCGCTTCCACGCGACATGCACAACCCACACACATCCCCCTGTACCAAAACACACCCAACACAATATTTTTTCCCATCACCACATCAAATTCTAATTCCCCAACAAACAGTCTTTTCTTTTCAGCACCCCCGTCATAATGTCCAGTTTTCATTAGGTACTCCGTAATGTCTAGTTTTCCATTAGGTACCCCCATAATGTCTAGTTTCCCATTAGGCACTCCATAATGTCTAGTTTTTCATTATTTCCTTCTTTTTCACACATTTCAATTCAAACACAAGCCCCCACATTTTCCTTAGCTTTTCTTTTAAACCCCATTTCCATCCCCCCTTTTCCCAGCTTCACCAATTCCCCTGAAGCACTCTTTTCGGTCCCCCCTTTTTGTTTGTTCCAGTAGCAAATGCACGAACGAGCACCGGATCGACATCCTCGTCCTCCGGTCTCCACTCGCGCCCGTCGACTCTCCAGCTGACCCTGGCGTCGTCCTCCCGGCCTCGCACTCTCTCGTTTTTCCGTCCCCCTCCTCCAGGGTTGAGGACAGCAGAGCGAACACCACCGGCGTCGAGCTTCCCCTCGGCTCTCCGCAGTGCAACGTTAGGGGGTGTATAGCGGTTAGGCTGGGCCGGTTCCCCCGGCGGTAACCCCTCTCGCTCACTCGGAGACACGAGCGTCGCTCTCCCGACTGTAACAACGCTGCAGACGATGTCCCTCTCTTCCCTCTGGCTGTTCACGCTCTTCCCAGCCTGCGTCTCACCTCCGGCCTCCACACTCTCAGTGCAGTCCCTGGCCAAGTGCTCCGGTGACTGGCAAGTCCAGCAGAGTCTCACCTGTCTGCCGCCTGCACGTCTCTCTTCTCCCGCTGCCCCCCGATCTCCGACAGCCTCTGGACACTCTCTGGCTAGATGTCCGATCGCGCTACATGCCCAGCAGGCTCCCTGCTGTCCATGTCGTTGTCCCGCATACCCGGTCCGTCTCCCGGAACCGCATCGGCACCACCTCGCCACGTGGCCCGGCTCTCTGCAGGTCCAACACAGTCTCTTCCGTGGCTCTTCCGGCCGCTCTCCCCGCTGCATTACCTCCGCGCTCATCAAGTCCACCCGCTGCATGACTTCTCGCAGCGCCCGCATCACCTCTACTGCCCAGGCAGGAGTCTCTTGTACCAGCCGTCCGACCTCTCTCAACACACGGGCCTCCATGCCCGCCAGCATCGAGCTGATCCCCGCCGTCAGCTCTCCTTTCCTCCCGTTCACCGATGGCCATTCTCCGGAGATACTTGATTCTCCGCGCACCATCGCACGTGGTTTTAGCAGCTAGCAGTTAGCAGTTAGCACCCCTGGTAGCTAACTTACTAGCGCTAGTTTCTAGAGCCAAAAAGCCGCACCACCCGTCTCTTTTGCCGTTCCTTCTCACCCTCTCCCCTCTCGGCCGAATCAGAGGCGTTACCGCTTTACTGTCTGGCACCAATGTAACAAAGTGGGTATTCGTCCAAGGAACTGGAGACTTGAAGTTGGTACAGGCTTTTTATTCTTGTCTTCACAATACACGCTCCTAGCAGCTAGCTTCGCTGCTAGCTCTAAACCACCCGGTCAGCTCGCCCACCCTGGCCTGACTGGCCTCCGCCCCGGCCGCTGGTCACATATATCCCCTTCCCCCTAGGAACACACCCACACATATCAGTTCCTAGCCAAGCACGGAAACACCCCAATACACGTAATTACCCGATACGTTACAATAGAGTGGCTACGCCAAATGTCAAAATTTTGCGTGCAGTGTATACGTTGGCTGCGGCCACCAGATGGATCATGTGACCACTAGTCACGTGACCTTGAATTCTGGGAAGCGATACGTTGAATTCGGAGTAGAGAGGCGGTCCCTCACGTGAAATGAAGGCTTGTTCACAACAAGCACCGATGATGCGCTCCAGCAGCCCCTGGGGCTTTTAAATGGCAAGCGGAGCCTGGCTTTGGAAAGGTTGGCCTTTCCTTCCCGGAGGGGAACAAAGACAAGCTCGCCTGCCTTTGCCCGTCCTTCCCTGGCAGCTTTGATGCAGAGCTCGACGTAGACCTTCCGCCCATAACCTTGACCCATATCCAAACCCTGACCCCAACCAAGTGGCTACCAGTGCCTAACCCCAACCACCAGGGGGCCACTGACCAGTGCCTAACCCCAACCCCAAGGTGTATAAACTGCACGTGAAATTTGACTTTTGCAGCCTAAATGCATGCATTTTCAAAGTGTAAAACCATGGTATTTGTACGAAATGCAGTGAGATCAAGCTGGTATTTTACTCTGTAACGGAAGCTATTCTAAATGTAACAAAGTACATCAAACAAAATTTACTCAATTAAAAGTAAAATTATCGATTTTAAAATGTGCCTACTCAAGTACAAGTACACGTACACAAAAAGCTACATTACAGTAACAAGAGTCATTGTAATTATGTAGTTACTTTACACCTCTGCATGTGACGGGTTTAAGGCTATAAGGACAGGAATGAATGTAAAACAGATTCTGCAAATACAGTAAGTGCACCATTCAAACAGGAGATTTATACAGTAGCTTGACACAGCCTGCCTGCCTGCCTGTCACTGACAAGGGAGGCAGCGGAGGAGGAACCAAAATGGCCGCTATCTTCTTTCCCCGCTGTTTTAATAACATTTCTATGACTGTTGAGAGAAGTCATTTCCGTGGCTAAGCTCCTTTTCAGAAGGATAGAGAGAAGTCACAGAGAGCAATATACTTTTCCAACTTTTCTTTAATTGAGGAGTCATGGCAGGATTACATTTTACTTGGTTCAGGGGAGCAGCCAGTCCTGCGCCACGCAGAGGAAATTGATTTTGTGCCCCAGATCCTTTTCCCGCGGCTCCTGGCTGGCAATCGGATGGTACGGCACGGTGCCATGCCAGGCTGGCTGGGATACAATGCAGCTTCATACAGTAGGCTACATCTCTGTATCTCTCTGTGTGTCATACGCAGATGGCTTGAGCGTCTTGATATCTTGAGGGAAGCACATGGGAGACAGGGAGAGAACGGAAACAGTGGGTAGAAAACGTCTCAGTTTTATCTGCGGTAGCTTTGTAAAATAATCCAGCGTGTCTGCCCGGGCGGGGTCGACGCTCACTCTCACTAATACACACAATGCTCTAAATGTAGTAAGAGAGCGGCAAAAGACAACAGTCATGCTTAATGCGCTTTACAATAGCTGAACCCCCGCGTCATCACCTCCACCCCCCTGGGTGAAGCATTCCACTGGTCAGGTGCCCGGAGGATCGGCCTACTTTGAATTTCAACCATGCTGAGTGCACCTTTTAGAGCTACTGAGCCTCGGGGGAACATTGGGCAGTCACCTCTGACCAACTTGGCATGCTCTTAATATCATGGCCAGTGGTCACTTGGGGCAGTGAATGTGCTAAACTGACCTTTTGCTTCTAATTAAAGCTGGTTTTGTGTGGCCAGATGTAGCACAGCAGCACGGCCGTCCAGTGGAGAGGGGCTGATAGCCTGAAGCTGTTGATCCTCCACCAGCGCCTTGCATTCACTGTCACCTCCTTCACCACAGTGTTCGCTACTTTACAAACGTGTCAAGCCCCGACACCCCAGATTACGCTACATGGGCCAGTGTCCTGCAGGAACGTCAAGTGCTTTTCAGCTGTCCACCAAAACCACCATGTGCTGAGCGAGACTTTCTAATAAGTATAAATTAAGATTTACTGTATATAGGCTACACAGCGGTTGGCGCAGCCCCACTCCCTGACACTGCTGCTGGACGTTATGATAAATTTGTCACTGGATGAATTATGGACCTTGCCAATGTATCATTAAAAACCACAGAACAAAACAAAACAAAACCACTTGTCATTTAGAAAGTAGAGAAACCTGACCAACAAAGAACCAGTTAAGTACTTGAGAAAATGGCAATTTGTTTTTCGCTGATGCAGCCGGTGCATTTGGTTAGGTGCAGTTCATAGATCAAGAGTAACCTGCTCACCCCCCCCCCCCCCCCCCTCTATAATGGACAGCTGAAGTGTCTTTCTGTGTGAGGGTATATGTTAACTGCCTCCCCCCCTCCTATAAATGCTTATAGAATGATTGAATGAGGCATTTTGCTAACATGAGAAATGGCAGAGAAAAAACGGCTCATGTAATTCATTCTGAATGGAAATCGTTCACCACTCTCTGTTCCTCTCCTTTATCAAATGTATCTGCAAAGATTGCAAAATGTCTCCTTGAGTCCGAATTATTGCCTTTAGTTGCTTTTGACTTGTTAGGGAGACTAATCTTTGGGAGGATAAAGCTGCTTTTTGTGGTAAATAACTTTGATTCTTCAGTCATTATTCTTGGAAATATACCGAACAATGAAAATGCATTAACCACCAGAGGCTAATTAGTTCTGGGAAGATTAAAGGATGCAACACCGACATTTCAAGGCTTCTGTGTACATTGTGAAATAGATTGGAAGCCTCTGGTTGTGTTCAATCTCCATAAAATGAATACCAAATATGTCAAATATGAAAAATAAACAAACACGCCATACTATTGAGACAGAAATGGCGTAGGAGCACACATTTGAAAACATCAGTGTCCTATAATTTGTTTTTCAGCGAGAATTACCTTGTTACCTGTTACGTTGAGAACATAATGATGGATTTGGTCACACTGTTCCTCCTCGCAGCTCTGTGTGTGTGTGTGTGTGTGTGTTTCTGTGTGTGTGTGTGTGTGTGTGTGTGTGTGTGTGTGTGTGTGTGTGTGTGTGTGATTAGTAAAACCGCACCCTGCTGTAGGAGAAAGCACAGTGCAGTCTGATAGGGAAACTATGTGGTGGTGTTGATCCAGGACCGCTGGTGGTCATGCTATTTCTGGGCTCTACAAGGAGTCCGGGTGGAGGGGGGCTCTGCTTTCAAGACTCCTCACACATTATTACCAAGCAGCAGGAGTGTTGACAGCTGATCAGTCTGTGGGAGTGGGCAGAGAAGCAGAGGGTGGATCGTCTCTCTCTCCCACCACATGATTGAACTGATTCTTCTCATTATTATCCTCCTCCAGAATGCTGAAATAGAAAATGTGCTGCCACCCTCTTTCCACCAGGTGTTAACGTGTCTGGCTGATCGTGCGTAAAATCCAGGTGTAAAATCACCCAAAGTGCACTGAAGATCCAATCATCCAAACTACCTGTGGATGTTCACAGAAGCATTTAATTCAGATTTCAGATTGAGATTTAATGTATTTAGAGCATGCAGGTAGGAGCACTAAGCATTTACATTTACATACATTTGACAAATACAACATTTAAATGTCTCATATTCTATAGAGGTCCCTTAAAGCGGTTTGTCTGGTGTCATGTATACAAAAACATTAAAAAGCAATGTGTCTCCAATCCACTTATTGTTCTGCTATAGCGACACAGCCATCTTGGTAGGAAAATAAATAACATGGTGATTGTAATATCACAGACATGAGATAGATAGATAGATTTAGCTAGACATATTCTCTGTGAATCCCTCTGAGACATGCTTGTGAATTAGGGCTATACAAATAAACTTGACTTGACTTGACTTGAATTATAACCTCATCAGTGATGTCATGAATCATTCTCTCCTGAGTCTATAAATAGAGTACGACAGGGTGGACGTATTTTTGTAGGCCAACCCAGAAGTCCCTGCACTTCCGGTTCCTTTGTCTAAAAGTCAATGGGATTTTTGTATGGGAATTTCTGTTGAATGCTTGAAATAATATGTCTGTGGTTAACAAAGGTTTATGGAACGGCAAACTAAGTGTTCAGCAAGATAATCTTCACAAATGAGGACCACTTTTATGACTTTTGAAGTGTAAATGTGATCTTCAAAAGTCATAAAAGTGGTCCTCATTTATGAAGATTCTCTTCCTGAACATGAAGTTCGGAGTTTCAAAAACTTTTGTTAACCACAGACTGTATTTCAGGCAATTAATGTAAATCCCCATACAAAAATCCCATCGACTTTTAGACGAGGGAACCGGAAGTGCTAACATCCAAGTCTTCCGGACTCATTCCTGCAGTAAAAAAAATGACAATGACACAACAGGAGACGACCTTCGGACGCTAGAAGTCATCATCAAGCCCCCCTGAGATGTAGTAGGCTAATCGAGGAAACGTCAAGGAAGGAGGGTGCCTACTTGAAAATCCCTGTGCCCTATGCCAACCTCTGCCACTCTGGGAGACGGTGCTTGAGCGAGCAGAGACAGGGGCCTGGCTTTGACCTGTACTTCTTGTGAAGTCAGTCAAATCAGTCGAGTGACAGCGACACCACGCAAACCAAAGTTCACAAAGCATCTATACCCTGTCTGTCACTGAGGCAAGCGCAAAGACCTCTCAACATCAAGGCAGTCTCAAGTAAGTGCTCACCATCCATTGGCTTATTAACATCTTATCCTGTGTTTTCTGAATCCAAGTGCAGACACAGCCAATGAGCTGTGCATATGGTCAAGCATCATGCACAATCCAGGAACAACTGTTACTTGGTGATATTAGATTGTGCCAAGCACCATACTGGCAGGAAATGCATGTGATGATGTGACATCATGGGGATGCTATGGAAATAAACAGATCAAACGGGCAGCAGACAGAATAGATAATAACATGTCAAAATGGTTTGTCAGGATTCTTGTGGACGGTGAACAGGCGAGAAAGAGCAATCAGATTTTAATGTCTAGCAGACACATTTGAATGCCAGGTGTAAATATCATCCAGCTCCATCAGAGCAGACACAGTCTGGATACAAGATGTGTGTTAATGTCAGGTGTAAATGGGGGCCTCTGATGTGTGAAATGAAACAACAGATAAGACACTTGTCTTCAAAAACAAACCAACATGATGTGTGAAATAGGGGGGGGGAAACGTGTCTTCAAAAACAAACCAATCTCAGCAGCATGAGAAGTTACCAAATCCCTGGAGTGACCAGCATCTTCAAACAACAATTCTAATTCTGTAGTTTGTAGTTTTATTCTTCTCAATTTGTAGGCTGATCAGAGACACATGGAACTGCATCTGCATGTTGACACACTGGCTCTTTCTCATGATGCAGTTTTGTGTCCTTCATGAGGCTATCGAATGGAAATATGCCCCCTCCCCCACCAAAAAACAAACAAACAAAAAAACACGAGGATACAGATAAAGATCCTGGAAGTTTACTTACAATCTGGGGATGCATTGGATGGTGACTTGGCTGCAGCAAATGAAAAGCAGCAAGATTAATTTCACAGCACACAGTACTGAGCCGGTAGAAAACAGCTGGTCAAATGAACAGCTGTGTCTATAATTGATGTCAAGCACACAGCCCATCTCACAAAGATACGTGCGTGTGTGTGTGTGTGTGTGTGTGTGTGTGTGTGTGTGTGTGTGTGTGTGTGTGTGTGTGTGTGTGTGTGTGTGTGTGTGTGTGTGTGTGTGTGTGGGTGTGTCGGTGTGTGTGCGCGCGCGTGTGTGTGTGTGTGTGTGTGTAGGTAGGTGTGTTTGTGTGTGTGTGTGTGTGCGTGTGTGCTCATTCTTGAGAAGTTCAGTGGCTTGGCATTCTCTGATTTGTTCATCTCCTTGTTTATACAAAGGCTGTGTCATTAAATGCAAATAGCTTGGACATGAATAGTTTGCACTCCAAATTGTCCCCGTCCCTTTCCCCTGCTCTCTTCTCATCCTCGCCTAGCCATCATGCAGTGTTGGGTAGTTGAACTACATAGTTGAACTACATTTTGCAGTAGCTTGCTGGTAGTTCAACTACATTCATATTTGCGTAGTGAGTCAAGTAGCCTAGTTAAACTACTTTTTGGTCATTTTTGTGTAGTTAAACTACTCAAACTACAAACTACAATTTTGGGCAATAAAATGAAAGGAATATACATATTTATTTTATTTGACATAACTGTTGAACCAGAACCCCCTTTGACAGGACTGCCTCTTTTTCTTTGACCCTGGTTGCTTTGAAGGCAGCATAGACCGTGAAGGCAGCGAGGATCTCACTAACGTTACTGTACTTCTTGACACAAAGCCAACGCTGCCTCTGATTGGCTTGCCCTGATATTCTTACCCTAACCTTAACCAATCCTAGTCAAGTCTTTACTGTTTATTTGTCTGATAAAACAAAACCCAGAAAAACCCAGATTTGTTTACAACAAAAAATATACGATTGAATGTATTGGGTGTCAATAAACACAATTCAAAGCCATATTTTTGCTGGCATTGTGTTTTTTTGTAGGCTATTATATTTAATTTAATATATCACACATGTACATTGTCAATTTAATGTTTTTTTTTACAAAGTAGTTTGAACTACTTTTTCTGCGTAGCTTGTAGTTTGCTAAACTACATTTCTCCTTTGCTGTAGTTTCAACTACTTCCATGGTGAAGTAGTTGGTAGCTTCCTAAGCAATGCTTTCAAAGTAGCTTCCCCAACACTGATCATATGACTCCACAGCACGCCTACTTCACTTAAAGGCAGCATTTCCAGGAGGGGGTTGGCCTCTCTGGTATAAACAGTATAAGGTCAGACTGTGCCGGTCTGGCAGGAGGCGGGGACGCTATGTTCCAGGTTGGAGGACTGAGTGCCTGACAGTAACAGATAGGGATGGGCAGATCATTGACTCCTACAGGACACATCAAGGATAACCGGCAACATTCACTCTGCCCATTACCGGCTGTCTTCCGCAGACAGGAAGTGACTGATTTGGCAGATGTGTGGGATATATTTATATCCGAGCATATTTAGCATGCGTTGGTCGCCCGGTTGCTGCTCAGGCATCATTAACGGTGATGTTCATAAGATTGACAACATACATCGAGAAGGAGTGAGTCATGGGCATAGCGTCTGTGTCTGTGTGTACAGTATGCGAGTGTGTGTGAGGTATTTGCATGTATTTAGTATGCGAATGCATGTCTATGCGTGCGGCTGTCCATGCAAGTGTGATTGCACGATCGTCAGATCCTCGTCTTCCATCTCCTCGTCCTTGTTCCTCCTCAACCCCTTCATTCTCGTTATCTTCGTCCTTTCACTCTCCTTCCTCCTCATCTTCGTGGTCCCTCTTTTTACACTTAGTGCATGGTTACAGTGAATCGCATCCTCAGTAAAAGATACATCCTGTCATTTGTTTTCATGGCAACTCAGAGTGGTGCAGCCTTTTGGGTACTGAATAGAGGGGGTCCACTCCAGCAGGAATTTGACCAAACGCCATTTGAAAAAGCAGGAAGTATGATGGATGATAAAGCCGGTGACAGTCTCACATTAATTTGTATTTATGCTGTGCAAGCAGCATCTGCATCCAACAAACAAATGCTGATACAGTTAGTTAGGAAAGTGTAGTGTGTGTGTGGTAAGTGTGTTTGACAGGGCTAAATACAGGAGACCTGTGGTTTTGCCTCTATCTCCACGCAGACCTGTCAGGATGACTAGAGCCCGGCTCTAGTTTGCAGCCAGGCACCTTGTCAGTGACTCAAACGCTGGAGTTGGCTTCCACTCCCAAAGGAAAGATTCCCCGCTGCCAAATTACATTCAGCTAAAGAGAAGCAATAAATGAATGGTTTCTTTACTTTAATCAGACTCCTGCTTGTACAGTGATTGGGAGAGCTGGAGCTGAAACACAGACGGAGACAGAGCTTGTTATTCCCATCGAAAGTTTTCATCTCACTTTGCTCACATGTTCCTGATTAAAGTTGCCGTTGTTTGGATGCTACAAATCTACCTGATTGGATTGCATATTCCCTCCCTTTAGACACACTTCTTTCAATTTAAAAGAAAAGGCAAACAGCAGGCACTTTGCTCACTAATGAATCGGGAGATATTCAGAGTCGCGGTTCTCTGAGACGGAATTGAAAATGCACAATTTTCTGTCTGCCGGAGCACTAAAGTCAGGGCCCTGAAACCCCTGAGAGATGTGCTCTCCAATCAACTCAAAGTACTCCAGTATCCTCCTGTGTGCACTAAGAAAGCCCAGTTGTGCTGCACTGAACAATGCAGATAGAGGGGGGATGAGTACCGGTATCTGTTTTCAGAAGAAGTTGAAGTGGTTGAATGTGGCGGAGGTGAAAATACAGCTGAATCTTTAGCTTTCTGATGTGCAGCACATTGACAAAGATTTAGAGACATTTCAAAATATATATGCAAAAATGGACCCAAAAACATCATAAATAGCATCTGCAATATCCAAAATACAGTATATCTTGGCCACTCAAAATATATTTTTGAATGAATGTAATCAACAATACAAATAAGATTTTTGGCTATTTACTGTAACATATCTCTAAACCTTTTTCTGAAGTATGATGTGAAGTCCATTTTTAGAAAGAACACTTTCTTTAATAGTAAGCAATTTTCTGAGGGTTAGGGTTCGGATGAAGCGTGCCACTGGACTGGACAATTGAATTTGTATATGCACTTAATTTGTGTTTGACCCTTAAAATTGAATTCTGTGCACGTTTTAAATGAAATTATATTTCATGTTTGAATGGGTACATTAGATATACTCTATTTCTATCTGTATATATCTAATGTACAGATTCAACTAATGGACAAACCACGGTTTCAAATTCATGTCTCTGGTTTTCAGTTGGGGTCTGTGGTGCTGATCAGCCTGTCATAGACCCGTCAATGGAAACAAAATGCCCCAGAAACGTCAAACTTGGTAAATGTATCATGAGCAGTCATATTAATACATGATTAGGACCTGACACCCCTTCAGAGGGAAATATGAACGCTAATAAATGTAAAGCCATTCTGACTGGTCTAGTACCTCCTGCAGAGAAGCATGTTTATCCTGATGGGATTGGCTTCCTCAGGATGTCCTGATGAAAGTGATCTCTAAAAGGATTTGTAAGCATAACAACCATTTAAAAAACATGCAGGGCTGTCGCTGCACTGAAGCGGTTTCAGAAGACGCAAACCATGCTAAGAAAAAAGATTCCTTACTATTTTAGCACACTTTTTGTCTTGAAATTTGGCTACCTAACTTACTCTGTTCAAGACAACTCGGACCACCGGAAAAAATGGGTTCCGACCTGTAAAAAGTGAATTGAACGGTCGTCCAGGCCGGAATTACAGCTCGGAAATTCGGGTATCATTCAGAGCTCCGCTTTGTCCGAGCTGACGTCATATCCACACATCTCATCCAAAATGTTGCATTACCGCCTCCACTTCCCAGAACCCTCCTTGGTTTTTCCCAGTCTTTTCCCTCAGACAGGGAAGTGCAACGTGAACGCAAACATGCCAGGGGTGGAGGTTCCGAGATGAAACCTCCGGCGGTCTGAGTTCATGAATGCAACATCATGTATCTCCATGAATGCGGTATCACCCCCCCCCCCCTTTTTTTTTTGCTGAACATTGAGAAACTGAATTTCAAACAAGTCAATATAATTTCATCTAGTAGGAAATAAATAAATAAATAAACAAATAAATAAATCAGGAGCAAATAATGGAACTCATAATGTAGCTCAGCTTCTACCAGCAATTAACAGGCAGTTTGTTTCCTTTTGTTGTTAGGCAGTGGGCAGTGTAACACATTAACATGATGCATATTCATCCAGGGGCTCATTATACGTGTGTGTGTGTGTGTGTGTGTGTGTGTGTGTGTGTGTGTGTGTGTGTGTGTGTGTGTGTGTGTGTGTGTGTGTGTGTGTGTGTGTGTGTGTGTGTGTGTGTGTGTGTGCGCGTGCGTGCGTGCGTGCGTACGTGCGTGCGTGCGTGCGTGCGTGTGTGTGTGTGAGTGTTTCCCCACTGGTAAACATTGGCCAAGTCTGACAGAGCAAAATGAATCATCTAGAGACGTCTGCCAGCCAGCGAATGTCTTCTTGTTTGTGTAAAACACCGACACAGAACACAGAACTATCAGCAAACTATTTGGTTGAAAAGTGAAATCAAACACCTGACGCTTCACTTCTAACTCTTGTGCAATTCAAAAAGGAAGAGCAATTTTGACAAGTTTTTAGATTGATGGGAAATTTAGAGGGCAAAATTGTTAAAGATTAAATTGGCTCTTTTTGCTTTGGGCACAGTTTGTTAATTGCTTTGGGCACAGTGACTAATTTAATCAGAAAGCATTCTAGTCACTTACCAGAACAACATGACATTTGCTTTCTCATCAAACACAGAGACGATTAATGTCAAGGTGAATCTTTGCATCTTTGTTGTAAATCCTTGCTCGCTCAGGAGTAAGGAGCCTCTGAGAAATTATGCCAAGAAGTCCCATTATATGCCTCATGAATAAACTGAAATGTGCAAATGGTTTAATTATGATTAAAAATCGTGGTCAGTGGAGATTGGAAAAATAGTTTTGTTGTGAGATGAATAATTCAACTTGAGATGATTTTTGCATAAGACATATCAATTTGGAAAGGTTTAATGAATGCAGGTTGGCCTGTGGCAATTGATTGCCTTCCATAATGGGTCTGCAAAAAAAAAAAAAAAAATGAAAATGGCAGTACTAATTGCCTTTAATTAAGCCCCTTTTTGTATCTTCATAATCACATCTCATACATATTGCTGCTTAATAAGAAGATAATGAGGAATAATTAGCCTCAAAGCCAAAAGTAGCTGACCGACCTATTCTACGCTGATGACATTGTAGTCTACTGAGAGCTGAACTCGTATCCGACCTCAGCTCAAGAGCTTTTAACATCCCTTGAAGAGTCAGTAGCCAAAGTGGGCCTAATGTTAAATGTCAAGAAGACATAATGCCTGGTTTTTAATGAAGGGTCGGATCATCCACCTACCCGCGCCATGAACCGCACTGACATCAAGGAAATTGAAGATTTCAAATACCGTATAGTCAGCAGCAGCAACTTTCTGACAAGCAAAAGGCAGGCCTGAGTGCTTGTAATAAAATAATTTATTACAAGCACTCCAGGCCTGTCCTTTGACACCCATTATTCCTGCCAGGATATTTTAATATGGCAGTCAGACATGAGACATCTCAAGAGCTTCCAAGGTCAACTTTTTCAAAACCTGTGTGGAACATATCCTTCTTTACGGTGCCGAAACAAGGACAATGAATAAAGAGCTGCAGGATGGTCTTGATGGAGCGTACACAACACTTCTCATACGTGTCCAGAAGCTTTCATGGAAGAACCATTCCATGATAGCTGAACTTTATGGTGGCATCCCTCCCATATCTGTTGTAGTGTCACACTGAAGAAACCGCTTTGCTGGACATTCCTACAGAGCAAGACCAGATAATCTCGGATATTCTGCTCTGGAGACTTCCCTGTCCAGATCTTCTCATTAGGGATATAGGACTGACTGTGAATGAACTTGGCATGGCAATGAGCAACAGTAATGATGATGATGATGATGATGATGAGGAATGAGGACAAGGTAAGAGGGCAAATCCTCCTGCCGGAATTCATACAGTGCTCACCGAGAATACTGTCTCCCGGACGCCGACCTGGGATGAATATGCGACGATACAGGGGGCATAAAGAGAGAGAGAATAGACAAATTGGTAACCCTTCATTCCATGGAACAGATGGCGTTAGTGACAATAAATCATGAAATATGAGAGGATCTTGAAATACATCGAACACCACTGACGATGACTTTGTATGTTGTTTTACATATCTTGCTGACAATTTCAGTGATGTCAAACACGTTCTAATTTACCTAGGAGATGAAAAAAGACAACAATATCAGACAAGGTGAGAGAAAGCTGGAGAGGAGATTCCATAGTATATTCTCCATCCCTCCTCCCTCCGCTCTCTCTCTCTCTACCTGTGTGTGTCATATCTGAGGTCTGTGGGGTGTTCCGCCCTTAAGTTGGCGGCGATGTGAAGCTCGGTCTGGCAGATCACTGGGCTGCTGAGGGCTGAGTCAAGAGGAGGCAGGTCAGATGAGGAGCCAATGCTTCATATCTCCACTGGAGGAAAGCACAAACCTGGGCTTTTAGCTGTGACGTTCTTTGAGAAACCACCCTATCTTCCCAGTGACCGCGGCACCACACTGTTTAAAGCCTCAGGTGCACAGGCCCGTATTGTTTGTGGAGACCTGTGTGATTTGATGCACACCCTGTGACATGTCTGTGAGCATGCTGGCTGACAGACAGGCAGATGTTCAAACAGAGAGTGTGGTCCCCTTTGGTGAGCGAGGGGACCGGGGGGTTTGGCCGCTTGTAAAGTAGACACAGTGTGATGGAGATCAGGAGCAAGCTGTGCAGCCTGTGTTTAGTGGGCCGGCCGTTCAGGCAGCGAGACGCCCAGCAGACTTTACATATCAAAGCTAAGCGGGAAGAGAATGCAGGTCAGGCGTGGCAATCTAGACTGCACACAGCACGACAGTGGAGACCAGAGGAGAGCAGCACTGCAGGGATAATGACTATGGATTTGGGATTTACAGGAGGAGAGAGAGGGAAGTAGGAAGAGAGAGAAGAGAGAGAGAGAGAGAGAGAGAGAGAGAGAGAGAGAGAGAGAGAGAGAGAGAGAGAGAGAGAGAGAGAGAGAGAAAGAGAGAGGGGGGACTCATTAAACATGCTGACAGTGAGCACAGCCATTTATCACCAACTTGGCTTATTTAGTTTTGGTCTTTATCGTGGTTTATGCATCTTGTCCCTTCTGATCGCTAATGAAGAAAGTTTATCTCTGTATGTGCAGAGAGCGTGGAATCAGGTGCTACAATGTTACCTCGCTGTTCAAAGTCTGGTGGTGTGAATAAATCAAGCTAGAATTTGCATTCGAATGATTAACTACACACCTTTAGGTCAAGGGGAGACTGGGGCCAGTTGAAACACTTTTACTCATATTTCTCTGCTGCACCTTACTACTGAGGTACAATATAGGCTATATTTTCTATTAAAATCTTTGCATAATTTACTGGAAGCGAAGGTTATTATACTGATGAACTTGACAACTTGTGACAACTTACCCCACACCAGGGCATGTTGTTACACATGGTGAGGCATGCGATGGGTCACATGGACAAGTGTGCTTTGTTCGGGCACTCAATTCCATTTCCTCTGGAGTATATACACAGTATACACATATAACATGAAAAACATATTGAATCATCAGAGAAATCGACACCCACCACACAAAGTAACCCATACCTCACCCATCCTGAGATGCACAAACAAAGATTCTGATACAGGTGACCCTTGTTTTATGTGTCACCGTGTATAATTATTTAAAAATGTTCTAATATTATGTTCATGATTGTGTTTGTGCTTTGTGTTTTGACTTTTGAAATCAACATAGCCGACCTCTTACAAAGAGAGTAAACATTTGTGTAATTGGACTTTTGTCGCTAAAATATTTCGTTTCAGAAATAAAGCCACTGTGACAACTTACAGTATATGCATGTGACAACTTGCCCCGCTCTCCCCTACCAGAGAGAATAAAAAACAGCAGCAATCAAACAGCAACTAAAAAATACCCTTAAGAGCCGTCACTTGATACATTCTGAATCATTTCACAGCCGCATCGCTCAAATGACTCCATAATATGAGTTGACTACATCCGTCAGCGCAGCATTAACGGCACTATTTCCCGTGCAGCACTGCCACGGCGCAGCATTGACCATTAGTGCGTGACAAGAGGAATGATGACTTCCCATGGCAAAGAGGTAGGCTGAGCGGGGGCGGGGCTGCGAGGAGGAAGAACAAATGCAATTTAGTTCTTAAGAAATGCTCTCCTGGAAAGCCAATTAAGTCTCTGTAGGGAAGACAGGGTGCTACGGGTCATTTTGCTCTGTCTAACGGAACGACAGAGTGGCTGGCTGTAATGATTGTCTCTTTATTCTCTCCCGCCTTTCTCTCTCTACCCCCATCGCTGTCACACTTCTCTTTCTCTCTCTCTCTCTCTCTCTCTCTCTCTCTCTCACACTCACACACACAACACACACACACACACACACACACACACACACACACACACACACACACAACACACACACAGTTTAGGAAGAATGATTAAAACGTCCTCTGAAAGGGTGTGATTAGAAAGTAAAAGACTTCAGATTTCAAATATTGTTCTGAAAAGGCCCGTGAAATAAGGCTGTAAAAACTCTGAAATAGGGGGAGTCATGGAGTCCATAGACTCTC
>NC_139644.1:20177486-20194986 GCF_964638095.1 Poromitra crassiceps | reverse complement strand
TTAGAGCTTAGCACCTCTAAAGCTAAAAGGTCAACTTAAATGTATCTTAAGGATGAATGTGTGGTTTCACCTGAAATAATTCCAACAACAATAAATGAACCTGGCTGCAATTCATCTTCCAAACACATGAATCTACAGGCCATATATATAAAAACAATAACAACATTTTACTACTAAAGGTTCAGTCTTACTTTGGATAATACTTTTGGACAATGCTATTTCATACGGAGCAAGCGCATGATCTGCTGATGATTGGTGTATTCCTTTATATTTAGACAAAGGTCTTATAATTGCCTTTGCCTTTGAGGTTCTCCGTCTGTCTTATAATGAGCCTTTTTCTATTCATCGTTTTATAATTTGGCAGCTCATACACAGCATGAGCGTAGTGGCAAATCATGTGTGCAGTGAGAAGTGATAGCGTGCAAACACACACACACACACACACACACACCGCTCTCTAGGCGCCTAAATTAGAGAGATGTAGTAGGTTAGGCTGTGTGTAAACTGTGTGAGTGGGTGGCTGAAGTAAGGGATTCATAATGAGAGGGGGGGGGGGGTCTCTCCAAATGTGCAGTTCAAGCTGAGAAGACCTCCATCCTCCCATTGATTTTGCTGTCTTTGTGTTGCTGCGGTGGTGAAATGAGGGTTTAGGTGTTGTAGATACCTCAGATACTCTGACCGCCAACTGACAAGCTCTTTGTTGACTAATCTCCATAATGTGTGGTGTAGTCTCGCATGCCAGACTGTCTCGGTTTCGCGCTGTACCAGCGCAGGAGAGTCTGGCTCCTACTCTCACTCTGGTATTGCGGGAGTGGAGAAAGGGTCTGTTATCTGTACAACTTGTAAAAGATAACAGAGCCCCATCCACCGAATGTACCAAGCAGGCCTGCTTTATTGCACAATCCAAAACTTCGTCAAAACTTGTCATTTTCACCGTGTAGGTAGCTTGTGTGTGTTGTTATTTCACAGAGGCGGAGACATTTGAGAGCGATACACAGGGAGTGGAAAGGGATTTCCCTTCGCTCCGACTGAAATGGTCCGAGGAAATGGGAAAGCTTATCTCCACAGCCTGCTTCCAGTCAGGCTGCGTGGTCAGACACTAGCTGTGTTCGGAATGGTTCACTCATTCATTTCACTCACTCACTATTCCCCATGTGGTGTTTATCATATAGTGAACTATATGGGGAACGATCACATGAGTATCGGACACTAAACAGATTTCTTTTCTGAAGATCACAAGATGCGCCGCGTATTCATGTGAGGCAAGCAATCCGCACCCGGTATCACATAAACAAACCGAGCTCTCCAGCAGACTGAAATGTCCTCAGGTAGTAGTATTGATGTTGCATGTTTTGACTGCTAAGTCCAAAATAAATTGAAATTTCGAATTATGTGCATGTGTGGTTTTGTCAACTATGGTGCTGCCTGTCTCCTAATAGCAAGCTGTGCTGGTCAAGTAGCTCACAAGCTTGTTAGCTCGCGAGCTAGCGACTTTCTTCTTCTCCTTCTGTAAAGACAATCGCATTGCATTGTGGTATAGCGGTGAAAATGTAGGGTACATTCGCTGTTCACTAGAAATCACTGTGCATTGTGGGTATTTTATAGTGGACTATAGTGAATCAAATTAACAGTTGAGAATTCGGACACTAGCACAAACTGGCGAACACACTAAATAGTCCACTATTTCTGTCATAGGGACCGATTCCGAACAGGGTAAGGTGACCACCAGATTTCTCAAATGAAAATCGGGGACATTTCCAGTCCGGCAGTCAATATATCATTAAAATATCCAATGTTATTACCTAAAGGGGATGATTCCGGTTTCATTTATTTAAATGAAACCGGAATGGCTGTTGTTGGAACCATGGCTGTTGTACTGTAATAAACAGTGTCAACTTCACAAAGATGCCCCTGGTGCCCCCCAGCATTAGGCCTGGCTGTCCAAACCTACAGCGCCAAATGTTTTATGAATAGCCTCAGATCTCAAAAAGTATTTTCGGTGTAGCCTACTCCTCCTAAGTGCTTTTTCATTGTTCAAAATTTCCTGAAAGAGCTGCAGCAGAACATGTGAGCACTTGTTGGATGCCTGGATCAATGGGCTACATAGATACAGTATGTGATGCTGTGATATGCTTTTAACCCGCCCGTAAGCCTCCCGCAACCTTTCTGCTTTAGTGGTTGACCAGTGGGCATGTCTGTAAAGGTAGACTCGTGGGTACTCATAGAATCCATTCTCACTCAGATATCTTGGTGAAAGCGGACCCCAGGGGTCCCCTTTGAAATTGACCACGCCGATTTTTCAAAATTCATTATTTAGCCCCCTTCCCGACAAGGTAGCATGGCATTGTTGGTCACACAATCCATCTGTTTGTGTGTGTGTGTGTGTGTGTGTGTGTGTGTGTGTGTGTGTGTGTGTGTGTGTGTGTGTGTGTGTGTGTGTGTGTGTGTGTGTGTGTGTTTGTGTGTGTGTGTGTGTGTGTGTGTGTGTGTGTGTGTGTGTGTGTGTGTGTGTGTGTGTGTGTGTGTGTGTGTGTGTGTGTGTGTGTGTGTAGGGGTGTGTGTGTTTAACATGATGCTCAGTGACCTCTTCACTCCTCTATTATGAGGGGTTGACATTAATCAGACTCCATTCAGACCTTGTAGTAGCAAAAAAAACTGCACTAACTGATCAGCTATCAATCAATCAACAATCAATCAATAATTTTTCATTCACAACCTTCATTCCCTCTTACCCTCTCTCTTTCGCCCAAGCTCTCTCTCTCTCTGCTAAAAAGGCCCAGATGGACTAGTGCGAGTGAGATGTTTGTGAGTGCTGGAGTGAACACACTGCAAGCTGTCTTGAGAAATGTAATGTATAGGTTTATCTGTCGGTTAAATGATTCTGAAAATCAAATTGTTGTGGTGTTGGTGAACATTGCGTACAGTGCCACACGCTGCACGTCTCAGTTTTGGCAGCACTGGTATAGCATGTCTTTTAAAATGTTTTTATTTAGTGTTTTCTTTTAATCTTTTTTGTATTGTGTGTATTTGATTGTATTTTTGTATGGACCTTGAGTCTGGAATAAAGCATATCTATCTATCTATCTATCTATCTATCTCTCTCTCTCTCTCTCTCTCTCTCTCTCTCCCTCTCTCTCTCATGTACCCCTCAGCGGCATTGTAACCCATTATCCTTTGCCTCTTACATGCACTTTCTGCACTCAGGAATTATGAGATTGTTACTTGCCAAAGGATGAAATGAGTTGTCATATTACTTGTTGACAGCACTACTGTTGCATTACTGTAACAATGAATTACAATAATAAATTAAAGACAATTCTGTCTTTCTTTTTGGTTATAGTAGGAATAACCACAGTAAAAACACAAGGAAGTGAAAGATCAAACAGCATTTATTATCATCTTAATATAATTTATATTTAGTTGAAACTAAGAGATTGACTATGAAGTGTAGTGGTGCATACAAATCGAGTGTATACATGCAAGTGTTTCACAATGATTGTTTGTTGCCAGTGTTGATGAAAGTTTGCGTGAAGGGTGAAGTGTGTGTGTGTGCGTGTGTGTGCGTGCGTGTGCGTGTGCGTGTGTGTGTGTGTGCGTGCGTGCGTGTGTGCGTGCCTGTCTGTCTGTCTGTCTGTCTGTCTGTCTGACTGTGTGTGTGTGTGTGTGTGTGTGTGTGTGTGTGTGTGTGTGTGTGTGTGTGTGTGTGTGTGTGTGTGTGTGTGTGTGTGTGTGTGTGTGTATTTGTGCATAAGATGAATGCCTTTGCTATATTTAAACACAGAAATCACAGCAATTCCTGTAAAGGTTGTGTCTCAAAAAAACAACAAAAAAAATCCAATAAATTCTCAGTAAACCATCAATCTTTTTCCAATCATTGTCTCCCAGGGTAAAGTACAGTTCTAAATCAGCATCCATTCACGTGGCCTCCTGCTTGCCTGTGGTCAGGCCGGCCAGCTTGTGGTCAATGTCTATCTGGGACCGTCTGGGTCTCAGCGGTCAGCGTTCATCCTCCGCAGCTTTGCCGGCAGGTTGTCCTCTGGCCTGCCTCTGCCTGAGAGCAGTGGGCTGTGCATGGGGATGGAGGCGGGGCCCGGAGTGGGCGGCAGGCTCTGCTGGTACAGATCGCCGGTGGATTGGGTCATGGGTTCAAAGCCCACTTTGAGAGCCTTGAGCTGCAGCCGGGTCTCGGCCTCGGGGCTCGGCGAGGAGCTGAGGCCCTGCAGCTTGAGGGGCAGGTCTCCCGTGCTGCAGGCCTTCTCGGAGTGCTGTGAGCCCAGCAGAAGCACCTTCCTCTGAAGGTCCTCCTTCCCCGACGAACTCATCCTCTGCAGCTTGCTGGGCAGCCGGCACCCAGCTCCCCCCTGGCGGCCCCCTTCCTCCGAGGCGTTGATGCAGTCCACAGAAAACACCCGGTGGCGGCGGCCTCCGTGGCTCTCGCCCAGCGCGGGGTTGGGGGTGGACATGGGGGATGGCAGCGAAGACTTCTCCTCGTGCTCCTTGACGCTGTACGGCGGGGTGGGCACCTCAAAGTTGTTGTGGAACTGCGAGTAGTCCACCCTGAAGAAGCCCTCCTCCAGAGACATGACAGGCAGGAAGCGATGGCCCCATAAAACCTCGTCCTCAGTATACGACGTGCGTGCCTGGCATGTCATACCTAAGAGAGAGCGACAAGATCGTAACTATTTTAGTAGCTGTCATTACAGTTTTGTACAGCAAATCTTTGCAAAGTATTTTGCGGTTCAGTGGCTGGAACAGAGGAAAACAAAATGGTACATCTCTTTCTCAGCTTCTTTCTCTCTGCTGTTCTTCACTGCCTCTGGGATCATTGCCCCATGCTCCCCATGCAATCTACCTTTCCTGCCAGTCAGGCCCTGGACTTAAATACTGTTTGGAGATCCAGATGGAAGCAACTACTGTGACTACTAATGGGGAGAGACAATTTCTACTTTATTTCTCTCCCAATTCTAGGCATGTTGCCTCTAATGTTGCCTCTGGAATCAACTAGGAGCATGATATGTGATGGAGGATCTCTAATGAAATGTGAAGTGGAATGTTAGCATGTGAACTAAGTACATTTGCATAATCCCCCCTGGACGCCATGTACCGTCAGTCCTGACAGACCCTTTTTTTGCCATTCATTTTGACATATCAGTGTCTTTGCATTCAGTGTGTGCAGGGTCATTACCAGCCCTCTAGCACTGTCCCCGCCTACATCAATACATCAATGACGGTAACCATTGGTTCTATTTCTGAACTGACTGTTGAGATTTCTGTTGGACCTCGGCTCTTGTAAAATATTTTCCTTGACATTTCTATTTGTGTCGGGGGTCCTTCGCGATCAATAAGCACTTAGGAGGGTAAATACATGTTTTCTGATCCAGTGGCTCTGCGACAACCTGAGCTGTTTTGTTGAACATGATGGTTTGAGTTAGCTGTGAAGTAGGAGTTCAACCACCTCTGAGGGATGATACTTCCAGTGTTATGTCATAGCCTGATACAACTCTCAGCAACTCATCTTCAACCATGGAACACCTAATAAAGGTAATTTGTATTATTTCGTGTAACTAGCTCAAAGGCTGGGCTTTAAAGGGATCATTCAGTTTGTTTGAAGTGGGGTTGTATGAGGTACTTGCATACAGTCATTGTACTACTGTACATGCAGTAGAATGCAGCCGGCGCAGTCTCAGTTTGTAGAAATGGAGACCGGCCGCGTCACGGAAGTAGAGCTGTCTGCTGAGTGTGAAGGGGGCCATGAGCAAAAACGTAAAAAAACAAAGAAAAAAACCCAAAACATGCTTCCTGTAATACTGCTCAGCTGGCATAATCCAAGTCTCCACAAGCCCTGAGATGCCAAGTTGAGATGAAAAGACATAATTTACACTCTGTTTTTAGTTGAAATCTGAACCTGAATATATCAAGTTGACTTGAAAAGATGTCATTTACACTCTGTTTTTAGCTGAAATCTTCACTGTAGCCAGCTGGTGCAGCAGCTTCATCAGCCCCCCCCACACCTGCGGCCGCACCTGGCTACAGTGAAGAGTTCAGCTAAAAACAGGGTGTAAATGACATCTTTTCAAGTCAACTTGGTATATTCAGGGCTTGTGGAGACTTGGATTATGCCAGGTGAGCAGTATGGAAGCATTTTATGTATTTTTTCTGTTGTCGTTTTTTTTAACGTTTTTGCTCATGGCCCCCTTGACACTCAGCAGACAGCTCTACTAGAATCCGAATCAATCAATCAATCAATCAATCAATCAATCAATCAATCACTCACTCACTCACTCAAATAAATCTAATCAAAAGTGACCATGTACCATTGATGTGGACAACTTGATATCTCTTTCGCAAGATAGGCGTTAAATCACAACAGAAGACAGAAGCGTATTATCTAAGGTCATTGAAGGCTTGACAGATTATGGTTTGATATAAAGTCTCGCCGAGAGTGGAGAGAAGCTGCTTGATCTGTTTCCTTGGTATTCAAATGTGATGGGAGATTGCTGGTCTACAGTACAAAAAGGATTTTCATAAAAGAGACTGTAAAAATTTGGCTCAGGAATGAATGTGGCAGTCATCTTGAACTATCAGGACTTGATTCATCAGATAGTGGCTTGAGAGTGTTTTGGGACAGATTTATTTATTGTCATTGTTTGGTGAAGAGACACGTACACTCACAGTGTCTGTCTACTACAGGTTTACCTAGGCCCTTTTGTGCTGAGAAAACCATGCCGGTCTTCCTGCTGGGCTTTTCTGATTTGTCAAACAGAATCCAAGTTGCTTCTACGAACTGAACCAACAGCTATTAGGCCGACTGCATGTGAATCCATCAAGTCTGGTTGAGGCGTAATTGGAACAAGTTGGGGAGGGAATCAGCAATCTTAACAGCTGTGTCAACAGCGGCTGATTGTAAATTTAGGGTCTGACAGCAACTCCATGTGAGAGGATAATAGTTTCTCGTAATGGGTTGGGGTTAATGGGATGCCTGTTGGTGTAAGAATGACTGCGCTTTAATCATTAGGTTGAGTTTGGGGCAATTCCCAGCAGGCTACTCTCTATCAGGATAATGAGTATATCTCTATTGTCTGTAGAGTAGAGGTATAAGGCAAGTGTATATTTCTATTGTCTGTAGAGGTATAACATAAGGCAGATCAGGAGTATATTTATATTGTCTGTAGAGGTATAACATAAGGCAGGAGTATATTTCTATTGTCTGTAGAGGTATATCATAACTAGCAGGTGCAGAGGAAACTTCCAGGTTTAGAGCGTGACAGGCTGAGGCACACTGGCTTTGTTTCATCATTCAGGTGTCATATGGGTATTCAGTTAATGTTTAGTGCATCTTGCATTTAAATAAAAAGCCTCAGAACAACTATGCAAACACTTGGCAGGCAGATCGGGACAGCAGGGTGTCCCTGAAGATGGCTTTATGGAAAATACCTGGCAGCAGCCATCACTGGCACTGTTTAAAAGGTGCATTTCCATGTCTTCTGTGTGAGACTGTAATTTTGAATCTAACAACTGCCTTACTAGAATCTGAATCTCTCTCTTTCACACTCACACACACACACACACACACACACACACATGCACGCACACACACGCACACACATGCACGTACACACACACACACACACGCACGCACATGCACACACGCACGCACACACACACACACACACACACACACACATGCATGCACATGCACACACGCGCGTACACACACACACACACACACACACACACACACATGCACGCATGCACACACACACACACACACACACACACACACACACAGACACACACACACACACACACACACAGACACACACACACACACACACACACACGCATTGCTGACATTGAGATGTGTGTCATCTACATAGAAGTGAAATTTTTACCACAACCACATTGTTATCCTACTACCACAACCACATTTGAAAACAAGCAAATAGCAGAAGGGGAGGAGAATTCTGACTGAAATGGGCGGCACCAATGGTAGAGCTTATCCCCACAGCCTACTTCCATTGAGTCAGACTAACGTGACACTGCCGTGCCATGGCTTCCCTCCTCTGCTGCTTGCCGCTCTGCTCAGAGTGCCATGGCTTCCTTCCTCTGCTGCTTTCCGCTCTGCTCAGAGTGCCATGGCTTCCTTCCTCTGCTGCTTTCCGCTCTGCTCAGAGTGCCATGGCTTCCCTCCTCTGCTGCTTTCCGCTCTGCTCAGAGTGTCATGGCTTCCCTCCTCTGCTGCTTTCCGCTCTGCTCAGAGTGTCATGGCTTCCCTCCTCTGCTGCTTTCCGCTCTGCTCAGAGTGCCATGGCTTCCCTCCTCTGCTGCTTTCCGCTCTGCTCAGAGTGCCATGGCTTCCCTCCTCTGCTGCTTTCCGCTCTGCTCAGAGTGTCATGGCTTCCCTCCTCTGCTGCTTTCCGCTCTGCTCAGAGTGCCATGGCTTCCCTCCTCTGCTGCTTTCCGCTCTGCTCAGAGTGTCATGGCTTCCCTCCTCTGCTGCTTTCCGCTCTGCTCAGAGTGTCATGGCTTCCCTCCTCTGCTGCTTTCCGCTCTGCTCAGAGTGTCATGGCTTCCTTCCTCTGCTGCTTTCCGCTCTGCTCAGAGTGTCATGGCTTCCCTCCTCTGCTGCTTTCCGCTCTGCTCAGAGTGTCATGGCTTCCCTCCTCTGCTGCTTGCCGCTCTGCTCAGAGTGCCACAGCACAGCTTGAGTAAAGGTCTGGCTGCAGCGTGATTTAATGACATTATCAACAGGGCACAGAGCATGCTGCATGCCTGCCTCTCTGCTTCCCTGCTGATCGCTCCCTCCATGCTCGAGTCTCTAAGCCTCTTCAGCACTGTGGTGTTTGCTGGGACAATGGCAAAGTAAGGGTTAGGGGGAAGGAGAGAAACAGATCAAACCAAAAGGGGCTGAATGAGAAGCAGAGGGAGATAAAAGAGGAAGCACACACAGCAGCACAGACGGCTTTATTTCTCTTTGTGAGCCTGGAAGTTGCAGGAGGGAAGTCTGGTTCTGCTAAATGTGACACATGAGAGAGCAGTGTTGTTGTTGGCAGCATCCCAGCGTGGCGGCCTGTCGCTGACAGCTGTAGCTGTAGACCACGTCTCACTCTCCACCTCAGAATGATCTCCGCTCTCTCTCTCTCTCTCTCTCTCTCTCTCTCTCTCTCTCTCTCTCTCTCTGTTGTCATGTGAAAAACAGAGTGGAACTTCGACTGATGCTCATTCATCAAAGTGACATGCACATCTATGACCACGGGCTTTTATTATGCATAGAGTAGGCATAAAACCGATTCCGCAGTAATCAAATATCCCTCATAACTCAATCAGGTTGTCATTCTCATGTGTTGTTCTCACTTGCACCCCCAGCCCCCCTCCCTCCGCGCCCACTCCACCCCCCCATCCCCCCCACCTCCACGTCCACCCCCGGCTCCATGCTTTCTTCAAATAATGCAAGACAGGGAGAGCAGAGCAATGAGATTTCACAGAAGTCTTTCACTAGATTAGGAGTATCTATTAGACAGGGATGTAATCTGGCTTGATATTGATAAATGCATTAAGATTTGCATTTGGGAGTGGGAGGAACGAAGAAATGAGGAGGAGATAGGGGTGGGAAGGATGTCTAGGCGTAACAGGAAGGAGCTGAAAGCGGCTGATGCGAGCGCGTGTGCTGAATGCGAGAGCGACGCCTCCTCACCTGTGGTCTCCACAATGCCCTCCAGGATCACGACGATCTCAAACTGCTCGTTCATGAGCGAGCGCTGGGACAGGTCGAAGAAGGGGCTCTTGGGATTGATTTCATGGCAGATGGTGAGAGGGGACACCAGGAAGAGCTGGTCCGCACCCGTCCCGAAGCCAACGTCCAATTCACACTGGTCCAGAGGCAGGAACTCCCCTTCAGGGGTCTGACGAGACTGGAAGATAGAAAATGAGAGAGACAGGGAGAGAGCGAGAGAGAGAGAGAGTATCAGAAGGAGAGGGGAAAGAGAGGATTATATGTAAACAGTGCTACAGAAATAGGAATACAGTGTGAATGGATTCCAGTCACCCAGAGCCATATAGAGGCTCCTCACACCAGTAAAGTAGTGAGTGAGCACCGTCCTTCAGATGAAACCTTAAACCGAGGTCCTGACTCTCTGTGGTCAGATCCCACCGGTACTCTTTGCAAAGGGGTGTAAGTAACCCCATGGTGCCCTGGCTCAATTCCAACACAGGCCCTCCTTCACTCATGGCCACCTAATCATCCCTCACTATCTAATTGGCACATTCAGTCCTCAACTCTCCACCGTGATAGCTGATGTGTGGTGAGCGTTCTGGCACAAACTGGCCGCCGTGCATCACCCAGGTGGGTGCTACACATCAGTGGTGGTTGAGTTGAGTCCCACCCCACCCCCCGGCCCGGCCCCTTGCCCTGATACAGTATGTGAAGCGCTTTGAGTATCTAGAACACACGTGGGCAAAATGCAGCCCCCCTGGACCATCTCAATCCAACCATCCCCCAAAGTCCTCAAACGAAAACACAACTCCCCAAAACTCAAACTGCATTATGTTAATAATTCTCATCTGCTACAGCCATTGGATTTGTATCACCATGATATCGGGAACAGGAGAAATTACCAATCACAGTGGGAGAGAGGGTTCATAATAGAGAGACTCCCGTGAGTGGCAGGTATGATCTCCAATGTGCGGCCCTTCGCTTACTTTATGTTTGTTTGTTTGTTTATTTAGATCCCCATTAGCTACTGTAAAAAAACAGTAGCTACTCTTCCTGGGGTCCACATTAATTTTTTACAATACTTCAATTATGAAAATACATTATATTCACATACAAACATTATTTACAAATATACATATCTGTATCATTCTTACTCATACATGCTACTACAACCACTTAGACACACAAGGCAAAAACCAACAAAACACATAACCACAAACACTAGCTCAAAACTTATGTAATACATACAATTGCTCTATATAATAATTGAATATGTAATTAATTGAATAAGTGAGAAAATAAATTCCTTTATAACAATGAATGAAAAGCTCAAAAACAAAGGTCATGTTATATTTTACAGTTCTTGTGTAAACAGATATAATTTTAGTTTTTTGTTAAAGCATGTTTTATTACTTTGTGAAATCAAAAAATGTGGTAAAGAATTCCATGCCACCATTGCTCTGTAATAAACTGTTCTCTGAAATAGACTAGTTCTGCATGGAGGCAACAAAAACCGACCTTCTGACGACTGGCGAGTAGAATAATTATGACTATCTGCAAAAAAATGACAATTTACTATAAAGTATTTTTGGGGTTTTAGTTATGATGATATTTTTCACATAGCATGTAAGTCAGTATGGTCCTCCAGATTTTTTTTTTGACCACCCCTGATCTAGAAAGACGCTAAATAAATGCTATCAGTTATTATGATTATTATGATTGTTATGATTATTATGAGTATTATGATTATTATGATTATTATGATTATGATTATGATTATGATTATTATTATTATTATTATTATTATTATTATTATTACTATTATTAGTTGTGTTGTTCCTCATGTTCTGGCAGTGCCACCCTTAGTCTTCCGCTCTGGTAATGGAGGACACATCATATCTCCAGCAATACCCTGAAGCTGCAAAGGGGAAGCTTGTAAAACGACCTCTGCGTCCCCCTCCTGGAAGTGCCATGTTTATCTAATGCGGGAGACATGGCGAATAAAGGCCAAGGGATGATGGAAGTGAAGACAACATTTTCCCACTCTGTCTCTCTCTGTCTCTCTCTCTCACCAGAGGCCGTTCACTCTTGAATATTCATCGGTGCCTTGTTTGTGGTTACAGACTCGCTGCCTCACATTGATTTCCAGGAGGACTTGCGGCCGGGCGTGGGAGTCAGCTGTGTTTGGACAGGACTTGCCCACAGAGTGTTAAGTGGTGCAGAAACATTTAATTGCTCAGATGACAGTGTTGCACAGCAGCGGGGTCTTGGACGTCTGAACTGGAAGCGGTTTCTACTGTTTCCTGCCTTCAATCTGTTACACCCTCTCATCTGTTTCTCCTCTGTGACCTTTCTCTGTCTGTCTGTCCTCCTTTTCCGGGAGATGTGGAAAACATCTTGAATCAGGAATTCAAAAGTCTTTTTCATGTCGTCATTTGTGTGATTTTACAACTCCACTCAGAAAGCAGGCTTACTGCTTTTTCATTTGTGTGATTTCACTGTCAACTCCAGTCAGAAAGCAGGCTTACTGCTTTTTCAAAAGCTTTTTTGGTAACACTTTACAATACTGTAACACAAAAAATGTGTAGTTATTGAGGAACTAGTCAGGAACTAACCATTAGTTCATGAATAGTTCATGATTAGTTCATGAATAGTTAATAGGTAGTTCCTTAATGGTAGTTACTTAAGAACTGTCTGACCATTAGTTACCATGTTAACGAACCAGTAAGTAATGATTACTTCCTTAAAAAAATCTATTTTATTTTTTATTTCGCTAGTTCATGAGTAGTTAATGGGTAGTTCCTTAATGACCCTTAATGGTAGTTCGCCTCGTGCCACAACCCTGTACCAGTGGTAAATGTGGCCACAACCCCCTTCCTCGAGTGGTAAATTTCTTTTCTACAATAGCTACCACATAATATAAAAAATACACAATTGTAACATTCAATTCATTTATTTACAATCATTACTGGTTTCAGAATACATTTATCCTTCCGCCACAGAATATAGTTCCATTGACAGTCCCAGGTTCACTCCGTGACAACTCAAGCTCAGCCAGTTCTCTCTCCCCAATTTCACCATGTCGTTCTTTGTTCACTTCACCTTCATCTTCATCTAACCACTGCTCAAAACTCAATCCACCCAGTAAATCAAACGTTACTACGAAATCGGACATTTCCTTGTTAGAGATTTGTAGACTGACAGGCTAACAGTGGGCGGAGTCAGCACAGGTGTTCTTCATTCATCAGGGAGCGGAGTGATACTGCGGTTGGAGCCGAACTGTAGATTGTTGGCCTATTTACCACTGTTGCTAGCCAATCAGAATCCAGTATTCACTCATGCTGTTGTAGAATTAAGAACTGACCATTAGTTACCATGTTAACGAACCAGTAAGTAATGATTACTTCCTTAAAAAATAAAGAAATCCCGCTAGTTCATAAGTAGTTAATGGGTAGTTACTTAAGAACAGACTATTAGTTACCATACTGTAGTTGTTACTAGGGAATTAATCATTAGTTCATGATTACTTCACCATTAGTGACCATGTTTGTGCCCCCTCAAGTAAAGCAGGCCATCATACTTAGTTGTTACTAGGGAGTTCATCATTAGTTCATGATTACTTCATCATTAGTTACCATATTTGTGCCCCATCAAGTAAAGCAGGGCTTCATACTTAGTTGTTACTAGGAAATGCATCATTACTTCATGATTATCTTACCATTAGTTACCATCACCCTACCTATAACAAATAAATACAAGAGTTGTTCCAGGTGAGGTTTGAACCCTTGGCCCCAGAATGGCAAAATTATTAGTCTGACTCTCTACCAACTGAACTGTGACAGTTGGTAGAGCCTATACTATGTATCTGCAGAGCCAGAGACCAAGTACTTATAGTATTGAAGGTATGTTCTACCCAAATACCACTTTCTGGACAAGTACTTAGTGTTAAAGGTATATTCTATACTAAAACTGCTTTCTGTCCAAGTACTTATACTTTAAAGGTATATTCCACCCAAATACTACTTCATGTCAAAAGTACTTGGTCTCCGGCTCTGCAAATACATAGTATAGGCTCTACCGAATGATATAGCTTAACAGTCCGGATAGCTCATTTGGTAGAGAACCAGACTAATAATCTTGCAATCTTGGGGCGAAGGGTTCAAACCTCACACCTGGAACAACTCTTGTATTTATTTGTTATAGGGTGATGGTAACTAATGGTAAGATAATCATGAAGTAATGATGCATTCCCTACTAACAACTAAGTATGAAGCCCTGCTTTACTTGAGGGAGCACAAACATGATAACTAATGGTAAAGTAACCATGAACTAATGATGAAAATACCTAGAAAGAACTAAGTATGATGGCCTGCTTTACTTGAGGGGCACACACATGGTAACTAATGGTAAAGTAATCATGAAGTAATGATGAACTCCCTAGTAACAACTAAGTATGATGGCCTGCTTTACTTGAGGGGGTACAAATATGGTAACTAATGGTGAAGTAATCATGAACTAATGATTAAATCCCTAGTAACAACTATGGTAACTAGTCTGTTCTTAAGTAACTACCCATTAACTACTCATGAACTAGCGGGAAAGAAATAAGGAAGTAATCATTACTTACTGGTTCGTTAACATGGTAACTAATGGTCAGTTCTTAAGTAACTACCATTAAGGAACTACCTATTAACTATTCATGAACTAATCATGAACTAATGGTTAGTTCCTGACTTGTTCCTCAGTAACTACCCAATTTTTCTGTTAAAGTATTGTAAAGTGTTACCGCTTTTTTACCTACAATCAATTTGTGATTTTTCTCTTTCAGCATGAAAGCTTGAAGGAATGATCAACCCAGCTAAATATAGGCCTGTGTGTTTCGAAATTTGTAATGATTAAAGCTAGTTATTTCAGTGTCATTTAAAACAAAAGAAAAATGACAATCTTCAAACGTCAAGATTATCTCTGCGAAGCCTCCCATTAAAAACAATGAAGATAGAGTAGATGTCACTCCTCTTTTGTCTCAGAGATATTTCCAATTTTATTCTAAAAAAAATTGCCTCAAAACAAACAATATAATGAACTACAAATATAGTGAAGAAACACCAACAAACCAACAATCAACCATAACATAAGAAAAGTGTGAAAAAGTGTCAAGTTGATTTTCCCCTTAACTGTTTGATGCCGACGGTGAATTTTTATACTGTGTTCTCTTTTCAGATTCCTACATTTTCACCTAAAACTCTGATAATTGGGAGATGTGTCATCCACCAGCCCACCCATCCATCCATAAGACGCACGCACGCGCACGCGCACGCGCACACACACACACACACACACACACACACACACACACACACACACACACACACACACACACACACACACACACACACACACACACACACACACACACACACACACACACACACACACACACACACACACACACAGTCCCAACCATCCTCTATAAGCCCTGTTGCCATTTCCAGATCTTTTGTTCTTTATGTAAATCCCCAAATACTCACACACATCTGATCCTTCCCACAGAGGCATGCTGTACTCCAGATATGTTTGTTTTTTTGTAGCGGAGGGTCAACTTTCTCCCCCTTCAGTTTAATATTACGCAGCAAGTGCTTTATGGATGGCAACATGCAGGAGGTGGTTTACAAGGTCATTGGAAACACAAACAAACACCTTCACAGATTTTCACAGTCACGGTAAATCTGATTAAAAACAGCCTTGGAAACTGTTTTGATGCTTACTCCTCACTACATCTCCCTGGTTCCTCGCCCCCCCTCTCTCTCTCTCTTTTTCTCTCTCGCTCCCCCCCCCCCCCCCCCCCCCCTCCAGTCCGACCTGTACCAGTCTGTTCTGTGCCTGGTCTCATCCTGACCTCAGTGACTTTGCCCTGTGGCTTCCCCCCCAACCTCATGACTAAACTGGTTTTGCATCGCCAGAGAACATGACGGCCTATTTATATCCCCCGTGAATATCAATGAGACGCTCATTTAGATTTATGTTAGAATCGGATTAGAATTCGTTATGCTGACTCTGGGTTTAGGGGCATTTGTTGTTTGGCTTGTCAGGTGCTCACACCATGGCCGGCGAACGCTATAGCTGCTTGGCATCGCTCCTCCACGCGGGCTATCCCACGGCGGCTCAGGGCGATTCCGCTTTTCACTCGCCAGCCTTTGTCGCTGATCATTAAAAAAGACGAATGACTGTATGCATTGCAAACACACGCAAGGACTGCTGCTGACGCAAGCCCCCCCTCCGGTGGCGCTCGCTCGCCTACGCTGCTCCCTGCACAAAGATTCAAAGATAAGCGTGTTTGTTTCTGCTGTCTTTCCTGTGTGCATCTGACACTGCTTCAGCAAACAAATTCAGCGCCCCATTCATCTCCCCCGAGCAGTGACAAAAACCCTGACAGGCACTGTTTATGTATTGATTCGATGCTTTCGGGGAGATGGTTCAGCCAGAGTGCACCGTAAAAAAAAAAGAAATAAAGAATGAAATCAAGAACAAAATAGTGAATGAGTGCAGCAACACAAAGGGGGGCTGTGAATTCCACTTACGATTCGATAGCCACGGCTGCGTATAAATTGAGATCTGATCACTCACTCACCGAGCCAGTCAACACGACCGAGCGCTCAGTATCATTAGAAAGGCAATGTGAGTTTTTCATTGCTTACAAGCAGATAGAGTGTCAAGGCTGTGAGTGATGCTCATGGATGAAGGCAGGTGCTAAATGAAATTGATTGGACCCTAAAGAGGTCTCGTATAGTCAACTCCACTCCCTGCCTATAGGCTCTGCCAAGCCCTCGTCAATCAACAGGCAAGTCCCAGGCAAGGTCGTACTGATTAGGTGACCGGTGGTGGCCTCTGGTTCACAAGCAGAACAGAGCAGGCAAGTTCGTTGCTGTTCATGAGAATTGGATTTTTGGTGGTACCTACTATTCCTTAACCTGACGCACCACATGGAAACTGTTTGGAAAAGGGCAGGTGCTTTAAAAAAAACTGGCAGGTGATTGGATGAACCATCTGTCTATCACCGTCTATATGGGCTCGCTGCTCGCTGTCATCACACCTAAATCCCACCCGTAGCTGCCTCGATGCTGATTGGTCCAGCCCACTGCTGGGATGCATTCAAACGCATATCTGTTTCAAATGCATATCTGGCAGCATGGCAAGATGGATTCATTGCCTTATTGTGATCTTGTGAATACATCTACCTGGCAGTAGAAAATATAGCAAGGCTCATATGAGAATACTGTCAACTGGCTTATGTAAGGTGCTTGAAGAGGTAGTGGTGTTTTAAAACAAACAAACTATTTTTTCTAACTTCAATAGCAGTGACACAAAATAATGGACACCATTGTTTGCAGCCACAGTGTAACATAGTATCCTATACAGCTATGCAGACTGCATATTCTCCAGTGTGTTGTAGCACAAAGGAGACTTCAGATTCCTCAGGTTCTCCGGTCCTCAGGTTCTGGGGTTCACTAATCAATGCCTCCAAGGCCGACCTCTGACCCTCCAGCGACAATATAATTGCATCTCTATATTCTTGTTAGGAAAAGAAATGGAAATCAATTCTAGTGCCAGTGGCGAGTCTATCCATCCCATCCCCCAATCTTCCTGTCTCCTGCTACAGAAGGTGCTGTGAGAATACATTAAATGAAAAAAAAGTATATTTGCCTCCAGCTCCAACACCATACCTAACACCATACCTATCACGTCGTCTGTAAATAATTTTACTCAATCCCCCCCCCCCCCCTTACACAC
>NC_139644.1:19642486-20172486 GCF_964638095.1 Poromitra crassiceps | reverse complement strand
AGGATGATCCCCTCCGGGCACTTCTCCGTGATGTAACGGTAGCCGTAGCCGATAGTGGCTTCGGTTTCGATGAAAAATAAAAAAGCTGAGGGGAAGTTGTAAACATTGGCCACACATGGGGTATAGGACGCGTCGTGGCCATGATTTAGGTCTCCTCGGATGTAGGCGATGATCCACCACATAGATGCCATGACCAGCCATGCGATCGTGTAGGTTAGGACGAAGATGAGCAGGTTCCACCGCCACTTCAGGTCTACCAAAGTGGTGAAAAGGTCAGAGAGGTACCTGCTCGTCTCCCCGCCGAGGTTTCCGTGCTGCACATTGCAGCGACCATTCTTCTCCACGAAGCGCTGGCGTTTCTTCTTGACCGGCGCTGAAAAAGTGGTGGCCTGGTTTGTGTTTACCACCTGGTAATCTTCGCCAAATTTCCTACGAAGTGCAGCCATTTGCTTGACCTGAGCTCTCCTTAAGTAAAGGGTAAATTACATTCTGTTTTGATAAATATTTTTGTTTGTTGGAGCCCCAAAAAGACTGGTTATCTGCAGTGCGTAAAATGCGCCATGGCCACTTCAGTGCGCACGGATGTAAATCCTTGAAATAAAATTACTCAAGAATATCAGTACTTTATTTGGGAAAATTTCCACCATTCCTCCCGTTAAATATGATGGACCAGTGTGGCGTCACATCAAAAGATGAAGTCGCCGAGGTGCCTGAAGTGGTGCGCTCTGCTCAGTCTGATGGTGATGCTCACCAGTGGAGCCAATGAGGAAAATACGAGGAGTCTACCATTCACCGCTTCTGGTGGACTGTAAAATATGAAAAGGGAGGGAGGGTGAGTGTGTGTGTGTGTGTGTGTGTGTGTGTGTGTGTGTGTGTGTGTGTGTGTGTGTGTGTGTGTGTGTGTGTGTGTGTGTGTGTGTGTGTGTGTGTGTGTGTGTGTGTGTGTGTGTGTGTGTGTGTGTGTGTGTGTGTGTGAGAGAGAGAGAGAGAGAGAGAGAGTGTGTGTGTGTGTGTGTGTGTGTGTGTGTGTGTGTGTGTGTGTGTGTGTGTGTGTGTGTGTGTGTGTGTGAGTGAGAGAGAGAGAGAGAGAGGGGAATACAGAGAGAGGGGGAGGTATATTAAGGTATATGAATTATTTTCTCCAAATTCATTCATTCATTGCATTCACATTCTAGTTCAATATTGAGTATTAATCGCATGGAGAGTCACATAGAGTTCCTAAATGGTGAGGTTGGAGGATGAATAGCTGTAGGTAGCCTATACTTTCAGGTTAGACCCTGCCATCTACTGGATGGAGCAGGTATGTGCATTGAGGAGGTTCGGTCTATGGAGCACATGAAATGCTGAACACAAAACTATTTCATGAGGAACGTGATCACATATTAAGCTGCAAATAAATATTTGTGTTTCTTTTAAGCAGCTTGTAGCGTAACAGATTGGTGATTATTGAATAGACAATAACATAAAAAGCCAGTCAAATTCTTCCAAATATTATTTCCCAAGGACATATTTGAAACCACTCTGTTTTATGACACCTTACATTGATTACATTAAGTAACTTTACCAAGCACTGCCATGAAGCTTTTTAAGCTTGGCCGTAAAGCCTTCTCTTCTTTCCTATAAAGCCCTCTTATTGATTTAGCCAGTGTCTGACTGCTCCATTGGAGGCTCCTCTATCTACTGATACCCTCCCAAAGGACAGCCGGACAGCTCGACCTTGGCACTCTTTTGGCCCTGTTGTAATCAGACAAAAAAAACAAGCACCAGTATTAGCCTAGCCAATACACGACAATCTCCCTATTAGTAGTAAAAAAAGAAGAAAATAAACAGAAACAGAAACTGCCATTTAAAGGATGGTACTACTGATTTTCAGCTCTGAAATGTGTCACTAAAACGTTGTCCTGCTGGGTTGACACGCTAGTACACCTCTAAACCAATAAGAGGTGAGTGACAATAATGATAATGTGATACTTTATTGATCCCTATTCACCCCCCCCCCCCCCCCCCCCCCAGCAAGGTCAGAGGTCAGGATTGGCTCAATCAGCACCGCAAAGGAATCAGTGAGTTGCTCAAGCAGACTTCAGGCATCCAGTCAACAGTCTCTTTAAGCTCGAGGCTACACACATTAGGCCAGTGGCTCTCAAAGTGGGGTCCGGGGACCCCCGGGGGTCATTGGGCAGGTTCCCCAACAAAAAGGGGAATAATGGCATAGAATTCCAACCTTAAATAACACAATGACAGAATGTATGACTATTTTGGTCATGGCTTTCATAAATTTTCTGTAATAAAACATCTAAAAGTGTGACCACCCTCCCACTCTCATGGCCCTGTCTTTCAGGAGCCTGGTGTTGGGGGCATTAGGCTGATTGGGTGCACATGGGCCTGGTGCACTCATTGGGCTTAAGAAGACCTTTAGACCATTCAGTCTCTGGGGGGCACAATGGTGCAGTGGTTAGCAATCTTGCCTCACAGCAAGAAGGTCCTGGGTCCGATTCTCGCCTGGGACGCTGGGGGAATGTCTCCCCATGCCTTCAGTGCCTTGTGACCAGGTGGGCTATCTCATCGAAAGGGCCTTTCTGTGTGGAGTTTGCTTGTTCTCCCCGTGCTCCCCTGGGGTTTCCTCCATATAACATCAATATGGACCCCCACTAAAAACATGCAAGAAGGACCCCATTGAAAATGAGATGCGACATCTCAAGAGGCGATCCTGTCAATCAATTCTCAAATTGCCGTCTGACCAGCGGCGGTTGGAAGAAGTTAGTCCCTGGGCGCTTCAATGCAGCTGCCCACCATTCCTGGCCTGAAGCATGGAGGAGGACGAGCCAGGATGGGGAAAATGCGGAAAACAAATTCCACGGCGCCTCTAATCATGTGTGTATAATGCGTACGTATGTGCATACATTGGTGCATTGTGGCAAATAAAGACAGGGTTATCCGTCCTGTACGTTTAAAACTTGATAGGGATGTTCTTGTCATAAAAGTTAAACTCTTCTACCATTTAAATGTGATTATTCCACAGTTTATGCAGTTTACTCTTACTTTCTTCACTATTATATTACTTTCCCCACTTCATTGATGACTCAGACTGTTTGGCAACAGAGCAGAGGAAACTAATGAATTGTACTATTACAATTGCCGTTACAGCCATTAACTTGGCTACTGTTAATGAAGCAGCAACTTGCTATCAGTCACTTGAACAGCAAAAAAATATGGTTTCTTCAACAGAAATCATGAATGGATGGTGTTCAAAGGACGAAGGTGTGATTACTACAGCAGCTTTACAGAGGGTGAGAAACCAGTCAGGGTTTTTCTTTTTCTTTTTTTAAAGCAGCAATAGATAATTCATTTTTAAATATTATGTCATACAATACATAAGAATTTATTTAGTCACTTGATAATCCGATGAAATCAAAGTGTTATTACTACTAAACAAATAAATTGTATGTATTACAGTAATAAAGATAGTTCATATAAATCACAGGTGCAGCGTGACATTTTGTGGCCATTTCAAATTAAAATAGCATAAGGGGACGCATAAAAAACAAATTATTCAAATTGTTTTCTAGGGGAAAAAATACATTTCCATTAATAATAGAAAATGATATGCATAGTGGTTGCAGGGGAATAGCAATGCTGCATTGAGCTCTCAGTACACAGCGCTGCTGTTTTACACTGTTGAGATGAGCTGCTGCTGCTGCTGACATTTCAATGTTTTCGGGGGGAGGGGGCATTTGAGACAAACTGAAATAACTGCAGTCACTTCGCTAGTCGCTGATTTACATAGATGACAGAGAGGTGAACTAAATCAATCCCCATCTCATCTTAATTTGAATAAATATTTTTTTAAACTTTTTTGTACATAGTTGCTAAATACGTGTTTGCATACACTGAAAGATTAAAAAGAAAATATCTTGGATTTCCCCAAATGCACTTGGCAAATTCCCCCTGCTGTCCTAGTATAGTTGCTTCACCCCCTCTGCCGATCTGGGGAGAGCCGACTAGCACACGCTTCCTCTGATACATGTGCAGTCGCCAGCCACTTCTTTTTACCTGACAGTGAGGAGTTTCACCGGTAGAACATAGTGTCGTGGGAGGATCACACTATTCCCGCCAGCTGCCCTCCCCTCACGAGCAGGCCAGAGGAGGTACTAGTGCAGCGACCAGGACACATACCCTTAATCTGGCTTCCCACCCGCAGACACGGCCAATTGTGCATGTATGGAGGCAACATTGGGGCTCGAACCTGTGAACTTCGTGTTGGTAGACAGGGGATCTACCGCTGCCCCCAGACACCCGCACTGAGAGATAATTATACACATTTCCTAATTATAATAGCTGATCTCTGGTCATTATTAATCCACAATTTATTCTACTTTTATTCTCTTTTTACAGTAAAGTATCACTTTTTGATGAATGTCAGCCTCTGGACACAGAAAAGTGGAACCAAATCTCCAAATCCATTGTGGAACTGGCCGAGCTGGTCAAGGTGTAGGGCAGGCTATGGTGCAGACACAGCTCGCACTCATACAATACCAACCAGAATACACCGTTTTGACGGAATTGTGTTGCTTGGGAACAGTTTAGAACCTAGCTTATGTCCTGTCAGTTATAGCAAACCCCTGCAACAGGAAGTAAGCTGGGGGCAATTTAGAATGTTTATATTGTCGAGTTGGAACCATCTATTCACCTTATGTAGCGCCGCCCACTTGACCCAGTTGTGTTATGACTGTTTTACCTGGTCAGTAGTACTGTACTGTCACATGAAGTGTAAACACAATAGAAATTAACTGGCTGACCCACGTGTTGGAACATAAGGTGAATAGGAGTTCACCAGTCCAAGCCCCAGTGAGCTGCCAGGCAGGCTGCCTGACTCCACCCAGTCTGCTTACCCATGGCGGTAACACTTTATAATAACGTTCAGTCATAAGTCATTTATAAGCCTTTAGTTAATGATGAACTAATCACTTACAAAACATGAATATACATTTATAGATGATTAATAAATGCTATGTTAACATATCACAAATGCGTTGTAAGTCATCTATAAACTTTTAGTAAATGAAGTGTTCCTCACCTGTTATAAATGATGTATAAATCATTTACAATTAATTTACAAAGCTTTCTGCATCCCCTAACCTAAAGTGTAAACCATTCATCACACATAAATGTGTTACATACAAGGGGGTAGCTCTGTCAAAATGGAAGCCAATGTGGAAGTGCACTTAAACCTGCATTATTTTGAATGGCCTGCAGGGGGTGACCCATTGGTCTGTGGACTTCTGTTTTTTGACACCTCATGTATGGCATTTTGGCCATTGCTATCTTGGATCTCGACACAAGTCCACGGGTTTCCCACAGAGCATGGCCTGCTATTGGTCTGTGATCGGCGAGCTGTCAATCAACATAGTCTGAAACTAGCGATTGAGACCACCATAAACACATTAGGAAAGTGTTTACTGAGGCCATACTTGAGGCTTCAAAACAGAAGTCCACAAACTAATGGGTCGCCCCCTGCAGGCAAAGAGGACACTTCCGCATTGGCTTCAATTTTGACAAACAGAGCTACCCCCTTGTATGTAACACATTTATGTGTCATGAATGCTTTAGACTTTAGATTAGGGGATGCAGAAAGCTTTGTAAATTAATTGTAAATTATTTACACATCATTTACAACAGGTGAGGAACACAAGTTTATAGATGACTTACAACACATTTGTATATGTTAACATAATAACATGTAGTAATCATCTACAAATGTATATTCATGTTTTGTAAATGGTTAGTTCATCATTAACTAAAGGCTTATAAATGTATTGTATAATTGTATTGTATGTATAAACGTTATTCTAAAGTGTTACCATTATGCCACCAAAACATCAACTATCATGTAATGTGTAATTGGCTAAATTTAATTTGATCATTAGCCCAAGCATGAGTATCAATCACATGCACCACCAACACACACGTTTCTAACCATTGATGAGGGGCTTGCGTGTAAAATTAGCTGTTCATAAAGTACTCATATGCGGCTATGATGCCATTGACAACTGAGGATTAGGTAATGGCTAGGATCGCCATCTGTTATTTGCGGAGCATCACGCTTCTCCAGTGCGGAGGAGGAGGAAGTCAAGTCGGCACAGCGAGGTCAAAGACTGAATCTTGGCTCTTAATCAGTCACACTTTTCTTGGCTTCCGTTAAGAGAGGAAGAATAAAACTGGATATTCACGTCCAAATTTGTGTATCTGTTTTGTCGTGTTGGGGTGGATGTTTTGTCGGTTTGGGGTAGATGTTTTCAGGGGAGCAGTGAGAGAGAGAGAGCAAAGAAATGCCACGCACTCTGAATTATTGATGAGGAGCTAGAATTGATAATCATCTGTGCCACGTGATACACATACGAGAGAGCATGTTAGATTGCTTTTCCTGTGTGTGCAGGTACAGACTTGTTCTTCCCTCACTCCCCTCTACTGATGGCAGATTACCAGACTAACAGTGGATTCAGTGGCATATAGTGCAGGGGTCATGACCTTCATGTCCCCTGCATGCGCAGCCGACCGCTCAGCTGATAGAAGACAATCATGGAAATTGAGTCATACATTGACATTTCCTAACCTCTGTGATACAAGCTGAGCCTCCCATAGACTTAGAAGATGACATTGAAATGCCACATTTACATGCTACCCCCCCCCCCCCCTTCTCTCTCCCTCTCTCTCTCTTAATTCAGTGCAGCTTTTCCTTTTCCTTTGGGCTACCTGGTGGATTGGTAGGCGTAATAGGCAGAGGGAAAACGGTTATCCTATAACCCAGGTTTTACGAATGAGAACGAGCGTTCTACTTCTACTGCTAAAGCTGCCTCAGAGCAGCGTGGTTAGAACCCGAATTCGAAATGAAGTAAAAGCCAAGTACTGATGATGTTGTGGGTTTGAATCCTGCTGCTCACCAACGTTGCTGCATGACATCCCCTGTATCTCTCTCTCTCCCTGTGTGTGTGTGTGTGTGTGTGTGTGTGTGTGTGAGAGAGAGAGAGCGAGAGAGAGAGATGTGCTTCTCTTCTGTGTGTATGTGCTCCAGCTTGACAGGATATTACTACAGATGTGACTTTTCTGACTGATTTCACTGACATCTAATGTACAGTTATGTAAACATCCGAGCTCTGTCCAACCTATAGGGAACGGATAATGGCTCATTATTTCCTCAGTAAGAAGATGAATTAAACATTTTTTGTAATTTGCATTGATGAGCCACAGAATCATGATTGCAATTACTCTCACCTCTGATACATTAGCCAGGGACTAATGAGCAAAGCTTTGTTCCTTTCCATATAAATTAGCCATAAAGGAGCCATTACTTGTCTTGATTAATCTGTTTGCTGGTTACCTTCAAACTGCGGCCTGATGAACTTTCTTTAAACTGAACTGAATCCATATCTGTACATCCTCACACTCTAGTCTGTGATGATCCTTAGATCTCTGCACATCTTACAGCAAGATACTGCTAATTAAGGCGAGTGCTGTCACACCGCACATGTGATGAACGCAACTCTAATAATACATATTTAAACACTCCGAGATGAGAGTGATTTGAAAGATATCGCTGTCAGCAGTGCGGGTTGTCATCAAGGATATATGGGGACATCAAAAATGCATTCCACTGACCTTTTTTGCATTACTCTGCTGTCTCCATTTCAATTATGCTCAGCTTTCTGAATTAATTGGGTCATCTCCACGCAGGCAATTAAGAGTGGGGGTGCAAGGCCAAATGAGGCGAGTCATTGATGTGCTTTTAGATATACACACATCAGCACATCTAAAGGCTTCATATCTAATACATTAATACATCCCTTATGATCATCTAAGTGGCTGGTCTGGCATTGCTAGACTCCCTCTGTCAGACTGCTCTGTTATTTTCTGGATCACTACTTGTTTTCACAGCCCGCTCTCATCACCAGACATCAGACAGAACATTGTTGCTAATTAGTGTCAAGCTATTTTTGATTTCTTTTGAGTGGAATGTGTCACAGATTTTAGATTAATATTATCTTGTGATTTTAAAAGTTATACCCTACAATACTTTCATGATAACATGACGCACATCCACTCTTTCGTAGGTGCAGGACAAAAAATAATAATCAGCAGCAAAAAAAAAGTAGAGTCCGCACACTGCGTAGAGACTTGCTCCCAGTAGATGTACAATACATACAATAAATAACAATACATACAAAAAACCTGCCAATTGTCTTTTTGTCTGTATCTTCATTCAGCATCTGTGATTCAGGGTTTTTATCTTTCCTTTGTCAATAATTGCAAACACTAAATTGTTTGTTGGAGGGGAAGAAATAACAAAAAGATTAAAATTGTCTTGTATAACAAAAACAAAACCAAGTCAGCGACAGCACTAAAGAACAGTGAATATTAATGAGTGACTGACTGTTAGTACATATGTATCAAAGCCTCTGCTCCAAAAGCCTATATATCTTGAGATGCTCTTCAGCTGCTGTAGACTGGCAGAGTTCAAGATTCAAGATTTTTTATTGTCACTCCGTAGTACAAGTATCACGTTCTTGTGCTGTAGGCTCCGTTACAACATAGTGCAAATAACAGTATAACAGTGCAAAAACAGGGCATATAGATGCAGTAAAACAAGAGAAACAACAAGCAATAACAGTAAACTTTTCCTTTTCTTTTCTAGCATAGACACCTTAAAACATAATTAAACATTCTGTTTGCACAGGTGCAAATAACATAGGCATAATTATCATATGTAATGGTAGCAGCTACTACATGATTGTTTATTTGTGTGTGTTAAGGAGTCTCGTGGCCTGCGGGAAGAAACTGTCCCTCAGGCGATTTGTTCGTGCTTTTTGGACCGTGTATCTCCTCCCTGAGGGTAACAGGGAGAACAGGCTGTTGTGGGGGTGGTATGTGTCCTTGATGATCTTCAGGGACCTCCTGAGGCACCGCTGATTGTACCGTTCCTGCAGTTGTGGTAGCTCACATCCTGTTACGTGCTGGGCCGCGTGCCTCACTCTTCTTAGCGCCCTGCGGTCCATGGTGGTACAGTTCCCGTACCAGGCGGTGAAGCAACCAGTCAGCAGGCGTTCAATGATGCCTCTGTAGAAGTCCCTGAGGATTTTTGGCCTTAGCCCAAATTTCTTCAGGGGTCTGAGTCCGTGTAGTCGCTGTTGGGCCTTTTTGAGAACAGTGGCGGTGTGGCTGGCCCATGTCAGGTCCTGGTGGATGTTGACTCCCAGGTACTTGAAGCTGTCCACCTGAGTGTTACAGTACAAGAATTTGAAGGAAGTCTTACAACTGCTATCAGGATTTTGATAAATTTTTTGTCAAAGAAGGTTCATGGGGGTTAATGGCATAGCTAGAGCAAACTCTTCCATATAGCCTCCTGTCACTCTACGTTAGGGTTGTCCAAACTTTTCTGAACGGGGCCGGATTAGATACTCGCATCATATTGGTTATTAAAAAAGAGTAAAAATCACAGACATTACAATTGATTTTGTTTACCATCTGAAAACTGATGGACATTCTAAACAGTGACATCATCAGTGATTTATGACATCACTGATGATGTCACAATGTCCAGAGATATGACATCACTGATGATGTCACAAAAACCCAGCGCCAAAGACAGTCGGTGTGGTACAGTGACAGACCTGAAGGAATGGCTGCTCAAGCAGGGCATGACGACACGTCGCTCCAAAATGCCGCCAGGGCAGGAGACCTGGACAAACTGATGACCCTGCTGCAGGAAGAGCACTTCAGAAGGCGGATCAATGAGTGGCAGTGGTGGGTTGGGAACACCCCTCTGGGGCAGGCAGCCAGACGGGGTCACGCTGACTGTGTGGCCTACCTGATCACTCAGGGAGCCCAGGTAGACCAGGTAGACCCTGATGGCATCCACACGCCTCTCTACGGGGCCATCTTCAATGGTCACCTGGACTGCGTCCGGATCCTACTGGAAGCCGGGGCCAACCCCAACAGAAGAAGGGACCCATACACAGCCACCCCGGTCTTCTATGCTGCCGTGGCGGGAAGGCTGGAGATAGTGCAGGAACTCATCAGGTTCCGTGGTGCTGTTGACATGGACAGCGATCACCCTATGAGGTCTCCTCTCTACATCAGCGCCATCCTCCACCACCTGGGCTGCTTCCGCCTGCTGCTCCAGGCTGCTGGCGTTGTGACCCGTGACATGGCTTTTCGCCTGCTAGAGGTGGTGCTGCATCATAGGTGCCAGGCGGCCTTCGTCCAGCTGCTCCTGGACCACGGCGCCGACCCGGCCTTGGTGCCCTCGCAGCAGGCACAGCTGGAGAAGAGAGCAGATCCCGAGGCTCTCAGAGTCTTTCTGGAGGCCAAGAGATGTCCTCGCAGTCTGGCCCACGTGTGTCGGATTCGGATCCGCCAAGCGCTGGGCACACATCGCCTGAACCAAGTCCACTCTCTACCACTAACACAAGTGATGAAGGACTTTGTTGTGCTCCACCAAAACTGACATGAAGGACTGTTAGTTTATTTATTTTCATTTCCTAGATTTAGTTATTCAGTGACTCTGTTTCAAACAAATTTTTACACAACTGTACTTCTAGTAAGTAAAGAATGTGTGTACTTTTCCCATCTCTGGTATTTAGCGATATATTGGAGGGATGCAGTACAGTTTATCCACCTTTTATGGGACATTCATTTTGAAGACCTAAATTCACAGTATTCACAGTAGCGTATACATACTATCACCAGGGGCGGTCTTAACCATTAGGCAAAGGCAAGGGTGAATACCTGGTTTCACAAGTGGGGGGGGGGGACACAATAAAATGTGGAGCGCCGACTCTCTAGGGAGGTCCGGGGGCATGCCCCCCCAGAAGATTTTTTTTTTACATTTTAAAGTAAAATGCATCAATTTGGTGCACTCTGAGGGGAAGATTAAGAGGCTAGCTAGATCTATGAAGAACTATACACATCACTAAATACATGCCTTTTAGACACCACCTCCTCCAACTCATCAGAGCTCTGATATGAAAGCAGGTGACATGAACAAGGCATAGAACAATACTGATGTGAAAGCCAGAGCCATATTGAAATCACGTTGGTTGTATTATTATTATCATTATTATTATTATTAGTGTGCTTTATTTTAAATTCAACCATGTTCACTGCTTACTTCCTCTCATCACCTAACCCTTTATACAGCAGCAGGGACGTGCAGAGAATGTTAGAGGGGCAGGGGCTGGCAAAAAAGTTGTAACGTTTTTAGCCAGATTTAGAGGAATATCTCATTTTAGATTAACATTTGGATGATACTTGTCACAGAAAAATAACTCCACAAACGGAATAATATTAGTACAAAAGTTAAATTTGCTGTTACAATACTGTTGTGATATCATTATTTAGTCTTAAGAAAAGCCAAACTCTGTGAGTGCTGCCTTCGGGGACGGCTTGGAAAGGGGATTTTCCATACAGAGCGCCATTAGAAATGCATTCAGGGTCTGGAGAGGTCACTTTTTACAGACGAGGAAATCCGTGGCAATCTTTTGGAGTAGCCTATAGCTTATAATTAGCAACTCAATTAACATTCTCAGCCATAATATGGTGGCTGGTCAAACAGTAGCGTATTAAGCATGATTTTTTCAGTTTACCCACGATTTTTTCAGTTTAAAAAGTGGGGGGGACAGAATCAAGGTTTTGAAAAGTGGGGGGGACAGGTCCCCCCTGTCCCCAGTGGAAAATTCGCCCCTGGGCAAAGGTAGGCGACTGGGCCCCACAGTCAGCGGGCCCACAAAAGACAGGAATACAGTAGGACTGATGTCAACTTATTTTTTTTTTATCAATTTACACCTCTTTTTGTTACAATAAAGCAGACATGGGACCAAGTCACTTTGGTCCAAGTAATTTTATCCAAGTCTCAAGCAAGTCCCAAGTCATTTTGTTTTGGGCAAGTCAAGTCAAGTCACACTCACAGGTTATGTCAAGTCTTCTTCTTCTAATGGCTTTCCGGCAGACTGGATGCCTTGTGCCACATTGCTGCCTCTCACGGTTCTAGACCTAGTTCTTTCAAGTTTCCAGTGTTTCTCACGACTCCTCAATATTGGCTGTTGTGCCTCGTCTCATGTTCCTCCACTCCTCATCCCTCCTGAGCAACGCACCTTCACCTTCATGAAGGGGTCCTCCGTTAATCGAGATTTCATCGTCTGGTTCCCGTCGTCTCTTATGTCAATTCAAGTTGAGTCCAAGTCAAGTCCCAAGTCAAGTCACTTTTTTCCCGCCCAAGATACTACAGTCTTACCTTTTTCTGATCTGTTGAATTTGTATTATAATTAAATAAATGTAATCAAACAAAAGTCAAATAACTATGTACTTAACAAAAATTACTAACATACCATAAGTGCCTTCTCCTTGAAAAATCAAAACCATCCAGTGAGAGGAGTGTGACTGACAGTCATCCAATCATGACAATGCCATAAGGAGGAGCATGAGTGAGTCATCCAACCATGACATGACAATGCCATTTCCAGCTTGAATCACAAGTAATCAAAACGGACTCAAGTCAATTTGAGTCCAAGTCACCAAGTCTCAAGTCCCCATCTCCCCATTAAATAGCGAGAGAGTTGGGATTCAGGAGGGATCCAGGGTGCAGTGTTGTACTCAAGTCACTATATCTCAAGTTGAATCTCAAGTCTGCAGTGTTCGAGTCTGAGTAACCAAAGAAGAGTCAGAGTTGAGTCCGAGGCAGTCCGCATCAGTTGAGTCTGTAGTCATAGACATGAGCGTGAATCCGCATGTAGGTGGAACACACGTGCCATGCCCTTGGACGAAATCTAATAATGTTGAGGTATAGCTATCAATAACTTATGCCAAATTGTTAGGGCCTATTACAAAAACAGGTATTTCTCAATTAACAAGTCCTCCTCTCCAACTTTATAATTTATGATTTGTTTTTCTGTTTTGCTCCATCTTCTGCTGTTGATGTGATTGCTGCGCTGTACTTGCACAAAGTCAAATTCCTTAATTGTTTGTAATCTATGGTTATTAAAATTAATCTTGAATCTTCCAAGTCCGAATGCATGAATGCTCGAGTCCAAGGCCAAGTCTGAGTCATTAGTGCTCAAGTCCAAGTCAAGTCACGAGTCCTGACAATCAGGACTCAAGTCGGACTTGAGTCCGAGTCCTGGACACGAGAACTAGGCTACAACACTGCCAGGGCAGGGGAGTATGCTTGCCTTTTCCTAGGGCCCCAGTCCACCCCTGACCAGAGGTGGACTTTAGAGTGGGATGGAATACATAATTCAGTGATTTTCAGACAACATATTTGAGTTGGTTATATTGGTGATTGTTATTGCCTCATAATCACCAACTGGAGGTGCCCATGCAGCTTTGCAACAATATAAAGTGACTTCTTGCTCCTGCCTCGGGATGAGGCATGTAGCTATTCAGCAGCACAAAATAGTGCAGTTTCATCAGTCAGTTACTTCTGGCAGGAGTAGGCTATTTGGCAGAGACAATAGCAAAGCAGTACAAATTAGAGACAGACTATATCCCCTTTTATTCTTCTTTGATTTTACCTTATCCCAAGACAGTCAAACACCAGTCGTGGGTTATGCAGGCTCCTTCCAGTCTGTCTCTTCTCAGGACCCGTCCGCCTGCAGGACCCAGAATCCCCTGCGCCGAGGCAAGATGGAAGAACACAGCAGCTGCGGGAGAACAATGTTTTGGCTCTGAAGACCGAAGCGGACAGCCGAAGGTGATCTAAACGAGCCAAGCAGCGGGTCGTGGTCATGCACTGGTAAGGCGAAATCATCAAATTCAGCTTTTGTGGAAGACTTGGCCGCTGCAATGGTTAAGAACGCGTACGGGACAGACAACAAAGCGCAGCGCAGTAACGTTACATTACCGCTAGTTAGCCTGCTAGCTGTCTCGGCTAGCCCGACGAGCATCATTGTTCGCTTGAGTTGTATGGGCCGTTTGTTATGGGTCAACATTGTCGCTCCATCACTTACAGTCGCTTCACTATCCACAAGACGAGCGACCAAGAGAAAAATAGTAGCGTTTTCACTACAGTTTGTGTAACGTTAACCAGATTTAATGACATTTTCACGTGGAAGGCAACATAACGTCCTTGATCATTTAGGCAACTCGCGTATTTTTGTTTGCTTGTGTAACGTTAACGGTGCGCAGTGCCATTTTGCACTTCTATTTAACACTAAATCACGATTCTTTAATTTGAACAAAAACGCCAAAAGGAAGTTCACATACAATGATAAGAGCACCGAGCTTCCAAAATGCTTTGAGGGGTTTTCTGTACAAGCTTTCATGGTAAGTTATTCATCAGTGCAGACATCCTGTCGTTATTGCATGGCCATATTAATAATTGCTTGATCCTGCATCACAAAGAAGGGCCCCATAAGAGTGGTTAGCCAAATGGTTAGCTAGGTAGCTAATTGCACGGCTAGCAAGCTTGATAGCTTTTGAACGGAGACGGACCATAAGGTCCACTCACTACACGGCATAATGAAAACGCGCATTTCAGAAATGATGGCATAGCTGGAGATCGAAATGGATTGGATTGAATTGGAAAAAGTTGTGTATTATGTTAGCTAGCAGGTTATGTTAACGTTAGGTTATCGTTAGCGCACCGTCGGAGCTGAAGGTATTTGGCATGTCTGATAACGTTAGCATACATTAGCCAGATTGCTCGTTCATGCAGCGGTCGAATGGACGTTTGTTATAAAACTGTTGAGAGAAAATATAATTGGGGTTCACATTAAAATACGTTTGACAAAAATACAGAGAAAAGTCGGTCAATGAATTAAAGGGACACATTACGTCATCTTTCTTAAGACATAGTTGGACACAATCCCATTTCCTCTTAAATTTTAATGAGCTGCATCTTGACCTTGCGCCTAAAGTTTCCATCTGTCTATGAAGTATATGAGACTTAGCCAACTCTTATAACAGTGTGTGCATTAAACATTAAAGTCACTTTGGTAAGGGGAGCCATTACAGAGCAGACACTTGATTTGTTTATGCTTAATAGCATTGATCAGCCCAACATTTGAGTATACACCAACAGCCTTTCAAATGCAGACTGTGTAGGCTCTCTCATTGGCAGATAAGCCCATGCAAATAGGATGACTGTGTTGAGCAGGCCCATCAAACAGATTAACACAAAGCTTCAATCCTCTCTTTCCTCATCTAATGTTGCCTCCAGCGCTGCAGTCACTCAGTGACCTTTTGGCCCTGCAAAATATATACACACTGTAATGTAAGATACTAAGATATAGTGAATGTTGTCCGGTATAGGCCCAGTGTTTTGCTTGTTTCCACGTGTCACCTTGCCAGACTGTAGCACTCTGTTGACCCGCAAACAATCATTTTTAATCTGACTAAGCATTCTGTTGTGAGATCAGAGGCTGCGAGACTGATTCTTGAAGATCAAGCTTAACTGGCTCCATAATTATTGTTTAGTGAGCTAACAATTGTGTTTATCCTCACTGCTTGATTGCTACGTATGCACAGTACTTCCTAAAAGCAGTATAGCCTACACTACAGTAGTCTTGTCTCTTTCATTGACTCCTGCTGTTATTTTCCTCTCAGGATGACACTGATTGGTACCCTATAGTTTTCCTACCTGCCCGCCCACATTCACCATGAACATCATTCAAGACAAACTAGGCAATGAATTCCTGCGCTCCAATGGGGGCATGGACTCCAACTTTGGCCCTGGCATGATCATGTTCAGCCACCTCCCCCCGGTGACCAGCTTCACCCGGCTGGCCGCCCATTCTGTCATGCAGGACCTTCCACCACAAGAGATGATCCTCAAGAAGGAGCGTGACTCGCCCGACTGCAGCGGTGGCAACCTGGGTAGCAGTCTGGTGTGTGGGGGGGTGGGGGACTATGTTCACGCAATGGGCATCAAGCAGGAGAAGCTGACGGAGCACGATTACCGTCTGCCGCTGTACCCCGGAGGCCCTGGAAAGAGCACCGAGCTGCTGGAGGTGACGGTGGGTCACCACCCGAGCCTGCTGGTGCACGACCTCAGCATGGGCAACGTAAGTACCTGTGATGGGAGGGGGGATTAATTTATTCTTGGCTATGTTTATCTGTGCACAACAATGTTACTGTTGCCAATACAATTGTGCGATTAGCCTGTTTACATGATTCCACAAAGTGACACCTCCCCTAATAACGCGGTTTACATTGATTACAATGCTGTGGTGATTGTAATTACATTATTGTCTTTTTGAGCTAGAGGCCCCTGACAGAACAACATGAGCCATGACACAAACCACCACACGATTCATTAAATGATTAAGGTGTATACTTGTTCTGACTGGTCTCTATTAATAGGACTAAAATTTGAGCACTCCACACATATATCACTGCGGATGCGAGTACAACAAAAAACATTATTCCAATAACAGACACTGAGTGTCTAGATATTCTGCTGGCCTCACTCCAATCATGGACTTAATCACATTAGTAAAATTTTCTTGTGTGTATGTAAATGTGGCCCATGTTACTAGGCCCATGTTAAGCATAGGTAATGGTAGGTATAGTGAATACGTACACAGTTAAGTCACCCCCCAACCCCCCCCCCCCCCCCCCCCCCCATGTGGGGATTTGAGGCTTGGTTCTTATCGGCTCGCCAGCCATTGGGGTGCTGACTTGTCAAACAGCCAATATTTTAGTAGCAGGATGGAGAAGGAGGAGCCTGAGAAAGGAGGGGTGCAGGGGCGGAGCTTGTGTGGAACGGGTAATGGTGGCATAAATCTACTGAAGGCTTGAGATGCAAAATATAAATCAGCCCCCCTCCCCTCCCCACTCACACACGGTGATGTCATCTAGCCTCAGTCAGCATGAATGAAAACATCTTGGCAAGGACACGGCTGTCTTGTTTGAGCTTGCACTTCATTTCAGTTGTCTTTTGTGCTCACTCAAGTACACATGCACATACCCTGGCTAACAATAGCACATGCCCCTGTCTAACAATAGCCAGGCATTGGAGGTCATCAGGCTCTTGGTGCAAGTATGTTTAAAAAAAATTGAATAAATGATTCTGTGCACTTCCTATATTTTTTTTCATGGTCTTATGCAAGGACAGCACGAGGGTGAAGACTTTATACAAACACAAGCCAGCAGCTAATTGGATTCCTCTGGCCCTGTGACAACAGAAAGAAAACCTTTCCAAATGAGCGCTTTCAGTCAGGCACACGTAATTCTGTTGAATTGAATATGCTGTGGAGCAGGATGAGGTCTATAATTAACATCAATGCTAAATGCTGGTAAAATATGCAAGTGGCTGGTAGATTTACTTCACACACCATCCCCAAAAAAGCAATGGTAATCTATTGTGTGGCTGGTAAAATTTGAACATTTACTAGCCATTTGGCCAGTGGACGAAAAAGTCAATTTTGGACCCTGCCGTGGAGAGTTACGTCAGATCAAATAAAGCCCTGCAGTCAGGAGAGTTTTTCTTTGGCGGCCCGCCTCCCAAATTGTTGCACTTATTCTCCGACTAATGGTCTTCTTGTGAGAGTGTAGCTATTTTGTGCCCTTTGGGCCAGTGCGTTTTAACTAAAAATCAGACTTGTTTTGGCTAGAGTTACTCGAGCATGTGCGCCACATTCATCCCATCAGTCTCCATATGGCGGTGAGGTGCAGCCTGCTCAAGTAATAAAGTTGTATTGAAAATGAAATCGCAATGAGGGAGGGCTGGTAAACAAAAGGAAGAAAGGGTCAGTGCTCAAGGGCAGCTGGATACCATTCTGTCCCTTGTGAAATGAATGGTCTGCACAGATTCTTTGTTACAGGATGAATTTGAATGCAGGGCAATATTTTTAGTATGGATACAGTACAGTCTGAAGTGAGGTGTGCAGTTTGTGTGTTTAGTTTATTAGTTTTATAATGGCTGCCTGTCACACATTGCAGGCAGCTTGTCCATAGAGGGAGACATGAGGAGGGCCATAAATTCAGAGCTTTGTTATTCCGCCCATTGGAAGCACATCTAGGACTATGGGTTTCACTTCAAACAGACTATCACTAGACACTGTTTGAGTGTTGTGTCTGTTGGCACAATGCACAAACGTTTGTATGTATGTTTAGTTTCAGACTGAAGGCCCGTAACCTTCAATCGAGTCATTTCCTTGTCTTGGCTTGCTCTCACGGCCTCTCCCTCTCCCTTTGTCATCCTCACAGCTGCCGAGTCGGTTAGGAAAGGAGCCCACTGGGAGAAAAGGTCGAAGGTCAAACGGTGACGGACAGGAGGGGAAGCCGAGAAAGAAACGAAGCGAGGCAAAGGTTTGTCATGTTTACCATTCTATCTTGCCATCATTTATTGATTCGTGAATTGTATCATAGATCTTGATGCACAAATCCAATATTAAAAATGTAAAAAGTCTTCACCAATTAGTTGTTTCACCGATGTGAGAACCGTTTTGCACATACACAGCATTCAGTAATCACTATGAGTGAATCGGAACATTGATGTTCTAGTCCAAACCTACGGTCAACTTGTATTGTACTTGTAATAAACATAATTTTAACCTATTAGGATGGTATGCATGAATGTGGTAGTTTGCAACATTTGCTGTCTTACTATATCATTAACTGCCATTCATGATAGATAAGATTGGATATTCTGTTCACATTTTATTCAGCAGTATTTTAATACATATCTAGGCTTATAGGAAATCTGTTGCAAGTGATCCATTGTAGTCGTGACTCGCTTCACGTTGAATGATGCATATTTAGGTACACATTTGTCATGAATACTTGTGCCTACATCATAAAACTATCCTCTGGATTTTTAAAAGACCATGCGTGACGCTAATCAAATGTAGATTCTCTCGAATATAAAAAGTGTTCCCCCTCTTGATCCTTAACAATGTATCCAGATGATATAGAAGTAGACTGACTAAATCCGACCTCTCCGTTTCTCCTTTGCTGTTCTGTAGCAATCAATGATGCTGGATGCAGATGGAGGCAGCCTGTCGCCAGGAACCAAGCCACACATCTGTGAGCACTGCAATGCATCCTTCAGAAGCTCCTATCACCTACGCAGACATGTCCTCATTCACACAGGTACTGCCATGTGTACATTTCACCCTGATGATGCTCAGCTCTTCTTTCTCATGTGCTTATTTATTCCTCTTGTCTTTTAAGTTAGTTTGCAACAACAAAAATACTTTGGTATTTGCATAAAAGGCTCAAGAAGAAACCTAAGCAGTTCCGTCGTGCCATCATCATCATCATGCGAGCTGACAGAAAATTACACTAAAGTTATTATAACAGCAATAAATGGGTAAACCCATTGCTGTTGTTAATACTGTCCTGTACTGAGAGCACCGACCTTCCTCTGTGGAGGGGCTGAAGCGCAAGAGACTCCTCTACCTTGATAAAGTTATCATAACTCTGAAACCTTTTCAAAAATCAATCAAGCCAGGACATTTCATTAGGACAGAAATGTTGCTGCATAACTGGAATAAAGCAATGGCTTGTCATGAACCACAAACGTTGACCTTTTGGTCCTCTGAGATGACCTCTGTGTACTTAAATGATGTTCTGCTGTATATAACTCAGCTCAGCCTGAGCAGAGCTTTCATTAGAGCCCAATATGAACTGAAGGCTCTACGACCATTTAGTACATTTGACATTTCATATCTGCCAACATTGGGCTGTGAAAAAGAGAGGTTTTCTGGGGTATCGGTGAATGGCTTATCCTCAATGTACCCCCCTCCCCCCCATATAACCCTACACCACAAATTAATATAGAATAAATGCAAGCCCCCCCCCCATATAACCCTACACCACAAATTAATATAGAATAAATGCAAGGATGTACAGTCAATTAATTTTTCAGCGTTAAACTCATAAATAAATACTGGTAATAATAAAATAAACATACAACATTTACAAAAGATGTGATCACAAGTGAGCATCTAAAATTTACATAGCAAAAATGATCAAGTGCACACATTGCGAGTGTCAGTGAGTATGGAATATGGTAGAAGTTCCCCTCTGTGCTTCCACGGCTTGTTTGTGTTTGGCGTCAATGTTTATCATGTTTGTTAACTTGGCTACATAGCTTGCAAAACGACATATCCCGACATAGCTTGCAAAATGCATAGCTTGCAAAACATGGCTTGCAAAACGCATGGTATTTGCTAATGTTGCTAGCGGTTAGAAACAGGAAGGTCTCGCACTGAAATTTGGCAGCGCATCTCTTCTTCTTGGGACGTGTTTGACTGTGGTGCTTTTTTTTCTCTTGTTTTTCTTACACTGCGGTCCTCCACCGAGAGCTTGAACGAGTGCAGTGATGCAGTTACGCACCGTGCGTCACTCGTCACTGCCTCTGGGTTGGGTTGCCAGGTACCACGACACATATCCTACAAATTGGGAGATTAGCGCGAGGAATTACCAATCGGGAGCACAGCGGGTGAAAGGGTTAAAAATCGGGAGACTCCTGCATAATTCATGTGTGTTGGCAGGTATGACATTTTGGAGATGAAAAGATTGGCTGCCATGTTGGATTTGAATGTCAAAAATGGGTCAGATCATCAAAACATCAATTCCAAATTTCAACCCAAAAAGTCACAGAAACCATGTAGTTTGCAGCATTGTAGGTCAAACCATTGAAAGTGTAATTTCCAACAGTCAATGGTAGCCATTTTTGATTTAGGGCTCTCAAAACTGTGGCCCACATTTTCATGAGAGGCATGGGGGCTAAATTCGTTTTTTAACCTCATAGATGACAAATAAACTGAGAAACTAACCTCTGCTCACGCAATTGCTCGAAATGACCCAACTAGTAGGCTGGCTCCCATTATAACGGCTGAAAAATTATAATGAAATCAAAAAGTAGAAAAAATAGCTGACTCAGAGCAATAAAGGACAAAAAGTGGTGACCCGTTTAAAGTTTGAATGGAGTTTGTAGCTTAAAGTATGAAGGAGTATTTAGAGTTCAAAGTGGGCATGGTTTGACCAGTCCACCCATAGACTTCCATTGTAAAAAGGTGTTTTGGTAGGACCATGTTAGATGATTTTCAAAACTTTCCCCTGATAGGATTCCCTTTTCTGTCATTTAGAACATACTGAGGAGAAAACAATCCATTGAGTTTGCTTGTGTTGCAATTAGAGAGACGTTGAACCCTATTTTTACTGGTCCACTAGTAATCATAAATCAAATTGTTGCTTTTAATACTTTGGTTGCAAATCCTTTCCCAATTTCCCCCCGGGGATCATTAAAGTCTTTCTGATTCTGATTCTGATCAATGACAGCCTGAAGTCTGGAAGCCATAGACATCAGATCGCCTGGGTGATCCTGTGTGCTCGCTTTAATCCGTTGCTTTTGCTCTTTCTTGTTATTTTCTCCCCGTCACGAACATAACAGCATGCATCATTTCACTGCAACTCTGCATCGATGTAGGTCATGTTAATTGTTACTTTAAAAAGGACCAGCAGCAGTTAAACTGTATCTTATCATATGGGGGGAGGTGTGTGTGAAAAAAAACGATCAAAATTCCACATGATCGATGGGGTTCCTTAACGATCAATTATCGATTTTCGATTATTGATGCCCATCCCTATTTCCAAGTCCAAGCAAACCTCGACGAGGTAATGGTGTTTAGTGGACACTATACAGCATATTGGAACCATATAAACCTCTGCTTGCCATATTTCAGGTGAGCGACCATTCAGATGCAGTCAGTGCAACATGAGTTTCATTCAGAAGTACCTACTCCAGCGGCATGAGAAGATTCACAGTGGTGAGTGATTAAATAACAACAACCATTCATATCGCCAAAGGGCCTGACACAATCTGTGAATCACCCAATGCTTCCAGTGAGCCTGAAGATATCTGACCTTTGACCTGTTCTTTTTCTGTATGTCAGGAGAGAAGCCATTCAGCTGTGACCAGTGTAACATGCGTTTCATTCAGAAGTACCACATGGAGAGGCACAAGAGGACACACAGTGGAGAAAAGCCGTACAGATGTGAGACCTGCCAACAGGTTAGTGAGCCTCAAATACCCCCCACATGGTTTTCATAACATGGCTTTCTAAAGGGGGGAAATTGGATTTGTTGTGTATTAAAGTCGTATTTGCATTGCATTGCACTTTTGTATACCGCGACGTAAGATTGTTCTTCATTATTTGTCTCAAAGAGAACATGTGTTTCTGCCCTGCAGTATTTTTCCAGGACAGACCGATTGCTTAAGCACAAGCGCACCTGTGGAGAAGCCATAAAGAAGGGGCTGGAGCCTGGGATGTTGGACATGGGTTGTGCAGACATGGGGCACGGCAGCTATGGAATCACTCAGGGAAATGCTGGGACTACTGTTAGAAAGAGGGGAAGGTCCAAAAACTCTGGAGAGGGAGGGGAGCGCAAGAAGAAGAAGCAGGGCACAGGAGGAGCAGCAGGGGGGTTGGGGCTCTCGCACATCCATGGACCAGTATCTGGAGGCTACAGTGTCCATGAATACTCTGTGCCCAATCAAACGGTGCCCTCCACTACTGAGCCAGGACCCAGCATGCACCAGGCCCACCATGGCCGAGCTCCAAAGATGGCATTCAAGAGGGCCAATCGTAAGGGCCTTGATAAGGTGGGACTGGGACAGGCTAAACCGGGCCCCATGGAGCAGAGTGGGGGTATGCATGGCCTTGGCCTCATGCAGGGTAATGGGGTAAAAGCAGGCCCCACCAGCAGCAACTACGACGACGCCATGCAGTTTCTCAAGAAGAGACGCTACCTTCATGCAGCAAACAATGCAACCGTATCAGGGCCCGGGGTGGCAGGAGGAACCAGCAGCGAGTATGACGTTGGCGTTGGTCACCTGTCCTCCCAGCAGTCGGTCATCCAGGGTGTGGTTTCCGGTGTGATGGACAGCGACACGCCCCTGAGTCTGCTAGACTCTCCCATGGGCGTGGACAAGCACGACAAGTCGGGGATCCCCGACGAGGTGCTGCAGAGCCTGCTCGACCACTACGCTCAGAAACCCGACGGCTCGCACCACGACGTGCACTTTGACATCGAGCAGCACGTGGAGCTGCACCCTCCCTCAGCGGACGACCTCGGCCACAACGCCGACACGGCCAGCCCGTCCGGAGACAAGACTGTCATCATGCACGAGTACTCGCGCTTCCTGCTGCAGGCCTTGGAGCGCACCAGCCACAGTGCCAGCTTCCCTCTGGGCCCTGGGCCTCCCACCTCCGGGCCGTTCACCAGCTCCCACCCGGGCAACCCGCTCTACTCCGACAAGAACATCTACACTACTTCCCCTCTGGAGTGCGGCTTCGGCCAGTCGGTAGCCTCGCCCTCACTGCCCTCCCCCGTGCCAAAGTCTCACTTTGCGATGCTGACAGGCTCCTCCCCGCAGCACCACAGCTTCCACCTGAGCAGCCTGGAGCCTTCCACACACCAGCAGCTTACCCCGTCTCAGGAGCTCACCGACCAGATGGAGAAGCACCACTGCTCCACTCCCCCTTCCTCCTACCAGATCAGCCCATCTGACCTGAGCAGCCAGAAGGACCACCCGCCGTTGAAGAACGGCACCGCGGTCTACCCTCTGGCCCCCTCGCAGGACCTGGCCTCCCTGGACTCCTCCAAGCCTTCCTACCAGATAGAGAACTTTGCCCAGGCCTTTGGCTCCCAGTTCAAGTCAGACGGCCATGGCTTGTCTTATGGCACTGACTCTAGAGGGGAGGTGGACCACAGGATACGGACGCCTGTGTCTGAATTCTCAGGGTATAGTAGTTTGTTAGCCGATGTCAATGAGCCAGTAAGTACAGGTTCCAAAACCCCAACAAGCCAAAGCTACAGATGAGGGCCTGTGAGGGTGAGAACATTTTGTTGTTGAAAGTTCTCTTTTTTGTTTCATTTTTTAGTGCTCCTATTTTATTTTATTATTATTATTGTTATTATTCTAATTATTATTATTGTTATTTTTTTAAGTGACATTTTTATTTTAATTATTATACGGACGCTGTTTATATGCCCCACTCCTCTCCCCAGGATAAGCCTGCAAGGCCTCCTACAAATGCAATTTTTTGTTTCTACTCTAGATATCAATTTTTTTTCCCAAGTATGTATTGACTCTGTTTCATTTCATATTAGTGTCATTAGGTCTGCTTGTTAATCGTTACATTGAAAGTACTTTTTCAACAAGCGTAGAGTAGCAATGGAGTTTCCCATGAGCTGACGTGTTTTAGCAATCAACTTTACAACTGTAAAATAATAATGGAAATAACCATGATGGCAGGGAATAGCCCAGAACTGAAATAGCAAAAAAGAAGTTATTGTCTGTTACAAGGTTAAAAGTATTACTCAGGAAAAAGTGGAAAAGGAGAAGCCTGTGGGGTGCAGTGAGCGCTCATTTCAGAAGTGTAAGTTTGTGACTTCAGAGAGGATTTTTCTTATGTTTTATTCCTTGGTGAATGAGTGTGACAATAACAGACTGCTGCCAGCTCACTTGAACACTGATAACACTTTCCACTTGGCTATATAGAGATTATGGTACTTTCTTGTCAATGTGAAACTCATGTTTTCTTCAATAAGGGCCATATATATATTTATAAGAATATATATTCTGTAAAATAACAGATTTAATCATTCTGGGGAACTGCCAGGTGAAGTAGAGGAAGAAAGGGGATCGGTTAGGGGATTTATGTTGTCCTCGTTATATTTTTGGAGAACAAAAGTGATGTTAGGTCTTTTCTTTGGCCAATAGAGGGTGCTGTTGGTGATGGAACAGCCTTCCCCTGCTGTCCCCTTATTCTTCCTCTGTTCTTTTTTCTTTAAAAGAATTCAATTAGCACTTTGAGCCGTTCATTACATTGAATAAACCACCCCACTGGGTCAGGACAGCTGAAACGTCAGGAATAAACCACCCCACTGGGTCAGGACAGCTGAAACGTCAGGAATGGGCTGGCTTTCGAAAGAGCTCATGTCTGGTTGTTGGGTTTGGGTCATATGCAGACGGGGGGGTTCTGGGGTTGAACATGTTTGGATGAGAGAGTATGATGGGAATACCCTTTGTTTGAATGGCATGGTTTGTACGGGGTGGAGTGGGGGGGAAGGGTTTATACGCAAAGGTGGGTGGGAATGGGCATGGGATTTTTTTAATTAACAGTCTCTTTTTCTCCTGTTTAGGGAAAGGTTAGATTGGGAGGGGGTGGGGGGGGGGGGGGTTGGTCAGTCTTTTAAGAAAAATTATTAACATTTAAATGGGATAATGTAAATGTAATTCACAGCCCCTAGTTTTAGTTTTTAATTGTTAACCAGTTTAGCTGGTTTATTATTGAATCTGATGACCAATATGTTAGTGACTGAGAATTTCTTCTGCTGTTACTGAGGCAGCCGTGCATGAGGGGAAAAGCGACTGGCTAAAATTGTGCGTACCATTTGTAACAGACAACTGGTCAGACCTTTCATGCGTGCCGACAGTACCAAGCGCATTTGTCCCGTTAGAGATTTTGGTGCCTATTCCTGGGAAATGCAGGTGCAAGACATTGTCTAAATATATAGAAAGTGTTAGGTGTAATTTCTTGCTGTCCACACAATGATTCTGTGTTTATGCTGTGCGTTTTTTTGTAAATCCAACAATAATTGCGCTGTTGTCTTCCATTGCTAAAACTGGCCCTTAGTGCTGGAAATGATATCCCACCTTATGATATCTGCTGAATGAGTTTTTATGCCCCCAATGCCCCCTTGTTTTAAGCAATCATGAATCATGGCTGAATGACTGCAATGTTACAATATCATAGGGGACAGTGATTGACCACTAGAATGCTGTGTTGAATGGTTGGGGGTAAACAAGAACTAGAAGTTGCCTATCATATACCTCATATCACTGTAATGCAGGGACAAAGGAGTAAAGGTTTGATGTACGTAGCAGAGATACTGTTGTATGTAAAACTGTCATGATTCAGTGTGACTATTTTAAACGTTTGTGTAAATGACATTTCTGTGACCCGTTAAGAGTTGGTGTTGCTTAAGGGTTTCTGTAATGTCTGATGCCAACCAGTGTTCAGTCTACAGTTAGACCTCCTGTCTCCTCCATACATTTTACTTGCCATATTGTATTGGCGTATGCTTATTGTTTACAAAAAAATGTACAAAACACTAAATCTTAATTTTCTGAATTTTGACCCAGATATAAATTGTTTTTTTCCCCCTATTGTATTTGTTTCCCTCTTTTTGTCACAGCCAAATTTTGTAGCTGATATTATCCTCCATTTTTATTTTCTTTCAGATTCTTGTGACTTGTTTCACAAGGCTGTACTTGTCCAATGACTTTAAAACTGATTAGGGAAAAAACAATAAAATACTCTTATCAAGAGCTATTAGTCTCATCCTTTATCTGGTAAATGGTGTTATCAATGTTTGACACGGTAGTTAAAAACATTTTTATCTTTACAATGAATGTTAAGTGTCCCCTTTACCAGTACTTATAAGGTGTGTACAGGATATTGCTAATGTATGTAACTTGGCATCAAGCCATTTGCTGCCATACTGGTCAGTCTTATCAGCAGTGTGCATCATGATTAGCCCCTGCATCCCAATGAGGCTCACCAATGCTTTGTGGCTGTGCTTCTTTTCACCACTGGGTGGTGATAGTGTTCTATCAGACACACATTGCAATTTAACTCAGTAATTGTGCATCATTTAAGAGACAACACTTCCCTGCCATTGATGCAAATGAGTGTCAATCTGTCTTTTCACTAACCTGACATTGCCAGATGGGGGCGGTATTGTTTGTTTTCACACACACAAAAAACACAAATCTCGCGAGGGAATCCATCTTGCTTGCAAGGTTATCTTTTCACCGCCATGTGATAGATGGCTGTCTTACCTTGTAAAATACTACAGCACGTCTGGTGTACAGGAACGACCACGATTGTCTAACAAAACCAGGAAGCAGAGAAAAACAACAATCTCCTGTCAGAAAAGCTTCAACACAGCTCCAGGCACTGCTCAAACGCTGGTCCAGTAGCTTTTACCGACACGGGCACGGACTCCATAGGGAGGCACTGACCGCCTACTTCCTGCTTCAGCACTGTAGCTACCAGAGATTTTTATCTGCCATTTATTTTCCAATAGACATTTCGTAAAATGCTTATAAAAATAGTTTTACTTCGTCAAACCAAACGGTTCAGCTATATTTAGAATCGGGAGAGACCTACATCGGAAAAATATTTTCTTTAAATCCGCAATCTTTTTACGTTTTGGTCTGAGTGAAATGTTATGTGGTCTCTCCTGGTTCTAAATATATCTGAACCGTTTGGTTTGAAGAAGTAAAACTATTTTTATAAGCATTTTATGAAATGTCTATGGGAAAATAAATGGCGGATGAAAATCTCTGGTACAGTGCTGAAGCAGGAAGTAGGCCATCCATTTTGTCTCTCTATTACAGCGAGGGGCAGCCTGTCATTCAAACATGAAGGATTTTCTTTTCACCACACTGCAGGCGCTGACAACATGTCCACAAGTCACTTGTCCTCAGGAATTAGTAATCCAGTTCCTAAACTCTGACTCCGTGTAAATTTCAGCCGGTAGATTTGCTCCTGACCTCCATACACAGACAACCAGTGAAAACCCCCTGCAACCCCCCCCCCTCCCCCCATTTCAGGTAACGCTGATTCCACAGTAAATCTGACTGCCCTGCTGGATTAGTTAATCATATGCAGGGTTAATCATAGCTTCATCTTGAACCATTCCCCAGCCATTTCAATTTCCCTTTCAAGATTCTTTCAGAAGAACAACAAGATCGAGATGAGGTAGGCAGCTATAGCTTTATCTTTGGTTCTAGCTAGCTGCTCTTTGGATAAAAAAAGGACAGCACGGTGGCTCAGTGGTTAGTACTGTTGCCTCACAGCAAGTAGGTCCAGGGCCGTAGCCAGGGTTCCGAAATAGGGGAGGTCCAGCAAGGGGAGGCGGATTCCGAAAAAAATTTGAGGGTTTTTTTTCCCCTTTTTTAGCCATATTTAGAGTAATATATCATTTTAAATCAACATTAGGATTATACTGTTGTGATGTCATTATTCAGTATATTCTCTTTCATGTCACCACCTGCTCAACTCTCCTGTCAACATAATTGTAACTAACAAACACAAACTGTTTTAGCCAAATTCATATCAAAATGACACCTACAAACACAGGTACACAACCCAAGCCGTACACAACACACAAAGTCATCATCGATAATAAAAAAAAACATACAGAGGGACATTTATTTATTCCTGATAGGAACGATTGAAAAATAAAATAAAATATATTATGTTGTTTTTAACTTTACACCACCTCTTTTTGTTACTTATTGGGTCATGAAACTGAAACCATGCATATAGCCACCTGCATACCTGACTTCGGGAGCTTGGCAATTGGCATCATGCATGATTAGCCAGTAGCATCCCAACGTGTCACACAGGTAACATTACTTAAGAGACAGACTAGACACTTACTTTCTTGGTTGTTGCTAAAAAATCTGTCAGTGTCACTCACTGTCTGTCGTTCACTCGCTCACTGTCTCGCAGCTCGCTCACCTTCAATTATCTCGCCAGGCAGACAGAGAGTCATCACTCACCACCATGCTGCTGCTCTCTCAGAATCAAGTTACCGCGGACGCGGCGTCAGATGACTTCCTGCCTGACCTGCCTTTCGTTTCAAAATAAAAGAGATCCCGTGTTTTTCATGCTTTTCCATGCAGATTGTTTTATTTTTTTCTCTGAAATATTAGGGGAGGTCCGGACCTCCCAGTCCTCATAGCTAGCTACGGCCATGAGTAGGTCCCGGGTTCGAACCCCGGTCCGTCCCAGGTCCTTTCTGTGTGGAGTTTGCATGTTCTCCCCGTGTTCAGTGCCCCTGACCAAAGTACTGGCAAAAAGAACTGGAGTTGGTCCCCGGACGCTGCACTGTAGCTGCCCACTGCTCCTAGTTCTAGGAAGGTTCCTAGTAGAGGATGGGTCAAATGCAGAGGATGAATTTCCCCATGGGGATAAATAAAGGATAACTTAAAAAAGGGTAATTTAGTAATTAATAAAGGAAGATTAAAGGCACTCCAAAAATCTGTTACAATCACTTCATTCTGTTTTACAGTGTGTTTTACATAAAATACAGTAGATAAAAGAAAAGAGCATAGATAAATATACAGGCCATAAAAGATCCAGCAAAATGCATTACATTAAAGGAATAAATCAAGTAAAATAGAAAGATTTTTTTTACCCCCAATACAAAGGGAAACGAATCAAGCAGCATTACTTCTGGTGACACTACAGTACAGTGACACTGTACAGTATGATTAAGTGTGCCATACCTCACAACTTAAAAGACTCTGCCTCACCAGACTAAAATATGTAGCCCACAGCGAAACTTTCAAAGAGTAAACTCCCTTAATTCTTCTTTCTTGATCACTCTCACACTGCCAACCAGTATGATTAAGTGTGCTTTACTTCTCCAAAGATAATCACAAATTAAAATATTTATTTGTCTGCCTCACTGGACAAAAATATGTAGCACAATAACGTTTCGGAGAGTGAACTCCCTCAATTCTTCCAATTTTGATGAGATCATGAAGGATTCTTAGAAGGAGCATATCGTAAACTTCAAGCAATCCTTAAAATTATATAGGTTTACACCATGAATATTTGGTTAAATAAACCCCACTAAATAATAAAAAATGAAAATAAAGTTAATTAAAGAGCTCAGACAATATAAATAGAATAAATAAATAAACATGACACCTTTTACATACAGCTGATTTAGCAGAAGGCCACAGAGAAAAGGAATGTTTTGAGCTGACTTAAGTTTTAAACAGTATCATTACAACAAAAATGTGTCTGATGTGGATGTGAGTGATGTATGGCCTATATAGCCTGCCCTATGCCTTTAGCAGACCCTGACTAACAACGTGTACCTAAGCCATGGGTGTAGGTTTTGGTAGGAACGCTAGGGACGTGTCCTTTACTATTTTTTTTTCTTTTTTTGCAAGGCGGACGTTTTTTGGCGAAGCTTCAAATTCCACTAACTAACCAACTAGGTTAGACCACCCAAATCTGTGTTTTTATTGTACTGTACATCCCAGAATATGGCGCTAATGGTGTTAGCATTGTCCATCCACATACTGTTTAACGTTAACATTTTTATTTCATAATTATTTAAGATTTCATTATCATTGTTTATTCACAATCATTGTTCACATAAATTCACGTAAATAAATCATTGCTCATGTTAATAAAACATTGTTAACTAAATAGTAGTGTCTCCTGATTGAAGTAGTGCTTCTAGTTGTTAGTTGCTATCGAAGTTGTTTATCACAGTTGTTGTCTCCCTCTCCAAAACCTGCCATGTCAAATGCAATGTCATCAAACTTGCTTTCTTGGATACAGTCCACACAACTGAAGCCACAGTAGGCCTATTTGACCCACCTGCTATGGTTCACATTATGCAAATCAAAACCTGGCCTATGATGTGCGTACTGCATATCCTACTAGAGGACAGAACCTTTCCAGTTTACTTCATGAATGCTTTCCCTGAATACTTAGGATCACAGATGGCCATGGTGGTCCATACGTGGCCACAAGATCAGGGACTAGTGTGCGCTCATGGGGGTGCCATGAGCAAATAATGTAGGCATCATTAATGATCAGACTGTCCCAATCTAGAGGGATTTTTAGGAGACAGGTCACTGAGGTCAGGGCCTTCCTTTGAGGTAAAGTGAACACTTCTTAGCGACAGGCAAGTCCTGTGAGATTTTTATTGGCACCATTTGTGCTATGGATTAAAATGCAAATTAGTTTTTAGAAATTGTATATCAAATCATCAATCATTCTGAAAATTCAGAGGATCTACCATATTTCTGTCCTCTCCCATCTGACAGTATTTCTTCACAGCTCCCGCCATATAGTCCTTCCAGCAGCGACTATGCTCCTCAGGCTGGCGGCCTCCCAGGTAAGAGACCTCCTTTTTGTTCATTCTTCCCCCTTGTTAGCTGCTAATCAGGAAAGTTAAAAAAAAAAATGCTTTTACCTGCTTTATTTATGTAAGCCATTAATGATACAGCAGGATACTGTCACAGTTTATTTTAATTATATTCTTTATAGGTCAACAGCCTGTTCAACAACCTTTTCAAGAGACCTCTCAAATTAAACTTCAAAGTCAGTTGATCTCACACAAGTTTAAACAAAAAAAAAATCCCTGTATTTAAGTATTGTCATCGACCAAGGGAGATGATATAGCTATAATAGTTTCTGATGCTGATTTTATTTAACACTTGGTTATCTCTCTTTCAGTTAGCTGCTGGTGCTGCGTGAGATGTTTGCCTTGCTGTAGCTGCTGAGAACGCAATCCAGAGGAGAGGAGTGGAGAGGAGAGAGGCGAGGCGAGGCGCCTGTGGTGTGCAGCGCATACTCCGAGTCCGAGTCACCTGCCATGCTGCATAACCTAAGATCATAATTTTATATGGTGCTCTGGTAGGAATGTGCACCCAACATGTTGTACAGATGGACTGTAATACCTTTTTCTCTGTATGGGGAATACATTTATCCTTGATTTACATGTAAATATAAGGAAGCATAAAACACACCTAATAGTCTTTCTGATAGAGGAGAGAGGCATCATCTGCATTCAGGCCATGCATCAATAAAAAGAACGCCAACATGGGAGCTGGCGATCCAGGGCAGAACACCAATGTTACAGGAGCCACTGGTTTTATCTTAGTCTCCCCCCTTCCATACAGAGTGTACAGAGTGCAATGGCTTTTATTTTTGTTCCCTGGTGATATCAGATTGTTTCACTTCCTTTTTGATGTCACTCATTTCTGTGAAAGTTAATAGAAGATAAAACAACCAGAATAAGATAAACACAATTGGGCACTCTGGGCATGCCCATGGGTCCTTGACGCAAGTTGAGGCGGTAATAAGTAACATAACTGTTTTGGTCATGGGCTTGATACACTTTGTCTGTCATAAAACATCTGAAAGTGTAACGACCCTCCCACTCTCCTGGCCCTGTCTAGCAGGAGCCTGGTGTTGGGGTCATTAGGCTGATTGGGTGCACCTGGGTCTGTGCACTCATTGGGCTGAAGAAGACCTTCAGACCATTCAGTCCCTCTTCCTCCTACAATGTACCTTTTGTTCTGTTTGTTTAATGTAGTTTGTGTTCGTTATTTTACATTAGTTTTAATTAATAAATTATTGTTTTTGTTAGGATGACGTCATCATTCCTACGCTGACGTCGTCATTCCTACTATGATGTCATCGATCACTGATGATGTCATGATCCACCTGTGATCCACCTGTGTCTCCACCAAGTGTCTCAATCATGCCTCATAACACATGTGATGTCATAACACAGGTGATGTCATGTTCGGGTCTATAAGGGCCTGCTCCTGCAGGCCTTGGCCAGTGATTGATAAATTCTCATCAAGGATCATGCCAATCTCTGCAACCGTTCCCAAAACCTCGAACAGTGCAGCCCCAGCCATCAAGTTCCACAACACCCCAGCTTCATCAACTACCCGCGAATAGATCCACGTGTCTAACACCGATCCTGACAGTTTTAACTTTAAATTGTGTATGACTCCCCTCATATGTTACAACCATAAACTGTATAATTATATGGACGTAGCGGGTTACAACACGGCTCAAGGAAGTAACAAATGAGGGAAGTCATACACCAAAGTAAAAGTTAAAACAATAATTTAACTAAAACTAAGGGAATTTCACGAGACAACCCAAACTACATTAAACAAATGAACAGAACAAAAGGTGCATCGTGAGGAGGGAGAAAGACTGAATGGTCTGAAGGCCTTAAGCTTAATTTATACTTATTAGAAAGTGTCGCTCAGCACATGGTCGCAGACGAAAAATCATGCGATTACATTTAGGCTGCTTTTAGACATTTAGGCTACATTTAGGCATGCGATCAGTGTAGCCTACTCATTGGGCTTTAAGCCCAATGAGTAGGCTACACTGGGCACGGCCCAGGTGCACCCAATCAGCCTAACGACCCCAAAACGAGGCTCCTACAAGACAGAGCCAGGAGAGTGACCATCACAAAAGCTAAAGTTCTATCAGATGGGGGACCCCGGCACAAAATCATGTGCCAATTTCGGGGTCCTTGATGTGGCAAAAAAAAGTATGAGAACCACTGGTCTAATGTACTCTGCTCACCTCTCCCAGCTCATTGACTCTAATATAAGAAAATAGTGCTTTCCAATTTCACACCCTTGAGTCCTGTAGCTACCTGGCAGCATGATACACTGCTGGGACATTAATTCAATTCAAAAGCATCGGTTTTCCATTTGAATTAGATTAGATGCATTATTTCTACCTGATGAGTGAACTTCTTTGTGATATACATCAGTGAGTTGGACTCTCATTTCCTTTTCAGCACCTTTTGGAGGAATTAAAACACTTCCTCAAATTGAAAAGAGAACTGGCTGAATTGTCTTCCTATCTCCATCAAATGATCTGTGGAAGTGCTGCTTGCACACATTGGAATTAGAAATGCTTCTCACGATATATACCCACCGCTGACATTTCCGTTAAGAACTCCCTGTCTTTAAGCACGTAGGTTTTACTTGTGCAATCACACCGACACCTGAAACCAGTGTGATTCAACGCCAAACCCCTTTTCTGTTAATAAATGACTGCATTTTTCATTTTTCATAGTGTGGCCATGATGATATGGTCCAAGTCTCCATTCTATGCTCTCAGTGCTAAGAGTGCCTACGTCATCATGACTCAGTGTTCAAAAGTGGGTTCAGTGTCGACAGCTTTGATTGGAAAAATGAAAAACCGTGCCATAAAGGTTAAAACGAGGCTAATAAAAGTGAAACGGTGTGACCGTGAGGAATGTGATTTGTTTTTACCAGGTAACCCATGAAGAGCATTGCTCAGATCGAGGCGGTCAGAAAGACAGTGCTGTGTGTGTGTGTGTGTGTGTGTGTGTGTGTGTATTCCCTGAGCTGAATGTCAAGGAGATGTTTTCTTTTTGGCTGGACGACGTACTGCCAGACATTGACTTCACACCAGGCTTTCTGAACAGGCGGTCAGCCTGCCAGAACATGCCTCCTGTCTGAGGCTTTTGGCCCTCGCTCGGTGTCTATCCTCTTGCTGCCTCTTTCTTCCTCCAGTGGATGCACATGTGTTGACAGTGCGGATGTGAGAGTGAAGTGTGTGATGTTTCTTATCTTCAAAGCTGGGAGAAAGACTGCATATTGAGCTGTGTACACAGGGAGATAGGAGAGTGTGAACAGCAGCAATAAAGAGTGCAGTGAGTGTAAAAATGATGCCGTCGACTCAGAGATGAGAGGAGTTATGCTATCATACAAAATAAATGACAAAATTAGTCTTTCTTCTGTATAGGGTTGTATTCATTACAAATGGGTAATATTGTGTGTATAGAGCATAGCTAAGGGATTAGCAAACACTACCATTAGGCCAAAAGCAATATGGTTTGTAATGACGTTGGTCAATATCATGGGTTTGTTTTCAATAGTGCTTTCTAAAGATAATTGTGTTCCTTGAATAATAATATTCACTTTGATGTAGTCCAGTTGCAACATGTTCCTGCTGTAGTCGTGTTGCCCATCTCTGTTTTGTCAAAAAGTTCATATATCGTCTCCTTCAACCTAATGTATTCAACTGAAGGGAAGCTAACAGTTCAGGATAGAACCATCCACCAAGAACAGAGACTATTGAGAGTGCAGAAGTAATTTAATTTAGATGTGAAAAGCACTGTACTGGAGCCTATATGGAACTATGATTTTCACCCATGATTGGTTTTGAAATATGACACACTTGTGTCCACAATGAACAGTTACTGGAATGAATGGTGGTGGTTGCCAGGCTGAAAATCAACACTAGGCAATGAAAAATGTTGCAATGATCCAGAGTATTTACATCAGATAAGCCTGAGGTCAGTAAGGCGTGTGTGTTTATAATACTGTTGGATATTTGCTACATCTCCGATGAAGGAGTTGCCTTTAGCAGCACTAAACAGCTCAAAACAAAATACTCTTGTGAAAAATTCAACGAGATAGCAAGTGAATCTGTTTGAAAAAGAAATTAGATATCACGTTGGAGAGTAACAGAGTGAAATAATCTTTTATTGTATCATCTTATGTTCAGATAAAGTCCACTCCCTAGTAAAACAATGACACTAACACTCACAATGACAATCACACAACCCAGTTCCAGAGGAAAACACTTCCTTATAATAATCAGTCATACCAATACCATAATGGTATGGTATGGTGGTTGATATAGTGGACAATTTCATAGTCTGTTCTCTGATTATGTTTTGGCCACTCAAATTATATACAGTATATAGGTGCGTGAGATTCCTAGGGTGGAGACTCTGGAGATAATGTGCCATGTTATGGAAATCACCCGCTCTGCGGGCTCCCAAAATCGTGACTGACAAGACAGACAGACAGACACAGCCCACCCACCATAGGCTCCATCGTGCAACTGTGCGCCATCGGCTCATACTACATCACAGTTGCTCGAGTGACATCAATGATGACATCACAACTGCCTGAGTGGCATCACAGTTGAGCAAACACAGTTGCTCAAGTGACATCACTGATGACATCACTGTTGCGTGAGTGACATCACTGATGAGATCACTGATGACATCACAATTGCTCAAGTGACATCACTCACTTCATGACTGGGTACCCTATGGGAGGAGGCGTGATGGAGCAGAAGAAGAGGGACAGAATGTAGGGAAACAGTGGATGGATAAATCCAGGAGGCGGTAGTGCAACATAAAGGATGCCAACTGCTATAAAACACCACAGAAAAAGAAGATGACTGCCACTGCCACAGACACCACCACAGACACCACTTAGCCAATTTTAACTCAAATATATAAAACAACAGTAACAAATTTCATCTACATCTACACATTTTTTTTTTTACTCTTATTTTGAATAATACTTAATAGGGCATTTCCCTGCCAAAATCTCCTCACAAAATGAACTTTGGCATATGTAGTTAGTGTATATGTTTTGTGTGAGAAATGACTGTAGGCTACATCAATGATGTTGATGTGATGAGGTTTACTAAAGTGATCATGGTGAAGTTATTCATTCAAGTATTTAAAGTAAAATATATTATTGCCTACTACAATGTCCCCATTCTTCTCCAAAAATTAACCAAGATTTAAAAGCTGACTCACTCAGTACAACAATCCTCATTGTATTTTATAATTGTATTATATTTATATTTACACCCTGATTCCATGAAGAAAATACTTCCTTGATAATCAGTCATGCTCTTTCAGGTGATGACCACCACCTTATCTTGAAGCAACGGTTGCTCAATATTGCCTTCTCTGAGCAGCATGTTGGCTACTTTGTACCTCTCGGTTGGGACACAATGTGTTACATTTGATGGCACTTCCTCCAGTGTACTACATGTGGTGTCAGGGGTCCCCCAGGGTTCTGTTTTGGGTCCACTTTTGTTCACTATTTATAACCCAATAACCTGGGTCAGATGTAACCCTTACACAGTTTCATTTTTATGCTGACAATACTGTCATTTACTGCTGTTGATTGATTGATTGATTGATTGATTGACTTTATTTGGTGATAAAAACAGGACATAAGACAACATATCACCGAGGATAAAAACACAACAAAGCCCGAAGGCTTATTTCCACTGTGGTGCCACCCTTGCTCAATCACTTGAGTATTTGCAGTCCACTTTTGGTATTGTAGAGTCACGGTTATTTGATTGTTTGAAACTTGTGTTAAATGCGACCAAAACTAAATTTATGTTGTTTTCTAATGCTATAGGAAGACAGTATAATTAGATTCTCGTAGTCTTGCAGGACAGTCTGATCGAACTATATTTTGGCAGTGAAATGCCCTATTAAGAATTATTCAAAATAAGAAGCAAAAAATAAATGTGTAGGCTACATGTAGTAGAAATTTGTAACAAATTATATAATTTGAGTGACCAAAATATTTTTTTTTACTTATCAGAGAACAGACTATGAAATTGTCCACTAACCACCCTGCCATACCATTATGGTATTATGACTGATTAAGGAAGTGTTTTTCTCTGGAACTGGGTTATGTGTGATTGGTGTCATTGTTTTACTAGGGAGTGGACTTTATCGGAACATAAGATGGTACAATAATCAATTATTTATCTCTGTTACTCTCCAACGTTCACACGTGTGTGTGTGTGTGTGTGTGTGTGTGTGTGTGTGTGTGTGTGTGTGTGTGTGTGTGTGTGTGTGTGTGTGTGTGTGTGTGTGTGTGTGTGTGTGTGTGTGTGTGTGTGTGTGTGTGTGTGTGTGTGCAATTTAGAGTGGGGTACTCATACTTGATACTTGTGTCTTGTGGGACTTTTCAAGTGACTCATATTAAAAGAGCTAATGTCAAGTGGTCACTGTCGTTGATAGTGGATTTTTACGTATATGTAGGAATAAATGCAAATTGTTATTAGTGATGTGAATGTGATGCAAATTGTCTATAACAGTTGGCATGATGAACAAGACTAATCAGTATTCTTTTGTAGAATTTGCACATTTCAAATTTAAAAAGTCAAAGTAATCCATAGTTTAGGAGCATAGGCTACTTCATTGACACTGACAGGTCAATAAAACTGTAACGCCCTAACTTAAGTGTATCAACTAACAATGGCCTGGCAGCTATATTTATTATTTACTACTTACACTGTTGTCTCAGGTTATATAACTACAGAACAAAATTACAGAATAGATTTTTTTAATATGTTGTTTCTTTGTCATTATGTAACAAAGCCAATAGCCTGAAATAGGCAATCTCATTTAAAAGTCCATGATAATCACATGAAGCAAAGAGATTACATTGTGGAGGGTTTATTAGGTGTGGAGGGTCTGATCCTCTTCATTCTGTGTTCTCATTTTTGGACAATAAAGATCCATCAGAAAACCTCTGACCAGGCAGCTGCTCTGATAAATCAGCAAAATAGAACAGAAATAAGTATCTGTGTGAGAGTATCTTTAATAATTTCCACAAAGCAGACTGATACAGCCTCAAGTGGACCCAAAAGAGATACCAGCTGAACATTTTGGAAATTTGGCTGATCCTGCCATCACAGGATAAAAATGCCCTCTTGAGGTTTGAATATTGAATCAAAAGTAGCCATCCATAGAAGAGTATATACTGTAATATGAGCACTATTTGAAAAGCATATAGGCCCTACCAATGGCGAGAATTTTGGGTTGAGCTAGCTGGGGAAAGTTGTATTTTCCCCATGCTACTGCAGACCATGTTTTTTGTTTGTCATTGTGCAGCTTGGAACAAATGTACCTTCAGTACACACTGCATTTATTTTGGTAAACACTTTAATGTAAATGAAAACAAATAATGTATGTCATTCAATAGGAAAACTCCACTGGATATTCTGTTTTATGGAAATGTCAAATTGATGTATTTAACAAAGCCCCGGGCCTCATCCTGGCTTTTGGCCATTTCTGCGTATTAAAGAGGACATGAAACAGTTGATCATACAGTAGGCTACTCTCATTTGCATTTCACCTAAGACAAGACAGGAAAACTGCCTTCAACTCTGAAATCAGATTTGCTAGAAAGATGAACAACATTTCAGCTTTTCGCCAACTACAGTAGGGCACTGCTGTCACTAGGTTGACTTTACAGTACCGTCAAGATTTTGAAAGCTTTTAGGAATCTTTTAGGAATCAAAACAGCCACAATCCAAGTCAGAAACATACAGTAACAGCATAATGCTGTGAGCCTGTTAGAATTAAAAAATCCTTACTAATGTACTCCACTACTGTACTGTATGTAGCCTACTGTACTGTACTGTACTGTACTGTACTGTACTGTACTGTAGGCTACTGTACAGTCCAGCTCATCTAGCAGTGCCCTATGAAGAAAAGTTGAATGTTGTTCATCTTTCTAGCAAATCTAGTTAAATTTCAGACTTGAAAGCAGTGTCCTGTCTTGTCTGAGGTGAAATGCAAATAAACTCAAGTGATATGATCAAATGTTTCATGTCCTCTTTAATGTGTAAACTCATCTCTGTAGTGAAAACCACATCAATTTACAAACAAGTCCAGATATGGTCAAATTGGTCAATATGAGGGACATATTTGTCTTTGATTGTACAGAGGCTAAAGTTAGGCTGTGAAGTGGAGCTTGGAGTCTTTCAAGCTTTGAAAACACATTAAAATGCTTGTTTGCCATGTGGGATGGTATTGCAGTGTATCTGCAGTGTGTATCCCCCTTTAGAAAATCCACATTAAATATTAAATGTTATTGTAGGCTTATTATTAAATAATATAGACCGGACCGTGTATTAGCCTACTAAAGTTCTGTAGGCTAACGTTCACAACGAGGCAGAGCCAAAGCAGGACGATGATCATAATGATGACTGACATGGGAGGCGGCCAATGGGAGGAGGGACCAAAGCTTTTAATACTGAGCGACTAGCAGCTCCCAGACCGACCCACCTGTGGCAGCCAGGCAGACAGCCCGGAGCAAAGCGCGCCTCTAGCAGTACCGTTACACCGGCAGACAACGGGAGTTTACACCCGGCTGTTCCTCAGATCAACCGACGTTCTCAAAATTAGCATCAAAGTTCTTGAAGAATGTTGCTCTGTTATCTGCCTGTCGTCTTTCTCCTGGCCACTGTCGCCAAAGGTAAGCAAAGTTTTTCGTTTTTCCCCTCAGTGTTTATAACTTTACCCATACTGGGTATAGCTGTATAGCCCACTTGAGATTGAGAATATAGCCTACTGTAGTAGCCTTAGCCTATATGTGTTTCGAAAATAGCCAAAATAAAAACCGGCAAAAATGTAACATTAGATAACATTATTAGTAGATAACATTCATTGCACTATCATTGGTCACTGTCACTGTCTATATTTTACTGTAACTATGTACAGCCTATAAAATAGTTTATCGCCTAATATATTTTAATTAATGTATAGCCTAAATACATTTTGGGAAAATATGTTTCATAATTTGAACATCATAAACATGCTCTTGTATGTATTTTCCCACAAAGTAGGCTGCACAGGGTTTATTTCATAGGTACAATCTTCTGTAAAATCAACTTTGCCATACAGTATGTATGTATGTATCATGTATGTATGTATGTATGTACATACATTTACATACATACATACATACATACAATACATGGAGGTTTATTAAGAGTGTTTTATTAGGGACAGCGACAGTAGAACCAATATTCCAACCGATATTGCACCATAAATAACATGGTGTTTATAGTGACATTCTTCATTCAAGCACTAAAAGTAAAATAAAGCTCTTCTATTTATGAGTGTAAATTGCAATTTGTCTACTACCTGTTGTTTTGTTTTGTTTTTTGTTTGTTTGTTTGTTTGTTTTTGGGGGGGGGGCATACCTCCTCAAATAGCCACTAAGTCTTAAACACTGACTCACCGCTCCTCCAGTGAGTGACTCAAAGCTGTGAGGGTGGACAGATGCCAGGGGGAACCAAACAACAGCCGGCTGGCTCCCTGAAGCGCAGCACACTGCAACAAAGTTTATTCTGCGTGCATAGCGGAGCCTTCAGCAGCGCGGCCAAGTTGCAAAGGAATTTTGATGAGCACCCTACAGTACAGTATAGAGTCAAGTCAGTGTCAGCTTTGCTCTGCTTACATCCATTGGTCACCCTGGTCTTATTTAGGATGGGTTTTGAAGTGCATCACTGTTGTTTTGGATGCCTAGAGCGATATGGGGGGAAAGACCCAGGGGTTAAAGGTCGTTCACCGTACGGAGCCCGCGAGTCAGTGTCATGTGCCATCGCCTCACCCAGGCCGGCTGCCCGCGGGTCGTTTGTGTGCTTCCCCTCTTGTCATGTGTTTAAGGATGTGCTTATAGAGTAGTGATTCTCAACCTTTTTCACACCAAGGACCCCTGATTTAGTCCACATTAACATGGACACCTGTTTGGTGAGGTCTCTGACCCAAATCAGAGAATATTTTTTATTGTTAGACTCCTGATTTTGTCCAGAATTCCATGCTGATCTAAACTGATATTGAAGGTAGATAGATAACAGAGAAACTATACGATCAAAACAGTCACTCTTACATTTTCTAATGGTGCTGACTTCTTGAAAATGAAATAATGCTGAAGTTGAACAATTCGTCAATTTGCTCGGAAGGGAGCCCCTGGAACCCTCTCAAGGACCCCTGGTGGTCCCAGGACCCAAAGTTGAGAACCACTGTTGTAGAGAACCACAGAGAGGGAGAGAGGGAGTGAGACAGAGAGGGAGTGAGACAGAGAGGGAGTGAGACAGAGAGGGAGAGAGGCAGAGAGGGAGTGAGACAGAGAGGGAGAGAGGCAGAGAGGGAGTGAGACAGAGAGGGAGAGAGGCAGAGAGGGAGTGAGACAGAGAGGGAGTGAGACAGAGAGGGAGTGAGACAGAGAGGGAGTGAGACAGAGAGGGAGAGAGGCAGAGAGGGAGAGAGACAGAGAGGGAGTGAGACAGAGAGGGAGACAGGCAGAGAGGGAGAGAGGCAGAGAGGGAGAGAGGCAGAGAGGGAGTGAGACAGAGAGGGAGTGAGACAGAGAGGGAGAGAGACAGAGAGGGAGAGAGGCAGAGAGGGAGTGAGACAGAGAGGGAGAGAGGCAGAGAGGGAGTGAGACAGAGAGGGACTGAGACAGAGAGGGAGACAGGCAGAGAGGGAGAGAGGCAGAGAGGGAGTGAGACAGAGAGGGAGTGAGACAGAGAGGGAGAGAGACAGAGAGGGAGAGAGGCAGAGAGGGAGTGAGACAGAGAGGGAGAGAGGCAGAGAGGGAGAGAGACAGAGAGGGAGAGAGGCAGAGAGGGAGACAGGCAGAGAGGGAGAGAGACAGAGAGGGAGACAGGCAGAGAGGGAGAGAGACAGAGAGGGAGAGAGACAGAGAGGGAGAGAGACAGAGAGGGAGACAGGCAGAGAGGGAGAGAGACAGAGAGGGAGAGAGGGAGACAGGCAGAGAGGGAGAGAGACAGAGAGGGAGACAGGCAGAGAGGGAGAGAGACAGAGAGGGAGAGAGACAGAGAGGGAGAGAGACAGAGAGGGAGACAGGCAGGGAGGGAGAGAGACAGAGAGGGAGAGAGGGAGAGAGACAGAGAGGGAGAGAGGGAGAGAGACAGAGAGGGAGAGAGGGAGAGAGGGAGAGAGGGAGAGAGGGAGAGAGACAGAGAGGCAGAGAGGGAGAGAGACAGAGAGGGAGAGAGGGAGAGAGACAGAGAGGGAGAGAGACAGAGAGGGAGAGAGGGAGAGAGACAGAGAGGGAGAGAGAGAGGAACACCAGGGGATGCATGGCTGCACCTCCAGCATGGGGCATGACTGAGTGTGTGTGAGGCAGCAGTAAAGAGAAACAGATGAAAGGACCTCCTGAGGGTCGCGATCCTCCTCCCCTGAGTCTGGCGCCACAGACGCCTTTGCCTGGGCCCAATAAGAAATCTTCCAGAGACGGCGCTAAATACCTGCCTCCTCTCTCTGCTTCCTCTCTCTCTGACCACATGTGTCATGTCTCCTCCACATGTCAGGTTTTGGTGGGTAGTCATCGTTACGTCATGACCCGAGTATGGAAGGTCTGCACAGGAGTTAACGGAGGGCGGTGTGGAGTGAACATGGAAAAGCTGGCTCAGATGCAAAACACATTCATCAGCTCCCTTCTCCTAGCAATGAATCAGTAGTAGAGGTCAATAAGGAGGTCAGTGCTGCATCTCTTGAAGACCAAGCGGGAGCAGATCCTGCAGGTCCAGGAGGAAATCCTCATAGCTGTACACCACCTGATTACACCGCCGTTCATCTCTGTATCACTCAGTGTCCCTCTGCTTGTTTTGGTGTCAATAGAGACAGTCCGCATGTCTGGGAACGCCCACAAAATGTTATACAGCTGGCGTGCGAGTGGGGTAAAACCGCCGATATATCTCATGGGCTGACTCACCAAAAGACGGTGCTGCGGCTCTAAACTACATGTTTGGGGGTTCTAGAGCAGAACACAAGACGTCTGCTCAGATGTGCGTTTACTGCGGTGGTTAAATCCCCGATCGTGTCTGCCTGGGCTGGGCTATCAGCTAAATTCTAACTTTGCTGAATGGATAGAACGGGGGAATTTACCCCACCCTGACCCCGCCCCCAGCAAGGCTGAGCCAGCTAACCCAGCGTCTATTGTGGGCGTTCCTAGAGCCTGTATGGGCGTTCCCAGACATGCGGACTGTCTCTATATTGATGGACTCCGAGGCTGCCTGTGGGTGAGCCTTTACACCTCCCTAACTGTTGATTCACTTCACAGGCCCACCCATCATGCACTCTTGCATCACTGCGTGCAGGTTTTCCCTACATCCGCTTTTCACATAGACTTGTTGACGTTTCCTCTGTCTGTCTGTCTGTCTGTCTGTCTGTCTGTCTGTCTGTCTCTCTGTCTCTCTGTTTCACTGTGTGTCTGTCTCTCTGTCACCCTGTCCCTGTTGTATCCTGTTGGATTAGACCTGGTCCAGGCAGTAAATCTGACTGTAATTGGAAAGCATGTGCTTTAATAGGATGATATGTGGCGAGGCATTGCGAGCGAGGCGAGCTCTGCTGCAAGGAGCCATCTGTTCCCTCAGGGTTACAGGAGCTCTGTTTGCTCAGACAGCGAGAAGACTTCGCTCCCTGCCTGCAGTCCCCGCTGCTGAGGACGGCGCTCGACTGTCAGACTGAGGGAGGGAGCCGAGATAAATATTAAAATAACCCGCAGATAGAAATTATGAAAACAGACCGGGATCAGTTATCTGATCAGCTTCTGTTTGTTTATTTGCCTCCTGTTCTGCTCTGTGCGTCTCACTGCGCTCTCTCTGTCAGACAGCTCTCTCTACCATGACTGCTTATCTGTGACTGTGTGTGTGTGTGTGTGTGTGTGTGTGTGTGTGTGTGTGTGTGTGTGTGTGTGTGTGTGTGTGTGTGTGTGTGTGTGTGTGTGTGTGTGTGTGTGTGTGTGTGTGTGTGTGTGTGTGTGTGTGTGTTTTAATAGGACTCAATCACTTGTATTATTTGTTGGTTAATGCTGCACAGCACATCTGTATTCAGAGATCAGGGAACCCCACTGACCTCCGGCTAACTGGAAACACATGGGACCCTTTTGTGGACCCTGACCCACATGTGAGGGTCCATAAAAAATGGTTAAAAAGGGATTCAACCAAAAAGAAAATCGTCATAAACACAAAAAAGAATGCACACACACATTTAAATACTTTTATTTGGATCTAAAGTACAGCAAATATTACAGACCCAAACATTTTAGAAGAAGGCCGCAGTACAGTACATTTATATTGAACCAGACACTGATGCATGTACTTCTTAAGCACAGGAAAAGACATTGCAGCAAGATGATGACTTAAATATAACGTATGCAAACTGACATATGTAAGCATGTTTAGCACTCAAGGGTATACAAAGCAACGTCTTCTCCAGATAAAGAGGCTGCCTATTATGGCTGAAATAGAGCAGTATTTTGCTAATTTTTTTGCATCAGGCTTTAGCAGCCTGCCTAATTGCAGTCCACGGAGCAGGAGTTTGTGGACATGCCCCAGACTCCCAAACACAAGCACAATGAGTTGGCAGCTGTAGCCTAGAGTTGTAATATATTCTACCAAGGGCTGATATTTCATGAGTTTGGTTGTGAAGCAGGTGTCCATGTACAGATCAAAAGAGCAGGCTATTTCAATGATGGTGACTGACTTTCTGCTTTCATTGATGAAAACAATGTCTGGGGTATTTGGGATATTGTGCAGTGTGTTATTGTCGGTGGTGTTGTGATTGAACCAGTCCAGTTTGACAGTGCTGTGTTTGTGCATTTGTGTTGTATTGTCCTGTACTTCTCTGATGCTGTTTGACACCAGATCCACCAGGCGGTCGTGCCTGCTTATGTAAAGTCCTTTGTATTGGCTGCAGCCGTTTAGAATATGTGCTATTGTCTCTTTGTCGCGGGGGGTTGGGTGTAGGATACAGTGTGAGTCATGTATTGATGGATACCAGGTTGCCAGGTTATATTTTGTTGGTAGGACTTGTAGGCGGGCCTTGATGGTGAAGATGAGAATGTCCTCACCTATGCTGTTATTGGAGAAGATGGAATGTGACAGTGCATGGTCTGCAAAGGGTAGAAGGGCCAGCTTTCCCTGTAGGCTCAGGCTGGTCCAGTGCTGAATGTTGTCTGACCTCTTCATTCTTAGAATGGATGCTCTCGCGGATTTGTTTGTCAGTTCATGGTGCGTGCCGTCCTGTTCATAGATCGCCCGGGTGGAAATAAGCGGATCTATGATGATGCGGTTGTTGAGCGCCACGGTTGTACAGTCAGGCGTCGCCCAGCTCAGCTGCAATCCTGAGCGGTGGCATAGGTCATTAAGGTCCATCCAGTCTGACCGCACACCAAAGCCTGCGGCTCTGATGTCCAGTTTACCGTTTTCTTTTCTTTTGAATCCCAGGAATTGTGGCTCGTTCTCCTCAGCGAGTGGTATCCTGCGACGCTGCTTATGTAAAGTCGCACACACACACACACACACACGCACATGCACACACACACACACACGCACACGCACACACGCACACACACGCACACACGCACACACGGGGGGAAAACAACCCACATAAACAGTGAGTGAAATCACTTCATAATCTCATCGAGAGAATGCGTGAAATCAACAAATGTAATCGGAAAGTGAAATACATCTTTCAGGAGACAGCGGCTGTTTGACTAAAACCTTGTGAGTACTGGTTGTAAGTACGAGTAAGTGGACACCTTCACCCAGACAAGTTGTAGCTGAGGCAAAATGTCAACCATGTCCTCCGGTCCAATATGTGTGTCCCTTTGAGCGGGCCTGTTGACAGGAGACGACCCAGTGTTTCTGTATAGGTGGTGAGAATGAAAGCTTCTGTGCAGCGCTGGTGAAGCGGCGTCTGCAGCAGCGGTGCTTTGATGTGGCGTGCGTCCCCCGGGCCCCCGGGCCCCCGGGCCAGGCGTCCCCTCCTCAGAACGACGCTGAAGGAAACGGACCTGCTGCAGCGGATGTGTCTGTGTGTGTCTGTAACATGGAGGTCTTTAAATGCCAGGAGGCTGTAAAGCAGTAGGCTTGACATGTTGGCTCTCATTAGCGGGCGATGCGACCCGGAGTGTGCCCGTTAATTAGGGCGAGCTGTGGTCCAGTAATATCACACAGCTCCTACATTCTCTCCTTTGATCAGCTTGTTTCAGATGCCACAGTGTATCTTTTCTGATACCTACACGCAGGTTAGCCCCTCTCATGTCCTAACGAGGAGCCTTTTTTGGCCCCAGGCTCTTCCTGACTCGGCTGGGTCAGTCCATCTCCTGCTCTGTGTGCATTCCTTAAGCTGCTCTGTCTTTCGAGATGTGATAAAGAACTATGTCAGGAACGTGCTTGCTCTAATCCCTAACCATAAGCTGGAAATGTTTCATGGCAACTCCTTGCAGACTGTGTGCATTGTGTGTGTGTGTGTGTGTGTGTGTGTGTGTGTGTGTGTGTGTGTGTGTGTGTGTGTGTGTGTGTGTGTGTGTGTGTGTGTGTGTGTGTGTGTGTGTGTGTGTGTGTATTTGGGGGGAGGGGGGGTGGCGTGTGTGTGTGTGTGTGCGCGTGCATGCGCGGCGGATTCCTTGAGAATTAGCAGCCGTCTTCCCGGAGGCCTGTCATCAGTGAAGAAAGGATTTAGTCCTGGGCAGTAGGTGTGTGGACAGGTGGTCAGGATGTGTGGTAGACTGCTAGTGGACTGGTTCTGACAGTCAGTGAGTTCATGAACAGGCAGGGTACTTCACAAGAGTGTTTGTGTCACAAAGAAAATACAAGCATCACCCCCACCCCCTCTCTCTCTCTCTCTCTCTCTCTCTCTCTCTCTCTCACTGTCAGTGATCTAAAGTGAGGGAAAGCCTTGACAGCTGCTAGCAGACAGATTCACTCCCACACTGCGCTGCGCTGGCGTTTTGGGCCGAGGCCTGTGTGCTCACCGCCGCTGCTCAAACTTCTTCCTGACTGGAGAAGTGGAGGGAGAGATACAGCAGGGAAGGGGGAGAGGTGTGCCAGCTGGCCAACGCATTTCAAATACACTTGTTTGCCAGCGCTGCGTACAATTATTGTCAAACCCCTTGAGTAGACTGGGACCAGGACTAGTTCCAGGGGGGGTAACCCGGACCTCCTGATCCACATCCTCCTGACTGTGTGTTCCAAGGCGACCCTTAGACCCATTTGTGACCCCGCATGACCCAGTCATCCCTTTGGTGTCTGCCTGGGGGATTATCCGGCTGTAGTTTCAATCCTTAGAGAGACGAGGCTCCTTCAGACGTGGGTGTGATCTTGATTACGGCAATGCTCCAACTGCATTACACCCATTCACATTGCATCATAAGATGCATGCCCAGACACGTAAAGCAATGTTCCACTTCGTTTTAACACTTGGCACTTGACCACCATGAAAACTATAATATAAAGTAATCAGATGCAGTTGGATGAGTTTGGATCTTTACTTCCCATTGATTTGAGTGAAACCATAAAAATAACACCAAAACCTTTATAAGACAATAAAGCACTCCTGGGTCTGTTGTCAGTTTGCATTTCTCTTCTTGGTTTGCACTAAAATTAGTATTTTAAAATAAAAATAGATCCAGTTGACCAAAGAGGAAGTATCTCTCCTAAATAGTATTCCTGCACTATGTTCTTGTCTCTCAGTAAAACTGCTATTCAGCAAAATTATGTTCTAAAACATTGGACCCGTCCTGCAGTCACAATAGCGGGATCTGTTGTTGAATATGTTCACGAACGTGTTAAAGGATTTTTTTTTTTTTTTTAACAACCTGGACCTTATTTCCAGCTTTATTTATCCTTTACAACTACTCACCCAGAACAGAAATTCTTGAAAACGATCCACTATAAAGCTATAACGCACCGAGCAACGGCCTGCAATAGAGGAAATAGAGACATGTGTGTGCAATCCGTGCATTAACCTCCTGTAAATAGCTTATTTTCTCCCGCGCGGCATCTCACATGCTTATTATATGATACTGTCATAAATGTGACGCGCTCTATTTACCTCTGTCAGCCTCCCCCTCCTGTGCTGTGTTTTCCACATCCCGGGACTGTGTCACCAAATCCCGCGAGAGTTGAGAGCTCAGCTGCAGTGGATCAAGCCGCCATGACAGTCCATGGTAAACACCGTAGAATGGCTGGATATTATTGATTGATGATACATATTGATTTGAGCCGGACTAACGTGATATGGTACAAACTGAGGAGAGGGGGGGGATGGGAGCTTCTATCTCCAATGTGACACACAGCAAACGCAGGGTGAACTGCTACAAGGTCAAATACAACATTAATTTTCTCATGCTCTCTATGATATAATAAGGATATGAGCCAGTGTGTGGCAGAAAATACGCTATTTACAGGACGTACAGTAAATGCTTTGCATGTTGCCCTATACCAGGGCCAGTTCCAGAACAAGATGACTAGGGATGCATCCTAGATAGGAAGGGGTGCACATGCATAAAAACAATGCATTTTACCATCATTTCAAGTAGAATAATACCAGCCAAGCCATGCAAGTGTTTCAAGTGCTTTACTGAAATATTTGGACCATATAATGATAATACAATTATCTCAACCTTAAAAGGTTACATGTAGGTGCCAAAAAGCGTGCAGCTGCAGCATTTATTAAAAAAAAAAAGAAAAAAAAATTACCCTTCTTTTCAACTGAGCATGCAGACAATTAAAATAAGGGTTCCAGGCCGTTCCGTGGCACGTTATAGCTTTATACAGAGTCGTTTTCAGAAAGTTATGTTCTGGGGGAGTAGTATAACATAAACTAAGCTGAAAATAAGGTCCAGATTGTAATTTTTTTTAAATTCTCCTTTAAGATTTGTTATGTTTTCAGGCTATTTTCATGGATTCATTCAAATGAATGGGAAGTCAAAAGTTACGTTACGTTAAGTTAAGTTATATATTATTATTATTATTATTATTATTATTATTATTATTATTATTATTGTTATTATTATTATTATTATTATTATTATTATTATTATTATTATTATTATTAACTAATTATCTACACTGCAGCAGGACCCAGAAGAGCAAAGGCCTGGGCCTCTAAGCCTTAAGAAATGCTGTGGTCTGTGGTGTTGTGGGTGTCAATTGTCAAACCAACATTGCTTCAGCTCCGGTATATATCTTTGACTAGGGAAATAATATCTCATTATCATATTCATCATAAATCATACAATAAACTTGTGTACAATTCTCGGGAATGTTCCCACAGCTGATTCTTGATTATAAAGCATTTAAGTTGCATGAGGTCAGCTGACATTTCCATATAGGAAATAGAGGAAATAGTCGTGCAACTTTTTATGGTGGAAGTAAACATTGCTATGAAAATGACCCATGAACCATTGTGTTGGTGGTGCATGTTTGGTCACTTTATTAGAAGTGTTTGCTGTGCGTGTTAAAATAACTTCCCCTACTGTAGGCTATGTCATATAATAGGGCTTATTTATGAGACATGGAAGCTTCTCTCAGTAGCTCTATTGGGACTAATTGGGACTTGTATACAATTTTCCTTTGGGCAGAACTGCCTCAGCTCATCAGGAGTGTGGAGGCATCCAATAAGACTAGATTTGAAGCTCTGACATAATGTTAAAAATGTCTGCAGATACATATTTCGCCTCAACTTCAGCATCGCTCCAACACTGACAAGGTTATGCCAGAACAGTTGAGACAAAGTTATGTCGGTCCGTGTTCACTCCTACTGAAAGCTACATGAAAAAACGTCTTACTTGTTTCGGTGATAAATTGCGTATCGAAACTTCTTGCTCGCTTAATCCCTTTGTGATATGCAACAGGCATATTGCAAAGAATGTAGGGAAGTTAACAAATGTCACCACAAACCACACATGCAATCTCTCTCTCTCTCTCAAGCACACGCACACACACACACACACACACACACACACAGAGACACACGTCCCGTCTCATATTTATTTCCATCATTGTGGCAGTGCTGACAGACTGGCGATACGTCAAGTTTGATTAGCGTTCCTCCTCCAGACGTCCCCATGCCTTTCCTCCGCCTTCTGTAACTTTCTACTCTCTGCTCTCTATTGTGCTGCTGAGAACGGCCTTAGCTGTATTTGTACAGCGGTGATAAGGATGACATTAGTTTATTGGTGGGGCCTTTAAGGGTGCGTTGAACTACATTTGAATTTACAACACAGCGCCACTGTTTATGACTCAGTTTTCACTGTACAGTTATTCATTATCCTCTCTGTCCGGAGTCTTTTAGAGTTTCAGTGCGTCATCGGTCAAGACAAAGAGACAAATTGCAACAGCAAATTTTCCAGTGGACAATTAGGGAGAGAGGACTGAAGAGTTGTTTGTCCACTCACTCTTAGAGCAGATATGGCTCTGGGGCGGCTGTTCAAAACTAGCTCTAACGGGCGGGCTTATATAAGCAGCACTGTCACAGTGTTGATTCCTACACTCAGAGGTAAATGAACACTCACTGACGACTTTGCTCCGTGTGTGTCCAAAGGCAATACTTCTGCAATGTTAAGGAGGCAGGGGCATGATGTCTGACTGTCACGGCCTTCTCCCTCAGCGCACAGCTATTAACTCTTGCCCACTGACTGGTGTTGACATTGGCTCGGCAGTGTCACCCAGCCGGACAAATCACACGCTGTCACACGCTGCGTGATCCACAGTACATAACTGGGGAAGGGGGGGGGGGGGGTCAAATGTCACAGACATTTAATAAGGCAAATGTCACAGACATCACTACTGCTTCAAGGCTGAAACCAGGAATCTCACCAATGGCCAGAATGCAGTGATTCTATTACAAGCTGATAAAGTTTGTGTGTTTTTGAGATATTAACAGAATGTGCAGTATGCATGCAGGGACAAGATGCTCCATGAAATGGAAAAATGTAGCAAAAATGTTCAGCGAGTCATAGCAAATGATACTATATCCTCCATACCAAGATAGTGATATCGCACACAGTACAAATGTAAGAAATTCTCGACAGTCAAGACGGGGTTCGGCCAGATCTGCTTCAAGGGGTTGTTCATTCGTCTTTATTTGTTTTAATCTTGATGTCTGGTAATTGTGTAAGACTAGTCCATTGTCCTTAAGTCTTAATCTACACGAGCCACTAACAAACTGATACAGTACATCTGTGTTTTACGACAATGATCTCACGCTGTGCTCTTGCTCTCGATGCCCTGCCTCACTCTGCCTCTGCTCCTCTTTATGACAAAAATGTCAGATAGAATCATGGAAGTCTTTCTCGTCTCTCGTCATTCCCTCACCTATCATCCTTGATTGCTTATGTCTTAATCCACTCCACTCATATTATGATTTGTATGTGTGTTTGTATACGGGTGTGTCGAACCTGTGGTTTTTCATCTATAAGTGAGTTTTGGTTACCAAGTGATAAGCAGATTAGCTCACGTCACGCAGGGCCACGTACACTCTGACACGCAGGGCCACGTACACTCTGTCACGTCACGTCACACTGTGTTCCTGGAAAAACAATTGAATCACGTTCAGAATCTGATATTAGTCTTGGTTCTCTCACGACTTCCTCGTGCTTCTGAGGCGCCCGGTTGAAGAAAGCTGTTTGCGCAGGGCGTCCACCCCATCTGGCTGTTCATAGCTTGCTCCCTCTCATGGCTACTGAAAGGGGGCTGTGAATGTAATCAGTCAATGCATACAGATGATGAACTGAGGTAAACAGGCTAAGCCATTATCAAAGACCTTTGTGCTGCTGCCTCCTGGCTTTGTCTGTTCCCCCGTAAACCCAAGAAGAAGAAGGAGAGCGGGAAGAGGTTTGGGAACAGCCTAGGCGTCACGACAGCACACTTAAACAAATAAGAGACACAGCGTTTTCCTGTAAGATGGTCAAATTAACTTGGCTGCACTTGTTGTGACTGACACATAGGTGGTGCTGGCTGGTGCAATACATTGCCCTCATTTAGCTCTAATCTGTTGAGTCACACCATTTGTCAACTTATTGACGCGTTGACCTTTAACTGTTTATTTAAGACACGACCATATTGTTTTCAGTAACTGCAGCGGGAACCCATTTACCGTGAGGCAAAGCCACATCATCATCAGATCAGATGTCATCAGATGTTTTACTAACCCATCATTGCTGTCTAACAACAGAGATTCACATTTTCTCGTCTAATGCTATTCACCTACGCAGCTGTCACGTTTCGCGATTTTCATGTTTCAACTTCAGCTGAAGGACTGCATGCTCCTCTATGGGATGAGACAAACACCTTGCGGCATAGATTTGCATATTGATAAGGAAAAGAGATTTTCTCGAAACTGCTACATGTATAACAAGACACAGATTTCATGTTAATATTGGTGTGGACATGCTGTTCCATCATGGTTTACAGTCATGCAGTTATCTGTTTATAGAGATGAGCTGAAATGTTGTTTGGACCGACAACACCTCCAAAAAGTATCGATTGATCAACTCCAACTCCATTCCCTCATCAATCGGACTGTAAACAATGACTGCGCTACACGGAAGCGGAAGTCTTCTGGCGGACGTCCGCTCTACACCAGAAACCCAGAAGACATATTGTCTGTCTGTCCCAGAGTCTTATTAGTCGTCAGACTGATAGACTCTGGGTTCCCAGATTGAGCAGAGATAGTGATCATGATTTTGTTGTGTGTATCTTTTTTTGGCTGCAGGAGTGACAACACCAGATCCTACCACACATGACCTCAGCAACAATGGGGGGACAGAAGAGCCATCCTCCACTTCCTCCCACACAACCACAATCCCGACCGCAGCTTCTACACTTCCACAAACAGACTCCTCCACAATCTTAGTAACCACTCTCCAACCCAGCGATTCTACATCTTCACCAGCATCCACAGAGTCCCTCACCACCTCAGTAATGGCTGCAACTAAAGAGACTACCCTCAAATCTGATGCAACAGAGTCTACACCTGAGGAACCAACCACCCCATCGAGAGAGAGCGCAACCAGTCATTCAGTGTGGACTGAAACGGGAAGTACCTCATCGCCCAGCACACAGACCAGTACAGAGGGCACTTCCTCTGTGCTGGTTACTGAGTCTAGCACCCGTCACTCCACCACCAGCCCGGACATTTCCTCCACCACTGTGTCTGAGGAGAGTTCTACCACTGGCCCAGTTGACTCCACGTCAACTCCGTACATTGGTACAACCCAATCCACTACAAGGCTTCCATTCACAACTAGTGAGAGAAATTCCACCGCACCTGACAATACCACAGACATCACACCCACAAAAAATACAGAGACTCACCCTACCGCTTCACCCATGACTGATAATAAAACTACCCACGCACCTAGCATAGAAAGACCCGAAGACAGCAATACTACAATACCAACCCCAGTACCCCCGCAGACTAACGACACATCTACAGTATCCCCGCAGACTAACGACCCATCTACAGTATCCCCGCAGACTAACGACCCATCTACAGTAACCCCGCAGACTAACGACACATCTACAGTATCCCTGCAGACTAATGACACATCTACAGTATCCCCGCAGACTAACGACCCATCTACAGTAACCCCACGGACTAATGACACATCTACAGTAACCCCGCAGACTAATGACACATCTACAGTAACCCCGCAGACTAACGACCCATCTACAGTAACCCCACAGACTAACGACACATCTACAGTAACCCTGCAGACTAACGACCCATCTACAGTAACCCCACGGACTAATGACACATCTACAGTATCCCCGCAGACTAACGACCCATCTACAGTAACCCCGCAGACTAACGACACATCTACAGTATCCCTGCAGACTAACGACCCATCTACAGTAACCCCACAGACTAATGACACATCTACAGTATCCCCGCAGACTAACGACACATCTACAGTATCCCTGCAGACTAACGACCCATCTACAGTAACCCCACAGACTAACGACACATCTACAGTATCCCTGCAGACTAACGACACATCTACAGTATCCCCACGGACTAACGACACATCTACAGTATCCCCACAGACTATCGACCCATCTACAGCAACCCCACGGACTAACGACACATCTACAGTATCCCCGGAGACTAATGACACATCTACAGTATCCCCACAGACTAACGACACATCTACAGTAACCCCACGGACTAACGACACATCTACAGTATCCCCGCAGACTAATGACACATCTACAGTATCCCCGCAGACTAATGACACATCTACAGTATCCCCGCAGACTAACGACACATCTACAGTATCCCCACGGACTAACGACACATCTACAGTATCCCCACGGACTAACGACACATCTACAGTTTCCCCGCAGACTAACGACACATCTACAGTATCCCCACAGACTAACGACACATCTACAGTATCCCCGCAGACTAACGGCACATCTACAACAGTAACCCCGCAGACTAACGACACATCTACAGTATCCCCACGGACTAATGACACATCTACAGTATCCCCGCAGACTAACGACACATCTACAGTAACCCCGCAGACTAACGACACATCTACAGTATCCCCGCAGACTAACTACACATCTACAGTATCCCCACAGACTAATGACACATCTACAGTATCCCCGGAGACTAATGACACATCTACAGTATCCCCGGAGACTAACGACACATCTACAGTATCCCCGCAGACTAACGACACATCTACAGTATCCCCGGAGACTAACGACACATCTACAGTATCCCCGGAGACTAATGACACATCTACAGTATCCCCACAGACAAATGACACATCTACAGTATCCCCACAGACTAACGACACATCTACAGTATCCCCGGAGACTAACGACACATCTACAGTATCCCCGCAGACTAATGACACATCTACAGTATCCCCGCAGACTAATGACACATCTACAGTATCCCCGCAGACTAACGACACATCTACAGTAACCCCACAGACTAATGACACATCTACAGTATCCCCGCAGACTAATGACACATCTACAGTATCCCCACAGACTAATGACACATCTACAGTATCCCCGCAGACTAACGACACATCTACAGTATCCCCACAGACTAATGACACATCTACAGTAACCCCACAGACTAACGACACATCTACAGTATCCCCACAGACTAACGACACATCTACAGTATCCCCACAGACTAATGACACATCTACAGTATCCCCACAGACTAATGACACATCTACAGTATCCCCACAGACTAATGACACATCTACAGTATCCCCACAGACTAATGACACATCTACAGTATCCCCGCAGACTAACTACACATCTACAGTATCCCCGCAGACTAATAACACATCTACAGTATCCCCACGGACTAACAACACATCTACAACAATAACCTCACAGACTAACGACACATCTACATCAGTACCCCCACAGACTAACGACACAGCAACTACAACCATAGCAACCCCGCAGACTAACACCAATACAATCACAACCACAGTAACCCCAGAAAACACCACAGGCATAGTAACTACCACTACACTAACCACAGAGACCGCTAACACTACATCTTCCAAAGTTCCCACACCTCCTCGTCCTTCTCCCACCATGTCCATCACCACAGACCAAACCAATAGCACAGAGGTGCCTCTACCCACAGCCGGAACCCCAACCTCTCCACCTGCTTCCATCACCCCCAGCACTCTCCCTACTAACACCTCCCCAGGCAGTAGCACCGTAGTCCCCACTGGAAATACCACCACCCCTAGTCCCTCAACAGCAACCTCTGGAGGTAGGACTAACAAGATGATTTACATGTGACTTTTAATTTACAAGTGGGATAAAATTATTCAAAGAGGAATACAGGTAAATGTGAGGAACATGAGTTAACGCTGCACTGGGCAATTTCACACTTTAACAGCCTCAGATGACAGCGTGAGTTAACTGTTTGGACTGCACTACATAAAGTGATGTAATCCAACATCAGTCAACTGCCAGCCAGTCTTTGATACTTAAATTTTTTTAAAGGGACAAGTCAAGCAAAAGATCTAACGTTGGTGTCGCTGAGTTCTCTGCTGTTTAGGAGTCACCCTTAAGTTTCAATTTGTATAGGCTGATCTGACAGGTGTAGCTTTTACACAAAAATATTACCTACTGCAGCTTTATTACTTAGAGGAACATGTACATATTTAGACTCAGTCGTCATTGTTGGCTGTGTTTTAATGTCCTTAGTTTGATTCTTACATATGTTTTTGGCTGGAACATAACAGCTCTATAAACGTGAGTATCTGTCACTGACTGACTGACTGACTGACTGATTGACTGACTGATGAAGTTACACCTTTCGTCGGCCGTGGCATATGGCACACCCATGCACGGTCCAGCCATATACTGGGTCTTAACCTAGTCTTGTTTCTATGGTATAGTGACTGGCCACACTCCCGAACCAACTAGTGGAACGACAACAATCTTGCTCACCACTACACCAACCTCCTCCACCAACACTGTCAACCCAACACACACCACCATGCGGCCAACAGACATGACCAACATCTCCACCGCTGGACCCCCACCCATCACCACCCCGGCTCCATTCATAGGTTTGTACCTGTCTCCAAACTGTGATGATATTTAAATGGTCACCATTGAAGCCACCTGGTGAGATCAAGGAAGAGCTTAAGGCAGTGGTGTCCAACCATGTGCCATCAACAGCCAGGTGTATGCACATTTTTATTGCAACCAATCAGAACAGCATCTGATTTCACAGATTATCACACCTTCAAGACAGCTGGTTTAGGTGTGGTGTGATGAAATCATGTGATAAAATAATGTATATATTAGAGATGGCACAATATGCTTATCTCATGATACAATTTGATACACACATGGTCCAAAATAATAACAAAAGAAAATAACCACAATACGATGCAATGACAACAAAGCATATGTCTGCACCAAAATACTTTGTGGCACTGGTAACAATTTAGAAATGTCATTACAAAGCGCAAATAATATCATTTGAATTGAGAGCTTCTGAAATTGTGAGGGTCAAGCTGTCTCATTTGTGATTACTACAGCAGAATGATTGAAATGTCATCAGGATTCCTTTTTCTGACCCACAAATTGTATTTCGATTACGATATATTCAATTTCGATATATTGTTCCATCCCTAGTATACATCTATATAAATTAGTATATGGATTCATAATATACATAGGAAGGGGAAAATACATAAGAAGAGAAAAAAAATCTGATGGCAGGTTTTTTTATGCATATTTTTTTATTTCAGGGTGTCCTTCCAACCCATGTCCAGTTGGAAGTGTCTGTCTTAACAGCACCTGTCAGTGTCTGTCTGGTAGCTACCTGCAAAATGGCCGTTGCACACAAGGTAAGGACATTGCCATATAGCAGCATTTCATGTCTGGTGTGATGAAAGACAATGATTGAGGATGGTGGTGGCGATGAGGTCGTTGCTGAAAGACTTTTCCCCTCATTTGCCCTCTGTTCCTCTCTTCACAGGCCAAGTGTACCCCGGCCAGCTTCATCTCACCTCCTTGACATTCCAAAGTGCAATGAGCGACAGGTCCTCAAGGATATTTCAGGACACCGCGGCTCAGATCTCAGCGGCGGTAAGTTCCTGTAGCTACTCACGAAGCATGTCGGATACAATACGTCCCCCCTTATCTCAGTGAGTGAACCACAGTGTTTTTTCTGCTTTGTAGCTCAGAGTTGCCCTTGGAAACCAACGGGGCTATGTGAGGTCGGACGTTGTACAACTGGTGTAAGTGTCTCCTCTTTCTCCTGCATAGAGCAAGATATTATTATCATACCGTATGGAGGGGTTCTTAGCTCTTGTGGTGCTTCTTTGTCATTCTCTAGGCAAGGCAGTGTACAAGCAACTGTGAATAACGTCTTTGAAGATACCGATGCCACTCAACAGTCCATTGATGAGGCCATTAAAGTGGCCATAAACAGCTCACAGGGCAGCGATGACTTGCTGGCTGGTGCAACATTTCTAGGTATGTATCACTAATGCACTACTCTGTATATATCAAGGGAAGGGCAGAAGCTGACTTGTATGGGCCACATGTTGCATTGAAGGTTCCATATTGTGGGAAAATGGCATTTCGACTTTGATCATAAAGTATATAATTATATTATATATATAGTGTGTGTGTGTGTGTGTGTGTGTGTGTGTGTGTGTGTGTGTGTGTGTGTGTGTGTGTGTGTGTGTGTGTGTGTGTATGTGTATGTGTGTAATATATATATATATATATATATATATATATACACTGTATATATATATATATTGTGGCGATTCTGGGTTTTAGCTAGGAACTGATGTGTGGGGTTGTTCCTGGGGGAACGGTGTGTTAGTGGGACTTCCTGTCGGAGCGTGTGGCCAGTCAAGATATGTGAGGAAGCGGAGTGGACGTGGGTGAAGCTAGGAGCGTAACCATGAGTGTGAAGCCGTGAATAAAAGCCTGTACCAACTACAAGTCTCCTGGTTCCTGGACGAATACCTGATTCGTTACAATACATACCTATTCAGTACCTATATTCGGTACCTATTCAGTTGTTACTGTTGATATGATATATGTATGAGAAATAATCATTTCAATGTAATTTCAATTTAGGACAACTTATCCTGTAGTTATTCCGTAACTATCGGGCACCTATTATACAGGGTAGCCTAACTACAGGGGCGGCCGCGCGGGCTGTATTCTAAGGTTCCTTTATAGCGATCGTTTGGTATTTATATAAAGTGGATCCAGGCTGTTCATGGTACATGACACCACACACAAACAGCTTTTAATGGACCTCAAGACACAAAACCAAAGAAGAGTGTAAAATATGGGAGCTTTAATATCTGTAGCATTAGTAGACTGCTTCTCAAATGCATTCTCATGTGTGCCTGTTCCCTGTACTGTCTGTCTCAGGGACGAACCTGTGTGAGCAGCAGCCAGTGCCCTGTGATCTCAACACCGCTACATGTTCAAATCAAAATGGCCAGGCCATTTGTACCTGTAAAGGTGGCTTCATCCCCACTGTGTACTCAGGCACCAGCTGCAGAGGTAACTGGTTGGATACATGTGTATCAAATTCATCATGACTGAGGTCAGGTTTGAAAAAGCAGACTGTTTCACTGTTTATTTGTATATTTAATTTTGTGTCCTGTAATTATATTGCTATTGTGCGATAGATTATTATAGGCTCATCATGTATGATGGGAATACACTTGCGAGCTGAGAAAAAGAAGCATAGACACAGACGAAGGCCCACGGGGTCTGAACACAAGTTCAAGTGAAATATTCCTGTGTGGCCTACAGTTGAGAGAACTGTAACAGATACCCCATTTACACCTGGTTTTTAAATGCGACCTGTATCCAGATATGTTATCTGGATAATGGTCGCATTTAAAAAACAGATGTAAATGGGGTGAGAGAGCGCTTATCCTGGAAATACTTTTGTGTGAGAAAGAGGGAGAGACGCAACAGGGAGAGACGCAGAGACAAGGTCAAGTGCTGCAGACTTTTCTCCAGGCTGACCTTTGCCCCCTGGCTTCATATATCTCCTTAATTTATTCCTTTGCAACCGGGTCGTTTCCCTGGAAACAAGCGGAAGAATCACAACTCCCCGTCGTTGAGGGTTGGATTGCTTGTGACCATAAGAGCAGCTATAAGGAGAGCTTCAGACACATGCTGGGTGCTCTACCGTTGCTTTCCTAAGAAAAAACATAATGTACTATTATGCGTTATCACTGAAGATGTTCATCATCATTCAGCCTCCAAATGCACTGCAAGAGGTTTACAGTCGTGCTCTCGTCTCCCGTGCAGCCAGGCGTACTGTACTTCTCCATCTGCTATTGTATGTCTGAAAGACATAGTGTTCTCATTTCAGTCTCTTTGTACAGTAATCTGTTTTTGTACGTCATGATGTTTCAACTTCTCTTCACAGCTTGTCCAAGTGGGCAGAGGGCAGAGGGAGACGTGTGCCAACCGTGAGTAGCCACATTACGCTTGTTTTTGTTTTTGTTTATGAAGTGAGTTTCCATGTCCATCAAGGATTTGGGGAGGGGTTGGGCATCTTTGAAGCATCTGGCTCCCCCATGTGGATTCAAGGTTAAACTGCACAAAATAGGAACAAGATAGTCAACTATGTATCTCTAGTAACTAAGGGCGTGAAATGGGAAGCTAACTGCTTTTTATTGTCTTTCAGATGCCCATTTGGCTACGCTGGGTTCAACTGCAGTGACTGTAAGTTACTGCACAGATTCAAATGCAAAATGCAGTAGTAACAGGTGTAAAAGTGCCACATTGATCCCCAAAAAATGTGTGTCTATATAGCGGCTCTGCTGGCAGTGGTGGTCATCGCCTGTGTACTAGGAGGAGTTCTGCTCATCTTGGTGCTGGCCTTGTTCATATACTGCTGCTGGTGAGCATATTAAAAAAAGCAATGTCTCCTCCCCACTAAGCCCTCATATTGATTTACTCTTCTCCTACTGTATATATGTAATGATCAATCCCCCAGCTCTCTGGAGACAACTGCATCTTCTGTATACACTTTTAATTGCATCAATTTAGATATGTCATATTCGGCTCATCCTCTACCACTGTCTGTACTTCAGCAGGACATGCTCAAAGAGGAAGCCTGATTTCAGCAATAGTCCGTACCCAGCTGATGGCCCCTGGCCCATTCAAGGCATCACCCCCATCCCCCGGGCCAACTTCGATGCACCCACTTCCATGGAGATGACAGAGGGGAGCAGCACTCACAACCTGGTGGACAAAAACCACCAGACCAACGGAGTGGTAGGTTTCCATAGATGTTCTTCTGTCACACTCTGTCACAGTGTGACAGCATATTGTTTCTCATCCACTAACACAGCATTAGCGTGTGCTGTCGCCCCCTGTTGCATCCAGACTGCACCTGCTTTCTAACTCACTGCTACCTCACCACCCTCTGTCACTTTAGAGACAGATTAGACGCTTTGACACCATGTTTTCCCATCCTATGCTCACCAGTATATTACTCCAAATCATGCACAATGTCTGTAGTGCTAGCATAGCATGTAGCTCACACCCACACTCCCTGCTTTGCCTGTGTGTTGCTTTAGGGGCATTACACATCGCAGAAAGGATGGAAAAAGGTAAGGCACGGCTTTGCTGCCAAACTTTGACTTGCCACAATGCCCCCTGCTGGTGCTTTATTAAGAATAACAGTGGTGTGATTCTCTGGGTGATGGGAGGCTTCGTGAACACTGTGAGGAGAATATATGGGGAATTGCTGGGTTGTTGGGGCAAGCATTGTGCTTCCATTCTCCTGGTACTGTACATTGGTGACTGTCATTGCTTGTGTGTGTGTGTGTGTGTGTGTGTGTGTGTGTGTGTGTGTGTGTGTGTGTGTGTGTGTGTGTGTGTGTGTGTGTGTGTGTGTGTGTGTGTGTGTGTGTGTGTGTGTGTGTGTGTGTGTGTGTGTGTGCATTCTAAATACACAATACCAAGAAATGTCATGGTGGAAAATCCATAATGGTACGGTGTTGCTTCAAGGCAACATTTGCCTTATAATTTTCCATGACTTATTATCATATAAAGATTGAACTTTAGGTTTTTAAAATGTCAGAAAAAGACGTTTTCAGACCAATTTTCTAGAGAGAGATGATGGAGCTGAACCATGTGAGGAAGGCCGGAAAAAAGGATTCAACATGGCCTCCAGAGAGTCATATGACAAATTGAAACGCTGCTATTGGAGTGTCCTGCCTCTTTGTTAAAGTATTGCATCATAATTGAGGATACTGAGTGAATGTAAAAGGGTAAAAAATGGGTATGTTGCCGAGAAGCAACACTGTACCATAGAGGGCTAACACAATGATAACCATGTTTGTGACGTGAAGGGCTGCGGCTTCCCCAAACGGTGCTGGGGGGTGGCCGGGGAGTGGGGGTGAAGGGGGGGCATGTGCGAGTTAATGTGTCTGTGTTGGCCTCTGTGAGTGTTTGTGCGTGTGCGCTATATTATCTCAACAAGACTAATAAACTCAATGGTTCTGCTGACATTTCAGTCGGGGTCGTACGATCTGAACCCAGAGGGAATGAAGACCTTCACAGGTAAAAACCCCTCCCGATACTCCTACCTGGTTCAAGGCCATGAGAACCCCTACTTCCTGCCAGGAGAAGAGAAGAAAAACTGAACGTCTGGCCCAGACGTTCAGCCTTTCTCACTGCCCAGACAGTCTGGGCAGTGAGAAAGGCGCTCCATGTGGAGATGATCGAGGAACACACAGAAACTGATCAAAAAGAAGTCACTGAATTGAAAACTCCTCTGAGCAGGACACAATACTGTCTCAGCGATGGCAGGTTATTCTTCAAGATACAAGATACATGGGAACTTGCTTGGATTAATGACAAATCACAAAGAACGTCAAATCAAGACTCTAGACAACCACCAAAGAGATTCATCTGCCACTCATGTTAAACAGACAAGATTTTTTATTTTTTTATTATTATTATTTTTATGAGATTGTGTGTATGTCATCTGTTCTTTGGAGTGAGCTAAAATGTTACTGATGATAAACAGTAGATGTCGCCATTGCTCAGTATAATTCCTCTACACTTCTTAATGGAACAGGTGACTTTCGTATGCTTTAAAGAAATCATTCCGTAGTTTCTAAATGAACATAGTGTGATTCATATCCTGCTAATTGCACTTAACTGTGTATCACGTTTACCACATGTTTTCCTGCTAAATCAAAGATAAATGGAGTGTGAGAGTAATGGGGCTTTTGGGCGCTGCTAGATATTTTTACTATATGATGTTTTCTAGAAAAACTGACTTTTGAATGGCTAAAGGGGCTGGATCCCTGGTTTAGGGTATTTCTTTTTTTCCAATATTTTATTTTTCAATTTTCAGAACAAACAAAAGCAAAACAAACTCAGACACAAACATACAAAAAAAACACATACCAACATTACAATATGATGCTACCAGTCGCATAAGGCGCTTAAGTGCTTGTAAGGGATGCTGTACATAAAATCCTGTGCAAGGAGTCCATGAGAAGTTCGCGGGGCGAGTTATTCATTGTTTCTAACCTTATCAAAGTAGGCCAGGAACGGGTCCCAAATAATTGAGAACTTCTTAAGGGAGTTAGTCCTCAGGAACCTGAGTCTCTCCATGCGCACAACTGAAACCATGTCCACCAGCCACACCTGAAAACAAGGTGGAGAGTGGGACTTCGACTCCTTCAAAATGAGTCTCTTTGCGACAGTTGTCCCCTGCGTCAGAGATTGCTGCACAGCCGTAGGGGGGAGCAGAGAGGATTCAGAACAGCCGAAGATGGCAAGTTCTGCCTCCGGCTGAAGGTTTATCCCATAGGCCTTAGAGTGGTTTGGGGTATTTCTAAAGGGATTTAATTTTGTAGCAGTCTGGAGCGGAGTACCGTCTCTATTTGTGTGCTTCCCTGTTGAAGCTGCTGCACTTGCAAAATGTGCCTGTTTTGACGGTCTGTTTGAAGAACAGGAAACATTCTGCAAAGCCCGTGATAAAGCCTGCCTCTCGGACGTGCCAATTATCACTTGTATACATTTATTCTGAAAACATGAGCCTGAAGTCTCTTATGTCTTGTTTGTCCATGTGTCTCTGAGACGGTGCACTATTTTATAAGTGTGTAAACTTTTGTAAATAATGAAAGATCTTTCGGCAGAGAATGTATGTGTATGCAATGTAAATAAATTAATTAATTTAAACATGACACGCCTTGTTTTGTTGTTACTGATGGCAGCATTATGTAACAGCTTCATCATAATTCAAATATTTGTGTCCTTCTGAGTTTTTTACAGCAAGATTGTATGTGTGTGTCGGTAACCATTAGCTGTGTAGAGGGAGGTCCAGTGAGTTCATAATGTGACTCATATGGACAGGACGGGAAAGGGCCCTACTCCTATTGGCCAGTCTAAATCTCAGAATTTGTCAAAGCACCAAGACAACTGATCGTTAACTGACCGTGTAACAGCACACTACCAGATGCGGCTAATGTGGCTGCCAAATGACGCTGTCTTACGAAAAGTTGCTAGACTCACAAACTCGCGACAAATTTGTGATGGCATGTCCCTTATCCAGAGCCTGCTGCAGAGAAACTGAAGACAGGTTTACAGGAGATCTACTTTAGAAGTTTGTGTCCTCTCAGTCCTTCACAAGACCTTTTCTTCTACCTTCTGTCCCTTCGTTAAGCCCTGTAGCTATTCTCTCGTGTCTGAGAAATCAAATGGAAATCATCAGTTTAGGTGGGCTAAGCAGCAGCTGCGTTTGCAGCATTTCGCCACTCTCATTCAAACTGAATAATATAATAATATAATATATGAAAATAGCATTGGTGCAGCTGACTCATTATTCATTTCACAGCTGCAGGCCTTTGGATGTAATTGAATGGTCACATTCATCACAGTGTTAATGGGATCATTCCTTTCTGCTTGTCGGAGGCTTTTGCATTTGACTGAGCAGTTCTCCATCTCACTGCTACTGAGCACCTTGTCACCCTAGAGTAGGTAATGCCCCAGTGTGGCCTCAGGACCAGCTCCTATTTTACTGTTTGTGTCCAACTTGGCTGGCAGTGTGCTGCCATGGCATTAGAGCATAGAGTGTGTTCCTTACAAGCTCTTAAAAGCTGGGCTGTGTTTTGCTGCCTGGGAGGCTAAAGCTGGCTTTGCCAGGTCTTAATAGTGGGCATTGGGTCACTAGGACACACACTGACTGGCACACAGGGGGCTTATGCAGGGACATGATGCACATGTGCTCCCAATGTTGGTTTATGTTTTCATGTGTAGGTCTGTGCGTTTGTGTGTGTGTGTGTGTGTGTGTGTGTGTGTGTGTGTGTCTGCAGCTTAATGCCATTGCCAGTGGCAGGATTTGAACACCCTGCCTGTGAGTAAACAGCACAAATGAGGCAGCACCTGCAGTCTTTGCCGGCAGTGTTTACACCGTGAGGCACCAGCTCCTAGCAGGGAATGCAGTATTTACAGGTACCTGCAGTGTTTACACCGTGAGGCAACACCATGCAGCTCCTACAGTAGCAGGGAATGCAGTATTTACATGTACCTGCAGTGTTTACACTGTGAGGCAGCACCATGCAGCTCCTAGCAGGGAATGCAGTCTTTACAGGTACCTGCAGTGTTTACACCGTGAGGCAACACCATGCAGCTCCTACAGTAGCAGGGAATGCAGTATTTACATGTACCTGCAGTGTTTACACCGTGAGGCAACACCATGCAGCTCCTACAGTAGCAGGGAATGCAGTATTTACATGTACCTGCAGTGTTTACACCGTGAGGCAACACCATGCAGCTCCTACAGTAGCAGGGAATGCAGTATTTACAGGTACCTGCAGTGTTTACACTGTGAGGCACCAGCTCCTAGCAGGGAATGCAGTCTTTACAGGTATCTGCAGTGTTTACACTGTGAGGCAACACCATGCAGCTCCTAGCAGGGAATGGAGTCTTTACAGGTACCTGCAGTGTTTACACTGTGAGGCAACACCATGCAGCTCCTAGCAGGGAATGCAGTCTTTACAGGTACCTGCAGTGTTTACACTGTGAGGCAACACCATGCAGCTCCTAGCAGGGAATGCAGTCTTTACAGGAACCTGCAGTGTTTACACCGTGAGTGATTCAAGAAGGTCTTTTTCTGTTACGAGGCATAAGTTATCAGAAGGTTAATTTAGTCAATATGTTTTCTTTACCTTCCTGACGCGTCCCTTGGAATGGTGAAGTAAAATAGAGTGAGACAATTTGTTACAATTTATCTGACATTTATTTCTGAGAATTAATTGACAACAGACATTGAATATAAAAAAACTCAATTATACAATACAGATCTGGGTCAACTCCTCTCCTGGTACAGCAATCGCTCATCGGCCAATTAGAGATTGACCCCTTTTCATAGCCTTAGACCCTCTTAATAAACAATTTCAAAAGTGGGTGGTCTTCAAAAGTGGGTGGTCTTCTAACGATGATTTCCCATCAGTCAACTTCTCCTTTCTTACTTTTCCAGTTGGGGAGGGCTATTGTTCCCCGGAACTGGAAACTTTCACTTTCAGATGTGACACTGCCTCTTCACAAAAATGCATGCTTCCACATTTCATGCAAAACTTTCATAATGTTATTTTATTAACGCTTGATATGCAAACAAATGGCAGAGGTGCCAGAGTAAAACAATTATAAATGATAAGCTATATTACTGAGTTCCTGCTAAGAATAACGGCAACACCCCACAATAACGCACACAAACACTGTAGTAGTCACCAGACAACCACCAGCCAATCACAGCTAACGAGTAGGCAGCCACCAGTCAACCATGACCAACAAATGACTAGTCCACTAGCAACCACCACAGTACCCGTGCACGCCACTGCAAAGTGCCACCAGAATAACACATTACATCCCCTTATCATACATCCCTTATACAGCATTTAAATAGCACAAAGCAACATTTTGCGACTGGTCTTCATGTTCGAGTAAGGGTTGGTGGGAAACCACAGGCTTTTGCTATAAGTTTCTGGGAAACCCCAACATAGCTAATTGCCACCCAATTCCGGCCTTCTCGATAAAAAACATGGACCGTACAGATGCCTTGAACTCTGGGAGTTGGAGTCAGAGACAGCGCTCCGCACTGAATCGTGTTGGGCGCTCTGTTCTGACTCCCTCTTCCACCGTTCATTCTATAAGCCAGCAAGCAGATTAGCCTTTTGTTAACATTTACTATAAAAAACCCTACTTCCATCAGAGCCACACATAATACATATTTTACTTAATTTCATGTCAGTACAAAGGAAACAGATTTTATGGTCATGTTTACCGTAACACGAGAATCATGTGATTTTGCAATTTTTAGAAAATTGATCAGATACATTTCAGAGAATCTGGGGAAGTTCGATGGGACGCTGCAAGGAAAGAGGAAGTTCGAAGACACAAACAGGGGGTTTCAAATATACATTTGACTCAATGTTACGTCAATGAAACGGATGACTTCGCCTGGAGACTGCAAAAAAAAACAGGGAACAGACACCCCAGTTCCACTCTCAGACAGCAGACCCATCCAGAGCCCACACGTACACACACACATGCACGGACACACACAGACACACGCATGCACACACAGGGCCGGGCAACATATCCACACCACATCCCATCGCAACATCATCCCATATATCAATATTGGATATCATAACACTAGGATATGGCACAAGTGCTGTCCCTCCATGGTATATTTCCGCATCATGAGGCACCAGCTCCTAGCAGGGAATGCAGTCTTTACAGGTACCTGCAGTGTTTACACTGTGAGGCAGCACTAGCTCCTAGCCGGGAATGCAGTCTTTACAGGTACCTGCAGTGTTTACACTGTGAGGCAGCACCATGCAGCTCCTAGCAGGGAATCCAGTCTTTACAGGTACCTGCAGTGTTTACACTGTGAGGCAGCACTAGCTCCTAGCAGGGAATGCAGTCTTTACAGGTACCTGCAGTGTTTACACTGTGAGGCAACACCATGCAGCTCCTAGCAGGCCCAGTCTTTACAGGTAAACTACCTGCAGTGTTTACACTGTGAGGCAGCACTAGCTCCTAGCAGGGAATCCAGTCTTTACAGGTACCTGCAGTGTTTACACTGTGAGGCAGCACTAGCTCCTAGCAGGGAATGCAGTCTTTACAGGTACCTGCAGTGTTTACACTGTGAGGCAGCACTAGCTCCTAGCAGGGAATGCAGTCTTTACAGGTACCTGCAGTGTTTACACTGTGAGGCAGCACCAGCTCCTAGCAGGGAATGCAGTCTTTACAGGTACCTGCAGTGTTTACACTGTGAGGCAGCACCAGCTCCTAGCAGGGAATGCAGTCTTTACAGTTACCTGCAGTGTTCATGAGGAAGGCTGGCTCCTGCCTGCAGGTTTTGCATCAGTTCGCTAACCCTCATGCATTACTCAAGCCAGTAAAATCAAGGTGTTTTGAAGAGGAATATCGATATTATTTTCTACTCTAGAACAGTTCACTTTGTGCCAGTGAACATTCACTGTCACATTATCTACTATAGCCAAAGTCTGGCTAGATAGAGCCAAGGAACTGACAATAACTGCTGCATAACTTGTCAAAATGTAATGAGAATGTCTCTCTAAATGAGTCAGAATTTTAATAAACCTGTCAATGAGATTAATTACATCACGTTAGTACATTAACAAGCAATATTACTTCAAATTTGGCATAACATTTTTAGCTGATGATGTAATAATAACAATGACGCAAGGCAAAAATGTATGATCATAGCGTTGTAAAAAACATATAAATTATATGTTTCTATTGTATAGACTGAATGAAATTATCTATGTATAGTGTATATTTTAAACCCAAAGTAAAGCAACTTGTACAGCCTTTGGTGTTTTGCTGTATATGCTGTTCATTTTCTCATGTCTCACTGTTAAACACAATGGCGACATTATTCATCGTGCCCCACTTAGCCCATATGACACACACACACACACACACACACACACACACACACACACACACACACACACACACACACACTCTCTCTCTCTCTCTCTCTCTCTCTCTCTCTCTCTCTCTCTCTCTGCTCTGCGGAGGAATTCATTGTATATTGTGCCAAGTCCAGTCCTGTCTGGTGGAGCCCATCCCATCAGCCCACACACAGGCTCATCTGACTGATCGATAGACCACTTAGCGGCCGTGAGCTACACATCCCAGTCATTTGACCTGCCGGAGCTGTGGGAATGGGCACGCAATCCAATAAGTATTGACCCACAGAGCAACCGAGCCAGGCCCGTCGACGTGAGGAACTTCCTGCTCCCCGGGTGGCTTTTCCCAGGGTTTGGAGATAAAGAGCCGCTTTGGAGACCCAGCCTGTCTACTTAGTCAGACACTTGTGGTGCGATAAAGCTGCCACTCTATCTGTCTCTTGTGCACTGCACGCTGATTGTGCGAGAAACATCCCCTGCTCCCTGCTGAGACAGTCTGTAAATACACCTGCTGACCTCACCTGAATCTATTTTCTCATCTCCTCGCTAATATGCATCTATTTCATCCTTTCTTCTATCCTGTCCCAAAAAGAAAAACATGCTGGAAGAGGATGATGAACTAAATATCCAAAAATAACTTCAATCTGTTTCCGATTTGTGCTGCAAGTTACTCAAGAGACATGTTACATATTACAATTAAAATAATAATTATATGGCAATATCACTTTCTGTGGAGAGCAATGCCATACGATTATATACGACCTTTGACCTAACAGACCCAAACAGATTTGCAAATGGGCCAACTTGATAAATACATTGGCAATGTAGAGAGGCTACAAATATTGTCTCAAATGTTTCTTTTTCAAGTAATCTGTGCTTCCATAGGGTCATGTTGTGATTTGGGCTTTGCAACAATAGAGTTACTGCAAAAGTTTACAGGTTTTTTTAAATTAAACACAAATTTACAAAAAATAATTAATAAAATATGTTAGCAACAGGATTAGTAACTAAAGGAACAGTAACTCAAACGTACGAGCTGGAGCAAGTAATATTGACTCAGGATGATTATAATAATAATACTGTCTAACACCATTCATTACATCTCTAATCCTTTGATAGCACTGGAGTTCAAGACAATATTACAAGCTAATTATCACTTGTGAGATCATTGATTGATCTTTTTTTTTTTTCAAGCACATAAAAAGTTACAAAAACGTAATTTTTTAACACCCAAACGACGTAGTGTTACATGCATGCCCTACCCTTGACGCAAAAATAACAGCTGACTTCATGGAGCTACTTGTGAGTTTTATTTGTTTGTTTCTAAATACTGTGCCTTAGCTATTCTAGGTAATCATGGTGGTGGCGGGTGTTTTGCTTTACTGTCACTATTGTCACTGTTTGAGATTTGTATATGATACTACATTGGTGTATATTTTAATGTGGAATATGTCTGCCCAACATGTGGAACTTTTCTTGAGAATCTCAATAAAACTATTTTGAAAAGAAAAGATGACAAAAACCGTGAATATTATGTGGTGCTGAGTGTTGTTGGGAAACCACAACCAGCAGGGAGATGTCTTGATTGCAGCAGATGGAGATGATAGTTTGCAAACACTCAGGCATGATTGCCAGCAAAACAATTAATACATTCCTGCCAAAAGGCCCAGAAAGTAAACTGAAGCCACCTGCTCTACTAGACTATAATTTCCCCAAATGTTATTCTTGTCCTCCAATTCTCCTCCCTTTCCTCTGCTCAATGTTCTCCCTCCCTCCCTTCTTCATTCTTCCCTTTCTTCTGTCTCCATTTTGTCACACAGAAGGCAGTAATTCACTTTCATTAATGCGACCCCGCAGAAGCCCAGTAGCCTACATAAAACTATGAAACATTTCCCAGCAACCTTGCCCCCCCCCCCCCCCCCCCCCCCCCCGTGACAGCTGCCAAAGAAGCCCCGCCCCCATGGTCCTCCTCCGCCTAACACCCTAACAACACCTCCTTGATATAATAGACGCTTTTCACGGGGGCCATTTTGTGTTAAAAACAAATCAAATCTATCTTATAGATTCTTTAAAGTAGCCGCTCTTTGCTTTGATGGAAAGGCAAAGGCTTTGGAAAGGAATTCTACACAGGCATCAACTTCATTCATACTTATATTAATCTAAGAAACAAATTCAAGCATGTAAATATAAGCATTTAAATCAAAATGTCTTGGAGAGAATGAAAAACATTGTAGTCAGTCAGGTGTGGCCACCCTTGGTAGTGCAATGTTGTTGTAGTAAAGCAAAACAAAAAAACTAATGGATTCACTTTGACCTACTGTACTAATCTGATTGGCTACAACCTGATTTGTTATCCCCCCCCCCCCCCCCCATCCTCCTCCTTGTTATCTGAGGCAGTAGAGGAGAGTGGAGTTGGAGGCCTTGGAGGAGGCTGAGTGCCAGCAGCTAATGCAGTGCAGAGCCAGACACACGATCATATTGATGACTGCTGGATCGAGGCTTGGAGAACGGTTAGGAAGACCCGGCGCCGAGCGGCCATTAGTCTGAAAGGGCATTAAGCCTTCCGGTTCCGACAAACAGCAGCAATCTGATGAGAGGGAGAAGCGTAAATATGATTGCAGCTAATATCAGGTGCTTCAGCAGTGCCTCAGAGAGAGATACCCTTAGCTCCCTCCCTCCATCCATCCTCCTCAATTTTGAAGATCAAGTAGGCTACAGCCCAAGTTCACCCCAGAGAGTAAAGATCACATCAGGTGACAGATGACTCACCACAAGTTATACAGCATACAGGGGAATGAAAAGAGAGATGCAAGAGAGGGAATGGACATTAATGAGGACATCTTGACCTCAACTAGGCTACTGTACTGTAGTTCCCATAGTGAAATGATTGGTTTCCTTGTATTGTATTTTGCACTTAATGGCATTTTGCCTTTTTCATGCTGTAAAGTGCTTTATGACATTTGTTTTGAAAAGTGCTAATAGGCCTACTAACAATAAGCTATATTATTATAAGCAGTATTCGTATTCTGTGATAGCATGCACACAGTATATCAGCTCTAGCCCTTACAGCACACCACAGATTAATCAAAGCATATTGTCCTATCTGATTGCAGCTCTGGCCATGCAGTCCCTGCGGAGCAGTCGGAGCGCATGCAGGCCCAGTTTGTGACCTAGTTTGCGGGGTGAAGAGATATCGTGGACCTCCTGCCATGCCCCAAAATGTGAACATCAGGCCAACCATCGGCACTCCCCAGAGGACGAAGGAGCTTAGCAGAACCATCGGCGCTCCCTAGAGGAGGGAGGAGGTTAGCAGATGGCTCTTGGCCAAAGACCCATAACGATCTCTGTTATAATTGATGGCAGTGTTTGGAGTGTAGAACACCTCCTCTGCCTAGCTGACCATGCTGAGATCACTGCTGTCACTGTCACCCACACTTGTGACAGATCATGACTGGAAATGGTGGTGTGTATGTGTGTGCACGCGTGTGCAGGTGTCTGTGTGCACTTGCACGTGTGTGTGTGTGTGTGTGTGTGTGTGTGTGTGTGTGTGTGTGTGTGTGTGTGTGTGTGTGTGTGTGTGTGTGTGTGTGTGTGTGTTTGTATGGGTGCAGTACGCACCATAATACTATATAATCCTGGGTGTCACAGTGTCCACAAAGCCAGTCAACCAGCTGATCATCACCAGACCAACTGATCATCACCAGACCAGACCAGATTGCCTTTCTTCTTTGACATTTTATTTGACACTTGCTTGTCACGCACATCAGTAGGCTGCTGTGCAATACAAATTAACAACACGTGTGACTTCTCGTTTAATTCACTTTAAGTGGATGAAAACTCAACACTGCATGTACCAGGGCGTGTTTGTCTGTGCGGATCACTACCCCCGGAGGACCCAAGGGTGGTGGGGTGGGAGGGTTGAGGTCCCTTGACGCAAGGCAAACTGGCAACACCCCAATTACCATGTGAATGAAGGGGGGGCTTCATTCAGAGCCGACGCTGTGTGTCCTCTGCTACATGCAGGCAGACAAAGAGCCAGCACCGCTACATAGCTGGATAGGCTGCCACAACTGTCTGACTCTGTGCAGGGAGGAGGGGGAGCGGATCTCTCTCTCTCTCTCTCTCTCTCCCTCTCTCTCTCCTCCCTCTCTCTCCTCCCCCTATCAAAGCCTCAGATGCTATTAGCCACCTTACAGCCCAGAGGAAGGGGGGGAGGGGTTGGGGCAGAAGAATAAGGGGGCAAAAGGCTTTGATTCAAATGACTGTGATCATGAATTATCGACAGTATCATGTACACAGAGTGCAATACTCAGCTTTCAGCTGTGGTCTTCACCCACTGATGCTGTGTGGAGAGAGAGAGAGTGTAAAGGGAGGGAGGGGTACGGGGAGGGGCTGAGAGAGGCAGGGAGAGAGAGGAAGAGGCGGCACTCAGTAGCAGCAGGTTTGTGAGAGCAGCAGCCGGAGGAGGAGGAAGAATCAGAGCGAAAGAAACAGTGTAGCTGCAGTTAGGAGGGACACGCACGCACGTGCACACACACACACACACACACACACACACACACTGAGAGAGGGAGAGAGGAGGAGACCGAGAGAGAGAGAGAGAGGTAAGAATCTATCCTGTACATTTCTGTCCCCATTCTGTCTGATTCCAGCAGGGTGGGGGGATGCTCTGCTATCTGCTGTGTGTTGTGTTGTGTTGTGTTGTGTTGTGTTGTGTTGTGTTGTGTTGTGTTGTGTTGTGTTGTGTTGTGTTGTGTTGTGTTGTGTTGTGTTGTTGTTTTCCCCATCTGTCTGCCAGCTGACGACATGCTGTGTGTGTGTGGGGAGAGCAGAGCGCGGCGCGGCAGCACTGCAGAGTGATGCAGAGAGATGGAGGAAGGAGCAGGGAGGGAGGGACCTGCAGGCAGCATTCGGCTCCACAGACACCAGGAAGTGTCAGAGAGGGACAGCAGACATCTGCACTGGATGGCTGTGTGCTTTTCGGTGTGCTGTGTGTGGGGGTGAGGAGGAAAGGAGGGATAGAGGGGGGGGGGGGTTGCTGCTATTTGCATCATAGCATGTCAGCTGTCAACACTGGGGGTTTCCTCCATGTTGGAAATAATATATAAGTTTACCATCTGACCACACCCTCTATCTTTATGAGGCGAGATGCTGATGATGTATGATGTGCAGCTCTGTGTGTGTGTGTGTGTGTGTGTGTGTGTGTGTGTGTGTGTGTGTGTGTGTGTGTGTGTGTGTGTGTGTGTGTGTGTGTGTGTGTGTGTGTGTGTGTGTCCAGTGTGGGAGTGTGTGTGTGTGTGTCCAGTGTGGGAGTGTGTGTGTGTGTGTGTGTGTGTGTGTGTGTGTGTGTGTGTGTGTGTTCATGTCCCATCTGTTTCCCCGACAACAAGGTGTAGCTTTCGGTGTTTTGCCATCATCCGGCTCAGCGGATGGGAAATAGCGAAAAGTGAGAGGCTGCAGGGTAATCTGTCTCTTTTGCATTGTGCGTGCGTGCGTCCGTGTGTGTGTGTGTGTGTGTGTGTGTGTGTGTGTGTGTGTGTGTGTGTGTGTGTGCACACGCGCGTGCGTGCGCGAATATCATGCTGGACACCCGCCAAACATGCTTAGCTTTGCCTCCCATTACTGTCAGGGCAGTGGATTAGCTGTGTGTGTGTCATGTTCATCGTAGAGCAGGTGAGGAGTCAAGCCAAGATGCTTCACTAAGTACTGACCAAGGCCATTCACACAGACATTCACTCTCAGCTGTGTGTGTGTGTGTGTGTGTGTGTGTGTGTGTGTGTGTGTGTGTGTGTGTGTGTGTGTGTGTGTGTGTGTGTGTGTGTGTGTGTGTGTGTGTGTGTGTGTGTGTGTATGCATACGTGCGTATAAAAGCTTCATAGATGTCCCAGCCACACGTGTGTTGAGTTTGTCTGTGTTGCGCATGCAGAAAGCACATGCACAAAATGTTCATGCCCCACACACTCACTGTGGTCTTGGCGTCGGTCCTCTCTGGTTAACATTTGGTTCAAATTCATCACTTCCACCATTTGGGGCCTGATTCAGAAATTACATCTGCCAGCATATTGTTAAAGCAGGCATTTCAGAGTGAGTGTCCAGCATATTGCTAAAGCAGGCATTTCAGAGTGAGTGTGTACCCAGCATATTGCTAAAGCAGGCAGCTCAGAGTGAGTGTGTATCCAGCATATTGCTAAAGCAGGCATTTCAGAGTGAGTGTGTATCCAGCATATTGCTAAAGCAGGCATTTCAGAGTGAGTGTGTATCCAGCATATTGCTAAAGCAGGCATTTCAGAGTGAGTGTGTATCCAGCATATTGCTAAAGCAGGCATTTCAGAGTGAGTGTGTATCCAGCATATTGCTAAAGCAGGCATTTCAGAGTGAGTGTGTATCCAGCATAAAGCAGGCATTTCAGAGTGAGTGTGTAATGTGTATCCAGCATATTGCTAAAGCAGGCATTTCAGAGTGAGTGTGTACCCAGCATATTGCTAAAGCAGGCATTTCAGAGTGAGTGTGTATCCAGCATATTGCTAAAGCAGGCATTTCATAGTGAGTGTGTATCCAGCATATTGCTAAAGCAGGCATTTCAGAGTGATTGTGTACCCAGCATATTGCTAAAGCAGGCATTTCAGAGTGATTGTGTACCCAGCATATTGCTAAAGCAGGCATTTCAGAGTGAGTGTGTACCCAGCATATTGCTAAAGCAGGCATTTCAGAGTGAGTGTGTACCCAGCATATTGCTAAAGCAGGCATTTCAGAGTGAGTGTGTACCCAGCATATTGCTAAAGCAGGCATTTCAGAGTGAGTGTGTACCCAGCATATTGCTAAAGCAGGCATTTCAGAGTGAGTGTGTACCCAGCATATTGCTAAAGCAGGCATTTCAGAGTGAGTGCGGTTCCAGAACAAGATGACTAGGGATGCATCTTAGATAGGAAGGGGTGCAGATGCCCGGCCGAAGGCTGGGCCCAGAAAAATTTCACATGTTATTTTACTAAAAATAATGCATTTTACCATTATTTCAAGTAGAATGATACCACCCAAGCAAGAATATTTCAAGTGTTTCAAGTGCTTTACTGAAATATTTGGACCATATAATGATAATACAATTATCTCAACCTTAAAAGGTTACATATAGGTGCCAAAAAGCCATAAATTCACATCAAAGAACAAAGAAAAACAACAATTATAATTCAAGTTTAAACAGTAAGTGTGCAGCTGCAGCATTTTTTTTTTTTTTACTTTTCAACTGAGCATGCAGACAATTAAAATAAGGGTGCAATGCATGCTTTTGCACCCCGTAGAACCGAGCCTGATTTCAGAGTGAGTGTGTACCCAGCATATTGCTAAAGCAGGCAGCTCAGAGTGAGTCTATCCAGCATATTGCTAAAGCAGGCAGCTCAGAGTGAGTCTATCCAGCATATTGCTAAAGCAGGCAGCTCAGAGTGAGTCTATCCAGCATATTGCTAAAGCAGGCAGCTCAGAGTGAGTGTGTGTACCCAGCTGCATATTGCTAAAGCAGGCATTTCAGAGTGAGTGTGTACCCAGCATATTGCTAAAGCAGGCATTTCAGAGTGAGTGTGTGTACCCAGCATATTGTTAAAGCAGGCATTTCAGAGTGAGTGTGTATACCCAGCATATTGCTAAAGCAGGCAGCTCAGAGTGAGTGTGTATACCCAGCATATTGTTAAAGCAGGCATTTCAGAGTGAGTGTGTGTACCCAGCATATTGCTAAAGCAGGCATTTCAGAGTGAGTGTGTGTACCCAGCATATTGCTAAAGCAGGCAGCTCAGAGTGAGTGTGTATCCAGCATATTGCTAAAGCAGGCAGCTCAGAGTGAGTGTGTACCCAGCATATTGCTAAAGCAGGCATTTCAGAGTGAGTGTGTATACCCAGCATATTGTTAAAGCAGGCATTTCAGAGTGAGTGTGTACCCAGCATATTGCTAAAGCAGGCATTTCAGAGTGAGTGTGTGTACCCAGCATATTGCTAAAGCAGGCAGCTCAGAGTGAGTGTGTGTATCCAGCATATTGCTAAAGCAGGCAGCTCAGAGTGAGTGTGTATCCAGCATATTGCTAAAGCAGGCATTTCAGAGTGAGTGTGTATCCAGCATATTGCTAAAGCAGGCAGCTCAGAGTGAGTGTGTACCCAGCATATTGCTAAAGCAGGCATTTCAGAGTGAGTGTGTGTACCCAGCATATTGTTAAAGCAGGCATTTCAGAGTGAGTGTGTATACCCAGCATATTGCTAAAGCAGGCAGCTCAGAGTGAGTGTGTATCCAGCATATTGCTAAAGCAGGCAGCTCAGAGTGAGTGTGTACCCAGCATATTGCTAAAGCAGGCATTTCAGAGTGAGTGTGTGTACCCAGCATATTGTTAAAGCAGGCATTTCAGAGTGAGTGTGTATACCCAGCATATTGTTAAAGCAGGCAGCTCAGAGTGAGTGTGTACCCAGCATATTGCTAAAGCAGGCATTTCAGAGTGAGTGTGTGTACCCAGCATATTGTTAAAGCAGGCATTTCAGAGTGAGTGTGTATACCCAGCATATTGCTAAAGCAGGCAGCTCAGAGTGAGTGTATACCCAGCATATTGCTAAAGCAGGCAGCTCAGAGTGAGTGTGTACCCAGCATATTGCTAAAGCAGGCAGCTCAGAGTGAGTGTGTACCCAGCATATTGCTAAAGCAGGCAGCTCAGAGTGAGTGTGTGTACCCAGCATATTGCTAAAGCAGGCAGCTCAGATTGAGTGTGTACCCAGCATATTGCTAAAGCAGGCAGCTCAGAGTGAGTGTGTGTACCCAGCATATTGCTAAAGCAGGCAGCTCAGAGTGAGTGTGTGTATCCAGCATATTGTTAAAGCAGGCAGCTCAGAGTGAGTGTGTGTATCCAGCATATTGCTAAAGCAGGCAGCTCAGAGTGAGTGTGTACCCAGCATATTGCTAAAGCAAGCAGCTCAGAGTGAGTGTGTACCCAGCATATTGTTAAAGCAAGCAGCTCAGAGTGAGTGTGTGTATCCAGCATATTGCTAAAGCAGGCAGCTCAGAGTGAGTGTGTACCCAGCATATTGCTAAAGCAGGCAGCTCAGAGTGAGTGTGTACCCAGCATATTGCTAAAGCAGGCATTTCAGAGTGAGTGTGTGTACCCAGCATATTGCTAAAGCAGGCATTTCAGAGTGAGTGTGTACCCAGCATATTGCTAAAGCAGGCATTTCAGAGTGATTGTGTGTACCCAGCATATTGCTAAAGCAGGCATTTCAGAGTGATTGTGTACCCAGCATATTGCTAAAGCAGGCAGCTCAGAGTGAGTGTGTATCCAGCATATTGCTAAAGCAGGCATTTCAGAGTGATTGTGTACCCAGCTGCATATTGTTAAAGCAGGCAGCTCAGAGTGAGTGTGTGTACCCAGCATATTGCTAAAGCAGGCAGCTCAGAGTGAGTGTGTGTATCCAGCATATTGTTAAAACAGGCAGCTCAGAGTGAGTGTGTATCCAGCATATTGCTAAAGCAGGCAGCTCAGAGTGAGTGTGTGTACCCAGCATATTGCTAAAGCAGGCAGCTCAGAGTGAGTGTGTGTATCCAGCATATTGTTAAAACAGGCAGCTCAGAGTGAGTGTGTACCCAGCATATTGCTAAAGCAGGCAGCTCAGAGTGAGTGTGTACCCAGCATATTGCTAAAGCAGGCAGCTCAGAGTGAGTGTGTATACCCAGCATATTGCTAAAGCAGGCAGCTCAGAGTGAGTGTGTACCCAGCATATTGCTAAAGCAGGCAGCTCAGAGTGAGTGTGTACCCAGCATATTGCTAAAGCAGGCAGCTCAGAGTGAGTGTGTGTACCCAGCATATTGTTAAAGCAGGCAGCTCAGAGTGAGTGTGTGTACCCAGCATATTGCTAAAGCAGGCAGCTCAGAGTGAGTGTGTACCCAGCATATTGCTAAAGCAGGCATTTCAGAGTGAGTGTGTACCCAGCATATTGCTAAAGCAGGCATTTCAGAGTGAGTGTGTGTACCCAGCATATTGTTAAAGCAGGCATTTCAGAGTGAGTGTGTATACCCAGCATATTGCTAAAGCAGGCAGCTCAGAGTGAGTGTGTGTACCCAGCATATTGTTAAAGCAGGCATTTCAGAGTGAGTGTGTGTACCCAGCATATTGCTAAAGCAGGCATTTCAGAGTGAGTGTGTATACCCAGCATATTGCTAAAGCAGGCAGCTCAGAGTGAGTGTGTACCCAGCATATTGCTAAAGCAGGCAGCTCAGAGTGAGTGTGTACCCAGCATATTGCTAAAGCAGGCATTTCAGAGTGAGTGTGTGTACCCAGCATATTGTTAAAGCAGGCATTTCAGAGTGAGTGTGTATACCCAGCATATTGCTAAAGCAGGCAGCTCAGAGTGAGTGTGTATACCCAGCATATTGTTAAAGCAGGCATTTCAGAGTGAGTGTGTGTACCCAGCATATTGCTAAAGCAGGCATTTCAGAGTGAGTGTGTGTACCCAGCATATTGCTAAAGCAGGCAGCTCAGAGTGAGTGTGTATCCAGCATATTGCTAAAGCAGGCAGCTCAGAGTGAGTGTGTACCCAGCATATTGCTAAAGCAGGCATTTCAGAGTGAGTGTGTATACCCAGCATATTGTTAAAGCAGGCATTTCAGAGTGAGTGTGTACCCAGCATATTGCTAAAGCAGGCATTTCAGAGTGAGTGTGTGTACCCAGCATATTGCTAAAGCAGGCAGCTCAGAGTGAGTGTGTGTATCCAGCATATTGCTAAAGCAGGCAGCTCAGAGTGAGTGTGTATCCAGCATATTGCTAAAGCAGGCATTTCAGAGTGAGTGTGTATCCAGCATATTGCTAAAGCAGGCAGCTCAGAGTGAGTGTGTACCCAGCATATTGCTAAAGCAGGCATTTCAGAGTGAGTGTGTGTACCCAGCATATTGTTAAAGCAGGCATTTCAGAGTGAGTGTGTATACCCAGCATATTGCTAAAGCAGGCAGCTCAGAGTGAGTGTGTATCCAGCATATTGCTAAAGCAGGCAGCTCAGAGTGAGTGTGTACCCAGCATATTGCTAAAGCAGGCATTTCAGAGTGAGTGTGTGTACCCAGCATATTGTTAAAGCAGGCATTTCAGAGTGAGTGTGTATACCCAGCATATTGTTAAAGCAGGCAGCTCAGAGTGAGTGTGTACCCAGCATATTGCTAAAGCAGGCATTTCAGAGTGAGTGTGTGTACCCAGCATATTGTTAAAGCAGGCATTTCAGAGTGAGTGTGTATACCCAGCATATTGCTAAAGCAGGCAGCTCAGAGTGAGTGTATACCCAGCATATTGCTAAAGCAGGCAGCTCAGAGTGAGTGTGTACCCAGCATATTGCTAAAGCAGGCAGCTCAGAGTGAGTGTGTACCCAGCATATTGCTAAAGCAGGCAGCTCAGAGTGAGTGTGTGTACCCAGCATATTGCTAAAGCAGGCAGCTCAGATTGAGTGTGTACCCAGCATATTGCTAAAGCAGGCAGCTCAGAGTGAGTGTGTGTACCCAGCATATTGCTAAAGCAGGCAGCTCAGAGTGAGTGTGTGTATCCAGCATATTGTTAAAGCAGGCAGCTCAGAGTGAGTGTGTGTATCCAGCATATTGCTAAAGCAGGCAGCTCAGAGTGAGTGTGTACCCAGCATATTGCTAAAGCAAGCAGCTCAGAGTGAGTGTGTACCCAGCATATTGTTAAAGCAAGCAGCTCAGAGTGAGTGTGTGTATCCAGCATATTGCTAAAGCAGGCAGCTCAGAGTGAGTGTGTACCCAGCATATTGCTAAAGCAGGCAGCTCAGAGTGAGTGTGTACCCAGCATATTGCTAAAGCAGGCATTTCAGAGTGAGTGTGTGTACCCAGCATATTGCTAAAGCAGGCATTTCAGAGTGATTGTGTGTACCCAGCATATTGCTAAAGCAGGCATTTCAGAGTGATTGTGTACCCAGCATATTGCTAAAGCAGGCAGCTCAGAGTGAGTGTGTATCCAGCATATTGCTAAAGCAGGCATTTCAGAGTGATTGTGTACCCAGCTGCATATTGTTAAAGCAGGCAGCTCAGAGTGAGTGTGTGTACCCAGCATATTGCTAAAGCAGGCAGCTCAGAGTGAGTGTGTGTATCCAGCATATTGTTAAAACAGGCAGCTCAGAGTGAGTGTGTATCCAGCATATTGCTAAAGCAGGCAGCTCAGAGTGAGTGTGTGTACCCAGCATATTGCTAAAGCAGGCAGCTCAGAGTGAGTGTGTGTATCCAGCATATTGTTAAAACAGGCAGCTCAGAGTGAGTGTGTACCCAGCATATTGCTAAAGCAGGCAGCTCAGAGTGAGTGTGTACCCAGCATATTGCTAAAGCAGGCAGCTCAGAGTGAGTGTGTATACCCAGCATATTGCTAAAGCAGGCAGCTCAGAGTGAGTGTGTACCCAGCATATTGCTAAAGCAGGCAGCTCAGAGTGAGTGTGTACCCAGCATATTGCTAAAGCAGGCAGCTCAGAGTGAGTGTGTGTACCCAGCATATTGTTAAAGCAGGCAGCTCAGAGTGAGTGTGTGTACCCAGCATATTGCTAAAGCAGGCAGCTCAGAGTGAGTGTGTACCCAGCATATTGCTAAAGCAGGCAGCTCAGAGTGAGTGTGTACCCAGCATATTGCTAAAGCAGGCAGCTCAGAGTGAGTGTGTGTACCCAGCATATTGTTAAAGCAGGCAGCTCAGAGTGAGTGTGTGTATCCAGCATATTGTTAAAACAGGCAGCTCAGAGTGAGTGTGTGTACCCAGCATATTGTTAAAGCAGGCAGCTCAGAGTGAGTGTGTATCCAGCATATTGTTAAAACAGGCAGCTCAGAGTGAGTGTGTACCCAGCATATTGCTAAAGCAGGCAGCTCAGAGTGAGTGTGTACCCAGCATATTGCTAAAGCAGGCAGCTCAGAGTGAGTGTGTACCCAGCATATTGCTAAAGCAGGCAGCTCAGAGTGAGTGTGTATACCCAGCATATTGCTAAAGCAGGCAGCTCAGAGTGAGTGTGTACCCAGCATATTGCTAAAGCAGGCAGCTCAGAGTGAGTGTGTGTACCCAGCATATTGTTAAAGCAGGCAGCTCAGAGTGAGTGTGTGTACCCAGCATGTTAAAGCAGGCAGCTCAGAGTAAGAGTGTATAGTGAAGGGACAAAGCAGGGTCCACCCTCGTCATGGCAACATGAACGATACAGCCCAAAAGACAACCTGCTCGAACTGCTTGACCAGATATGTGTTGTTTGGCTTCTGTCTGCCAAGGCATTTTCAATGCTTTTCCATACACAGCTGTTTTAGTTACGTTACTGTATATTTGAGGGGTGTTTCTAATGATATACAGTTATACACCCATCCCACACAGGCATCATTATAATCATTCTGAATAGCACAGTTTGTGGTGTAACATCCTTATTCTCACACCAGATAAACAATGGTGTCAAGCACTTCCACAGTCTTCCCTTCATATCTAATGGAAACACAGTGAACGTGGAAAGGAGGCGTTTTTCAGAATGACCTTGGGAGCTGCTGGGGCTTCCAGAAGATACATCTCAAGAGGCTAATACACTCAATACTGCCTGTGTCTGCGTTTGTCTCTGAGCATTCAAAAAATACTAAGCCTGTCCCACACCAGCACAGATCTTTACAGAAAACGACAACAGCCGTACAGACCTATTAGTCTCAACGCCAGACCCATGAGAGTTCTTATGCTGATACACTGCGTTACTGCATGCTGCAGATCTCGCTCTGGGTCAAATGGAACCTTGGCCAGTGATTGGCGAGTGGTAGATTCACTCTTCAACAATCAGTAACGACTTTGCGATCAGGGAGGCCCGCCCACCTTGAGACCAGCCACCTGGTTGCCTCAGGAAGCCTGGCTCCTGCAGCATCGCTCTTAAAAGAATAAATACAGTATAACGTTGATTCGCTGCTCTCCACATAACTACATAACATAGGCCTGCATGGAAACATTATATCATGCAAGTGGAAGACTATATTTTGCACAACACAGTCTCTTAGAAAATTGTATAATACCAACGATATGGACCAACGTTGCTATTTTACAATTTCGGCTCAAAAAACGTAAAATATTAACGTTCTGAGTGGTTAGGGTGAGGATTAGAGTAGGGGGAGGGGTTAGAAACAGAAAATCTCCGTAAAACACGCCCAAACCACGCCCACCGCTGTAGACACGTACGTTCCCATTTTACAATTTCTTAGCCGACATTGTAAAATACCAACGTTTGTCCACAAACGTTGCTATTTTACAATTTTTTTGGAGATCGGGTTGATTTTGCACCATGCACTGCTAGAAGTTTGCTATTTGCATTCTATTGACGAACTGAAAGCCACTCATTGGTGCTACGACCTGTCACTCATTCAATTTCAAACCCCCTAGACCCGCCCTCAAACTAGATATGTGGCCGTGAAGGGACATAGACTCATTGTAGTATGTGGAGCCCAGTGATTCAATGTAATATTTGAATCTGGGGAGAGACTAGTACAGAGCAAAAAACAACAACGGCCTTCCTTGAGGAGAGAGGAAAACTCTCACGCACCTGGGGTTTATCAAATTCAATTCCATCTCAGTGGCAGCATAGAGTAGCTGCCCTGTAGCACCCTAAGATGAGTGGCAGCATGCAGTATAGCTCTGTAACACCCTAAGGTGAGTGGCAGCATGCAGTATAGCTCTGTAACACCCTAACATGAGTGGCAGCATGCAGTATAGCTCTGTAACACCCTAAGATGAGTGGCAGCATGCAGTATAGCTCTGTAACACCCTAAGATGAGTGGCAGCATGTGGTATAGCTCTGTAACACCCTAAGATGAGTGGCAGCATGCAGTATAGCTCTGTAGCACCCTAAGATGAGTGGCAGCATGCAGTATAGCTCTGTAACACCCTAAGATGAGTGGCAGCATAGAGTAGCTGCTCTGTAACACCCTAAGATGAGTGGCAGCATGCAGTATAGCTCTGTAACACCCTAAGATGAGTGGCAGCATGCGGTATAGCTCTGTAACACCCTAAGATGAGTGGCAGCATGCAGTATAGCTCTGTAACACCCTAAGATGAGTGGCAGCATGCGGTATAGCTCTGTAACACCCTAAGATGAGTGGCAGCATGCAGTATAGCTCTGTAGCACCCTAAGATGAGTGGCAGCATGCAGTATAGCTCTGTAGCACCCTAAGATGAGTGGCAGCATGCAGTATAGCTCTGTAACACCCTAAGGTGAGTGGCAGCATGCGGTAGCTACTCTGGAGCACCCTAAGATGAGTGGCAGCATGCAGTATAGCTCTGTAACACCCTAAGATGAGTGGCAGCATGCAGTATAGCTCTGTAGCACCCTAAGGTGAGTGGCAGCATATGGTAGCTGCTATGTAACACCCTAAGGTGAGTGCCAGCATAGAGTAGCTGCTCTGTAACACCCTAAGGTGAGTGGCAGCATGCAGTATAGCTCTGTAGCACCCTAAGATGAGTGGCAGCATGCGGTAGCTACTCTGTAGCACCCTAAGGAGCTCAGAGAATGTGTCTTGGTGGCGAAACATCAAAGAGAGTCTTATGAAACTGTAATGGATTTCCCAGAATCTTTCAGTCAAACATATAATTTATTTACAAAAATACATAGTTACTTGTGAAGAATTGGGACAGCTCAAACACATGGCAGACATGAGTCTGACCATGGATAATCAATTCAACCAATCAAATCTGACACAGGTGTTTCTCAACCCTGCCTCCCATTCACAAACACTGTGTGGGGCGTGGAAAGCACAACGTAGCGCACTGTCCATGGTGCTGAAATGACACTCAACAGAGATGAGGAGTCACAACAGAAACTCTTGGCAGTGTGTGTTGATAGCTGTGAGGGCCTGATGTCTCCGGCCATAACCACTGGTGTCTGTGTGTGTGTGTGTGTGTGTGTGTGTGTGTGTGTGTGTGTGTGTGTGTGTGTGTGTGTGTGTGTGTGTGTGTGGGTGTGTGTTTGTGCGTGCGTGCGTGCGTGCGCGCGCGCGCGTGCGTGCGTGCGGTTATGCCCCTGACTCGTATAGGCAACTCATTATTATCCCACAGTTACATCACACAGTTTGGCCTCCTAGTCATTCTCCCACTCACTCTGCCCCCTCCTTCCCATGATCCTCTAACCTCCATGCGTGCTACTTGGAGGGAGGTGCTCCCATGATGCGTCTCTCTCTGATGACCTCACCAGCCCGCTGTGAAAGCAGCTCCATGGTGATGTCATCCTCGTATGTTACTGAACTGTTGCAGAGAGAGACTGTGTTAGGCACCATGCTCCTTTGATTGTCTAAGTGACAGTTCCCAGCAGGGTGGGAATTTCATAATTTCAAGGCCGTCTGGCCTTCGGCCTAAATTTCTTTAGGGCACAAGGCCACATGCCAGGGCACAAAGGCCATTGATCTATTGACATCGTGAAGAGCGATTTTGCCGAAACGTGTGTTAGGAAGACTACATTAAGCTGAGACCACTGACGCTTTTAAAGCAACTGACAGTAGCAGGCTGGTAGGCCAAGGTTCCCTCGGGGCATCAAGGCCAGAGGGAGGGGCAACAGAGGCCATGGCCTCCATGATAATGATCTTCTTTCAACATTTTGCCCAGTGAGACTCTCCAGCAGGGGCGGACTGGCATCATAATTCAGGCCGGGCATTAGATACCTAGCAGGCCAGGCCGATATGGGCCGGTGCGCGTGCCGGCGACCATAGGTCGGCGGCGAAAAATTTGGGCCGTTTGAAGCCCAATTTGGGCCGTTTGAAGCCAGATTTGGGCGTTTGAAGCCCAATTTGGGCTGTTTGAAGCCCAATTTGGGTCGTTTGAAGCCAGATTTGGGCCATTTGAAGCTGAATTTGGGCCGTTTGAAGCCAGATTTGGGCCGTTTGAAGCCCAATTTGGGCCGAGTCCAATTTTACAATGAGATGCACCCACTTTAACCCTGAAGTGTAATTATTACTTCAGACTTACTAATAAAGTAATAAAACCACTAGTAAACCAGTAGGCGGCGCCTGGCCTGCTGTTCAGTGAGTGGCCTGACTGCGGGCACCAATTTTTTTTTTTTTTTTTTTTTTTTTTTTTTTTGCAGGCCAGGCCAGGCCAGGCCACCGGGCATTTGCCCGACGTGACTGATTATGCAGTCCGCGCCTGCTCTCCAGTCGAATCATGTTGCCCACTGTGATTGGCTGGTCAAGCAACAGGGTGCCTGTCACCCTGTCTTCCATACACGCACGCATGCACACACACACACGTGCAAAAGTATTTTGTAAAAAAAAAAAAAAAAAAAAAACTTCCAAAAACACACTGAAAACGAATTAAAACTAAATTGAAATTGAGATAAATAAATAAAAAGGCAAACAAGAAAGAATAAATAAAAACAAGAAAAAAAAAGATACAACCCTGTATTACTATACTGCCGCTGTGCCAAAACCTAACCAGTCGCATCATAAACTCTAGTCTTTGGCATAGACTAGAGGAAGACATTACATTTTCATCCAGCATGTATTCTCCCCACGTCTGTCTTTTTAAAGATGGGGGAAGGCGATGGGAGAAAAAATTAAAGGGTTTCACTGTCTACCAATGATTGCTGGTGAGTAACATACAATCCACTAGTGAAATCATGAATCTTACTGGTTTACACATCCTCTATCAGGTATGCTTTCAGTGGAGTGTTTTTAGTGAGTGTGAGACAGCTACTCCATCATTCCCACATAGCCTTGATGTTGAATTTTCCCGCTTTCTGACTTGTATACCTGTAGTTGAAGGAAGAAAATCCTTGCTGCCACACTTGAGAATAAAGACACTGTCTCTCGTGCTGCTCCCACTGAATAAAAAATACAAATAATAAAAAATTAACGCCACCCCCCCCCCCCAGCTCCTGTATCTCTCACTCTGTAATATTCTCTCTGTTCATTATTCATGAGCTCATTGCTGTCTCTCCAGAAGTTAATCATATTCTGATTTTCTAGCCTACCATCACAGCACATGCGAGGCATGTATGTATCAGAGATGGGAAGTAACTAAGTACAAATACTTTGTTATTGTAGTTAAGTAGGATTTTCAGATATCTGTACTTTACTTTAGTATTTATTTTTCTGACAACTTTTTACTTTTGCTGCCTACATTTCAACAGAAATATCTGTACTTTCTAGTCCTTACATTTTCAAAACAGGCTAGTTACTTGCACGACAGGCAAAAACGATGTAACGTATTTTCTGTTTCTCTCTCTTGTCGCACATCCAAAACAAGGGCAACTTCAGCCCAGGACCATGTTCGTCATGTAGCAACCAGGCAACCTCATGCAAGTCAAGCCTACATTTTTCAACAGCCCAAGTGTGGCAGGTTTAAAGATGTTTTGCGATATCTCCAATCTCTGGCAGATGTTCAGCTGTGTAACACTGGAAGAGAACCATTGCCGACGCCAAGGCAATGATAGAACATACGCAGAACTTCTGATGAGGATGAAACCACCAAAATATTTGGTATGACATCATCACTTCTACTGATGACATCATCACCGTTATCAGTTCCTGGCTGGCTGAACGAACGAATGAATGAATGTATGACTCTGGATACTGCAGGAACTCAAGAGGTCTCCTCTCTATATCAGTGCTCAACGCAACCACCTGGACTACTTCCGCCTGCTGCTCCAGGCCGCTGGCGTTCTGACCTGTGACGTGGCTTCTCTCCTGCTGGAGGTGTTGCTGCATAACAGGTGCAACACGGCCTTTGAGAGCGATAATTGGAGTGTGTCCGGGTGTGCTCGGTTCATCGTCCCCACCACAGAATTGAGCGGGGGCAGCAGAAATTCTGTTTATCTTAATATGACGTGAGGTTCAGTTAGCTTTGCACAGAAACAGCCGGGAGAAGTACTTTTTACTTTTATACTTGATTGCATTTCAGAGCCTGTCATTTTTTACTTGTACTTGATTAAACAAGTTGCATCAGTACTTCTACTTTTACCAGAGTCTTTATTTAGACCATTATCTACTTGAGTAAAGAATATGTGTACTTTTCCCTTCTCTGGTAGGTATGTTCTATACCTTAGCTTATCAGTCTATGGGTCCTGTGAAGAGGCATTGCCGCTATAATGATGGTGTCTCTGTCTAATGCTACCTATGTCAAGAGATGTTGTTAAGGCCGTTTTGATATCTTACAATCTGTCAAAAGTGGAAACAGCCAAGTATATAGTACAAAGAGAACTAGCCTATAATAAACTGTGCCTTTTCAGTCAGAGCCCCCAGACTTTGGAACGCCCTGCCTGAGGGTATCAAGTGTGCAACTTCGTTGCCACATCTCTCCTAAAAATTCACCTGTTTAAAGTTGCTTTTAATTCTTGATTCTTGCGCTTTTACTTCTTCTATGTTGTCGGTATTTATCTATCCATTTCATTTGTGTTCTTTCTTTTATTATTTGCCTTGTATTCTATATTTGTTATTGTCCTTGACATCTTCTTTACCGATACTTGATACCTGACTCCCTCTATTGTTTTTATGCATGTACAGCACTTTGTAAACTCTGTTTTGAAAAGTTCTATATAAATAAAGTTATTATTATTATTATAAACCACATATTTGAAATATTATGGTATTGTGAAACGCTATTGAGATCATAAAGATAATCACTTAATATGATAAAGTCACTTTAAAGTCACTCCATATGGATATTATGGGAATATTATAGTGATATTTCAAGCGAGGTTGGCTCCTGAACAGGCTCACAAAATAAATTTTTCAATTTAGTTTGACTGCAGTGTAAAAATACATCATTTGAATAAGAATTTCCAAGCAAGAATTTCCTTTTCTAAATTGTGCTTTAGGGTGCAGATGATCAGTCAGAATTGATAAGTGAATAGTGCTGGCCTTGCCCTGTACAACATGAGTCAGTGTTGTGTTGTGTTGTGGCAGCTGTGTGTGGTGATGTGAGTCCTCCCAGCCTGGCAAAGGCGACAGTGAGTCCTCCCAGCCTGGCAAAGGTGACAGTGAGTCATCCCAGCCTGGCAGAGGCGACAGTGAGTCCTCCCAGCCTGGCAGAAGTGACAGTGCAGCAGGGAGGAAGACAAACTGGTCTCCTCTCCTCTGTCCTCATTCCATCCACTGACTCACAGCACGGCTTGTTATTGTGGTGGTTGAGGTTGATCTTAGAGAACATACAAATACAGTTCTGCTAGATACTATAATCACATAATAACGCAAATGTAATGAAACATCTTAATGTACAGTAACAGTCAAACAAAGGGCTTCCGGATAGTACAGCCAGTGGTAGATTCCCTGCCTACCAAGACGAGGGTCGCAGGTTCGAGCCCCTGTGTTACGTCTAGCTTGGTCGGGCACAATTGGCCATGCCTGCGGGTGGGAAGCCGGATTAAGGGTAGGCCTATGTCTTGGTCGCTGCACTAGTGCTTCCTCTGGTCGGTCGGGGGGCCTGTTCGGGGGGAGAGGAACTGGGGGGAATATCGTGATCCTCCCACGCGCTATGTGCTGCTGGTGAAACCCCTCGCTGTCAGGTGAAAAGAAGCAAAGTGTACAATTTGACCAACTATTGCTACATGCCTGAATGTCTTACTAATGCTCTTACTACATCATGTTGTATTGCAGCTTTATACTGCACTGCAGTTGCTTGTTGGTTTCAACAGGCTCCTCCGCACTGCTGCTCTGTCCTCAGTACTGTATTGTATTGGTGGCTTACATCATCGACTTGTGTTTCTGCTGTAAGGCCATAGGTACTTCTCCCCCCCGTGGGAGGAGGGATGGAGGGGGTAAAGTGGAGTGACATGAGCATTGATCGGTGAGGGCTGAGATAAGGCTGCAGTCTGTCCATTACCTCTCTGCCTGCTGTATCCCCGAGTTACCTCAGCCGGGAAGAGAGCGAGGTGTGCATGCTGATGCACTGATGGGAATCTGTATATTATGGCCATATAGATATTGATGCTATGCATTGTTTGGTGGACTGTTAAGCTCTGTCAATTAGTTCAGTACAGGAAGTAGGCTATATAAGAGCACATTTAAGATGAACTGAATGGGGGACATGCCCAAATGTTTTGACCACAGCCAGTCATCGCTCAATAGAGACAGTCCGCATGTTTGGGCACGCCCACAAAATGTTATACGGCTGGCGCGCGAGTGGGGTAAAACCGCTCATATATCTCATGGGCTGACTCACCAAAAGACGGTGCTGCGGCTCTAAACTACAGGTTTGGGGGTTCTGGAGCAGAACACAAGACGTCTGCTCAGATGTGCGTTTACTGAGGTGATTAAATCCCCGATCGTGTCTGCCTGGGCTGGGCTATCAGCTAAATTCTAACTTTGCTGAATGGATAGAACGGTTTTTTTTTACCCCACCCTGACCACGCCCCCAGCCACGCTGAGCCAGCTAAACCAGCGTCTATGACGAGACGTGGCCTCAGCCTATAGACCGAATCATCACTCCTCCACAGCAGAGAGAGGAAGTCAATGTTTCACGTGTGGATTTATTGATATTATAATGAGTTAAGGGGCGGAGTGGAGAGGAAAGGTTTGCCACACAACACACATAATGGATCAATCATGGCAAAGAAATGGGTCATCTGGAGTGCAGCTTCATCTTAAAGAAGGCCTCTTTTCCTCCTTATCCTGCCTTCACTTCACCTGTCCATTAGTTAGCAAGATAAGACATAATGCTGCAGTATTCCATGCAGTGTTATTTACATGTTGCCACAGATACAGAGCAGAGAGGCCAGGGTGAAAGTCAGTGTGATTAATGCACCGGCCCTGGGTGTTTATCACAAACCCTAGAGGGAGATGATTTACAGCTATAATTAGTGCACTTTGCTCTCTGGATGCTTCTACACACATTCAACCCCAAAAATATACAATCACTCTTCCTTCCGCACTCTTACTTTATTCCCTGTCCTGCCAGTGAAATCCTCATCATTTCTCTCTCTCCCCCTCTCTGTCTCTCTGTCTCTAGGCTTGCCCTCCTCAGTGACCCATGAAAGAAGCCATGCCGGTCCTCACAGCAGGAGCGGGTGAGCTGAATTAATGTGTAGATGCTTGGATTTACACATCATCACACACACTATTAGCTTCCTCAACACATACAGTACATACTGCTTGAAGCTAGCTCAGCTCTGCTCCATCTGTTCATGAAAATGTACATGTTCTCCCCCGTTTGTGTTCATCCTGTAGGGCTCCATGAAACTCTGGCGCTGCTGACGTCCCAGTTGCGTCCCGATGCCAATCACAAAGAGGACATGGTGTTCCTCAAAGATGTCTTCAGCGAGAGGAGCTTGGGATACCTCATGAAGGTGGGATCCAATGCTACGTGGATTTTTGCCATATGCACTACTTAGATTTGCAACTTTTCAATTTGGTGACAAAACTGTTTCTTTTGCGTTTATTTTAGGAGATGTTTCAGGCGAGCAACCATGTATTAATCTACTGTGCTGCTGTGTCATAGCTGCACAGTCTCCCGTCACTCGTCATTACCTTCACTTAGTATGGAAACAGGGAAAATATTCCCTGCATGTACGTTGTATCAATCAAGTCATGCAAAACTGCTAGACTTGGACACATTTATTTAGGATTACGTACCATTTAATTTGAGAGCTACTACAAATTTTCTCACTTATCTCACATATATATATATATATTCCTTTAATGATGTCCCTTCAAATTAATGGATGGTTTGTGTTGCAGATCCATGAGAAGCTGAGACAGTATGAGAGGCAGAGCCCGACACCTGTCCTCCACAGTGCTTCTTCTCTGGCTGAGGATGTAAGTACACACACATACACACACACACACACACACACACACACGCACACACACACACACGCGCAGACATACACGCACACACACTAATTGCCTTCCTAGTGGGGCACAACAGTCAGTCACAATGAGTTAGGTCAGAGAGAGAAGCAATGCAGGTATCAAGAGTGAATTTTAATGTTCTCAAAGTGCTGAATCATCCCATTGCTCATCTAATGAAACTCCATATCCTGGCTCGCCCTCTCTCACTCACACCAGGTAGTGGGGAAAATGCTGACCGTGCCTATATACTCGCTACTTATTTTCCTTTGTGTGTGTGTGTGTGTGTGTGTGTGTGTGTGTGTGTGTGTGTGTGTGTGTGTGTGTGTGTGTGTGTGTGTGCGCGCGTGCGTGCGTGCGTGCGTGCGTGCATGTGTGTGTGTGTCTGTCTGTCCTCAGCTACTGTATAGTAAACTGCAGTATGCATTATGGTTATGGACACAACACAGGTTCACTGCAGGTCACGGTTCAGTTCATGTTTGCGCTGTGATTGGCAGGTGGCAGAGGAACTGCAGAGTGGACCAATGAGCACTGAGGAGAAGGAGCTCCTACTTCTGCTGACATCACCACATCTCAAGGTAAACACACTTTCAGCTCAGTTAATAAATACACATTTATATCTGTATCACATGATACTATCATGTGGGACTTTTGTAACAATTCAACTCAATTAAAAGAAATTGGTCATCATGCTTTCACACTGTAAGATGATCTGAAAAGAGGATCTGACACAGACATGCAGCTTCCCCGAGAAACCACACGTTCTTCACAAATGGGTCAACAGAGCAACTAGGTTCTGAACTCTGTGTATTTAATGTGTGTTTCATTTATTGTTGCTGTCCAGTGAAAACCTCATGTCTCAAAAAAAAACAATCAGTGCGTCTGTTTCCTTCCCCGTCAGGCCGTTCTCTCGGTGCACGACACCGTGGCCCAGAAGAACTTCGACCCCGTGCTGCCGCCGCTGCCTGATGACTTTGAAGACGAGCTGGACGAGGAGTCGGTGAAGATCGTCAGGCTGGTGAAGAACAAGGAGCCTCTGGTGAGTCGTGACCAGTGGGCAAGCTCTGCCCCTTTCCCACGAGGACACAAAGTAACCCCGAAAGTTGTAATTCCTTGAATGGCCACTTGAGGCAAGGCTCAGAAGTCTCCTCATTCCCGTTCACTGCCATGTTAACATGCCCCACTCTTTTAAGCATCTTTACAACCTGGGCCTTAACACGGTTTTGGTCTATATAGCTAATTTCACCTTTTCATAACAACTGTATGGGGGTAATTTCTTATATAACCCGCCCATTTGGAGTAAAATATACAATAGAAAAGGGGGTGATTGACAGGTCACCTGTCCAGTGAAGGTCAGAGAGAGAGAGGGGGAGAGGAGGTGAAGGTCAGAGAGAGGAGGAGAGGAGGTGAAGATCAGAGAGAGAGGGGGAGAGGAGGTGAAGGTCAGGGAGAGGAGGTGAAGGTCAGAGAGAGAGGAGGTGAAGGTCAGAGAGAGGAGGAGAAGAGGTGAAGGTCAGAGAGGAGGAGAGGAGGTGAAGGTCAGAGAGAGAGAGGGAGAGGAGGTGAAGGTCAGAGATGAGGAGAGGAGGTGAAGGTCAGAGAGAGAGAGGGGGAGAGGAGGTGAAGGTCAGAGAGAGAGGGGGGGAGAGGAGGTGAAGGTCAGAGAGAGAGGGGGAGAGGAGGTGAAGGTAAGAGAGAGGAGGAGAGGAGGTGAAGGTCAGAGAGAGGAGGAGAGGAGGTGAAGGTCAGAGAGAGAGGGGGAGAGGAGGTGAAGGTCAGAGAGAGAGGGGGATAGGAGGTGAAGGTCAGAGAGAGAGGGGGAGAGGAGGTGAAGGTAAGAGAGAGGAGGAGAGGAGGTGAAGGTCAGAGAGAGGGGGAGAGGAGGTGAAGGTCAGAGAGAGAGGGGGAGAGGAGGTGAAGGTCAGAGAGAGGAGGAGAGGAGGTCAAGGTCACAGAGAGAGGGGGAGAGGAGGTGAAGGTCAGAGAGAGGAGGAGAGGAGGATGGAGAGATTTTAAGTGGCATTAGGGAGCGAAAACAGAAGAGCCTGCAGGAAAGAGGAGATGGGATGAGTGAGGGAGGGATTTATAACAAACTAAAACCTCCTATTGCTTCTCTGTGCTGCAGGGTGCCACCATCAGACGCGACGAAGCCAGTGGGGCTGTGATCGTGGCTCGCATCATGAGGGGAGGTGCAGCCGACCGAAGTGGTAAATCCCTGTGTTTTGTCTGTGACACTATAGGCTTCCTATAAACTGTATGTCTGCTTCAAGATTACTTTCAATTCAAGATTTGAGATTCAATTTCAAGATGCAAACAATTTGTACTGCAGTATCTTACAATGTGATTTTAAATGGAGGGTACAGATTCCGTTCCCCCCTCCCCAAATATGGACATAAGACTGGGAAAACAAAGCAAAACGTGATCCATAAATGACAGTGAGATGAAAGAGAGTGTGAGAGAGGGATGGATTGCAACAGCAGCTGCAGCCAAGCGAGAGGGTGTGCTGGATTTGTCATTTGTCTTTGAACCCCAAACCACTCTGCAAGGCAGGCTCCTTCCCCAGAGAGCCAATCACACGTCGTATTAGAGACTCATCAAAGATCATCTATGGCTGTTACCATGGAAATACCAGCCACATGCAGTGTGTGTGTGTGTGTGTGTGGGGGGGGGGGGGGGGGGGAATTGAACTTTCTCAGCGCGTCTTGTATGTGTGTATGAAGACGTGGAGCAGTGTGTGCATATTATGCTCTCGTACCTCAGGGTAAAGTGTATCACATCGATCTCTCTTCTCCCCGGTTACGGTTTCATTGTTGTGACTGCGGTTAAATAGATCTCAGCTTGGGATAGCGGTTTCTGCTGTGTACCTGACAACAATATGGAACTGATCTGAACCAAAGACCCATAGATGGAGCTCTGTGAAGTCTCTGTCACGGATGTCTCTACCCACTCACTGTAATGTCTGTCTTAATAGTATCTCTCCTTCTGCTGCCAGGTCTGGTCCATGTGGGAGATGAACTCAGAGAGGTCAACGGTGTCTCCATCATCCACAAGAGACCCGATGAGATCAGCCAGCTGCTGGTAAGACAGACAGAACGGCTGTAGTTTTTTAATGAAGTGGAGGTTTAAAGGTATAGTGGCATGGCTAGGGCAATATAGAAGTCTAAAAAAAAAATTTTTTTCAACTGCAATACAGTTGTTGATTCTTCAAGATAGCATTATATTCGGTGATATTATATGTAATGATAAATATAACGGTGGCTAAACCATACCATACCATACTATACCATACCATACCATACCATACCATAACCCACACCATACCATACCATCTATCTACAATAAAGGGAGCATGTGGGCAACGTTTGTTTGTTTGTTCTCGGTTACATTTTCTGTCCCACTGATGATGTCATAGGAGGCATTGTGACATCACTGATGATGTAATCATACCATACCATACCATACCCTAGTGCCTAGTTCTAATGTTACACAATTTGATTTAATCCTGCCTGACCTATGTTCTATCCATTGTTCACCTCATTTAATTTGTAAAGAGTTTAGCCTATATACGGTTTTCACCAGCTGCAACCCCACAGCATTTCCTTTTTCTCAGCTTCTTCTTCTGTGTTTTATGGCGGTTGGCATCCTTAAATGTTGCATTACCGCCACCTGAATTGTTAATGTGTCTGTCGGAGACACGGCCTAACGTTAACATTTAATATGAGCCGAATATCAGCCTGCGCTCAGCTAGTATACAGGAAGTAAACCAGATATTCAGGTGGGTTGTGAGGGGTGGTTATTGTTGTCAAGTTAAAACCGTCTATAATCCATCCCATGTTACCTTTGAGCTAAGTGTATAGAATCTTTTTAGTTTGTCTTTAATCTGAAGTCACAAAGCTCTCTCTCTACAGTACTTCCTCTGTCTATGTGCAACTCATCTCCTCTACTTCCTCTGTCTATGTGAGACTCATCTCCTCTACTTCCTCTGTCTATGTGAGACTCATCTCCCCTACTTCCTCTGTCTATTTGTGATCTAGTCCCAGTCCCAGGGCTCCATCACTCTCAAGATAATCCCTGCAATTAAAGAAGAGGACCAACTAAAGGAGAGCAAGGTGAGATGGAAGAATGAGGGTCTGAGTATTGAGTATTCTGACTTTGCAGGTATAAATATACTCAATCGCAGGTTATGGTAATCTGAGGTTAATAGCAGTTGTTAGTGTTGGTGTAGTCAGTGTCCTCCCAGATTATTTTTTTCCCCCTCTTAACTCATTCTCCGCCATTGGCGTCCATTAACGTTATTTAAGAGACAACACTTCCCCGCCATTGCCGTAATGGAACATCAATAGGTGTTTTCACCGTCATGTGATAGATGGCTGTCTTGCTCACCTTATGAAATACTACAGCACGTCTAGAGTTGCACAGAAGCGACCACAAAGCAGGAAGAGAGAAAAGCAACAATCTCCCATCAGAAAAGCTCCATAAAATAGCTCCAGGCACTACTCAAGCGCTGGTCCGGCAGCTTTTAGCGAGCCACAGGCACGGACTCGACAGCGGGGCAGCCTGTCACTCAAATGTGAAGGATTTCCTTTCACCACGCTGCAGGTGCTGACAACATGTCCACAAGTCACTTGTCCTCAGGAATTCGTAATCCAGTTCCTAAACTCTCACACCGTGTACATTTCAGCCGGTAGATTTGCTCCTGACCTCCATATTACACAGACAACCAGTCGCCCCACCCCACCACGCAAAACGAACGCGCGACCCGGCTCCCCTCTCTCAAGAGTCGGATGAATCTTTCTCGCATCGGTAAAAGCTGTGCCCACGGGCGTGTTTGACCTCTGGTAATAACTCGGGGGCTCGAACCTGCAACCCTCGTGTTGGTAGGCAGGGAATCTACCGCTGCATTACCCGGACGCCCAAGGATGAGTGACTGATGGGATTTTGGGAAAACTTGGCACTTTCATTTACAATAACCAACTGGTTCCAGGTGTACATGAGGGCCTTATTTGACTACACCCCCTTGGAGGACAAGGCCACGCCCTGCCAGGAGGCGGGACTTCCCTTCAAACGGGGAGACATCCTGCAGGTGGTGACGCAGGACGACCCCACATGGTGGCAGGCCAAGCGGGTGGGGGACAGCAACCTGCGGGCGGGGCTCATCCCCTCCAAACACTTCCAGGAGAGGTGAGAGGAGCCACGCATTCAAACACTACAGCAAAAAGAGCGCTTCAAGTGAACGCCCTGTGCTGTTCCATGTCAAATAGCGGATATGCTGTGTAAACAAATGGGAGCCAGGATTGAACTCTTCATCCACTCTGTAATCTGTTAAATCCATATATTCATGCATTCCTCTTTGAGGGGTCAACTGTGATTAGATGGAGTATGGGAGCAGTGCAGCAATATGAATCTAAACACAGCACACATACTGTAGGTACACGACTACACGCTGAATCTGTAAGTGTCATAATTCCTCAGTGAAATGCTCTATAGCCTCAGCTGGATTCATAACTATGACTGAAACACAGGAGGTCAAAGCTCTGAAGCACCTAAATAAAGCTTGACTCCAGGCTTTGTACAGTAGGTATAAATGGGTGCTCACGATAAAAATAACTCCATTCAGTTGAAAGCTCAAAAAGAGAAAAAAACAGAGGGGTCTGGATGGATGAAAACACACTTTTGAATGCATCAGCATGACCGAACGAAAGGAATATCCAAGATGAAACAAACTAACGCGTCTTGACAGATAACGCATCACAGCCATGTGTCAGAGCGTTGTTCTGTGTCTTGCATATTTAAATCTCCCTGAGATTCCATCCCTCTCTTGCTCACAATATCTTTCTGATCTGATGGTTCTCTTGTTTCTGCCTCTATCTTTGGTTCTTCTTCTTCTTCTTCTTCTTCTTCTTCTTCTTCTTCTTCTTCTTCTTCTTCTTCTTCTTCTTCTTCTTCTTCTTCTTCTTCTTCTTCTTCTTCTTCTTCTTCTTCTTCTTCACATTCTTCCAGACGGCTGGCCTACAGAATAAAAATGGGCACACTCCCGAATCCCAAATCCCCTAAAAAGACTGCGTGTAAGTTCCTCTCTCTGCTTCACTTCCCCATGCTCCCACTCCATCTTCAGCATGATGTCAGTCTTGTATTATAATGGTTCGCTATCACCATTCTGTCACTTTTTGATGTAGCGCTCGCCTTTCACTATAGAGATAAACTCAGTCACTGTCATTGCAGGAGAATCATTTCAATGATATATAGCTGTGTTTTCATTGACATATTGACATTTTTTTCTGCTAATTTGCATTCTCAGAGGCATTAGTATTCACTGTCCATTCCATGTGTGCTGCTTTTAAAAGGGATGAGAGGAAGAGAGAGAGAAAAAGAGCAGGAGAGAGAGACAGACAGACAGACACAGAGAAAGAGAGATGGGGGGTGCAGACAGGGAGGGATGGATTACAGTTATGAATTAATCTCTTTCATGTTTGGTCCATCTGGCCAGTGAGCACGCAGGCTGTGAATTCAGCTTAAGTGGAGGCAGACAGCACAGCAGACAAACCAGCGCCCAGTGAGAGAACAAGCTTAACGATGCGTCACACCTCTCGCTTTCTCACGGCGGCGCTGTCGAGGCGCTGTGTGCATGGGAGGAGGAGCCAGGTGAGCAGGTAATTGAGCGGTGGCTCTTCGTGGACTGCGTAAGCTGCAAGCGATCCGATTAGTCCTGAGCCACAGTGTGGAGACAACAAGGGCTTACTTAGCAATATGGCAGCAGGCCTTGCAATGCTGTACAGCAGCCAGCCTGCAGGGGGCGTCTCTGTCTCCTCCTCCTCCTCCTCCTCCTCCATCTCTTCTGATGAAGTCCCCCGGCCCGGGCAGGGGGTCCTGTCAGTGTGGGTGTTACCTATGGAATTACATATATGTCACCAGGTCGAGAGCTCGATCAAACATAAGCACGAGCGTATTATATTGTTTCGCGCTAATGTAGCTAACGTAACGCTAGTTCGTTAGCTACTAGCGTTACGTTAGCTACATTAGCGCTGTTAGCCACCAACCAAATTTCAGAGTAAAGTAAACCGGGTTGTTAGACAATGCCATCAGTGACGTTATTATCACTTAACCTACATGTAAATCTTCAGGTGTCACCGCCATTGTTCAGTCTGTGTGTGTTTTTGAAATAGCCTAAAAAAAGAAAATAGCAAGCTGCCAGTCTGGAAACCGTTTCCTTTCTAAGGAAGCTTCCTGCCTGTGACAGAAGCTGTCATCAAGGTAGAAGGAGGGCCGTGTTTACAAGATAACTAACAAATTAATTGTCTTTATTTTTGTCGTCATTATTATCAACCATTAATCCCCCTGGCATGTTTGTGATTGTGAAAATTGTGATTAAGCTATACACAAAGTATTCTGGATATATTAGTGTAAGGCTACTTGGTGCCAATAAAAATTTTTTTAAGGGGGTGGGTCGGTGTTGAAAGTGGCCAATCATCGAGGGCCAGAGGCCTGCCTTGGTTTCCGCCCACAATTGTCAAAACTCCAACGCGAGCGCGCAGAACTCAACCATGAGAGAGGAGAAAGAGAGAGAGGGAGGGAGGGCAGCATCAACACACGCGCACACGGTGGCTGCTTGTGCACTAGAATCTAAATACACGCGGTAACGTTCATACCTCGCGCTGTGCTTTTCTCTCCTCGCTCGGTGCAGTCTTTGTGCGCGCGGGATGTAAGATTGCGCGAGTGTGAGTATGTATTTGCGCGTGTGAAACAATATAATACGCTCGTGCTTATGTTTGATTGAGCTCTCGACCTGGTGACATATATGTAATTCCATAGTTACCCCTGTGTCCCCTCAGTGATGGCATATGTTTCTCATGGCAATAAAGCCCATTTGAATTGGATTAAATGTCATTGTGACAAGTGAAGGAGTCTCAGATGACTTCACAGAGAGGCCGTCTCTTTGTGTTTCTAATCTACCAATCTTCTCTCTGCTGTACGTTTCCATTCATTCTCATCCTGTCATTGAGGTTGGCTAGAGCAGTGGTTCACAACATGGGGACCGGGGACCACTAAGGAGTTCCAGGGGGTCTGCAACAAATTAATGAATTGTTAAAGACCCCCTAAAAGTCATGTTTCAAGATGTGTATGAAATACTCTACTATGAATAAGAATTTGTGTCTGATGGTTTTTCCCCACAAAAAGGTTAAATTATCTTGTTAAAATCCTTAAAATGACTTCCCCTCCTTCTCCCTCATTTAAAAATCCAAAGCAACCAATCAGAGTTATCTAAAACATAACTAGCCAATCACAGCATACAACATGGGCTTTCAACACATTCTCACTCGTGACAAAGTGATGAGAAGGGTTCCTGACCAATCTGCAGTCTATGACGAATTGGGAGTAAGAATGTGTTGGGTCCTTTAACTGCTGAATACTGGACAGGGGTTGGCTCCAAGATTCATGATGTCACGAATCTTGCTTGTTGAAAACAGCCTTTTCAGGGAGCTCTGAGCTTTCCACTTTCAGAAGATAATTGTGGATACAGTCTTCTATAGTGTCAAACTGGGCACAGACATCATTCTGCACAGTGAAGCTCAGACATCCAACTGAAAGAACATGAAGACAAAAACAGACTTTTGATTTGAGGGGGTCTTTAAGCTGAGCGTTATTTCATTTACAAGAGGTTGACAATTAGATGATGTAGAAGAATATAACTGTTTTGATCACGCTATAATTTATTCACTGTTATCTCTCTACCGATAGTCATGGAATCCTGGACCAAATCATATCTAACAATCAAAAATAACAAATAAAAAAATAGTAAAATCTCATGAAGTGGGTGGGGGGTCTGTGGATCTAATGTGCAGTGAATTAGGTTCCTTGATATGAAAAAGGTTGAGATTCACCGGGCTAGAGTTACACACTATTGCTATATTGCTCGTAACTAAGCCGAATACCTTTAGCATGTTTCACACCGTCTTCTTTTTCTGTTTCTTTTTGTTGCATACTATATCAGATGACCAAGGATGTGATAAAGGTGGGTACATATGGAGACCATAGATGTGATTAATCTTCAATACACACACACACACACACACACACACACACACACAGTGTGTTCTGTGCGCGTGTGTGTGGCTGTGGGTGGGTCCGTGCGTGCATGTTTGTGTGTGTGTGTGTGTGTGTGTGTGTGTGTAAAGCCTGCATGTGTGCTAGTGGGGTGTACTTTTGGGATTTCTACTGCGTATTGTGCTTGTGCGTGCGTGCGTGCATATGTGTGTGTGTGTGTGTGTGTGTGTGTGTGTGTGTGTGCATGTGTGTGTGTGCAGGCAGAGGCTCAGAGCCGCATCCCTGGAGACTCTTCCAGCCAAGCAGAGGTTGTTAAAGATAGCAGTAGCCCGTCCCTTTCTTTAGTCTCACCCTTAGTGCCTATTTACTTTTGTTCTCTCTCTCTCTCTCTCTCTCTCTCTCTCTCTCTCTGCGGCAGTTTCAGCTGCCTTTTTCTGTGCTATAGTGTTGTAATGATCCTACAAATGTGTATTTGTGGTGCTGCTGTAATGCTAGTTTCCGACAGTCCCTGAATGCGTCATTGTGTTGTGCTGTTTATTGTTTAGGCCAGTTATTCTGACGGAAGGTGAACGCACCACTGTAAGATAGGAAGTGGAAGCCTGGTGTGTTCAGTCTTGCGGGTGTTGAGCCAAGGGATAGACGCTAGCAGATAGCTCTCCTGTATATTGGTGTAGGTTACAGCCGATAGCAGCCTGGTTAGGATGCAATAAACGCACTGAATTGCAAGCCAACCATCTCATTATTTCCATGTCTCGTCCCTGAGCAGAACGCAACAGTATCATCATAAAATAGTTTTTCTTTTTACTGTGCGGATCATCATACAATGTGGAGAGTGGAAGCTGACCTCAGAAAAATACATTTTTGCCTGGTTTTGGATTTGCATTTTGTAGGTTTCTGTGTGTGAGGCAGTGACTGCATTGTACCTCAGCTGGACTTTGTTCATCTCTGGGGAGGTCAGGCTTGTTTACATGTCTGAGTGGGTCAGAGAGAGCCGGGGCACAGCTGGCTCCTCCATCTCCTCTCTCCTCTTTCCTCTCCTCTCCTCTCCTCCACAAAGCAGAAAGCTCTGTGTCTGTTAGGTCAGACTCAGATCTTTTCATCATGGCTTCTACAGTGGCTGTGGCCTCCAAATGTGTTCCAGTAATTGAAACAGCACATCCAAAACAGAAGTCAAGCAGGTGCAGGAACCAAAAGGCAGTAGTACAATATAAAGAAAAAAGAAGGTCCGCACAATGAAGCTCCCATTTACCTTTTATTAAGTCATCTTTCTTTCGAGCAAACTGCTCTAGACTTGTCTGAGGAAGAGCGGTTTGTCTGAGGAAGAGCGGTTTGCTCGAAACGTCACACCTGTTGGATGGCTTAATAAAAGGTAAACAGGAGCTTCAGTTTGCGGACCTTCTTTACTGTGTTCCTCCATCATCATCATCCCCCCCCCCCTGCTTGCAGCCTGTTCGCCCCGCCTGCTCCGGTGCCCATGCTCCTCCCCTCTGTAACTCTTGACTTCCACCCCCTGTTCCTTAACTCTTGCAGGTCTCTTACCCTGTGCTCACCTCCTTTTCCCCTGCTTGCCTCCCTACAGAGGACTGTGACTGTGAGGGCTATTTCAATGGACAGTACATAGGTGAGAGCGTGCACGTCTTTCTCCACCTCCTTCTCCCTTTCTGCTCTTTGCCTGCTGCAGTCTGGCTGTGCGCTGGTTCCCTGCTCGCTTTGGGCTCGGGGGTCAAAATGGCTGCCTGAAGGCTTGAGCTGGCCAGGGGCGAGGGATGCGAGGAGGGGCAAAGGTGACGAGGGGTCAAAAGAGATGCGGTCAAAGCCCAGTGCTGGAGGAGGGGATGGTTAATCAGACCCAGAATCCATGTTTTATTTTAGGCAAGGGGTCATAAAGACGCACGTGCAGATGTGGAGACGACTGATTGCACATTGCCCGCCATACTGTTCATACCAGACAATGGTAATGGAGGGATACATGTGTAGGAAGTACGGTCTCTCACTTCTGCCGGTGCCAGTAACAGATCCACCTCACCAGAGACTCCACTGCATAATTAGTGTTCACAGACGGTTCAACGATATGTGAGAGTGCCAGATATTACGATATGCAGCATAAATCTCAAGTCAACAAAAGACCACATTTAGACCTACGTGGTTTGCTTATTTTAGTGTAATACTCAGGGAATTTTACCACAGAAAAAAACTGAGCTTGTTATTTTCAGTGCTTGTTATTGCATTGGAATAGTCATATTTCATTGCCATAACAGGCTCATCCGTTCAATACAAATTGCAGGGGAGGGTGGACGTCACCCCTTTATCATCAACCCCCTTCTAACCTTCCACTGACCCCCTCCCCTCCCCTCAGCCCTGCTCACCCCGACATGACCCCAACTCGCTCCCCTTCACCACATCCTGCCAGCCGCTGGAATGACGATGAGCATGAGAAGTGGTCTAAACACAGCTGAAAGCTTATGAGCATGAGGAGTGGTCTAAACACATGAGGAGTGGTCTAAACACATGAGAAGTGGTCTAAACACAGCTGAAAGCTTATGAGCATGAGGAGTGGTCTAAACACAGCTGAAAGCTTATCAGCTTCTTCTCACGGTGACATGGGGGAAAAAAGGCTAATAACGATTTAGAGAACATATGTGTATTTTTGTGTTAATGCTGTGACTTCCAGTCAACCAGTCATGCTTACTGTGCATGGCCTGTAAAACCCTCACCACCAGCCGCCATGCCATGCCCCTGCCCCCCGTCCTTGTCCCCCTACTAAGCAGTGTTTGGATCCTCCTGCCCCCCCCCCCCCCCCGCATCTTGTGCTGATGCATCGATTTCCCCCCCCACCCCACCCCATGAGGGCCCTGCTGCGTTGGATGCATTGCACACTCAACCAGGCACGTTTGCTGCTCGTTCACCCTGTGTGGAGGCGTGAGGCTGGGTTGTGTGATGCTCTAACGCCAGTTATAGTCTCTCCTAAGTGTAAAGCAGTGGCGCCCTCCTGTGGCCAGGTGTTTTCCTGGGAATTTTATTCAGGTACAGTTCCCGGCTTATTCCCTCTCAGGTACACACCACTGGCAGGGGGAACGGACAGGCCTGGCCGTGGGGAAACCCTGATTTGCAGTTAGTCAGTTCCATTAACATGGCCTTCACCAAGGCCAGGCTGTCCTGTCTGTCCTGCCTCAGCCCTGTAGCCTCTTTCAAAGCAGCATGCCTTGTTCGTACCAAATGTTGTCTACCATGGGTCACGGGAATCTTCAGACTATCTTCCTTTTTCAACTATTGGTTAAAGCAGATCCGAGTCTGCATCATTCTCAGGCCTGGAGTATATCACCTATATGTTTACTGAAGGTGCTGCCAAAACGTTGTTGGATATTAGCTGCTTGTGATCAAGCTTTGTTTGACACATGACCTTAAATTGGCTTTTTAAGTTCAGCTAATATCTCACAATATCAGGCAGTCCATTTACACTGGAGATAAGAGTGTGTTATTCCCAACCCTGCAGTAATGGTCACACACTATTCATAAAGGTTTAATGCATGGTTATCATCAGGCTGGTCTTTAATTGATTGAAAAAGGAGGTTGGAAAAAGACAAATTATATAATGTTCTGTGTTGACATTGTATTTTGATTGCATGATCAAATGTTTGTGCACAAGACTTATTATCTAATAATGACCTTTGTACCTGCAAAAAGACAATAGCTACATGGCATGAGTAGAACAGTACTCAAGTGTTATGTAATCGTATGAAATCAATTTAATAGCCGGATAGCACCTGACCTTTGACCCGTTGTCTGTCTTCCCCTCGGCCGTCCTGTCCTCGGTCGTGCTGCAGCCGGTCTGCGGAGGAGTTTCCGGTTGAGTCGTAAGGACAGACAAGGCTCCTCCGGCGAGGTCTCAGATCCTGGAGACTCTGATTTCCTGACCTATGAGGAGGTGACCCGCTACCAGCAGCGGTCCAATGAGAGGCCTCGCCTGGTGGTCCTGATTGGTAAGACCTGGTCAAACTGAGCGTTTCTCCTATGATGACAGTGACCCTTAGTGGAGGATAGTGTGTATTGCAACACACTGATGACGAATGGCATTTTCTACAAGTACTTCTACTAGAGGCTGTGTGCAATTACCGACAGCTCTTGCAACAAGACGATACATCTGCCATTCTTTATTGCTTGCACTTTCTCTCTCTATCCTTCAACACTCTCGCACTCCAAAGGTTCTCTTGGAGCACGCATCAATGAGCTGAAACAGAAGGTGATAGCGGAGAACCCACATCGCTATGCTGTGGCTGTCCCACGTGAGTCAACATGGAATTAAACACACACTGTATGTACTAATGGACCTACATCACAGCACACTGTGCGATCACATCAATTCCCACTGCGTCCCCACAGATACCACCAGGCCTAAGAAACCTCACGAGAAGGAAGGCGTGGAGTACCACTTTGTCACCAAACAGCAATTTGATGCAGATGCTCTGAACAACAAGTGGGTTTCCATAGATACCCTACTGCTCTTGCGTAACCACGAATTGCTTGCATGAATTACGGCCTGTTGATGTTCTGATTTTTTCCGTATTGTGTTGCACAGGTTCATAGAGCACGGGGAATATAAGGAGAACCAGTATGGCACCAGTATAGAAGCTATCCGCTCCGTACAGGCCAAGAACAAGATGTGTCTAGTGGATGTGCAGCCTGAGGTAGGGGTCATGTAAGGTCACAGGTACCACAATCCAATATCATTACATCACGTCATGATGTATGGCTCCTGCAGGCAGTAGTGCATTGCAGTCGGGTCAGATTCGCTCGCTATGTTGGAACATGACATAGCGGTGCTGACTTTGTCCTATATCGTCTATGCTTTCTGACCCCTGTTTGCTCTATTGTCTGTGAATGCTCCTTCACCCCCAGGCTTTGAGGAGGCTGCGGACGGCAGAGTTCAAGCCCTACGTGATATTTGTCAAGCCTCGTGTTCCTGAGAGCAGACGCCGGCGCAGCGCTGCCACCTCACCAGGAGGGGGAGAGCATGGGCGCCTTACGGTAAGCATCATCCACTCTCTTGTGTGTGTAGTGTATGTGTGCAGACGTGTCTCTGTCTAGTTCAAGTTTGTTTCTATAGCTGTTTATCACATTCATGTCTCAAAGCCCTTTACAGAGAATGAGCCTAACTCAATCTAACTGATCACCAATCAACCCCATACAGAGTTATATAGGACAAACAGTAGGAAAAGCACAAGACATACAAAACCAGATTTTAGCAAGACATAATTAACAGACATAAGAACCTGTTCTACATAGAAACCTATCCGGCATCACCAGCTTTACACCCTCTCTCTCGTCAACAGGACGAGGACCTCCAGGAGATGCGTCAATCAGCCATCCAGATCGACCAGCAGTACGGACACCTGGTGGACCGGGTCCTGATCAAGGAGGACTCAGCCAGCGCTTGCGCAGAGCTGCGAGGTGTTCTGGAACGGCTAGAGCGAGAGACCTTCTGGGTGCCTGTCAGCTGGGTGCGGACCTAAGCCGCCCCTCCATACTTGGAGCTTCATAGCCCCGCCCACCCTGACCCTGCACCCTCCCCAGTCCTCTCTTGTGAAGATGATCCCCCGTCCCCCGAGGCCTGCAGGCCAGCCTGGGGAGTCCGCTGAACTAACTCCTCCCACCCGGCCAGTCAGGTAACCATACACTGAGGCACGGAGGGACTTAAGCGAAGCCCAGAGGAACCCCTCTGTGTCTGGGGTGTTCCTGCAGATCACAGCTCTACTTGGCTCTCTCTTTGTCCAAGAACCACTGTCACCTCCTCAAACGATTGCTTCTTTCTCATGTCATATTAATTCAGGTTCAGTTAGAATTCATTTTATCGACTTCGAAGGCACGCACACGGTTATGTTTTGTAGGCCCAGAAGTGTAATTTATTCCTCCTGCTGTCACTCTCTGCAGGTGCGTTGAACATGAAGGCATGTCAGGGCTGGAGTCCCAGGCCTGGAGGATTGCTCAGTCAGTCAGCTTTATTGCCACTCCTGTTGGCTGGTAAAAACCATACTGATCACCTGAGAATTCACATTCTATTTCATTGTGGAGGCCAGACTGACCCTAATCTCGGAGTACCATTTCGTAGCTTGTTTCTGGTTTCACAGTTTTATTCTAGTTGAAGTTCAGCACCAACCATACAGTACTTCCTGTTAAGTCCTATTTCCCATGCACACTATACACTATAAGAACCAATGATACATTCTGCAGAACAGGGAAAAAAAGGTGTTATAATCAAAATATGGACAACATTTTAAGTGAATGCCATTCAAAACTAAGGTGTGTTCTGTCTCATAAAGTACACACACGATCTCCACAAACAGTAAGACAGTAAGCAACGCGACACACACTTTATCAAATATAATGATATAGAAATGGAATGTGAAATAGAATTTTATTTTCTACGAAACGTTTTTTTCGGTGGGTTTGTTTTTAGGAAATGCACGAGAGTCAATTATTTAATCTCAGATGTAAATAATGTAAATGTTAATCCTTGTGTGCCAACGAAAGATCTCGTAGCACTTCAATGCAACCTGTTTACCTTTGATCCCTAGGAACCCACATCTGTTTGTGTTTGTAAAATCATGCAGTGTGCAAACACACACACACACGTGATGCTCCTTTTGTCTATAGGAATGGGTTTTGTACAGCTACCTTGCACATATACCTGTATTTCTGACTGCAGGAGAACACGTGGGTTCTACATGTAGTTGTCTGTTTCCTTGATAATCAGGGTCTTGCTTTGTCCCCGTGTTGCCCAACTGGAGGTTTAGTCTGAGGAGGGGAGCCATAACATCCATGATGTGTGTATATTCATGTACTTTAAATTATCTTTAAAAGCCCCAAAACTGAGCTAACACACATTATGGGCTTGATGTCATCTCAGTATTTCAACAGCAGTTGCAAAAACACTGATTAACGACACACAATAAATCAGGAAAAAAAAAAAAAAACTAGAGACCGTGTTGCGATGGGATCACACCAGCCTCAACGCCTGCGACTTCAAACGATTGTGGGCCCTGGAGCGTAAAGGGAGAGGTGGGCCCTGGAGCGTAAAGGGACAGGTGGGCCCTGGAGCGTAAAGGGAGAGGTGGGCCCTGGAGCGTAAAGGGAGAGGGCCAAGACTGCATCTTGCACAGTTTTGACACTATCGCTTTCACAAAATCTGCCCATAGACAGACATAAAAAAAGATCACCCGGCAAAATACTCAAAACTGCTTCTGTGGTAGTTCCCCCTACAACAGGTAGGTGTCTCCAGGACCACATCTTGCCTTGATCACACATGATACACTCACAAGGTGACAACAATACCAGCCCACACCCACAGGTGATTACAATTAAATCCATCCAAATACTGTAGCTTGACAAGAGCTTGGACAGACTTAAGCACCCCTGTGTCCTGTGTGTGTGTGTGTGTGTGTGTGTGTGTGTGTGTGTGTGTGTGTGTGTGTGTGTGTGTGTGTGTGTGTGTGTGTGTGTGTGTGTGTGTGTGTGTGTGTGTGTGTGAGAGAGTGTTGTGTGATGCTGAATAGAAAGCAGCTTCCAGATCCCCTCCCCTCTTGTCTTTTTAACATGCAATGTTCTGATCTTAACATGTGCTGTATGAACCAAGGCGAAACCCAGAATGTTGAGTTTGTAATGTGATATGTACAAAGTGCCATAATAAAGCTAGATGAATTAAACATGTTTGTGTTTCATTGTGATTCAAATGCCTTAGCTTAAAGGAACGCGGTGGCGTGAAGCGGTTGCCTTCAGATGTTTGTTTCTCCGTAAGTGAATCCCTGTACTGTTTACACTATATTTTAAGCCAGGGTCGGACTGGGACTAAAAAATGTCCCTGGACTTTTCTACTCAGACCAGCCCACCTCAACCAGCGCGGATACTAATTGTGAAGCACAACTTTATTTTTCAAATCACACACACTCATATTCCTCTCTTATCAGACCTACTTCAACAGTCACATATCAAGGTTTAAAGCTACAATATGAAAACACTACAAGAGGAAGTGGGCTATAGCTCACTCGATAAACATGTGGATGTTGTGTGATGTTCAAAGGTTGTATGTTCAATTATTGCATCAGGCAGCACCTGTGATGCTGTTTTTATCATCATCTGTAGTTTGAACACTGATAGAAATAAGTTGATGTAGGAGTCTAGTCAGTCTCTGACTCTAGCTCAGTCAGATAAACAGCTGCTCACTCGTTCAATTCCAACCTATTTGACTCTTTATGCTCTCTCTGTTGTTGTCAGTGTGAACACAGTGTGTAGAAATCAGAAGGTGAACTTCAAACAGCTCATAGCTCAGCAGGATGAGGCACTGCGTCTTTGTTTCTACCTGACAGGTGTATTATTGGCAAGATGGCGGCGCGCACAGTCGCAGCGGCTTCAAGCTCTCCCAAGAGGCGCACTTTTCTTATTTTTCTAGTCACTTTATGTGTTATTCTACTTATGCATCAGTCAGAGGCACAACCATACAGCCGTGCCGCACTTCTGGACATTAACTGGAGACATAAACACCTTCTCCCAGCGGATACCTTCATCCCCCCCGAGATTGCCACAACACCTGAGCAAGCCGGGGTCCTACCAACAGAGAGCCGGCGTAGGAAACGCTGCGAGCGGAAACAAAAGAGAGGCAAGCGGGCCGGTGCGCGCGCCAGGCTAAAAGCTAATCCATTCAAGCCTACGCTTCCCACAATCTTCCTCTCAAATGTCCGCTCAATCCGGAATAAGATGGATGAAATCCGACTGCGACTCACAACTCAGAAAATCCTTAACAACTGCTGCTGCATGATCTTCACAGAGACGTGGCTGGACTGCACCACTCCAGACGCAGCTATCGAGCTAGCAGGCCGCACCGCCTACCGAGCCGACAGGACAGCGGACTCCGGTAAGAAAATCGGCGGAGGCCTATGCATCTATATTAACAACTCGTGGTGCACGAACACTTCCATCATTCAAAGACACTGCTGCCCGGACCTGGAATTCATGCTGCTAAAATGCAGACCATTCTACCTGGCGAGGGAACACTCAGCTGTTTACATCTGCGCTGTGTATATCCCCCCAGATGCTAATGCTAAACTAGCATTAGCACAGCTACAGGACATCATAAACAAGAGCCTTTCCGCTCACCCCGACAGTATTTTCATTGCAGCAGGAGATTTCAATCATGCTGATCTCAAGACTGTACTTCGTAAATTCCACCGCAACGTAACCTGCTCTACCAGAGGTAATAAAACACTTGATCAAGTCTACACTAATGTCAATAAGGCCTACAAAGCCCAGTCAGCCCCGCACTTAGGCCTGTCTGACCACCTCTCGCTATATCTACTCCCCCTATATAAACCCAGAATTAAGACTAATGAATCCATAACCAAGTCTGTCAGAATCTGGCCTGAGGACGCTGTCCCGCGGCTACAGGATTGTTTTCAATCGACAATATGGGACTTATTTGCAAACCAATCATCACAGCTCGACCCCAAAATTGCACTGGAGGAATACACCTCCACAGTTATGGATTATATTAACTTCTGTGTGGACAATGTTACCAGCTGGAAAACAATCCACATATTTCCTAACCAAAAACCGTGGATGACATCTGATGTACGTTCACTACTCAAAGCTCGGGATGCTGCTTATAAAACAGGGGATGCAGCTACATACAGCAGAGCCAGGTCTGCACTAAGGAGAGGCATCAAATCTGCTAAACTTAAATACAAACAACGTATTGAAAGTCATTTCAACAGCTCAACCAACCCCCGTCAAGTATGGAAGGGAATCAGGGTAATCACAGACTATAAAGCGTCATCTCCCTCTGCAACCAGCTGTGCCACTCTAGCCGAGGAACTTAACCACTTCTACGCTCGGTTCGACAGGGAAAACGAACACCAAGTGGTACAGCCCCTCCCCGCCACTGACAACAATACTGCACCCAGCCTCAGCCTCCACGATGTCAGACTCTGTCTCCGGAACATCAACCCCAGGAAAGCAGCCGGTCCAGATGGTGTGGCAGGCCGCGTCCTCAAAGACTGCGCTAACGAACTTGCAGAGGTATTCACTGACATCTTTAACCTCTCCCTGTCCACATCATCTGTCCCGCCATGCCTAAAATCATCAACAATTATCCCAGTGCCAAAACGGTCAGCTGCCACATGCCTGAACGACTACAGGCCTGTGGCCCTCACCCCCCTCCCTGCCAAATGTCTGGAGAGACTCGTCACAAAACACATCAAGGCCATCATGCCAGCCTCCTGTGACCAACACCAGTTCGCCTACAGGGAGAACCGATCGACTGACGACGCCATAGCCATCGTTCTTCACTCTGCCCTAGAACATCTGGACCACAAGAACTCTTACGTAAGACTGCTTTTCATCGACTACAGCTCGGCTTTCAACACAATCCGGCCCAGCAAGCTCATCTCCATACTCCAGGCCCTGGGGCTCAGCACCTCGCTCTGCAACTGGGTTCTGGACTTCTTATCCAACCGCTCACAGTATGTCAAACTCGGCAAGCACTCATCTTCCATTCTGTTTCTAAACACCGGTGCTCCCCAGGGCTGCGTGCTCAGCCCCTTCTTCTACAACGCATACACACACAACTGCTCCCCCTTCCACCCTTCCAATCTCATCATCAAATTCGCAGACGACACTACAGTGCTGGGCCTCATTTCTAATAACGACGAGTCTGCCTACAGAAATGAGGTTCAGAGGCTGGAGGAATGGTGCCGCAGCCTCAACCTGGAGCTTAACACCAAAAAGACCAAGGAAGTGATTATAGACTTTCGCAAGTCAAGCCACCACAACCACTCCCCCCTGTTTATCAACGGGGAGGCAGTGGAGATTGTCACGTCTTTTAAATTCCTTGGTCTGACCATCACAAAGGAGCTGTCTTGGAGCGCCAACACATCCGCCATGATTGGCAAAGCACAGCAACGCCTCTTCTACTTAAGGAAACTTAAGCGTGAAAACCTCCCACAGAGGCTCCTAGTAAATTTCTATCGATGTGCCGTCGAGAGCGTGCTGACATACTGTCTGTCAGTGTGGTTCTCCAGCTGCACCAAAGCAGACCAGCACGCTCTCCAGCGTGTCATCAAAACAGCGGGCAAAATCATTGGGACTTCGCTCCCGGACATCCACTCCCTCTACTCCTCTCGCTGCCTGCGCCGTGCCCACAGCATCATCAAGGACTCATCTCACCCGGCTCATCATCTGTTCGTCCTCCTGCCCTCAGGTAGGAGATACAGATCCATCCGCTCTAAAACTTCCAGGATGCTTAACAGCTTTTTCCCACAAGCTGTCATCCTGCTGAACACTACCCCTCGAAACACAACACAGCCCCCCCCCCCCCCCCCCCCCCCCCCGAACAATGAACTCTGACTGTTTCACACAACACTCTGGACTCACTGTTTACATGCACTTCTGAACAGTCACTAACTCTGATGCCTTTATAGAATAATGTATTATTTATTGTATGTATTTATTATTTGGGCCGATGCACTTTACCTGGTGTTGCACTGTACGTCTCAGGGAGATGCTTGTCTATATCTCGTTGTTGGAGCAATTTAACAATGACAATAAATATACTTGAACTTGAACTTGAACTTGAACTTGAACTTGAACTTGAATCCCGATGCTGGCTTTAATATCCTCAAATTAATTAGAGCTGCGGCGGGGCTGAAACCCTAGTCTAAAACAATCTCAATAAGACTGCATGATTCTTAGTTTCTAAATTCAAAGCTACTGCAATCATTTGGACATTGATTTATCTTACATTGTTTCATGTAGGCGAATGGTAACAGAATCCATGGGCATTTCTCCATGTGTTTGCATACCATCAAGGTCCAATGTGTAAGATTCCCCCACAATAATAACAACACAAAGCCACAAACCTTTGGTACAACTGTTGCTCAAAGATTGTTTAAATAATCTGACTGCATCCATCTTTAAGTCAATGGGCCACACATTATAGAATAACACTGTGTTTATCTCTATGGGATTTAGATTGCATAGAGATAAGCACTGTGCCTATCTCTATGGGATTTAGATTGCATAGAGATGAACGGATGGTTACGATGTAACCCAGGTTTCCTGAGGAAGACTTCTCTCCCTCATGAAAAAAATGAGGGAGAGAGGGACAGGTCAGACTTCTTAAGGCAGGTTTTCTCAGAGCTTTTCACTTTTTCCTCTGGCTGTCGCCATTCAAAACTGACTGAGGCTCAAAGGACGTCCAGATATCACCATTGTGGTATAGTTCCAGGACCATCATTTTTTACTAGTATAACCCAAACCAAATTGTTGTACTTGCCTAAACCTAATGTTTTATAAAAGCATGTTTGGTTTCACCAGGAATCAAACCCCAGTCCACAGATTGGAAGGTAAGCGCCTTACCCATTAAGCCACAAGACCATTGACAGGCTGAGCTGCACTATTTTCACACCATAACCCTAATCTTAACCACATTTTGTTTTACTTGCTGCACGTTTTCAGGAAGAAGCAGTTGCAGTGACCAATCAAATGAGTTCAGGCTGTGGCTTTCTTACAGAAAGGCTTCAGGACTAACTTGTGCCATGTGCCACGTTTTCAAGAAGAAGCAGTCACAGCGACCAATCAAGTAAGTTTAGGGCGTGGTCATCCCTGCCCATATTAGGAAACAATTATGGTCTGGGAGCAATAACAACACAGCAGTATTAGGACGTGTGAGTCTCGAACCCGCGACCTCAAACATGACTGAAACCCTAACACTACCAGGCAGCAACTCAACTCTCTGTGCCACCAGGCTAGACTTCTTAACAGGTTTTCTCAGGATTTTTCCACCGCTGGCTGTCATACAAGTCCTGAAATGTGTGAGCTGAATTGAAGGGGAAATCCTCCAGATGTTTGAGGGCTGAAGCAAAGGGAACTCTGCTTCCTTGCTGCCCAGCATTATTGAGGCCTCAATCACCTTTGAGGTCGTGGGTTCAAGCCTCAGTCTTTTTTGAATGGCTCCAGCCAGAGGAAAGAGTGATTTAAAGCCCTGAGAAAACCTGCATTAAGAGGCCTGGCCTGGTGGCACAGATAGTTTTTTATAAAATGTTGGTCGTTTGAAGCCAGATTTAGAGGAATATCTAATAATTTTAAAAAAGCATTCCCAAAGTGGGCCGCTGGGGTTCACTGTCTAAAAAAATAAATAATAATAAATCCCCCCCCCCCCCAGCCCACCGGCCCACCGGGATCCGTCCCGGTGCTCCCGATGGCCAGGCCGACTATATTTTAAGCCCCAGACACAACAAGCCGAGTCGGCAATGTCTGGGCCATCAGTCTGTCGCCCTAGTTTTTGCAGTGTGTCCTTGGCTCTAGTAGGCGGCTTTTCGGGTCAGCTTAAGCGAAGCAGTGTACGAGCTTATTCTTTCACAAGCAAAAGACCAAGGGCTAACAACACAACAACACCAGTGCCATTTGCAACTTTTTATCAGACATATTCTTGATTAGAGGTAGCTATAAGTAGTGTCTAAGTGGTGAACGAGAGTGATGTGAAAATGGGAGGCAAACGCTGCTTTGTTTCTGCTAGTAGTTCTTTGCTGTCAGCCAGGTGTGTCTGGGGCTTTACACAAGGCCTGTGTTTATGTCTCAGCTGTGATTGGCTCCAAGAGTCCTCAGCTGTGGGTCCACATGTGTCCCTTATCCCATCTCCACTCTACTGTATCAACACTATTCTTCCAGCATGGTGACTCACTTCTGCATAAACAAGTGGCTTGCATTGGGAGAGATTATTGTCGCAATGATAGATAACTTCCATTAAGAAGTTCTGCGAAAGGGGTTTTAAATGCACTTCGGAGGAATCGAGAGCTGTAAGTTTAAACCGTTTCATTTCACAGTCTTCGCCAAGGCAACAGATGGGACTAAAGATGTCAGGGGAAGATAGAAAGTCATCTCTATAGCTGCTGAAGAGGGGCAAAAGAAAATAAATATTATGCGGTAATGTTGCCATACTTTATCCGAAGAGAAGATGGCCTTTTTCACAAGCATGTTAATATTTAGGAATATCACCCGCAAACCCATAGCAAAATGACGAAGAATATGAAAACATGCTCCATCTAGAGCAGGTTATTATCATGATTAATCCCCAGAGGACTCAAATAACTTCATTTGATTTTCTCCTGGAGTGCTAGGAAACTTTAGTTTTTTAAACAGGTGTTTGCACTAGTTGTACAGACCGTACCCAACCAATCTCTCTAATTGGAAAATATAGGATATCCATTATTCTGCCTCTATAGCGTGGGTTTTGTTCATCCTCTTCCTCGCTCTGGTGGGTTTTGTGAGAGTTGATCATCACGTTTCTCTCTCATGCAATTAACTCTTTAATGCACCCTGTGCCGACTCCTGAGGCTGCTGCTGCTGCAGAGCCAATTACACTGACTAACAATCAATCTCATTAAGAAGCTGCTCTGCAGAGAACATGGAGATATGTTGGTCTATGAAGGAGCGTGCGAGGCTACACTCAAATCCACCGCCATTCATTATGGACAGATAGAATATGCTGATTTACTGGCTCTGTAATTCATATGGGAGGCCACACACTGCCTGCCAATCAGACATAAGCACAAATCAATGATGAGCACTGTGCATTGTGAGCACAAAGGGCCTCGGAATGATGCACCAAGGACGATAAGAGAATTATCTGTCCGTTCCAGTGTCAGAAAGTGATTGCATAGCTGCCCCACACCTTCAGCCCATCCTTCAAGACAATGACAGCGGTTTACATTTTTAGAGAAATAAATGATCTGCTCCTTCACCAGTCCCATGAGCAATTCACAGTAGCCTCATTTTTTCTTTTTCTTCTTTTTCAGTGTTGGGCATGTTGGGCTCAAACTATGATTACTTGTTCCTCCCTGGGAACAGTATACACTACTTGTTATATAGCTGCTATACTTTTCTCTTACACCCACAAAATGCTTTCTCTCTTTTCTTGAAAAACCAGGATGATTCGCCCACTCTGCCTCCTGTGGGCTTCTGTGTGAATGACCAGGGGACCCAAATTGTGCTGAAATCCAACGCTCTTGTAGGGCTAGGCAATGGGTGTTTTTAGGCCTATGGCGATTCCAAATACATATACATACATACATTTCTATGAAATGTTCAGTTGTAACTTGGTGGTTTATCAAAATATTTACACAATGGGATTTGTCAATAATCATCAGTAATGTGGATATAATGACTAAGTGGGTAAAGGCAAATAATAAAACAGGTAGAACAGTCTGCTAAGTTGAGGAAATGACATCACGATTCACGACTCTAATGCAGCCTTTAAAACCAGGAAAAGACAACAGCCTATGCCGTATCACCATATAAGGAGAGGGGGTTATTTGTGGGGGGGTGGGGGGGGGTCTGGCATTTATATATTAGGTGCAATCAGCTGATCTGAGCCTGGAGAGGAGCAGGTCAGTGAGGGAAAGAAGGGTCCAAGTTATCGAGGGTTTTACAGGTGCTGAGATGGGATTTGAACTCAGTTCTTTGCTGAGTAGGCAGCCAGCAGAGGTTTTGTAGAACGGTAGTGATGTGAACTCTGGAGCCAATGTGGGTGAGTCTTCTTAGGAGTTCGTTCAAAATAGTGCATACCTGTACCTGTAACCGCTGCACTGGCTGTGATGGAACTCTGTAAGGGCCCTTTGTGTTCATGTAGGCCAGCAAACGAGCAGTGATCTTGAACTGAGGTCAGATAGGTCAACAGACAATATTCTGTGACTTAGATTTGGTTAAAGTTTGAACCACTTTTCTAACTATCACATCTGCAATTTATAAACTACATCTACTGTATGTTGGTAGTGACTTTTTCCTAGTATATCGCCACCTGCTTTTGCACACACACGACAATGAGGTTCTGAAAGATGAACCTGGCAGAGGCTTTGAACCTCATTTCTAACAATCAAACAATGTGCAATTTAGCAGTGATCTGATTGCAGCAGTGAGGTTTGAACTGAGGTAAGATTTCCAAGAGAAAGTATTCTGTGGCGTAAATTGGTTCAAAGTAGATTTAGGAAAGATAGAGGCATTAATATAAACCGGTAGAAACACACAGAAATCATTCACAATAGGGCTACTGCACAATTTAAGATATAAGTATGCATATGGATTCACTCACAAGTAAAATATGCTCATGATTTTGCACTGTGACCATTTGGATCTTACAGTATATTTAAGACACTATGCTCTTTTGATCCATTTTATGTAAAGCACTTTGAATTGCCTGTGCTATAAATACACTTGCCTTGATACATGTGTGAATCAGAGTTTCAGCAGCTGAGAATGAGAGCGAGCGGATGTTCTTGAGGCGATCTGTTTTTTAACCATTTGACAAAAACAAATGTACCATTTGGCTTGGCAAAAATAAGCTGCTTTTATAATTTGGCAGACAAAACAAAGGCTGTTGTTATTTCACCATTTCACCTGTAGCACCCGACATGAAAGGTGGACTGGTGGGTGGCAGCAATGCTTGCACGTCGTCTGCCAGAAATCCAAAAGCAAAACAAAGCAGAGCTTCTGCCCAGTGTGGCTGGCTGCCATCAGATTTACACTGAGATCTTTAGCATCATCACATCCTTTTAGTGCCCAAGATAAGGCTGCCACATCTGCCCTGGCTTGAGCATGTCATCTCCTTGAGCATGTCATCTCCTCAGCCAAACGCAGACTGTGACAGGAGAGGAGATACATATATCATTAGCCTATAAGTCTTAAAGTCCATCCATATTATCATTTGCCAAAGATTCCAAATCTGGTTATATCGATTACATTTCTGATGACATGACTGATGACAGAGAATAAGTCATTATTATTATGAATGTATAAGGTCAGCAAATGCACACAGCATGGAGAAAGCTGATACCCTTCCCTACCCTGATGTGATTTATCCAATTAAGTATTGCTTCCAAACAGATTTCTGTCCATTCCTGCTTGACTGTTGTTCTCTATTCTGATGCTAAAAAGCTCTAGATCAAATTTGAACTCATTCAGCAGAGGAATGGCCAGTGAGTGCCACACCTTGCGCGATTTTTTTTTCCCCATGATGGCGAAGGCTAGGCGAAGGCATGACCCGCGCCTCTCTGCCTCTGATTGGCTGACTGTACTCGGCTGCTCCCACATTCTTTCCAGGCGAGCCAGAAGTATCTCAAACGTGAGCAGCAGGTGCAAAACAATCATTAAATCAACAAGAAAAGTTATAAATACTTATCATACTTATATGCCCCTAACCTCTCTCCTTATACTTTGGGAACTTATATGCCCCTAACCCTAACCCTAACCCTTATTAACTGTAAGTACAGTTATTGGTGTAAAAAAAAGACTGGTAAAGCAGAGGTACTGATTCAACTTAATTACTCAAGTAAAAGTGTTGCTCTGTGTATCTGCCTGTAGGAGGCGCTACGCTGGTGATGTTAAAGACAGGAGAGTGCTGTAATGTCTCCTCCATCGGGAATCGAACCAACAGTCTACCTACAGAGACAGCACCACAGCCGCTCTGCCGACTGAGCTATGAGCTGTTGGGGGTTAAGCTTCTGATTTCTACACACTGTATTCACACTGACAATAACACCGAGCATAAAGAGTGAGACAGGTGAGATTTGTACCAGTGAGTTGAGCTAGGGTCAGGGACTGACTAGTCTCCTTCATCAGCTTATTTCTATCAGTGTTCAAACTACTGGTGGTGATAAAGAAGGATCACTGCTGCAGCTTATAATGTGAGTACTTTTTAAGAAATCACCTGAGGCTGGGATAGAACCAACAACCTTTGCATATCACACAACATTCACATGTTTATCTGAGTGAGCTATAATCCGCATTCTCTTAAAGTCTCATCATATTTAGTCAACCTCATCCTGATTTTATTTAGTCAAGTTTCCATCAACTACCGGTAAGTGTCTAAGTACTTAGTTAGACACTCATCTTAGTAAAAAAAAAACGTAACTATTCATTAGAATTTCCAAACTTATTGTAAAGATATTTTAATCTGTTATTCTGGAATTGTTTTAAGGTTTGAATGTGCAATACAGACACAGATGTTTAACTTCTTCTCTTCTGATTGGATCTCTTCCCAATTCGTCCCTCCCTAACATTTTTTAGTCTAGTTTTCACCAGTGAAAATAGGTACCGTAGTCGACTAACATTTTTCCTCGTAGTTTTCGTCTACGAAATCAACACTGCTATGGATGCATGTCTCCACCTAGTGGTGCACTCCTCTTCCAAACTCACACACACTTTTCCACAACTACACTATGTATCTGAAACAATTTTTACTTACTGTCAATCTCATCAAAGTTTCTGAAGACCATCTCCACGTGATCCCACTCCATAAAGCTGCATTTCCCAATGAAGGGCTGGGCAAACACCACATACTGATACATATTTCAATTCAAATACATGTCACTCTTGTGTTAGAATGAGTAAATGGACATTGACACTGTTTTTATATACCGGTAACCCTTGATCAATTCTCATTAATCTTTTATCTTTTCTTTTTTATTTGTCTGTAGGCTACATACGTGCACTGCCAAGAGTAGCGGCAGCATTAATAACCAGAGACCAGACTATATCAAAAACATAAACACACAGTGGCGTCTTTCATGCATGCTAGCAAGCGAAACTGCTGTCTGTCTGACCACAGACTGTAGAAAGAGACGCAGGATAGCCAAGCGAATGTGATTGGATGAACGTTTGATGCTAGGCCAATCACAGGCAGAGAGGGTGCCTCCAGCCTTCGCCATCATCCGAAAAAAAATATCGCACACCTTGCCATACCCACTTGATCACCTGATTATCTTTACTAAATTCAGTTGCTTGGATTAAGTTTTGGATTCTCTGTCCATGTAATTAGATTGTCTTTGAGCAAACTGAGCTGTCATGCCATGAGTATAATGGGTTATGTGCCTCTTTAATGAAGCAGTACAAAGGAAGCAGTTGATGGAACATTGATGGCGTCACACAATGTGAGATAAATCACCACTAGATGGCACAATCACAACACCAGACACCCAGGCCTATGGGATCTGGCTCTTTTTTGACAGGAGACCGTGTTAAAACAAATTTTCACCCCAGATTTTTTTTCTGATGATAATGTCAACATCCTAATTCTAATTTAATTGCTTTCTGGCTTTTGAGAGAAAGTCACACTTGACCTTGTTTATTGACTTGTGAGATATGAGATGAAATGACAAGCCGGTATAATCTGGAGGACTGTTGTTTTATTTCTCAGGAGTCATTTTGAGAAAGGCCATGTAGGCTATTATTGAATCAGAGCACTAGTCGTGGCAACACACAGCTGTGGTCTGACTCTGCACTGCAAACCTATCTAATCTAACCTAACCTAACCTAACCTACGGTAATCTAATCTAATCTGCGCTGCCTTTTAGGTGCATACCATGAGGGACACAGAGAAATCTCCCCAGATGACTTTTTTCATAATGTAACTTGTGCCAAGCAGATTTCTCCAGGATGGATGAGTGGGAGGAAAACAATAGGCTGCAAAGCTTTCACGAAAGGCTTCCCACGTGTACCCCCTGTACTGTTATCCATCATCATTTGGCACAGTGGATTTTCCTGTCTTTTGTTATTAATTTGTCAATCTTATTTTTTCACAATGTAATTTGAAACTGTGAACAGAGGTAGTGGTGTGCTCCACTGGTCTTCTGTCACATAAGACTCAAGGAAAAAACACAGGTGCTCTTGACGAAAAAGGGTTTGAAATGAAATCCTTGCCGGAAGAAGGCAGACTGCAGCCACTTGTGCGTGGAGCACTGGAGCAGGAACAAAAAATACTGGAGTTTATGTTGAAAAGCCTTTATTCTATCATGACTAGTTGGAGGGGGGGGATAGCAATCTACCAAGGGGCAAGTTTTGATCAAAATCAAAGTTTTGGTGCATGTGGGCGTGGCCCAACAAATGCTGGTTACCTTCGCCACGGAGTTGGCCGGGCCTTTGTTGGAGGTTAGAGTATGTTTTCGCCCCTGGTCATGGGCCAAGGAAGACTTGATTAACTGTCCATGCCCACTGGCTGAAAGAGGGCATGATAATGGGGGTAGCCAATCACAGAAATGCACCTAAGTTCCAAACGGATTCATGATACTTTGCAGAAAGGCGTGGCGGAGGTATTGACTCTACCGAGTGCCCTCCAGTTTACAGCTGTAATCTGAATGAAGGAATGGAGAGTTTAGCCAGTCGTATGGTGCTGGAGGGAACATGGGAGATTGCAGCTGTCTGACTTGTTTTACACAGTGAAGTCTTAGAGGCAGGGCCGTAGCCAGGGGGGGGGAAAGTGTGGACAATTCCAAGGGCCCTTGACTGACAGGGGCCCCAAATGGCCAACATTTTCCGTCATCGCCCTTCGGACGGCGGCATCCGTGGGCCCGATGTGATATCCTTTCATGGGGCCCGAAATCCCTGGCTACAGCCCTGCTTAGAGGCCATTTACACCTGGCACTAACATGCGTTTTCTGATTAGATTGCAATCGGATAGTGCTTCACCACTTGAAAGTACAGATGTAAACGCCACCAAGACACATTGAGTATGAATTGCGATCTGATCGGCCAAACCACCTCTGGAGGTGGTCAGGGATGCATTGTGACCACATTGAACACAATTGTAAATGCAATGTGTCCTCTCAATCCGCATACAGCAACTGTATGCGCCACTATATGCGGATTGAGAGGACACCCGTTTTGATGATGATGGTGATCAGATGGCAATCTGATCACCCAAAACACATGCTAACGCCAGGTGTAAATTAAATCAAGCTAATGTGGTCAAGCACTATCTGATCACACAAAACGCATGTTAGTGCCATGTGTAAATGGCCTCAATATGTCCTCTCAATCCGCATACAGCAACTATATACGGATTGAGAGGACACCCGAGCCACGTGCCACGTGTAAATGGCCTCTTTGACGTAATTTCAATCATGTAAACTACTTAGCCATGCCCCATCCGTTCACATTCCTCCCTATTCATTCAGTTATCCACGCCCCTCTCATTTATACTCCTTCCTATCCAATCACAGTTATCCACGCTATCTATAGCCAATGGGTTCAAGCCATCACCTTCCCTCGCTTTGCCACTGAACCAATACTCTACTGTAAAGCGGTTGAGAGTATTTGAAGTGCTGTATTTTAGTATGTGGTTTGCTTCTTACCGGTATGTAGGTTGCTGTCGTTCCCGTGTTCCAGTCATTTTGCCCCGCCTCCTCCCCTGCCACCACCACCGTCATGGCTCCAGAAGGATTCCCCATGTGGGGCATTTCTATTTTATGCATTCCTGACACCCTCCTCTCATCATCGCTGGAGGAGCATCATCATGCAGCCATACACCAAACTTTAATCTTGTTTTATTGAATCATTACAGTTTATTTTGAACACACACACACACACACACACACACACACACACACACACACACACACACACACACACACACACACACACACACACTCCCTCTCTCTATCCCTCCCCCTGATATGTTTGTAACTGTTCCTGAAGGCGGGGTGACATTGACATTCCAGCAGTTGCTAAGCATTGGTCAGGTGCATGCATGTTTTTTCATTAGCGGAATGGTTAGTGTACCAAATGCCATTGATTTCCCTGGGGCTCATTAAGACCCTATACACCTACTGTAGTGTACGAGCGCCCCATTAAGTCTATGGTTTGTGATTAAATTAGCAATCAACTCTCCTCAGCAATAAATACTGTAGTAAACATGTAATTAAATATGACAGCCTCGGGTAACAGCCAATAAGTGTAGCCTCCATGTGGAATCAATGATGCAGTAAAGTTTAATGCTTAAACTAGTGGAACTAGCTAGGCCACAATGGGTGCAAGAATTTATAGGGCCCCTATGTTGATGTATCATTTTCTATACGAGGGATCAGCCGAGTAGCATTTTGGTAAACAATGGTCACTGGGTGGAAACGGGTAACTTTATAATGCGACCCCTAGCCAGCCTTGAGTGTCTCACTCTAACAGGCTGTGCTGTTTACAAGATTCACTTCATTTTAAAAACTGCGACAGTTCACACAAGGTTAACACGACATGCATATTATTATACATCAGACTCTTGAGCTACTTCTGCTCTCACTCAGAATGTCAAAATATAAGTGATGTGATGTATAGTTTTTGAGATATTAACGTTTGTTTGGCACAACTCATACTTTAACTGCCGCGGGGTTCCGCATTTCTGGGTGGTTGTGACGTCACGCGGATCCCTCGTATAATATGGAGGAGGACTGAAATAGCCATACACTATTTTCTCATTCCGTTTAGTAATTGGAGTCATTCAACTGCCAGCACAGGACAAATTCAGTGGGATAATCAAGTCACACCCAATCAACATCTCAATCCCTGTTCCGGTTTTTTGTGTTGAAAATCCAATATCCATTGTGTGACTAGGTGTATGAATTATGGATTTAATACGTTGACCTAGATGTGGCCTGTCTTGGAAATCGCAACTGTGGGTCTGACCGCCTTGTGATGAACCCACTGTGTGTTTGGCACAATTAGAAGAAAAGAGCAAATTAAGGCCTGGTCGCAATCTTTCTCTCTGCTACATCCCTCATTGCTCCCTAACCCTAACCCTAACCCTGTCCTTATATAACTGTATCTTTGCTCATACTCCAATTATCTCTCATCATTTTCCTTTTAATATATTCACTTTACAGCAACTCCCTTTCGCCTGATGTGAATGGAGCTGAAAATACATTATATAGTATGTAATGCCTGATGCTCTGCAAAGGCCGAGGAGATCAAGCTTAGCTGGATGTACTGTATTATGCCTTAAGGTAAGGAACCTCTTATACTTTCAAAATATTGATCATGTGCAAAGGTTGGCTGAAATCATATAACATATACACAGTATAGTAGAGAAACAGCAGTTTGTGCATGCTCCTACTGGTGTTAGCTGCTACTTCCTCTAGCAATAGTTTCAGGAAGGTAGATGACAGGAAGGTGGTGATGCACCTTCTCTGACCTGCAGGCAATTATGATACGTAAATATCTCTGTTATGTGAACTGAGTCTGAACCGCAGCCTGTGCACAGAACAGACTCTATCATCATGTTGTTTAAAGAACTAACAACCAATTATCCTATTGGACATGGTAAACTCAGTTTAATTGCTGCTTTGCTTTGACATTAAACTAAAAATAAAGTCTAAAATGGGAACAATGGTCCCTGAGCCCACAGTACATCCTTTAACTACTATCATCACTCTGACCTGTACTTTTCAAGCGGTCCTCACAGCTGCATATTATCCTTTCATTTAAAACATTCTTTAATTCATGAGTAATATGATCGGGGCATGTCTGCGCCGGAGGAAACAAAATGTTGAATTGAATTGACTGAACGGATACTACCGCTAGTGATGCTTAATAGAACCTGACCCGCGAGCTGGATCATGATTCAAGTGGATTTTCCCAATACTCTCCTATTGTCCAGGCACTGTAATCAATTGAGGCCCGTTCAGCCAGTATTAAGACTGCATGGCATATTGGCATATTGGACCTCTTACATTTAGCTGCTCGCGCTTCTCTAGCTCTTTCTGCAGGAGTCATCACAGTCAGCTGCTTTCTACCAAACTCATTCCCTGCATTTTTGTTTGTTTGTTTTTTCCCGTGCCTGAGCGTGTTCGTTTGCCTTGTACTGTTCTGAAAAATTGAAAATACAATATTGAAAAAAAGTAAATGACTGGAGCATCGACTGAGGACTGCTGCAAGGCCACGCACAACAGGACAGCCGCCGCTGCAAAACCACTTTTCTTTTTCATTTAATCGTTTCACATTAAAAACACACACTGTATGCTGCATCACAAAATGAGAAAACGCTGTCCTGCGATAACCACTGAAGCCAAAGTAGAGCGAAGTAACAGCCAGTGTCATTGTCAGAGAGAGCCCGTCGTCCCGGGGCCGCGGAGGCGCACGGGCCGGCTGGGGATCACACGTTCGTCTGAGGCCACACCCACAACATGATGACATCATACACTGAGACAGCAGGTTGAACCACAGACGGGAAATCATAATTCAAACAGTCTCACAAAGCGCTTGAATTCATTCCTACCTATAATGTACATTGCCATGAGGACAGAGACCATGCTAGGATGATCATAGGCTAGAAATATAAAAGTCTGGTATGTGCTGTACTCCAACATACACATACGCCCCTTCACAATGGTCTCTCACAAGCTTTTGGTGTGAAGCCATATAGATATAACGAATGTATCTGAGGACACAGGAGGTTTAGTTAAAATCAATGTTGAATAGAAGGAGACTGGTGCTCATAGCAAAATATGTCTTTTGCTTTTAACATGACATTCAACTACGGTACCCAAAGTACTTCCAGTTTCAGGATATTCATAGTGACTGGGAGTGGCAGACTGAGCATTATGAAGTGTGTGACAGACTGACATGGTATCCGTTTTTCTTTTTTGTCTTTTTTCCGGGGAGTAAAAACACAGATATGTACACCATAATACAGCAGACCCTGTGTCCTCTCAAATCAACGATAGGAGAAAGATTAGTTCATCCTGGCTGAACCCACGTCACAATGTCATTGTAATCATGAGCGTTCTCATAAAAACGCCGTCTGGGGATGAAAATAGTCTGGAAATTGTTTGGGCTGGGGAGTTTTCCTCTGATGGACAACACAATGGCATCTTTGATGTGATCATAATAGCTGTCCCAAATATCACCCCCACATCCTCTAAATGGTCTGATGGTTAAAGGACGCCCTGGGCATGTTCATCTAATAGAGAGTTTTGTACATGGCTGTCTGGCAGGCAAAGTCAGATTCCATCTCATTTAGCTGAGCTGCTGCAGCCAGAAGCCAGTGATTTAATCACATGAATTAACATGTATAGTAAGAATATGACATCCCTTTCAAAAATACGTCAGTTTCGCACCCCCAGGACCCACACTGCAAACATGCCTTTTAGTAAACTGATTAAACTGAAGCTGACGTGTGAAAAAAATATGCGGTGCAGGCTGAGAAATGGTAGATTTCAGGTGTTGTTTTCCAAGTAACCCCTTCTCCTCAAAGATAATTAAGTAAGAAATGATTCATCACTCATCAGAATGTCCAAGATGGCTGCGTCGCATCCGAACTATGATTCCAAACAACCATATGTTCAATCTGTACATTCTACGTTCGATATCTTGACCCTTGTCGCGGGCCTGTTCTGGAGATAGAGAGACGCAGCAAAATGGTGCACATGGACAGTAAAGCAACACTGCAGTCCAGCGAACGCATCCGCATCAGCGTAGAGCGCGAGACTGGATCCGAGAGCGGCCGAGGCATGCAGTTTGGACCGTTATTGTTCAGTACATTTGGCAGTGAGCGACGTATGAATGGTGTGTGTTATACAGATATCCTGTGAAGGGATGAGCCCCCTTCAGGGTCGTTGCCCCCTGCCTGGTCTCTCTATCTGTGTGTGAGTGTGAGTGTGTGTATGTGGAGACCGAGGGCCCCTCGGTAGGTCTGGCACAGTAGAGGCTGCCCTCCCAATACAGTACAGTACATGGTGACGGAGAGGACCGATAAGTCCAGCCGACAGCTCCTTAGTCCCCATTAAGTGCCACTGGCAGGGCTGTGTGACAAGAGCCCAGCGCTGTCCTTACACCAGCTCCTGTGTGTGTCCTCATCTCCTCCGCGCCCCCTGGTAACGTCCCACAGATGCGCCCTTGGTAACGTCCCACAGATGCGCCCCTGGTAACGTCCCACAGATGCGCCCCTGGTAACGTCCCACAGCCGCGCCCCTGTGTAGAGGATGGTCGCGCCATGCAGCGGCAGGAGCCCTGACCCTCTGGATGTGTGTGGCTCTGAAGGGGGGTGGGAGGGATGTGGGGGAGTTGGGGGGGGGGGGGTGGGGGGGCGCTCAGCAGGCAATCTCCTCCAGGGTGCCCAGGGTGGTCTGCAGGGGGACCGTCACAGTGTGGCTGATGGCCTCTGAGTGGTTCGCCACCGGGTCACAGGAGCTCTGGGAAAGATTTGAAGGTTAGAAGGATGGAAACAAAGAACTTACATTGATAAGAAGTGAGAGCTAATACATCGTTTCATTGCCACATCAGCGCACCGCAAATCTGCCATTTTGGCCTGCAGGAGACTAACCCTGATTGACTGTCATGGTTCTGATGAACGTTCTGATGTTGTCCCATTGGTGCAAGGAGGCTCTTTTTTTTTCTAGGCCAAAATGGCGGTAGCACTGTTGTCAAAAAAATCACCAGTGTTGACTCTTGACGGAAACAAGCGAAGTGACTGAAAAACGTATTATAAACTGCTATTTTCTCTTGTATCAAGCTTATTTTTTTGTTTTTCTTTGTGAAATCTTCTCACTGCACTTGCAGACAACCTGTTTCAGCCAGCATTCTGTAACTTGTTCAAGGACATTTACTTCAAAAGAGGAATAATCTGAGAGAATGTCACTTGTTTTGACATTTCTTTCTTATTTTCAAACCAGTGACAATATCTGCCAGTGCAGTGGGATCATTTGACTCAAAATATCGATATAGAAGGATATGTGGCTCAGAAATAAGCAGAATTCTGCAGTCAGACTTTGTTGTCACTGAATTTGTATACCATCACATAACATCGCATCTTGAATCGTATCGCCAGATAATTGTAGATACTGTCCCATCTCTGATGAACAAGCAAAGACAGAGACCATCTCTTATACAGCGCCTAAAAACAGGCCACTGTGAGCGCTCCACTGGGTCCAACCCAATCTGGGCAGCCAGAGTCCATTAGTTATTACTAATAAGACTAATAAGACTCCGGGACAGATGGCCCATATTTCAGGTAGAGGTATATTCCATGTAGAGCGGACGTGCGCGTCAACACTTCCGCTTCTGTCATTGTTTATTAGTGGAAATGTCGTTTGGACCTAAAACTACAAAAAGGATCAGCCGGTTAACTCCAACTCCATTCTCGCGTCAATCGGACTGTAAACAATGACCGCAGTGCATAGAAGCGGACGTTTTGGCACGGACATCACCGCATACCCCCAAATATCAGTCGTCTGTCCCAGAGGCTTATTAGTTGTCAAGCTGAGAGACTCTGGGTTCCCCACATTGGCTCTGTGAAAGACAAAAAGACTGTGAAAGGTAAAAAGTCCCATCTCACCACCTCCTCGCCATGACTCTCCTCCTCCTCCTCTCTGCTCAGTAGGTCCAGTAGCCTGTCTTTCACCACCTGTAGGCCAAAGCAGGAAGGTCAAAGTGACTACACTCACTCTTCCATCAAATGACTTTTCCTGTGTCTTTCACCACCTGCAGGCCGAAGCAGGAAAGTCAGAGTGACTACACTCACTCTTTCATCAAATGACTTTTCCTGTCTTTCACCACCTGCAGGCCGAAGCAGGAAAGTCAGAGTGACTACACTCACTCTTCCATCAGATGACTTCTCCGGTATCTTTCCAAACCTGGAGCCTCCCGGGGAGGAAAAGACTATTATGTGCTTGGCAGAACTCTGTGCAGATGAAAGCAGTGAGAGGCTCTAAAGAGGGACAAACGCTAAAGCCAAGGTAATGGAAAAATCTCATGGTACAGCTCAGTCATTCATCTCTGTCAGCTTTGAGGCAAATCTCTCTCTTTAGCTGTTTTTGTATCAGTGACATTGTCTGTGTCCTCAGCCTTCAGGTTGTGCTTTTCATGGCCGCACTTTCATGGTCGGCTTCAGGTTGTTCTTTCAATGGTCGCTGTTTACTCAGAGAAGAAAAACAAGATTGAACCGTTTTATACTGAACTGATAAAAACAAACAAGCGTGGGGAATCCAGGGGGAGATGTGTGTGTGTGTGTGTGTGTGTGTGTGTGTGTGTGTGTGTGTGTGTGTGTGTGTGTGTGTGTGTGTGTGTGTGTGTGTGTGTGTGTGTGTGTGTGTGTGTGTGTGTGTGTGTGTGTGTGTGGGTGTTTGTGTGTGTGTGTGCGTGCGTGCGTGCGTGTGTGCGTGTGAACATAATGGGAAAAGTGTGTGGAGCGAGTAGGCTACTTCACTGACCTCATAAGCATAGTCGAATAGCTCCAGGATGGTGAGGATGCTGGCTCCAATGAAAAGACCCATCTGTCCACCAATATCACCTGTGGAAGAGCACAGAGACAGTTATGTCCAGATAAGTAGAAAGAAAGAAAGAAAGAAAGAAAGAAAGAAAGAAAGAAAGAAAGAAAGAAAGAAAGAAAGAAAGAAAGAAAGAAAGAAAGAAAGAAAAACAGTGAGGAAACAGAAGAAAAGAAAGGCAACATAGGGTAAACCTACCCAGCAAGCCGGCCACCTCATAGGCTTTCTTCTGCTCGATGGTCTCATAGTTCAGAGCCTCAAAGAACACGTCCAACACCAAGATGTTGTCTCTGAAAGAAGCAAAATAGTCCACATTTGTCCTGTCTGACAAAACTTGGCCCACGACTGAACTTCTCACGGTCATCGGCTAATTAACAGCCAATCAGATTTCTGTGCGCCATTGTTTCCCTCTATACAGACATGATTTTGCTTCTTGAATTCCTCTCCGTCTGGCAAGGGCAAGATGAATGAGACGTTGATTACAGCCATTCAAAGCTTTAGTTATCTACATTTATTATTTGAAAGACGACAGGAATAAACGTGGCTCAGTGGTTAGCACTTCTTGCTTCACAGTAAGAAAGTCGTAGGTTTGATAGGGCCATTTAGTCTAAATCGCCCATAGGTGTTGATGTGAGTGTGTGTGTGTGTGTGTGTGTGTGTGTGTGTGTGTGTGTGTGTGTGTGTGTGTGTGTGTGTGTGTGTGTGTGTGTGTGTGTGTGTGTGTGTGTGTGTGTGTGTGTGTGTGTGTGTGTGTGTGTGTTTGTCTATCTGTGTTTGCCCTGTGATGGACTGGCACCCTGCCCAGAGTGTTTCCCTGCTTCAGCCCAATGCAGGCTGGGACAGGTTCCAGTGACCCTGCATGGTTAGGAATAAGTGGGGCAGAATGAGAAATAAATGTCTCACAGAAGGGTTGCATCAACCACTGGGTTGCTGTTTTAGCGTGAAAGTAATTTCAGCAAGAGAAAATAATTAATTCTATTTTGTGTTTATTTTCAGTTAATGGTTCCTAATTAGGGGTTGCCAGCTATGCTAACTCATTAAGGTGACATATCGTTATGTCAGGCGATGCAGAGCAGCAGAAAACGCATAATTTGCCTGTTCAAGGCTTTAAAGCTGCAGACCTAGATGTGACTGGAGCCTCTCGCATCGTCTACAATCGTCAGAATAGAGCGACACACTAACCCAGTGGTTCTCAAACTGCGGTCCCCAGCAAAAAGGGGGATCATTTATTTTCAATATAATACCCTCCATAAGTAACACAATGACAGAATGTACAGTATGACTCGTATCAGATGGGGGACCCTGGGAGAAAATCTTATAAATGGGGGTCCTTGTTCTAATCTGTGTCAGTTTAGGGGTCCTTGACGTGAAAAAGTTTGAGAACCACACTGCATTAAGCGAGTGGCTCTGAGTCTGAACGGCCGGACAGGGAGAGCTGGACTCACGTGATGTACTTCTCCGACTTGTTGAACTTCTTCTCCAGGTAGCGGGCTGAGGTCTTGCTGGGGATTTTCACCATGGACAGCTCTTTGTTGTAGCGGGTCATGTTGCACGGTGTCCTGCACATACAGCTGCTGCCCTCCACGGCAGACAGCTTAGCTGCAAGGAGAAGAGGAGAGAGGGGGGGGGGGGGGGAGGAGAGCAGTGGGGGGGGGGGGGGGGGGGGGAGTATACAATGGAGAGAGAGACAGAGGGAAGAGGATGTGGGAGGATGGGTTGAGAATGAAGGGAAAATGTTTAGAGGCCAGCCTTCTGTAGCCTTGTGCTTGCTGGTGACAGCCATGTGGCATCTCTTTTCTTATTCTAAAGGCAATGGGGGGTCATACATACTGTACAAACACAGTCACAACAACACATGTACCTACGCACATTGCCTTAACAATGTTTGATACTGTGTGTTGAGTCCCTTGCGAGATGTTTACTCCAGAAAAGACCTAATGAGAGAGTCTAAAGGTCCTTACACATCAAGAGCGATGCGAATATACGGCACGAAATTGCGATGCAAGTTTTGACCCACCTGTCAATCACAGCCACAGATGTGCACACGTCGGAAGCGAATTTCTGAAAAATCAGCGAAACTTCGCCGTTGGTATGCCCATTTTTATCCCCCATTAGTGCTAATTTAAATTTATTTATCCTGGTTGCTGCTCCACCCTCTGCCAATCTGGGGAGAGCCGAAACTGGCTCCATGCTTCCTCCGAGACATGGGCAGTAGCCAGCCACTTCTTTTCACCTGACAGGGGAAGCTTCACCGGTAGGACATAGCACGTGGGAGGATCACGCTATTCCAACGAGTTCCCCTCCCTCCGAACAGGTGCCCCTAATGACCAGAGGAGGCACCACTTCAGCGACCAGGATATTGCATGTTTTGGTGTGGGGTTCCTATATGAAGGAAACCCCCAGGGGGCACGGGGAGAACATGCTAACTCCACACAGAAAGGCCCTTTTGACAACCCCACCCGGTGGGCACTCGAGGACATGCGGACGGGCACGCACTCCTTCAGCGCTCAAAGCGTCCCAGGTGGGAATCGAACCCAGGACCCTCTAGCTGTGAGGCGACAGCGCTTACCACTGCGCCACCATGCCCTCTCGTCGCTTGACCCTTTTGAATGCTCGACATCTTTAGCGATAGATAAAAGTGTCTCTCGACACTTTTCTTTGGTATGGCGTACTTGGAGAATGTTGTTACGTATTTACATATTTTGTCGCAAAATGTGATTGGCTAGAGAGAGAATTCCGTCAGTGTAGCAGTGTCTGACAGCCAGCCTGCCCAGCCAGCAGCTGCCTTTCCCCGGGGGGAAACTGATCGAGCTCGCTGCAGGTGGAGTGGAGGTCCGTAGGAGCGGAACGATTCTCTGAAAAGAAAAGCGAGCCGTTGTCTGTCAAAACCAAGGCGGGGAGTTGGGCTCGGGGGGGAAGAGGTTTTCACACTGATTTGGACTCAGAGGAAGGTCAAAACCGGTCCTCCTCGGAGTGAAGTCGAGGGAGAGACGCTGTTGCTGGGAGAAGGGGGGCTGGAGGGGCCGGGTCGCGGTTACCATGGAGACGACTGAAACGTTTTGCCGAAGTATAAATGAAAAATGTCGTGCAACTCTTTTATTTCTGTGGAGCGACACGTATCAAAAATGACGAGCGCCCTACGGTAAATCAACCTTAAGACTAAGTCAATGTCTGCGTCACGTGACTGAGGAGACAGTGTAAAGCAGCACATGTGACTAAGCCTCTGAAGCAGCATCCAGAACACCCACAGAGACAACATCCTGATGCACAATCGGCAATCGTCTATTTGGGGCTTTGCAGTGGCAGTTTGACCCAGAAAAAGAAACTCGGATGCACGGGATGATGACATGTTAAGCCTACAGCCTCCTACATAACACCATCTCTCCGCAGTGACGGTAATGCTAAGTGATGCAAGCTTTTTTAAATATAGCCCCTTCAAAAAGCTAGTCGAGGAGAGAGGCTGTTCACATTCACCGCAACTCGCTTTCTTAAGCCGGAGTCTGGATTTTTAAGTCCCACTCCCTCCCGAGTTTAAAAAAAAATACCTCATCTAATTTCACTACAGATTTCAAAATCCTTTACCTCTATCAATAACTACCAATTTGGGCTTAAAATTTGCCAACACATCCATCCTCATTGCATGCTACTCTGAAAGCATGTAGGGGGGGAATTAATGATAACAGCCTTATTTCTCACTGTGACAACTTTATGGCACACCCCCAGGTCTGAGCTATCCCTATGGCGCGCTAATAGCCTGCGGGACCACACAGTCACGTATTTGCCGGAGGAAATTAAATATGGCTTCTCCGTGGACTCTCGTTTTTATTCAAATGGGAGACTATTGGATAGAGGAGAGCAAGGTCTCATGCATTCAAATCATTGATTTCTTTCTCTAAGCCTGTCCCCTCTGTTCACCTCTCGTTCTCCTTTCTCTCACACACATTTAAAATCTAAAACAAACCAAATTACCCTTTTTTATTTCACATTTGTTCCAACTTTTTCACAAAGTTAATGCATAATATTCCCTACTCAAATAAAAGGAAAAAGAGTCTGAGTAGCATGCATAAATATGGCTTCTCTTTGGACGCGTTTCAGAAGAATGAGAGAATGTTCTCAATTGTCATAGCCACTTATGCGAGACAATTACACTCATGCTGTGACTGTCACTTGAAGGATCATATTTATGAAAGGACGTGTCTCTTGTTCATCTAAATAGCCATAACACGGGATGAGGAGTAACTGTGCAATTATAAGCAGACACTGTTTCCAACTCAGATAAGCAAGTCGTTCACAGACGATGCAGCTCTCTCATATTAAATACGTTTTCTGTGCCGTCTCCAGAACTTCATGAGTGACACCGTTAAAGAATCGGAAACCCAATCAAACTTTGCCGTGTGAAATGGAATGTTCTCTGGTGGGTATAGCAAATTGGCAGCAAGTTCAAACTGGAATTCTAAACTGAAAAGCTCCCTGTTCCAAAAATTAAATCAATTACAGGGAGAGAAGAAAAGAGCGTCTTGGTATAAACACCAACGCCTTTTGCACACCTGTGTCATACTGTATAACTTCTCCATTTCAAGTCCATGTTAACGACTGCTCCTGTGTTGTGGCACTTTGTAGCTTTGGTGCTGCTTCCCTGATCATTGTGTGTTGACCTTGGCTCAAAGAAAATTGGTTACTGGTTGATTTTTCTCTCCTTGGGGCAATAAGAAAGATTTGCCCCTGTAGCAGAAAATGAATACGAAAGACTCGACAAACAATGACTTCACCAGATGCTGAGATTTCTGTATTTCAAAACTAACTTTCCTCAATGAGTTGGGAGGAGTGAGGAGGCGGGATCTGAACCAGAGACTTGTGTAGGAGAAGAAAGAAAGATTCTATCGATGTCGCAATTCCTACTTGGCAATAGAGGTGGAGAAAGATCACAGATTACTGTACCTCATGCTTATTTAAATCAGAAGTATTTTTGTTTGCTCTGAGCTGGGGCCTACAGGTTGTTGTGCTACAATATTATGACTAATTCAGGCTCTTAGTTGTAAATGTATTATGATGATTATTATCTGATGGGTATGATGAGTGCATCAATATGAAGAAATTGTCTATATGTTTCTTAAATTGCAGTGGGGCACTGGGAGTGTGAGGTGGTCTGTGAGCTGAAAACCCTCACTTTTCAAAGTGCATCAATACTTTACAGTGAATTTTATTTAGATATTTAGATATTCTAAAGGAAACATCTCATCTGACTTTCATGAGTCTCTTTCTGTCTACAGTTTGAGGCTATGACAGAGGTAAAATACTACACTGAGGTATAGAGCCATTTCATCAAATGTTGAAATGGAGAAAGTGAGGAATGGAGAACCAAGATCAATATATCGACTCAGACAGCCATCAATAATGAAACTAACAAAATTAATAAAAAAGATTTGGTAGAGGAAAAACAGCAAAAACCTTTTATATTGTTGTATTATTTAGCTCAATGCAAGATCGATCTGACAGTCTGTACGTACATCCGTCCTTCTATCTATCTATCTATCTATCTATCTATCTATCTATCTATCTATCTATCTAGCTATCTAGCTATCTATCTATCTATCATCCATCCATCCATCCAACTGAACACACTATCCTACTGTATCTGTTCCCATGTTGCTTACATACAATACTTGATGAGCCTTTCAAGAGTAACAGTCAGACAGATTCTGTATCTGCTGCTTTCCTTGATGAATCCCAAAGGTAAGTAGATATACACTAAGGTAAGTACTTAGTGTAGATATGCACCTTTCTGAGTCCATTGACATGTTTTAAGATGACACAATCACTTTCAGACAATAAGTGCTGCAGTGCACTGCTGCATTTTAAATGAGCGCTGTGTCATTCTGTGACCGTGTGACCGAGCAGGTGGCCATCATACTTCTAGCCTGGTAAACCATCCTGGTGATGTGAACTCACATTCTGTTCTGTTCTGTGGATCAGTCTGGCCTCCCGCCCGCCTCCAGCCATTTCCAGAAATTACAAAGTGCACGGGCCAATCAGAGACCTGCCTCGTAATTGACAATGTAACTGTCCAATCAGGGATGCGGCTGGCAAAACAGTATGGTGGCTCCAGAAGCAAAGAGTGGTAATGTTTACGTTAATAGAGTAAACACAGCCATAAGTGCAGTTATTGCAGAAATAGACCCAATAACAACAATTAAACAAGAACAAGAGCATGCACCAGTATTTTCATGGCAGAAAAGACATTTTCGGCATTCTTCTGAGCAGATTTAGACCGGATTTGGCGATGCTGATTGGCTGAAGGAGTTGTCTTTCAAGGCTGAAACAGATCTGTTTCAGCCCTAGACTATGCTGAGGAAAGCCTAGGGCTGAAATGCGTCTGTTTGTTTGCTGCTGTGGATCATTAAAAAAGTGATATATACTTATTTGTGAGTGCTGATGACTTAATCTGTTATTCATGAGGCTATCGCTGTATTTAAGATGAGAAAGCATGAAATTATCTCCAGTGTATTGCTTAGCTTTAAGGCAGGTTGATCATTTAAACACGGCATTGACAAGTCAAAACTAGAGAGTAGGATCATTCACACCAACCACGACATCTGTGACTTAAAACAAATGTGGGCCAGGGGCGTAAAGTGGGGCAATGTGGGGGGCCCAGGCCCCCGTGCTTGGATCACACCATTTTGATGTCAACTACACACCTGTAAGGTTTTGTGACTGCATATTGCACGGTTGTGATGCTATCGCGTTCACAAAATCTGTCCACAGACAGACTGTTGGAAGGAAGTTGGAAGGAAGTGGTGCAGGTTTTGCAGGTCAGACCGTGCTTCTTGCGTCTGTATGCTTGCGCTTGTGTGTGTGTGTGTGTGTGTGTGTGTGTGTGTGTGTGTGTGTGTGTGTGTGTGTGTGTGTGTGTGTGTACTTACCAAGGGCAGGCTCGGCACAGTCTTTATACTGCTCAGGAGTGCAGAATGGAGCATCACCTACAGTATGAATAGTTTGGGGAAAACAGAGGCAGAGAGGAAAATTCAGTGGATGGTTTAAACAGGACAAGTGTGTTAGATTTAGTGGCATCTAGCTGTGAGGTTGCAGATTGCAGCCAACTAAAAGGAGTACCATGTAGGAGAACCTATGGTGGCTGCGAAAAACGTGAAAGGCCAATGTTTGGTTTGTCCATTCTGGGCTACTGTAGAAATATGGCGGTGCAACATTTCAGGCTCCGTGGAAGAGTACCTGCTCCCTCTGTAGATATAAAGGGCTCATTCTAAGGTAACGTAAACACGACGATTCTTATTATCAGCCGATACACTAATTAAAAAATATTTATGAATATTATATTCCATTTCTGTCAAGTCTGTTCCGCTAGAGGCAATTCAATTCTACACACTGGACCTTTTAGTGCTGAATTTCTAACAAGAATCTAAAAACAACTCAAAACAGCTCCATCACTGCAGAACCCTTCCAGGAACTTAGAGCTTTTTTTTCTCCTTCCCTGAAAAGGGCAACATGTCCATCTTCTTTGTGAGGTGAGATGTCTTTTCTGCCAGTAAACAGCAGACAGACAATCCCACTACTTGTTTTATATGCCAGCACCTAATCCAGTATTGACCTCTCAAATCAATACTAGACCTCTCAATACTTTTTTAATCTCACATAGATAGTGCAACCTTGCTCAAAACTTTTCCTTGATTAAATGCATCCGTCACCATGTCTATTTTTTTTTTTCCATCTTGATTTTTTGATGAAGTAGGAGGAGCCGCGGTGCCTACCGGGCATGTGCACCATCCTGCAGTTGCAGTTCTCCACGATGTAGCGCGTCTCGCAGTCGATCCTGCAGGCCGTCACACTGTAGACCTCGAAGAAGCCCGACTCCAGAGCCCTGAACTCGCACTCTCCCCACGGGGGAGGCAGGTAGGTCAGCTGCAGGAGGGAGAAGAGACATGGGGTCACCGGGGGCCCGGAGATGAGTTCAGACAAAACTAGGATGCAGATGGACTGTCTCTCCATGTGTCCGGTCCAAAACGTGGAGAGATCGTGTGTACTGCTCTCTGTCCAGAAGGCCTTCCCTCACCTCTGAAACGCAGCCAGCTCAGAGATGCAGCAAAACAGAGCTTACAACAAACCAGGCGGGGTAGAATACATTCCAATGATAAGCAGACTTTGGCTGCAAAAACACCCAGCTTTGGGGACAGAAAAACTCCAAATGCCACCTCCCTCCCCTCGCCCCTGTGGCTCCCGTGGACGCGGACAGCAGAATGGGATGAGGGACACCAGGACGAACTGTGTGAAGGCCCATCTGCTCCCCAACACAGGCAGCACGCTCCAGCCGCGCACAAGCGGTATCCATCACCAGCCACCCTCTGTTCCCGAGTTGCATTCATTGTCATTACAGTGCATCCTGGGAGAAGCGGCTCCCTCTGCCAAAATAGCCATTTTTCTTTGGATCAAGCTAAGACCCAACATCCTGCCAGGTGAAATCTGGCCCCAGCATGCTTGTTAGCAGCGACAGAATTTGAAACAGTGCCCCCTCCTATAAGGACGATGTTCTGCCCCACGCTCCTGGGGAGTTTGATGCGGTGCATATGCAGATATAATCACGTCAACTACAACCGCTAAGATATAAAATTCAAATGCAATCCAAACAGCGATCTAGCCTGCTGAATATTTCACCATCCCCAAAGCCTCTGGCCATGTCTGGGTATATAACGTCTCCTGTGGTAATTAAACACGCCCTCACCCATGCCAGCGGCAAGTGTGAGGGATGGATGCAGACTTCCAGACACTATTAATTTTAATGGGGGACTAAGAAAGGTGCGCCTCAGCAAAGCGTAACCTTTCCAAGCACCTTCACACCTCAGCTCGTCTACACTCACGGCCTAATTACAGTTGGCTCTGACTGATTCAAGATGTGATTATTTCTGCGTAATCAGATGATGCCCGATGTCACCTGTCGCCGCGGCGACACCTGCTGATCACATTATGGTCTATCTAATAACAGCCCAGGCCTGTGCCCCGCCCATCAGCTTATTAATCAATGTTTAATTCCCCTGTTATGCTGGGGCAATGTTGTAATGAGGTTATATAACTTGGTCAGCAACATTGTTGTAAAAGTTGGGTGTTTGAGTTCTGGCTGGGTTTTAATTAGACTGAAGAATTGGTTGGACGGGCTGAAATGCAAATTGTGGGCTTGAACTAAAGCACAACACCACACTGGCGAGCCACATCTCGCAGATGGTGCCCTCCACTGTTGGGTTCTGTTTTTCTGGCCTGCAGAAAGAAGGCCCGTTTCACCTTGGGCTCAGCACCTGCCCGTGTTGGCTTTGGATCTGCATGCTTGGTTCTTCACATAATTTTCTTTTTCCGGCCTGACGGCACAGTGCCGAGCTGAAGCACACAGGCCACGGCCCGACACTAGAGGCACCGAGGGACTAATGCTCCCGGGGAAAAATCATTTTCACAGGCAAGGGACCGCAGTGCCCTTTCAGCCTCGGTCAAAAGCTCACTGAAGGGCAATTTCTGTGTCTGGACGGTTAAAAGCTGAAATTGCCTGTGTGCGTGCGTGCGTGTACTGTATGTGTGTGTGTGTGTGTGTGTGTGTGTGTGTGTGTGTGTGTGTGTGTGTGTGTGTGTGTGTGTGTGTGTGTGTGTGTGTGTGTGTGTGTGTGTGTGTGTGTGTGTGTGTGCGCGCGCACATGTACTGTGCTCACAATTCATTTGATGGACAGGCTTTAATATAAGCCCATTGATATGAACCAAAATGAGTTCATAAACTCACCACAAGTATTCTTCTCCATAAGCTCCTCCCCAAATCTCAGTCCCAGATAAAGCCAACCTACTCCACTCCACCGCATCATTATCACCATCGCTTTAAAGACATTTTTGAAAATGCCGTCAGGGTTCTTCCAGAAGTTAGGAGACATCTCACTGCCTTCTGGTACTGATACAAAGTGCAGTTCTGCATTAATTAGCTGGAGCTACATCTGCTGTTTCCCACCGTGGCGGCCTGTGGAGAGGGGCAGTGTTGTCGCAGCACGGCAGCAGAGGAGACCCTACAGTATGTTCGCACTGCCAGTCACAGGACCATCCTGACGAGATGAGCAGAGACGCTCAATACCCAGGAGGTCTGACCTGACCATCTCTGGATAGAAGGCCTCCAGAGAGTTCTTCTCCTCTCTCCTGCTTACCACCGAGGTGCTTCTCTCCATCTTGGCTTCACACTGAGCTTCATATTGAGGCGAGGTTCCAACCAAATGTTATTACCTAGTCTGATAAGTTTTTTTGTCGAAGTGAAGCTTGTTTCTACATTTTAAAAATGAACTTCACTAAATGCACCAATTTTGCCACCATTCTGAGAAACCTCCTCTTTTTCCACGGTCTTTGTCAGCCTACAGTATGGTTGCAATAGGAGAACTCTCATTGATATGCGGAAGACAGAGGCCATTTTAAAAATTAGGGGACTATGCATTAATCTTGACAGAAATCTGTCTGCTCAGACAAGGGCAATCAGGCCAACTCCCAATGGAGAGCCAGACAATGATTTTCTAGAGCTGAAGAAAAAGAGGCCAGATATGGAGGAGGGAGGAAGGAGATGAGAGAAGACAGGCAGAGACAAAGACAAAATGACACTGTAGATAAGGAGAACAGAATAGAGATGGAGAAACAATGAGACCAAAGGAGAGAACTACAGTAGTAACTTTGGCTGAATACATTGATAACTGTTCGGGCTCAGAGGAGTGGGTTTATAGAGACATCCAGCATGCCAGAGTCCAGGCGCCTCCACTGAGGCTTGTTCACCTGCAGGCAGGGCAGAAAGGAGAACGCGGAATAACAACCTTGTGAAGTGTCCAGCATCCCCGTGTGGCGGTGAGGAGGCTATTTGCATCAAATACAGTACAGTCACAGGTGCCGGGGTACTTGAGCTGACCTTGCGTGGTGGAAGAGAGCTTTGAGGTGATTGAGTATGGATGAGTCAGGGCGAAGCATCTCTCTGCCCAAGCAAGGTCACGCCCGCTGACAGAGAGGAAGCTATCATGTCAGTCAGCATCTCCTAAGAGACGACTGAAGGGGGGGGGGATACACACTCTAACACACGCACACACTTCCCCATCCCCATCATGCCTGTAATGAAAAGTTATTTATCACAGAGGTCTCTCTCTCTCTCTCTCTCTCTCTCTCTCTCAGTACAAGAGCCGCAAGGAGGGAGAATGATGAAAGGAAAGCTATTAAGTGTGCATGAGGAAAGGTGAGGGACACCTACCCTCTGCTCCTGTGTGGCGACAAACGTCTGGAAGCCAGGGGCCACGCCGAAGCCCAGCTCATGGACGAAAGGGGGCTCCGCCTGGCTGTGGATCTGCACGCGCACACCCGCCTCGAAGGCTGTATCCTCTGAAAGAGACACAGACAGAGCAGTCTGCTGACTTATTCTGCCACGAAACACACAGAAATCTCCAGAATATTGTGCATCTTTGGCTTATTGACTGTTCGGATGAATAGAAAAGGGAATAGAATAACGAAAAATGCTGTTTGCACCCAAACAGATGCTGTTCACCGACACGCTGTTTTGAAACTAAAGTCCCTGTTTTATTTGAAACCATCTTTGGTCGATCATTTCGGGGCTTTGTGAGTCAAAGCAGAGGGCTTTCATGATTGTCTTTCTAATCATCACACTGCTTTCAGAGGAGGACGGGCCAGTCGTCTCGACATCAAACAGCTATTGAAGTAGAGATTCCAATGACCCAACACTGACACTAGAGGGAAGGACTTCTATCTGTTCAAGCACTCGTACGCTTGTTCACAAACATACATACAAGATGCTACAATCTGAGATGAAACGGCCAGACACACCTTCATGTGTGTCAGTGTGGCATAAACAGCCACTCACTCACTCACACACACATACAGTACATGTTTGTTGTACTATACTTGTGAGGACATTCCATTGACTACATCAATTCCTATTTGTGAAACATAACCCTCACCACCTCATCCTAATTCTAGTATGAATCCTAAAGGCGAGTCCTAATGCTAAAGCAGCACCTTGTAGTAGAGGACCGACACAATCTTCTCACACATTTTCTCACTTGAGGATTTTCTTCGCCTTTCAATCCTTGCAAGAACATGGTCCTCACAAGGATAGAAATACTCTCTCTCTCTCTCTCTCTCTCTCTCTCTCTCTCTCTCTCACACACATACACACACACACACACACACACACATACACACACACACACACACACACACACACACACACACACACACACAGACACCCGCGCATGCATGCACACGCACACACACTTTTTCACCCTCTCTCTCCTTCATACAGCTGAGTGCTCGGACGGGAACTAACAGAGCCACGAGCTAACATTTATGGGAAAGGAGAGAGCAGCCTTTATAGAAATCAATAATTTTCTCTCTCCATGTCCTCACTTTCAACTGGCAGCGTACTCCTGCCTGCCAGCCAGCCAGCCAGCCAGCCAGCCTGCCAGCCAGTCTGCCAGCCAGGTTGCCAGCCAGTCTGCCTGCCAGGCTACCAGCCAGCCAGCCAGTCTGCCAGCCAGCCTGCCTGCAAGCCAGCCTGCCCGCCCGCCTGATACCTCGGGGCGCACTGGAACCATGGCATCAGTGCCTTTCAGATCTGTCTCTCAGAAACACAGAAGCCATGCACACACACCCACACACACACACACACACACACACACCCACACAGACACACACACACACACACATACACACCCCACACACACACACAGACACACGGACACACACACAGACACACACGCGCGCGCACACACACACACACACACACACACACACACACACACACACACACCACAGACACACGCACACACACATGCGCACACACACACACACACACACACACACACACACACACACACACACACACACACACACACACACACACAGACACACACACACACACACACACACACACACACACATGCAGCTACCGCCCAACACTCATCAATCAAACACCCGCAATGCCAAATGCAATATGGCAACATCTGGGATGAATACGCACTAAGAATCAGATAGAGGGTTGAAACATGTGCCGGGTGGAGGATGTGTGAAGTGGTGTTTATGGGTGGAAAGACAGAGTGTGTACTGTATCTTTATGTGTGTATGTGTGGGAGAGATAATGAGGGTGGTGGGGCCAGCCTCGCTGGTGCCCGGCAGGCTCGCCAATGTCAGCACGAGCCACCGTGCTGACATTGAGGATGAATTTGGCTTGAGGTGTTGTCTGGGTGGGTATGTGTGTGTGAAGAGGAGAGAGGGTTGGATCTGTCCAGTTCTCTGTCCAATACCATTAGAATATGTGGCTCACTGTCTTGTCATGCTACATCTTTGTATGAATTTGGCACAATAGATGATTGGATTGGCGCCATTATTTTTGTTTTTTAGAAAAAGTGGAAGAAAAAATGCATGAGAAACATTTCCACAAGGTTCTAAATGTTGCCCAGCGTAGTCTAGCGCTAACTTTTCAAACCCGCATGGGTGTCACAACTCCAGTTTGATTCACCAGAGGGCGCCAAACTGGACTTCCAATTACCATATACCAGATATAGTGTACTGTATGTTGCCCCAGTTACTTGGTGCTTGCAATTGGAGTCTGTCTTGTGCACTTATCTGTTGTTGTCAGTAAAGTATGTTTATCTGCCTCTCTGTATCCTGTACCTGTCTCCCTGCCTGCCTGCTGGAATAAATCAGCATTGTTCACTCCTAACTATCTCTGCTTCTGCTCTCTTGCGTACTGGTTGCTTGTTGCTTCTGCTCTCTTGCGTACTGGTTGCTTGCCTGACAATGCGGTCTGACAGAACAATGTGTCATTTGACAGAAAGTGTTTTCACAGTAAACACAGGTGCAACCAAAGCATTAATGAGGGGTTCCAACTTCCAATCTATTTAGGTATTCCAGGGCGGGGGCCCTCATTAATGTTTTGGTTGCACCTGTGTTTACCCTGCATTTTAGACAGAAAATGGCTGCTGTGAAAATGGCCCATTCATTTATCTTATCATTTAGAATAATTTATTTAATTCAACTTAATCCAAAATCAACAGGTTTGAAAATGTCATGGTCTGGGATTTTATGCTTAAAACAATAGCATGATCAAAATAATACTGAGACCTGGTTTTAACGCTCACTTGTGATTCATATTAAGTTCATTTACAGTTGGTACATATTAAGAAGGAACATTTTCAATGCTTCTTTAATTGTAAAAAAAAAAAACATGCACAGGAACATAATTATAACACACGACCTGTCCGTCGGCCATGCAGGCTACACTGGTACGGCCTATTGCAGTTAGGGTTACACATTACAATGCAGAGAAATGCTCAGGACAGGAAACAGTGGCCATCTAATGGTACTCAAGCAGCCCCTTCTCACTCGACTCAAGACCGTTATCACAAAGAACAACAAGAAGACATTGCAGATGACTATCTCCTACTGACAGCGAGAAAGAGAATTTGTGTTTGTCTGTGTGCACATAATCTGTATCTGTGAGATAATGAGAAAGTGTGTGTGTGTGTGTGTGTGTGTGTGTGTGTGTGTGTGTGTGTGTGTGTGTGTGTGTGTGTGTGTGTGTGTGTGTGTGTGTGTGTGTGTGTGTGTGTGTGTGAGAGAGAGAGTGAGAGAGAGAGATTGGATCGACAATCGTCTCTTAAAATAGATGCGTTGCTCCCGCAGTTTGCATGCGGGACATCCGCTCATTCGACCAATCACCTGCCTGGGTTATGTTTACATGTGCCGTGATTGGTCGAATGCCATTGAACTTCCTTCCGGTCTGCCTCTGGCCAAACTCTAATGGGAAGATTGTAGAAGAGATAGTCTGGCTTGACAGGGCATGCTGTGCTTGTTTGTGCTGGAGTCAGTTCAGCACTCCTTAGCAAGATAAGAGCTAGCCTGATATCAGACTGAATTGTCAACACTCCATTTCCATCTTCAGGCTGACATTGCCCTCCACTCTAACCGATTTCTGTGGGAGACGGGGATTCAATTTGATTTCCCTAACCAATCAGAGACCAACGTATCCACGTTAGTCCTGCCTGTTCCCTAACCAATCAGAGACCAACGTATCCACGTTAGTCCTGCCTGTTCCCTAACCAATCAGAGACCAACGTATCCACGTTAGTCCTGCCTGTTCCCTAACCAATCAGAGACCAACGTATCCACGTTAGTCCTGCCTGTTCCCTAACCAATCAGAGACCAACGTATCCACGTTAGTCCTGCCTGTTCCCTAACCAATCAGAGACCAACGTATCCATGTTAGTCCTGCCTGTTCCCTAACCAATCAGAGACCAACGTATCCATGTTAGTCCTGCCTGTTCCCTAACCAATCAGAGACCAACGTATCCACGTTAGTCCTGCCTGTTCCCTAACCAATCAGAGACCAACGTATCCACGTTAGTCCTGCCTGTTCCCTAACCAATCAGAGACCAACGTATCCACGTTAGTCCTGCCTGTTCCCTAACCAATCAGAGACCAACGTATCCACGTTAGTCCTGCCTGTTCCCTAACCAATCAGAGACCAACGTATCCACGTTAGTCCTGCCTGTTCCCTAACCAATCAGAGACCAACGTATCCACGTTAGTCCTGCCTGTTCCCTAACCAATCAGAGACCAACGTATCCACGTTAGTCCTGCCTGTGGCGCTGATCGGCTAATCGTTAGTCCCATCCGCCATTGGAACGATCATTTTTCAACAGGGAAACCGCTGTTTCATGTCAGGATGCCAGACCAGATCAGTGAACTCGGTGGAGGGGGCGGATTCTAAGGTCTGGACCCAGGCAAATGAGAGGATCATGGTTAAGCATGTCTGACCATGGTATTATACTTTAAAAGTTTTATAGTATCGTCTGCCGCAGACACTTAATATTCTGTTCATATACTCAAATTTGATTGTACCGTTTGACCTCAGATAGTTTGAAAGATTTGGAGATTTCATCACCACTATCATCCTTATCACAGACTCTTGAAAGACTTGACTTGACGATTAAGCAGAATAAGTGAGGCAAAGTAAATTGACTATGCTATCTGCCACAGCCATCAGAGCTTCGACCTCGCCTGTTACTGCTTTGTATTTTTATGAGCCACTATAAATTCTGGTGCTATTCTGATTCCACCTGCTTTATTTCAAGCCATCTCTTGCTGTAGGAAAACATGAGGCAGAATAGATACAGTCAATGTCTCGTCATAAACGCTGGGGTAGCTGGCTGGGGGCGTGGTCAGGGTGGGGTAAATCCTCCCGTTCTCCCCATTCAGCATAGTTAGCAGTTAGCTGCTAGCCCAGCCCAGGAAGACAGGATCGGTGATTCAACCACCGCAGTAAATGCACATCTGAACAGACGTCTATGTACCTGCTCTAGAAGCCCCAATCCTGTAGTGTAGACCCGCAGCACCGTCCTTTGGTGAGTCAGCCCATTGAGATATATGGGGGGGTTTTACAGTGATGATGAGTAAACAAGGACACCCAAGGACAAATCTGCAGATTCTATTATGTATGCTGTGTTAAGTGGAACTTATTCTGATGCGTTTTGTTATTAAACAACATCAAAATAGTCGAGGATCTGTGGTAAAAGAGGAGATTGATCTGTGTGTGTGTGTGTGTGTGTGTGTGTGTGTGTGTGTGTGTGTGTGTGTGTGTGTGTGTGTGTGTGTGTGTGTGTGTGTGTGTGTGTGTGTGTAGCTAGCTGCATGTGTGTGCAATCAATTAAGTTTGTTGGAGGGTTTCAATTGGAGGACAGCCTTCTGAACACATCTCTATGGAGCATTCAGCCATCCTCTCCACACACACGACAAAACCAACCATGTGTGTCAATAACAACACTGTAGCTCCAGACTCCCTCTCCTCCTCCTCCTCCCCCATCCATCCCCCATCTCTCCCGCTTCTCTTGCGTTCGGCCCTGCGACACCAGATCCCCACACTTCTTCATGCAGCGCGCGGATCTCATCTGTTTGGCGAGGTGAAGCATGGTTGCATGTCGGAATATGTAATAAGGACAGGACACGCTTGTATCTACGCTCTCCATGTCGCTGCGCCCCCTCAATGCTTCTGCTTTTCTGGAATTGCTTACTTGAAAGGGATTTTGTGTGTAGGCGATTTTGCATAGCTTTGAAGCTGCACTAAGCAAGATTGTGAAAATGTACATAAAAATATGTTAAAAAAACACACTCAACTCACGATGATAGCCTACTGGGTGCTGCATTCTTAAAGTAGTTGATAATGAGATGAGTGGCAATTTCACAAGGCGAAGAAGAAGGGTGTCGTCCTGTCTGAAACGTCCGTGTGGCATTAAAAAAGTCCATTTGGAGTGCTGTCCTCTTTCTTTTTCATAATAGAAATATGCCCATCTCATCAGCGTAAATCACAAAGTGGGCTGCAACACAGACGTGTGTCCCATATCCTCACTAGTTGAGATGCTGCACTGCCCAAAGTTTTATTACAGTCATTTTGGTGTCAGGTGGGGACACTAGCAAGAAGCCTCCTTGGTGTATATGAAGTGGTGAATGATTAGCTCATATACAAAACTGTCCCCTAACCAGTAGATGTTCATCAGCCACTAGTCACATCACCTTCAGGCCCTTTCCGATACCAAGTGACAACAGCAGCACTGCCATTGTCAGCACTACCATCATTTCCATTGGCTTGCGGCGTGCAGAGTGCAAAGTGCAAGTTCAACTAGAACGGACTTCGAGCACTGCGCGCTGTGATGTATACCCGTCTGTGATGTATACCCGTTGCCATAGACACTGGGTCAAATGTGTGTTGAACGCAGCGGCGAGGGCAGCGCAAAACGCGCTGTATCTAAAAGGGCCTTTACAGGATTTCTGTATATTGAAGTCCTTAAAATGCAAACAGTTACCTCTTGCTGCCAATTGGGGTCAGCGCATGAAATTGCCTCGTGCCGTTTCAATAAAAGGAGGCCGAGGCTGAAGCACACACAGGCTAAAGCGACAGACCAGCACACAGTGAGCAAACACTGCACATCGACATAGTGCAAAAAGAAAAGAAAGAAATTACGTTCAATTTCGTGTTGCTGAACAAATGCGTGTCAGTCTTCACTTGTCTGCATCATTTGGGAGGTGAGAACATGGCGAGCTGACAGAATCAGAAGTTGCCAATACAGAAAGCTGAGACTGCTGCTGAGTTGTGTGTGTTTACCTACGAACTAGTTGTACATCCAATAAAGTAAATTGGAAAGTAATTTACTTTGGAAAGTACATTTGTTTCAAGGTTAAATAACTCTTCACCTGCTTTGCATCACGCCTCCACTCACCCGCGAGCTGGTGAGCAGGTAATTAGTTGCGTGGGAATTCTATGAAATGCCAGTCTTTCAAGTTTGGTTTCTGATGTCGCCTACATGAACGTTGAATTGCTCCAAAACAAAACTCTCTGATGTGCATGATCAAAAAGTTTGTCTCAGATTGAAGAAGAAATTAAACTTGAATGTCAGCAGAGCAAGATTAACCCTAACCCACAGGCTGAAATGTGTTTGAAAGGGTTTACTCTCTACTGCAAACATAGAGACCCCCAACTTTGTCAAGAAAAATTAAAAAGAAAACAATAATAATGATAATAATAATAATAATAATAATAATAATAATAATAATAATAATAATAATAATTTCATGCGACCCCATTTGAATTCCAGGTGACCCCAAGGTTGGGAACCAGAACCACTAGTGTAAACAGTGTACTGTACTTAAGGGTTGTCACAATACTATAATTTCTAACTTTGAGAGAGACAGAGAGAGAGAGAGGGAGAGAGAGAGAGAGAGTGTGTGTGTGTGTGTGTGTGTGTGTGTGTGTGTGTGTGTGTTTGTGTGTGTGATTGGAGCCCAGAGAGGCCAACATGCTTTCATCAGATATGGCAGCAGGCATCTGGAGTGGCGGGTGTTACACCCCTCCAGCTGTGGTACAAATAGTTGCCATCCAGCTAATGGAAGTAAAGGGAAGACATGTGGTCCAACTTGGGGGCAAAAAAAAAGGTCTGAGAAAATCTCCCAGGCAGCATTTAGGAGGGACACAAACCATTTATTATTTGCACCGCTGAGCAATCAGTTTGGTCAGCATCGCTGTGAGGGGAAAGCTGAGTTTCTAGGCAACATGCTATCTATTTTCTCCCAACACTCAACTGGTTCATTTCTCATCTCACTGGATTTTTTTTTTTTTTTTTGTCCATCATGATAAACTGAGGAGGAGAATCTCCAGAGAGATGAGAATCTCTTTCTGGTCTCATTGATCAAGGTGAGAAATCCAAATAAATAAAAACTTCTACATCAAGTTGGGCTGTGTGTTGATCTACAGCAGGAACTCCCATGGATGTAACTCCTGCTCTAAAAAATATATATCCAGGAAGAGATGGCAGGAAGCCAGTGTAACATGTCTGCATGCTGCACTAAGCTCCCAGGACAGAGCCTCGGTCCTCAGAGAATCCCTTCTGACTGCTTGCCTTTAGATGTCGGCCACAGGAGGAGGAGGAGAAGCTGTGGAGTCCTGAGGGAGGACAGATAATGGGTGGGTGAAGACGGCAGATAGTCCTTATACTGTATGTATCCATTATGTCTGTACAGTGCAGAGAGTCCTTATACTGTATGTATCCATTATGTCTGTACAGTGCAGAGAGTCCTTATACTGTATGTATCCATTATGTCTGTACAGTGCAGAGAGTCCTTATACTGTATGTATCCATTATGTCTGTACAGTGCAGATAGTCCTTATACTGTATGTATCCATTATGTCTGTACAGTGCAGATAGTCCTTATACTGTATGTATCCATTATGTCTGTACAGTGCAGATAGTCCTTATACTGTATGTATCCATTATGTCTGTACAGTGCAGAGAGTCCTTATATGTGTCCATTATGTCTGTACAGTGCAGAGAGTCCTTATATGTGTCCATTATGTCTGTACAGTGCAGAGAGTCCTTATATGTGTCCATTATGTCTGTACAGTGCAGAGAGTCCTTATATGTGTCCATTATGTCTGTACAGTGCAGAGAGTCCTTATATGTGTCCATTATGTCTGTACAGTGCAGAGAGTCCTTATATGTGTCCATTATGTCTGTACAGTGCAGAGAGTCCTTATATGTGTCCATTATGTCTGTACAGTGCAGAGAGTCTTTATACTGTATGTATCCATTATGTCTGTACAGTGCAGAGAGTCTTTATACTGTATGTATCCATTATGTCTGTACAGTGCAGAGAGTCCTTATATGTGTCCATTATGTCTGTACAGTGCAGAGAGTCCTTATATGTGTCCATTATGTCTGTACAGTGCAGAGAGTCCTTATATGTATCCATTATGTCTGTACAGTGCAGAGAGTCCTTATATGTGTCCATTATGTCTGTACAGTGCAGAGAGTCCTTATATGTGTTCATTATGTCTGTACAGTGCAGATAGTCCTTATACTGTATGTATCCATTATGTCTGTACAGTGCAGAGAGTCCTTATATGTGTTCATTATGTCTGTACAGTGCAGAGAGTCTTTATACTGTATGTATCCATTATGTCTGTACAGTGCAGAGAGTCCTTATATGTGTCCATTATGTCTGTACAGTGCAGAGAGTCTTTATACTGTATGTATCCATTATGTCTGTACAGTGCAGAGAGTCCTTATATGTGTCCATTATGTCTGTACAGTGCAGAGAGTCCTTATATGTGTCCATTATGTCTGTACAGTGCAGAGAGTCTTTATACTGTATGTATCCATTATGTCTGTACAGTGCAGAGAGTCTTTATACTGTATGTATCCATTATGTCTGTACAGTGCAGAGAGTCCTTATATGTGTCCATTATGTCTGTACAGTGCAGAGAGTCCTTATGTGTGTCCATTATGTCTGTACAGTGCAGAGAGTCCTTATGTGTGTCCATTATGTCTGTACAGTGCAGAGAGTCCTTATATGTGTCCATTATGTCTGTACAGTGCAGAGAGTCCTTATATGTGTCCATTATGTCTGTACAGTGCAGAGAGTCCTTATATGTGTCCATTATGTCTGTACAGTGCAGAGAGTCCTTATGTGTGTCCATTATGTCTGTACAGTGCAGAGAGTCTTTATACTGTATGTATCCATTATGTCTGTACAGTGCAGAGAGTCCTTATGTGTGTCCATTATGTCTGTACAGTGCAGAGAGTCTTTATACTGTATGTATCCATTACATCTGTACAGTGCAGATAGTCCTTATGTGTGTCCATTATGTCTGTACAGTGCAGAGAGTCCTTATATGTGTCCATTATGTCTGTACAGTGCAGAGAGTCCTTATATGTGTCCATTATGTCTGTACAGTGCAGAGAGTCTTTATACTGTATGTATCCATTATGTCTGTACAGTGCAGAGAGTCCTTATATGTGTCCATTACATCTGTACAGTGCAGATAGTCCTTATGTGTGTCCATTATGTCTGTACAGTGCACAGAGTCCTTATATGTGTCCATTATGTCTGTACAGTGCAGAGAGTCTTTATACTGTATGTATCCATTATGTCTGTACAGTGCAGAGAGTCCTTATATGTGTCCATTACATCTGTACAGTGCAGAGAGTCCTTATATGTGTCCATTATGTCTGTACAGTGCAGAGAGTCTTTATACTGTATGTATCCATTATGTCTGTACAGTGCAGAGAGTCCTTATATGTGTCCATTACATCTGTACAGTGCAGAGAGTCCTTATATGTATCCATTATGTCTGTACAGTGCAGAGAGTCTTTATACTGTATGTATCCATTATGTCTGTACAGTGCAGAGAGTCCTTATGTGTGTCCATTACATCTGTACAGTGCAGAGTCCTTATATGTGTCCATTATGTCTGTACAGTGCAGAGAGTCCTTATATGTGTCCATTATGTCTGTACAGTGCAGAGAGTCTTTATACTGTATGTATCCATTATGTCTGTACAGTGCAGAGAGTCCTTATATGTGTCCATTACATCTGTACAGTGCAGAGAGTCCTTATATGTGTCCATTACATCTGTACAGTGCAGAGAGTCCTTATATGTGTCCATTATGTCTGTACAGTGCAGAGAGTCTTTATACTGTATGTATCCATTATGTCTGTACAGTGCAGAGAGTCCTTATATGTGTTCATTGTCTGTACAGTGCAGAGTCCTTATATGTGTTCATTGTCTGTACAGAGCAGATAGTCCTTGTGTCCATTCTGTCTGTACAGAGCAGAGCCCTTATACAGTATCTGTCCATTATGTCTGTATACAGAGTAGGGCTGTCAATCTCCCTCTATAATCAAATTCGAATTTCAGTGCTTTATACATTTTAATATTCGAATTATATTCGAATATTTTAATTAATTTTTAATTGAATTTAAAAAAAAAAAAAAAAAATTTTTTTTTGGTCTGAGTGAATTGTTGTCTTCTCTTATGTTATGTTCTGATTCTAAATATAGCTGAATCTTTGGGTTTGACCAAGTAAAACTTTTTCTAAGCATTTTACCAAATGTAGATGGAAAAGTGAATGGTGGATGAATATTCAAAATAATATTAGGCTTATCACAAATAGTCCAGCAATGATGTTTATTTAAGAAAACATGTTCCTTGTACAATGTACATATACATTCATTGCATTAGAAAATAGGTCAGATAACCAGAGCTTAGTTAATATTCATCAGTGATGTATTGGTGCTGTCTGAAATGCTAAAATAAAATAATTGATAATAAAAAAAGACACAGCCTTTGTTTGAGCTCCTTATCAATAAACAGTATAGCAGCTTCAACAGTCAACTTCAGTTAACACTCTTTTCTTCAAGTATGTTGTCAGAACTTGTCACTGTTCTAGTGTTCTAAAAAAAAAAAAAAAAAAAAAATATTCGTTTTTAAAAAATAATAATAATCGAATTTCGTTCATAATTATTAAATTCGAATAATATTCGAATATCAAAATTCGTTTCAACAGCCCTAATACAGAGCAGATAATCCTTATATATGTCCTTTATGTCTGTACAGAGCAGAGAGGCCTTACATGTGTTCATTATGTCTGTACAGAGCAGAGAGTCCTTATGTGTTCATTATGTCTGTACAGTGCAGAGAGTCCTTATGTGTTCATTATGTCTGTACAGTGCAGAGAGTCCTTATGTGTTCATTATGTCTGTACAGAGCAGAGTCCTTATGTGTTCATTATGTCTGTACAGAGCAGAGTCCTTATGTGTTCATTATGTCTGTATAGTGCAGAGAGTCCTTATATGTCTATTATGTCTGTATAGTGCAGATAGTCCTTATGTGTCTATTATGTCTGTATAGTGCAGATAGTCCTTATGTGTCTATTATGTCTGTATAGTGCAGAGAGTCCTTATGTGTCTATTATGTCTGTATAGTGCAGATAGTCCTTATGTGTCTATTATGTCTGTATAGTGCAGATAGTCCTTATGTGTCTATTATGTCTGTATAGTGCAGATAGTCCTTATGTGTCTATTATGTCTGTATAGTGCAGATAGTCCTTATGTGTCTATTATGTCTGTATAGTGCAGAGAGTCCTTATGTGTCTATTATGTCTGTATAGTGCAGATAGTCCTTATGTGTCTATTATGTCTGTATAGTGCAGATAGTCCTTATGTGTCTATTATGTCTGTATAGTGCAGATAGTCCTTATGTGTCTATTATGTCTGTATAGTGCAGAGAGTCCTTATGTGTCTATTATGTCTGTATAGTGCAGATAGTCCTTATGTGTCTATTATGTCTGTATAGTGCAGATAGTCCTTATGTGTCTATTATGTCTGTACAGAGCAGAGTCCTTATGTGTTCATTATGTCTGTACAGAGCAGAGTCCTTATGTGTTCATTATGTCTGTATAGTGCAGAGAGTCCTTATGTGTCTATTATGTCTGTATAGTGCAGATAGTCCTTATGTGTCTATTATGTCTGTATAGTGCAGATAGTCCTTATGTGTCTATTATGTCTGTATAGTGCAGAGAGTCCTTATGTGTCTATTATGTCTGTATAGTGCAGATAGTCCTTATGTGTCCATTACATCTGTACAGTGCAGATAGTCCTTATATGTGTCCATTGTGTCTGTACAGTGCAGAGAGTCCTTATGTGTTCATTATGTCTGTACAGTGCAGAGAGTCCTTATGTGTTCATTATGTCTGTACAGAGCAGAGAACCTGGCCCTGAGGAAGCACTGAGCCTCCTGCTAGGGCTGACTCAGCTCGTACTGTGGGATAATTACTCCATGGAGGGATAAACAAGAGGGGCGCCGGGTCCTGCGCCTGCTGGGAGGAGAAGCTGTGCGTGTTGTCAGGGTGGTAGCTCGGGTACTGCCTGCTCAAAAGCAAATCAAAGCATCACAGGCAGGGAGCAGAAAAGGACAGGTACCACGGGCCTGCCACCCACGCCAGAACATGGGCGGGATCGATGGGACGTGGTGGACATAACGTCTGGATGATAGATCTGCTTTACAGCAGAGCCCAGAGTAAATAATGCCCATCTGCTGGGCTACCCAGAGCTTGGCTGGCTGCTCTGGAAACTCCCCTGTCTGCACTTCCACTCCGGTTCAGACGTGAGCCAGCCATTCAATGAGCTTCATTGGGAAACCACTCAGGCAGCCGGCCCTCTAAAAAACACTCAGTCTGAACCGCTAACAAGACCTGTAATACGCACATCGGTATGGGGGAAAATATAAGGCTGTATTTCTTTATCATAAACATAGTGAACCCCCAATGCTCAGAATATCATTTTACTAAAAGCTTAAGACGAGCAAGCAGGTTTTGAAGGGTTTTCGTATAGAATTGAAGTCGACATTTTCTAGGTAGAAGGAATGAGACTCAGGCAGTCACAGTTGGGTGCTCAGCACAGTCACAATTTAGGCATTCAGTTGACGCTGCTACTCAGAGCCACTTAAAACGAATACAACAGCACAATAAGCTTATATAGAGATCCCCAATATGACAAGCAGTGCCTCAAGTGGATTACAAAAGGTGCGGGTGCTCTACAAATCTGTGTGGCGTGTGTGTGTGTGTGTGTGTGTGTGTGTGTGTGTGTGTGTGTGTGTGTGTGTGTGTGTGTGTGTGTGTGTGTGAGAGAGAGAGAGAGAGAGAGAGAGAGAAAGAGAGAGAGAGGGAGAGAGCAAACCTTTGGTATTAAGCTTATTTTCCTGTAAAAAAAAAAGGACAGGAAATTTCAAATAGCAAGCATTCAACTAACAAGGTTTAATAAGATTTCAGCATTTCAAACGTCATCTCCTGTAATTGTGTATGGTTTTGGACAGCTTTCATTTACTTTAAGATTCAATCACAGTTTTTGAGTGTGAGATTGTCACCCAAGTGATGCCGTCATCAGGTGGATACAATAGGCCCTTTTCACGGGGGCCATTTTGTGTCAAAAAGGCAGGGTAACACAGGTGCAAGCAAAACAGTAATGAGGGTTTCCAACTTCCAATCATGGAAGTTCGACACAAAATGGCCCCCGTGAAAAGGGTCTATCTAATGTCCACATTCACAGACACACAGGCTTTAAAGCGCGTCCTCACAAAGTCTGCGAGGGCTTATAAGCCCTATAGGGCTGTCCCACTGTCAAATCGTCAAACGCATGAGGGCTCTCTCACAGACATTTTGAGCCCTTTGAGCACACTTTCCGTAAGTCCGCATTTCTGCAGACTTTGCCTGAGGGAATTACCCACAGTTCAATGTGACGTTAAATACATGCACGGGGTTACTGTGGTTACCAGGGGCATGCCCGGAGGTGTTAAAAATGGTAAAGAATATGGAGGGTGCAACTACAGTAAGTGACAAGAAAAAAATGAAGTTTACATGTACTTTAAGTATAAACACACTGGTGATTCATAACCAGAAGTGCGTAGTTGTTTGTCCTACAATGGCATGATAAGCATTTCCAAATATGCTTTCATCAGATCATCCAACAACATTACTATTTTGTTTAGAAACACCGATGGTGCCTTGGCAGTGAAGAAAGTACTGTAATAAACGTAATAAACGTGAAATAACAAGTCCCAAACCCACAATGGTAGTTAACATGCAGGTTGCAGTTGTTGTTGATGTCGTCAAGGTAACGCGATATGTTGCAAGCTGCTGTTCCATTCCTATTTATACCATTTCGAGCCCAAGTTGCGGCCTCTCGCATTCAATCACTTACCAGCTGACGCCAATCAAGTCCATGAGGGTTCCAGGCTTAGGGCTTAGGGGGGATATTGGGATTACTGAGTCGTTGCTGTGTTCATCACAGCAGTATGAAGTAATGTAAATATTCATGGCCCAACGGCTCAGTGAGGGTTACAAATAGGGAAAACAAAGGTGCCAACTGCCAAGTTAGTAGCCTAATCTGTTTTAAATTCCTGGAAGAATAAGGAGTTTTAATGAAGCGAAATGGAGAGATCATTGTGTTCAATGCTTTATACTCACTTCCAGATATGTAGGCTATCTTTCTTTTTCTTCATCTACTATTTTCCCTTCTACATTTCTTTGGCAACACAGATGTATATTTACAGCATGTCAATGAAGCCAGAAGGCATTCAAATTGAGAGAGTAGTGCTGAGCAGTGAGCGTAGTGCGTTACAGTCTGCAGCCATATATGAAATTACATGATAGCAGCTTGCATCTCATTTGCTATGGAAAACAATACAGTGTTTGTGGGAATGGAAAAAATGGAGTACAAGCAGTGCTCAAGGGAGTACAGTTAAACACAATTAGAAGAGTCTATGGCATGGAGTGCCGTTCTGCTTAACAACCAAGCAACAATACGGAGTGCGAGGCGGAGGTCGTGGTGCTTTGACAGACTAGATGTTACTGAATATTCAGGCGGAGGTCATGGTGCTCTGACAGACTAGATGTTACTGAATATTCATGTGACCCCGGGAATGATTATGTAAGCTATAGAGACATACTGCGCTGGGAAAAGGAATAGTGAAATAATAGCCAAGGAGCGAAAGGTTTTTAATTTTTGAAATCATTCCTTAATCAACATAATATGTTGATTAAGGAATGATTTCTACAATGAAAAACGGTGCCTCTGCCATGAATTTTAAAACGAGCAAAGGAACACGACCTAAAAGACATTCACAATATGGTTTTGGGTAGGGTTAAAAAACTGATAGCGTCAATACAATATTATTGTATTTGAAAAGATGCTATAGGCTATTTGTCAAAAATGACCAACGTTCTTGGTAAACTTAGCATCAGAGCCCCCCCCCCACACACACACACACACACACACGCACACCTACACGTACGCACGCACGCGCTCACAGAGAATGGCTAAGATGGAGGCAATGTCAGACTGTGTGATGGATTGGAAACTAAATTACCATGCATTCTGAATAATCACTGTTGTGATTGTGAAAACCTCTAATGTTGCGCATTTTCATTTCAACTGAAGTGGTTTTCATAATTCTATGATTATGAGACTCTCTCAGAACACACCGGATTATTTAAAGATGAGTGGATGTCGAGATAAAGCAAGGCTGCTTCTGCTGATTACTGAAAAGACATTGGGGGCATATCCACAGCTTCCACCTGACAGACAGAGTGAAGATGTCAGCCTACCTGTGTCTCCCCACACCGGCAGGTACTCGTCCTGCTGGATGTCCAGCATGATCTCCAGCCCGTTTCCCGTCCCTCCCTTCATGGTGGTGCGCAGCGTCTTCCCCTCCTCCGCTGCATTGAACATGTAGCATTTCCCATACCTGGTGAATACCTGAGGAGGGAGAGAGAGACAGAGAGAGAGAGAGAGAGGGAGACAGACAGTGAGGGAGAGAGAGAGAGAGGAAGACAGACCCGGATGACTCCTTAGGCATTAACATCATTAACACTGGCTCTCTCTCACTCACACACACACACACACACACACACACACACACACACACACACACACACACACACACACACACACACAGTGTAACAGAGAAGTTGGATACAGTAGATACACTTGCTAATTGCACATTGATGGAGCTAATCCATTACCAGAGGACAGCTGTTTGTTTTTTAGAACAGAGCATACATTTAGAAATCATCACCCTGAACTTGGACGATAATGACCTAAAAGTCCTTTGTGAGGCCAAGCAGCAGCCGAGCTGCGGGTGAGGCCGCGCAACGGCCGAGCTAGCGAGCCCGTGCAGGCGGCAAGCCCAGGAATCAAGCTCGCGTAGCGTGCAAAATTTCTAGTTACTGTAAATGTGCCTGTGTTAACCAGATGGCTAATTTTCAACTGCTGTCCCTTGGAACTCTAGTTTTTGCCATATGCCACACGTACACTATACAGCCACTGATCCTATAACAATAGAAGGCTCCCCTCAAAGGGAAAAACTCGATAAATTCATGAGCACGCTCCCTCCCTCTCTGCACACACACATGCACGCACACGCGTGCATGCACGTGTGCGTGCACACACACACACACAGCCATGATGGGTACACTACAGTCGATAATGTGTACTGTAAGTGTGTTTGAGTGTGCTTGTGTGAAGGACACAACCTGCCAGAGAGGCACTCTCCTTCATCCTGGAGTCCTGTCTGTCTCTATCTGCAGTGCCCCCAGCCTGTATCACTCTTATTAGGTAAAGGCAAGCCTGAAGAAATGAACAGGCAAGCAGAAAACCTCAGGCAATTTCTCAAATCACTTAAAGCTGTGCGCAAACTACCATTACAAGCATAAAATTGTAGGGGGCGCCAGCGAGAAGAAACTTCCCATTCCTTCCCTGCTGTGTGTACTTAATATAGTGACACACGCCTTTTAGAGGACTGTGCCTAAACTGTGAGGTGAGCGATTTCCTCTTCTACTAATGCCTCTCAACTCTCCCTCTCCATAGCTTCCACCTCGACCAAACAAGCCGCTCTCACTGCAGCTCCTGTTGGCACTCACGTTGTCTCATCTATTGCGTGGTGTACATGGACACGTTTTGTTCCATGTTTTCATTGTTGACATACTCAATTGTTTTTCATGACACTCAGCAGGTCTACGTATTTGAACAGGAAGTGACGTCACGTGTGTGACATTCAAATAGTTTGCTGACAGGGAAGTAGGGCTGGGATCAAGCCCCCAGGAATAGCGCTGGGCTTTGAAGCCATTTGAACATGCTGACGAAGCTCTGTATTGCAAGTCACATGACGCCATGCAGCCCAGAAAGGAAAATTCCCATCCACTTGCATGGGGACTCCGGCAGCTGTTAAACCCAGGGGAATTTTTTCCGGGTGTCACTCAAAGTATAAAACGACTCTTTTAATTATCAACTAATTTTTTATGGGGCATTTTTTCTTCAGAAGCCACTAAGAGCCGTATACGGGGGTATTTTCTTCTTGTAATACAATCCATGGGTGGGAGGGGTGGGAGACGTCATGGAACACGTCATGGCACACATGCGCACTTCGCCTTGGGCTGCATAGTCAGGAAGTAAAACCAGGAAGAAAAAGACCCCATGATGGCTTCATGCGCCAATGAGAAACCTCCGTCCGAATGCATGGGTGGGCGTGGCACGTCCCCTATCCAGTTCTTTTAATAAATCCATGGCTGGGATGGGTGGACCGGCGTTCACTTGCTGGTTTTCCACAGCGGAGGGCCATGTTCGGCTCCAGCATGGACGCTTGAGAAGATTACTTGAGCCAGAGGCTTCCAAATGCCTGTTTAAAGTCCCCTAACTTAACCCAAGTTGTTTTAGTTGCCTAAACCCAACCAAGTTGTTTTAGTTGCCTGACAACAACCGTAACACAAGTTGTGAGCGTTTTTTAGGTTGTGTTCCTTTGCATGTTTTAAAATTCATGGTAGAGGCACAATTTTATTTAGGTCGTGTTCCTTTGCACAGCGTTCTTTAGGTCGTGTCCTTTAGACGAACAAAATGGCAAAATCGTGTCAATACACGAATGTGCATGTATATATTCTATTTTCGTGCCAACACGAACTGCCGTGACACCATGTTGCACCAACAGCCTTATGAATAATTTATTTTATTTCATTTATAAGATTTTATTTTTCATTTTCACCTTCATTAAACAGGACAGTGGATAGACAGGAAGGGTAGGGAGAGAGAGTTGATGACATGCGGCAAAGGGCCACGGGTCAGATTTGAACCCAGGCCGGCTGTGGGAAGAATTAAGACTTTGTGGTACGTGCTCTACCCGGTGAGCCACCGGGGCGCCCCGGCTTATGAATAATAAATGGAGTTAAAATTGCAGAGTGCAGCTTATTTTGGAGGAAGTATACGCATACGGAGGCACAGTGTGTGGGTGTGTGTGTGTGTGTGTGTGTGTGTGTGTGTGTGTGTGTGTGTGCAAACATCTGCAAACATGTAAATGAGATTGCAGTTGTGAGCTCCCCACTCATGAATAATAATCACCATAACAACCGTCTCCTTCAGTGCCACACTGACTGATTGAATGGGAGTGAGTGATGGAATACTGTATGATTATCCAGTCCAATGCTCTCCGGACCACCGTGATCGGGGCTATCAGCAAAATTAAAATCTAAACATCAATATGTTGCAGTGGAGTTGTGGGTGTGGCAGTCATTTACACAGGCAGCTACAGTGTATCGGTGAAGTGTTACACAGGCAGCTACAGTGTATTGGTGGAGAAGTGTTACACAGGCAGCTACAGTGTATTGGTGGAGAAGTGTTACACAGGCAGCTACAGTGTATTGGTGGAGAAGTGTTACACAGGCAGCTACAGTGTATTGGTGGAGAAGTGTTACACATGCAGCTACAGTGTATTGGTGGAGAAGTGTTACACAGGCAGCTACAGTGTATTGGTGGAGAAGTGTTACACAGGCAGCTACAGTGTATTGGTGGAGAAGTGTTACACAGGCAGCTACAGTGTATTGGTGGAGAGGTGTTACACATGCAGCTACAGTGTATTGGTGGAGAAGTGTTACACATGCAGCTACAGTGTATTGGTGGAGAAGTGTTACACATGCAGCTACAGTGTATTGGTGGAGAAGTGTTACACAGGCAGCTACAGTGTATTGGTGGAGAAGTGTTACACAGGCAGCTACAGTGTATTGGTGGAGAAGTGTTACACAGGCAGCTACAGTGTATTGGTGGAGAAGTGTTACACAGGCAGCTACAGTGTATTGGTGGAGAAGTGTTACACATGCAGCTACAGTGTATTGGTGGAGAAGTGTTACACATGCAGCTACAGTGTATTGGTGGAGAAGTGTTACACAGGCAGCTACAGTGTATTGGTGGAGAAGTGTTACACAGGCAGCTACAGTGTATTGGTGGAGAAGTGTTACACAGGCAGCTACAGTGTAGCGGTGGAGAAGTCGGTGTCTCTGCCTCTTCTATGATGGATCGTGTGATTATTGAACGTTGGCGCAAAATGTAGAGTCGAGGAATAAGCTCTTTCTCTTCAATTCTGAGGCACCGACAGCAAAACTAAATTAAACTCTACTAAACCACATAGTCAGCTGTTGGCCACAGGAACAAGAAAAATACACCCACAAACACCAAAATGGGCCCAGAAACATCACAATTAGGTTATTTCTGTTAACAGTGTTAAAGTAAAGTAAAGCATGCTTGTGACTTGGCCCTCCTTTATGACACTGGCCATCTCATGGGTGTTATATTGACACGATTGATCGCCGAGCCAATGCTATACTGTCACAGCCAGCGTATGGAGAGGAAGAATATGAAGACAGTAGGAGTTCATTCTCCTCTGGAATGCAGCTGCTCCCAACAGATATGAATCTATACAAAATAAATGACGCACGAGGAATTGCCAAAGGCCAGTGAACAACACCGAAGATACATCTTCACAGGGTTATCACACAGAGAGGTGGCTGTCTTTCTGTGGAGGGTGACAAACACACAGCGAAGCACCAGAGACGTCCCATATGGTCGCCATCCAAAATCCAGCAGTCATTTCTCAGTGTCATTGGGTGTCTGCTGAAGCCCGACGCGCCGTGCACAACCTTACTGTGCAGAAGTGGGTTTGATGAGCAGCTACGGTGTGTTGACATGGTGTTAAGCTGCTCCGCATGACTCTGATGATTTCACCTGGATGAAGCCTTTCCTAATGATGCTTCGGATGAGCTTCATTTAAGCAGCTGTCCAAAAGAGCCCCCAGAGACTGAAGTGATCCAGTTAACCCTCAGTGCTTAATTGAGCAGATAACATGAAACCTTAGTCCACTCATTTGGTATTCCATCACATATCTGTGTATCTGTACAGTATGTGCAGGCGTGCGTGGAGAAGACAAAGATCAGACGCTTTGTCGCTTTCTGTGCAATTGGTTCCTGAGTCTGCTGTCAACATCTCTCTCCCTCACCGCGTACCTGCTAGCATTCTTATACAGGGGAGACTTGCTCTCTGGAGGACTTTGCTGCACCCTCTTCCCCTGCTTTGTTCAGGGCTGATGATGTTTGACAGACAGGATCAGGACCGCTTCAACACCCCCATTAGATTGACGCTTCTTTTCAACCACTGCATGACAAAGATGCTAACAAAATCCTGACAATGGGGTTCTGTTATTTTGACCTTTGACCCCATCTCCCCTCTCCTTTCACAAGCTCTCTCCCTGTCTGTCTGTCTCACATCTGTCCTAATCTGTCGCCTCAGGTAGAGCTGTCACAGGGAAGAAGGTAAAGAGTGCTGCCTCAGGTAGAGCTGTCACAGGGAAGAAGATAAAGAGTGCTGCCTCAGGTAGAGCTGTCACAGGGAAGAAGATAAAGAGTGCTGCCTCAGGTAGAGCTGTCACAGGGAAGAAGGTAAAGAGTGCTCCCTCAGGTAGAGCTGTCACAGGGAAGAAGGTAAAGAGTGCTGCCTCAGGTAGAGCTGTCACAGGGAAGAAGGTAAAGAGTGCTGCCTCAGGTAGAGCTGTCACAGGGAAGAAGGTAAAGAGTGCTGCCTCAGGTAGAGCTGTCACAGGGAAGAAGATAAAGAGTGCTGTCTCAGGTAGAGCTGTCACAGGGAAGAAGGTAAAGAGTGCTGCCTCAGGTAGAGCTGTCACAGGGAAGAAGATAAAGAGTGCTGCCTCAGGTAGAGCTGTCACAGGGAAGAAGGTAAAGAGTGCTGCCTCAGGTAGAGCTGTCACAGGGAAGAAGATAAAGAGTGCTGCCTCAGGTAGAGCTGTCACAGGGAAGAAGGTAAAGAGTGCTGCCTCAGGTAGAGCTGTCACAGGGAAGAAGGTAAAGAGTGCTGCCTCAGGTAGAGCTGTCACAGGGAAGAAGATAAAGAGTGCTGCCTCAGGTAGAGCTGTCACAGGGAAGAAGGTAAAGAGTGCTGCCTCAGGTAGAGCTGTCACAGGGAAGAAGGTAAAGAGTGCTGCCTCAGGTAGAGCTGTCACAGGGAAGAAGATAAAGAGTGCTGCCTCAGGTAGAGCTGTCACAGGGAAGAAGGTAAAGAGTGCTGCCTCAGGTAGAGCTGTCACAGGGAAGAAGGTAAAGAGTGCTGCCTCAGGTAGAGCTGTCACAGGGAAGAAGATAAAGAGTGCTGCCTCAGGTAGAGCTGTCACAGGGAAGAAGGTAAAGAGTGCTGCCTCAGGTAGAGCTGTCACAGGGAAGAAGGTATAGTGCTGCCTCAGGTAGAGCTGTCACAGGGAAGAAGGTAAAGAGTGCTGCCTCAGGTAGAGCTGTCACAGGGAAGAAGGTAAAGAGTGCTGCCTCAGGTAGAGCTGTCACAGGGAAGAAGGTAAAGAGTGCTCCCTCAGGTAGAGCTGTCACAGGGAAGAAGGTAAAGAGTGCTGCCTCAGGTAGAGCTGTCACAGGGAAGAAGGTAAAGAGTGCTGCCTCAGGTAGAGCTGTCACAGGGAAGAAGGTAAAGAGTGCTGCCTCAGGTAGAGCTGTCACAGGGAAGAAGGTAAAGAGTGCTCCCTCAGGTAGAGCTGTCACAGGGAAGAAGGTGAAGAGTGCTGCCTCAGGTAGAGCTGTCACAGGGAAGAAGGTAAAGAGTGCTGCCTCAGGTAGAGCTGTCACAGGGAAGAAGGTAAAGAGTGCTGCCTCAGGTAGAGCTGTCACAGGGAAGAAGGTAAAGAGTGCTGCCTCAGGTAGAGCTGTCACAGGGAAGAAGGTAAAGAGTGCTGTCTCAGGTAGAGCTGTCACAGGGAAGAAGGTAAAGAGTGCTGCCTCAGGTAGAGCTGTCACAGGGAAGAAGGTAAAGAGCGCTGCCTCAGGTAGAGCTGTCACAGGGAAGAAGGTAAAGAGTGCTGCCTCAGGTAGAGCTGTCACAGGGAAGAAGGTAAAGAGTGCTGCCTCAGGTAGAGCTGTCACAGGGAAGAAGGTAAAGAGTGCTGCCTCAGGTAGAGCTGTCACGGGGAAGAAGGTAAAGAGTGCTCCCTCAGGTAGAGCTGTCACAGGGAAGAAGGTAAAGAGTGCTCAGACCTTTCCAGCAATGTAGAGGAAACACGTCTCCGCCTGAAGAATGTGTAAGGCTACTTATCAATGCTCATTCACCAAGAAGATTGCTTCTGAAATAGCAAGTAGATATTATTGATCGCTGCCTGTGTTCTGAAGTTTGTCCCATCTTCCCGTCTGTCAATAAAGCCCGAAGTTGCTTGTGTTAAGAGAAGCCATTATTGTTATTTCTCCACTCCGCCTGGAACTTTGTCTTGTAAAGCTGAAAAGACAGAAAGTAGAGATAACCTATTATGTGAAAGAAAACAACTTAGGAAAAGCCAACTTGTTTTCTTTCATGGTAGCACTGCCCGTGCTGCTGTCTGCTGCTGTTACTGTGGTTGTGCGTTGATTGAGTCTGGGCGTGAAATGTCAGACGAGTCAAACTCAGTTGCTGTCACGTTAACTTACTCTATCCAGCCTAAAGGTTTGTGAGCGGACCGGCAGGGGGGAGCACGCACGGCTCAGCTGCCAATTACGCCTTTCGACCAACAAAACACATCTATTCACAAGTGTGAGTGTGAATGTCTGGAAGCCCAGAGCTGCAGAACACGGCGCAGTACCTCCCACAGAGGAGAAGTCAAAGAAGACATGGCCATTAGCTTATATTTGTGTCATGCTGAAAGGTCAGTTGATCACGCCAGACACCCACAAATCAGACTCCAAATCAGGCCTACTCTGCAGAGGCTAAGTACTGTAGGGCCAGAAGGATGGAGAAAAAGTGTGCTTCTGAACTGGAAAGCATTTTAATAGCTGTGTGTCTGAATATCCGCCTGCCCCTGCAGTAGTCTCTAAGATCCTTTACTGTATGCTAGACTTTCACAGACCAGTACCATTTAGAATTTATCTTCCCCCACAAATTCATCCGATGTTTGTTATCGCTGCTTTCCAAATGGCTTGCTGTTGATCTCCTTCCAACAAACTGACAGAATATCTTCAGAAAAATAGATGCTATCTTTTCTTCATTTCCATTCCCCTCGGCCCTCTGTTTACCTCCTCCTGTCCACGCGCCCATCGAAAGGCCCTTAAGTGCCTACCATATTTATAAAGGCCCCAATCTTTTTAGATGGGGTTGCCGTGGCGACTGTGACAAACAGAAGTCCAAACAAGGAAGTCAGTCCATGCTCACCCTCATGTTCCACCTTCAACATTACTGACACAGCAAAGCCATGTCTTCCAATTGAGAAGTAGTGCTGCCACATCATGTTCACCCCTGTTCAAACACTGATGTGCATATTTTCCATTATTCCAACTGATTCATGTGGATAAGGCTGGGGCATCTCCTGCTCTGCTCAAGAGAAAATAAATCTAGGAACGGAAAGACTCGATCGGTCTTTTGCACTCTCGTGGCCATCATGTGGCCCGTCACGCCTGCTCTGTATTAGATATTGTGTACAAAAAAACATGTTCAGGTACTGTACGCTGTCATTTGTGGTTATCCGGGTAGTGTAGCGGTAGATTCCCTGCCTACCAACACAAGGGTCGCAGCTTTCGTGCGCCCGTGTTACCTCCGGCTTGGTCGGGCGTCCATACAGGCACGATTGGCTGTGTCTGCGGGTGGGAAGCCAGAATGAGGGGATGTGTCCTGGTTGATGCACTAGCGCCTCCTCTGGTCGGTCGGGGCGCCTGTTCAGGGCGGAAGGGAACTGGTGGGAATACCGTGATCCTCCCATGTGCTACGTCCTGCCGGAGAAGCTCCCCGCTGTCAAGTGAAAGGAAGTGGCTGACAACTGCACATGTATTGGAGGAAGCATGCGTTAGTCTACGGTTCTCCCCAGATCGGCAGAGGGGGTGGGGCAGTGACTGGGGCAGCAGGGGGAATTGGCCAAGTACAATTTGGGAGAAAATGGGGGGAAATCTGAAAAAGGAAAAAAGTCAGTTGTATTCATGCATCACGGTGAAGCGCCGATCTTCCTGTTTACAAAACGAAAGGGAAAGGAAAATGCGATCTGTACTCATTTTCGCTGGATGACACTCCACTGTCACCCCTCTTGTATTGTTCCATTACCGAAATAAGCAGGTAATAAGACACTTCCCTCGCTCTGGCCGTTTGCTTTGCTGGCAGGCCGGAGCCCAAATTGGAAAGCGTGGAAGAGCAAATTGAGATGTTAAGCAGAACATTCAGCCAACCGGTTTTATTAGGGCTCACTCACACGCTCCAAGTTTCAAGGTTATATCATGTTGGCATAAGCAGTCTAGTGAGCTGGCGTTGTTGTTCCACAAATCAATATCCATTACAGGAGTGTTTGATGCTAAAGCGAAGCAGCAACACGGCTGGGTGGGGTCAGAGGGACAGCGACCTTTGACCCGGGGGGTTTACGCAGAGGGGAATAAAGTTTATGGAAAAGGTGTTTGAGTTGCAAGATGTGCACTTTCTCCCCTGGCTTCTCGGCAGCCATGGCAGCAGTTTAAGTGGTTGTACTAGATGATGCAGAGGGCTGCTGTGTTAGAGACTGAGGACAGGGAGGGAGGGGTTTAAACTTTAAACACACTGAGGACAGGGAGGGAGGGGTTTAAACTTTAAACACACTGAAGACAGGGAGGGAATTGGTTTAAACACACACACACGGCTGCCTCGCTCGTCATGGCGGCTTTACGCATGCCACTCCCGTACCTGCACGCCAAGCTAGCTCCCTGTGCAACTTTAACACCCCCCATATACGGGATCATATTTCATGTCACTTTGAACAAATGTTGCCTTTTATGCGACGTGTTGGGAATTTTATGGAACATATATATCACTGCACCCAAATGTAATTTACCACGCCAGTCAATAATATTTTATGTTACAAGACAGCACGTAAGTGAGGCAGGGCTGAGATAGGACACAAAGGATTGCAGTCGCTGCTGCTGTCAACCTGATATTTATGCTCTCGGGGAGGAGGAGGGTGAAGATGAAAGGGGGGAGTAAGAGAGAGAAATAAACAAACAGAGGGATGGAAACAAGGGAGGAAATAATGGAGAAGCGGAAGGAAGAACACGACTAACGGCTCATTGCTTTTGGGTTCAAATCAGTGCAACTTTGTTCTCAAGAGAAACCTATTATAAGAGACTGCGTGCGCAGTGGATATTGTTGACAAAATTGTGCATGCAGAAGCTGGGAGGATCAGCCCACCACCTGACTGGAGTTGCGGTGCGGTGCGGTGCGGTGCGGTGCGGTGCGGTGCGGTGCGGTGCGCTGGGGGGCAATCCCTCATCATATAGGATCCTGGTTGGCCAGTATGATAAGGCCAAACTATCAGCTCCAAGAGTCAAGTCAAGCTTGAAATTGTTCACTCGAGAATATTTATTTAACCTTTATTTATACAGGGAGGACCACTGAGAGTGAGCTCTCTTTTTTGAGGACACCCTGAATACAGCACATAAAACAATACATTACAAGATGACAGTACAAGTTACACAAAAGCATAGCACACATCAACAAATCACACTACAAACGGGCCAATGACATCGACAGAAGGGACAACATAAAATTCAAAGAAAACATCTGTAATCACGCTCCTCCAAGTCAGCCAAAAGAGATATAAATTGATTAAAAGGGACACGCCCGTCCACTGGCATATTTCTTTGGAGCTCATTTAATTTTACGTGCAGCTTAGTACTGTATCTGGACTCCTTCCAAGTTCAGTACCAACAAGAGGCACAGGCAATATCAAGATGTCCTGTGACCTGACATTGTACGTACTGTATTTAAGTGAAATCCGAGAGCACAGGTAACTCGGTTTTGCAGTAGAGCCTTAAATATGGGGCCCCTGTAGTTCAGGAGGTAGAGCGGGTCGTCCGCTAATTGTTTTGGAGGAGGTCGGTGTACCTACTGATTGTAAAGCGCTTTGGATTAGAAGCACTAAATAAATGCAGGCCATTTTGCCAAGTAAACAACATACAATGCGGCTCTCTTCTATTTGTACAATCGTCTTTCGACTATAGGCTAGCAGAAGAGAGACATGATTTAATACAAAAATCCTATTTTGACCTTGAGTTTAAGTGAATCTGGTATCCAGCCAGTATTTATAACTATACTTACTATATAAATTAGTAAGTATATATAGATTCAACCGTTTCAATTACAGAACCGTGAAGGGTTGGGCTGGATACTCTTAGGAGACCTACTTTTTTGTCAGAAGTTAAAACAAGCTCATGTTTGATGAGAGAGATCTGAAATGTGTCAAAGGCAGCTGTAGATGTGCAATGGCTTGATCGAGAGAAGAGCCAGTATAGTTTGTAGGGACAAAAGACAAGAAAAACAACACGTCAGCCTCCTCCTCATTCAATAGTTTGGATGTTGAAGGTTTGGTCGATAAGCTCACAAGTCCATAGCTCCAACAACAGCAATGTGTCTACATAGAAGATAGAAAAAAGGTGTATTTGCTTTGCCCTGTGTCACTGCATTCCCATCCCCATTAGAGAGTGGACTCCTCGAGGTCCTCAAGTTCAGCTGTCGTGCCGGCAAGACATCAAATGAAAGAAAAGGCTACTTTGGGTCAAACATCCTGCACTCCCTGAATATTGATTGAAACGCCCTCCCTCCCTCCCTCCCTCCTCCCCTCCCTCCTCCCCTCCCTCCCTCCATCCCTCCCTCCTCCCCTCCATCCCTCCCTCTCACAGGCACAAAATATAAAATCTAAGTATTAACATGACATGTTCTGTTCTCCCTCTCCGCCTCTCCCAGGTCCTTGTCTGTCAGAACTGTCAGTGAGCGGATGGCGTCCAGATATAGCGGCGGTCGGATTACAACCGTCACTCGTGGGGCTCATCAATCACATCACACACCCGCGGTCATTATTTTTAATCCATCAGCCTTGACCGAGGCCCGCTGGGCCTCCGCCTCACCTGTCACCCCCTCCCCCATCTCTGCCGGCCTGATGCAAGGCAGAGTAATGGGCCAGGGGTGCAGGCCTCGTGGCAGCTCCTAATCACAGACAGGAAACCAGCTCATCTGCCTGCGTGACGCGTCTCGTCTCCACACAGGAAACCAGCTCATCTGCCTGCGTGACGCGTCTCGTCTCCACACAGGAAACCAGCTCATCTGCCTGTGTGACGCGTCTCGTCTCCACACAGGAAACCAGCTCATCTGCCTGCGTGACGTGTCTCGTCTCCACACAGGAAACCAGCTCATCTGCCTGCGTGACGTGTCTCGTCTCCACACAGGAAACCAGCTCATCTGCCTGCGTGACGCGTCTCGTCTCCACACAGGAAACCAGCTCATCTGCCTGCGTGACGTGTCTCGTCTCCACACAGGAAACCAGCTCATCTGCCTGTGTGACGCGTCTCATCTCCACACAGGAAACCAGCTCATCTGCCTGCGTGACGTGTCTCGTCTCCACACAGGAAACCAGCTCATCTGCCTGCGTGACGCGTCTCGTCTCCCTCGCCGCGGGCCTGCGGAGAGGATGTGGGCTCTGCGGGCGCTGTTGAGATCCACTTCTTACAGCGTCATCATCACTACCGTTATCGCCCACGACCTCGTCCCCGCTAGGCCGTCGCTGAGAGGCCGTTGACCTCGCACGGCTTCAGCAACGTCGAGAAGTAGCCTCTGAGAGGTGCTCGTTGCTCTATTAGCAGACTGCACTGCCGGTTCTGTTGACTTTTATCTACACGCTGGCTCTTATCTTCACCAGATACCGTCGATATATCAAAGCCGGGAACATGGTGGAGCTTCCTCAAACGCTGATATGATCAATACCAGCAGTAAAGACCCATTATCCCTTAATATCCAATGAGGCTTGCAGGGGAATTTGAAAAGAAAGAGGTCGATGACAAAGAGCCCATTACCGCAATGAATATTTAACGACACAGCGGGCTCGGCATACGCACCCTCGACAGAGAAATACACTTGTTCTGGACTACATTATGTGGGTTGGTAAACACACGTGAATTCAATAAAACACCAAGCTGAATGGTTGCCCACCTTTCACAGTAATGATGAGGACAGACCTGCTTCACATCGACTCACAGGCACTACCTTATGCTTAATGGCGTTATTGGTAGGCTACTCACTCCATCCTCCGCCCCCAGCCGCTCACACTCAGTATGCTATTTATTGAGTGTCTGCAACCACACATCCAGACATGATTGGACAGTTAGGTACATCCTTACTGAGTTAAACTGTCTGCATCAAATACTCCTTTTAAAGGTTCAAATCCATGTTTGGAAGCAAGGGCCTGTGAAAGCCACTGCATGTAAAATGCCTCGTAAAGAGTCAGATGAACAAAAGCATTAAACCGATGAGCAATTTAATTATTTTGACAATATGACAGAGCCAGCTTGAAAGCTGTCCCGCTGGTCTTTTAGCTAACAGATTTCAGTGGTATACAAGCCTCAGTCGAGATCCATGTTCAGGCGCAGCGAGTGCACAATTGTAAATGTACCTCCCCCGCTTGCCACTAGCAAGCAGATTTCAGGTGAACTTGAGGAGCACTATCCTGACAAGTCAAGGAGGACTTTCATAGCAGTGCAACAGCTGCTCAGCTCCACAGCTGGGGCCGGCAGAACGGTGATGACAATGTGTAGATAACTTGAAGGGTGCGTTGATTTATTTGCGTGTTACCTGTGAAAATCCCCCCCCCCCCCCCCCAAAGGTACTAACCCCCCCCCTCGCAGAAATGTCCTCTCTTCCTTCTGTTTCATCTTAAGAGTAGTCAACAGAGATAGGCTCTATTTTCCCACAGGGCTTAGGCGCAGAAACTGGCGTTAAACGAATAAAAACGCGCCTTGCGCCTGCCTCGGGAAAATAGCATCATGGTTTTAGGCCCCGAAATGCGCTTTACGCCGAAGAGGCGTGGCGCAGTGCCAGAATAGGCCAGAATGGCCGTTTCGGCCTTAAATACCGGCCTAACGATATCTTCCCCCCTGGCGTTAATTTAGCGCTTTGCGCTTTTGAAAACCAGGCCTTATTCAGTGCGCCGCGGATATTCCTCTGCGTATTTACGCACAGGTCTCCTCTGCCGATCTCACACTCTCTCCCCCTCTCTCACTCCCTCTCTCTCGCGCTCAGACAGGCACAAAGACAAAGACCGATGAAAAAGAAGTTGTTATACCGTACGTAGTATAACAACATGCCAGTTTTTTATAACATGACAGTTTTGAGCCCCTGACATTCAGAGGCTGTTGCATCATCCTACCTGTGCAGTGGGGGAGAAGAAAAGGCGAGAGAAAATGAGATCACTCTGCCCAAACAAATGTTCACTGCCTGGCTTCCCTAACAAAGCCACAAATGTGAAATCTCCCAGCATGCATTGGGCTAATACATTTCGATAATAAATAGCAACCAAATGAGCCTAAATAGATAGAAAGGTAGATAGAAATAATGTGTAATGTTAACACAACATGCAATATTGGACAAAATAAAATCTCGAAATCAAAACACAACCCTATGTGAAACATATATGTCATCCTGGTGGTATATATATCCCTCGCAGATTTAACGTAATTTAGGAGATGAGTGACAGCCGTAACACGGTTCTACTGTGACTTCCTACTGTGATGTCGCTCCAATAAGACGACTTACTTCACATTTTCTTTTACAATAAAAACACATTTATGCAATGACTTTACATAATGTAGGCTATATTTATGTGCATCTCCTACCTGTGCAGTAGGGGAGAGAAAACGATATCATTCTGGACAAACTTTCACCAATCTAATCTCATCATGACATAGGGATAGGCTATATTTTTCTAGCCGATGCGTTTAGAACATTCTTTTCACTTTGATCTTGCTATAGTGTAGCGTATTTACATGCTTGCAGTATTTAAACTGCAGTGAGATTGGTTTTTGAGAAGCATAATAATATGGAATAATATAGAGACAGATGGGGATGAAAGGGAGGGGGGGAGCTCTGCAGCGCTTGGCTTTTCTGACCGGACTGGATCGCTCTGTGGAATTGGAGCTTAAAAGGAAAGCTTGTGATTCGTTTACTGCACTTCTCCAATGAGCAGATTGTGCATAATTTTACGCTTAAAAGGCGTGGTTATAATGCTTAAGGCCACGTGTAGCGCCGATACCAAAATATCGAGTGCGCTGGTCCACGCCCACTAATCTGCGCTGCATCTGGCGTTGGGCGCAGTTCATAGGCCGATGCAACAATAGAGCCCTATAGCCTACACACACACACACACACACACACACACACACACACACACACACTTGGAAAGAAAGTGGGAAAGAGACAGTTAAGCTCATCTTCTCTATGACAACTGGCTACTGCATTCCCGATGATCAAACGGTTGTATTTTATCGGAGGAGACAAAATAATAATAATGGTAGGCCACGAGAGGATAACAACTCCTCTGTGAGAAGATAACTCACTAATAGGCTAACAGAAAATGCAGGCTACTAGCCCGCCTGGCGAGGGTCCAAAATCCATTAGTTTCCTCCATGCGTAAATGAGTCCCCGCTCATGAATTAGTGATTTTGGCTTGTTTTCATAATGAATGAGTGAGAGTAACCCTGTGATAATAACACAAAGTAATATACTGACCTGACAGCAGCTAGCGGACATGCTACAGCAGTGTTTCATATCTGCTGTGTGCTGAGCTTACTGGTCCATGAAATAACACAGGCAGAAATTAAATAAGCACTGATCACAGAAATTGCTATTAACTGAAAAAGGTTCTGCATGTGAGTGTGTGTGTGTGTGCGTGTGTGTGAGAGTGTGTGTGTGTGTGTGTGCGTGTGTGTGAGTGCGTGCGTGTGTGTGAGTGCGTGCGTGTGTGTGTGTGTGTGTGTGTGTGTGAGAGTGTGTGTGCGTGTGTGTGAGTGCGTGCGTGTGTGTGTGTGTGTGTGTGTGTCTGACAGAGAGGGAACAAGATAAGCAGGAGAAAGACTTTGTTTATCATTGAGAATAATGAGAGAGTCAAGAGAAGAATGTGTTGAATATGAAACAGCGGAGGCAATATAATCGATTGGACTGTCTGCTGGGAAGAAAGAATATCTACTTAATTTGAACAACTTTACCCTGGCAATTTTAATCAGAGCCCATTGTTCCTCAGCCTTAGATACTGTAGATGGGAGGAATAATCATGAGTGTGCTGATCGCAGCACCAGGATCACATGTTTAACGCCTGCTATTGTGTGAAACAATCTACCACAACATTAGCAAAAATAATTAAGTGCAGACAAACACTGTCTACTTGGAAGTTTACAAATGTGCAAAGGGGGGACTTTAATCAGCATGTGGATTGACGTATAAAGTTGTCTCTCTTTTACACACTCACTCCCAACCTTCAGAGCAGCAGAGAGACAAGTAGGGCTATCAAAATACAATAGTTACCTCCACCAAGGAAGTTATGTTTTCGGTGCCGTTTGTTTGCTTGTTTGTTTGTTAGCAGGATTACCAAAAAACGACAGGGATTTTCATTAAACTTGGTGGGAGGGTGTAGCAGGGGCCAAGGAAGAACCCATTACATTTTGATGCAGATCTGATCCGGGGCGGGACAGGGAAGGGGCGGGGCTATGGAAAAGGGGCTGTGACTAGAGATAGGAAGGTCGTAGAGAGTCGGGACTCGAGGTGTGGGTAGGGGGAGTGGCTAGGTGTATCTGGGTGGTGGGAGGCGGTGTGGTCAGGAAAGGGGGCGGGGTCAGGGAAAAGGGGCCATAGCTAGGGATAGGAAGGTCGTAGAGAGTCAGGGTTCGAAGGGTGGGTAGGGGGAGTGGCTAGGTGTATCTTGGTGGTGGGAGAGGGTGTGTACCACTCACCTGCGTAATGCACAGCAGCCAGCTTGCGCCAGAACACTCACCACACATCAGCTATCATTTTGGAGAGTTGAGGACTGAATGTACCAATTAAGTAACGAGGGATGATTAGGTGGCCAAGATTGATGGAAGGCCTGTTTTCGGAAATTACCCAGGGATGAAGAGTGCCGATGGGCGCTTTAATGACCACAGAGGGTCACGACCTCGGTTTAACGTCTCATCACAGGACAGAGTCCCTGTCTCTGCCCCGGGACACTGGGGACATTATTCATGAGACCAGAGGGACGAGCACCTCCTACTGGTCCTCCAACACCACTTCCAGCACCAGTCTCCCATCCAAGGAGTATCCACAGCCCTGCTTAGCCTTCCCAGGAGAGCCAGTAATGTAATGCAGGAGCCACTGGTGCTGAGGTGTTGACTGCAACTTTGGCTTTCCGTCATGATAATAAAATACAAACACAAATTCAGCTGGCAGCACAAACCGACTCCTAACTGCAGGCAGGAACAAGTTCACCACGACACATTCACATACAGTGGATCCGCTCATCTCTCACGACACCATGGAAACAGCAGGTCCACACCCGCTCCTGACGCACGAGGCCTCCAGAATCTCTCCAACTCTCATCTCTCCTGAGGATGAAGCATTCAACTCACCACGCCTCATACTTCAGTTTGCAGCCACCCCCAGACACAGCACAATGGAGGAGGATAATGCTCTCTCCTTATGATGATACTTAAGGAGTGGATACTGTCTGTTGGATAAGCCCATCTATTTAATCTCTAATGCTAAATTCCTCTGAACAAGTCCTATCCTGCTTTCAAAGCACACCGTCAAAGAGAGCTGTGTGTGTGTGTGTGTGTGTGTGTGTGTGTGTGTGTGTGTTCTTAAAGGAGATCAAAAGGAGGAGGACACTTCTACATCTTCGTCTCGGAGCCTGGTGCTCGTGCTAATCCCTGCACTCATAACAGTGGGTGATGTGTGTGTACAGAGCACAGTGTTGTGTGAGGCAGGGCAGTGCGCACCGAGCATATCATCAGCACGATGGGGAAAGGAAATAATGCACAGAGCATATTACAGCAGCAGCAGGATGACAGTCGACATGGACAGCTAAAGTGTAATTGGGGGAGCCATCTGCAGAAATGAGAATAGCTGATCTCGCATTTCCAATATGTCAAAAATGTGCAGCGTCTCCCTCCCTCCGCTGAACCAGCGCGATCCATCAAGCCCCGAGAGCTCATAATAGGAGGCTTGGCTCCCTGCACATTCATGACATGAAAGGAGTAGAGAGAGAAAAAAACATGTAATGTCTACATTGTCTCATTCAGCCGCATGAAATTGGATAAAGTGAAGGGAAATATAGATGAACAGTAATGCTGAGAATCACTGGGAAAAGACGTCTAAAAAGACATTTCCCTCAGTGTGTCATACTCACACACGGGGACGGAGGGAGTGGGCGGAGGGACGCAATGATGTAAAATCTGATTAAATCACTGCCAGCAGCAGTCTCAGTGCCGTGTGTGTGTGTGTGTGTGTGTGTGTGTGTGTGTGTGTGTGTGTGTGTGTGTTCTGTATAGAGGATTCAGATTCCCTACAAACATCCAATCAATAGATTATCAGTCAGCTGGCTGAGGATTGTTAAAGTTGTATGTGCAGGTGCTTGTGTGGTGTGCGTGTGTGTGTGTGTGTGTGTGTGTGTGTGTGTGTGTGTGTGTGTGTGTGTGTGTGTGTGTGTGTGTGTGTGTGTGTGTGTGTGTGTGTACATGATGGGGGTGTTTATTGGCAGTTAATGACTGGATTAAGATTGAGCTTGTTGTAAGAAACAACTGGAGTAAAGGGCTTGAAGATATTGGACCCTCTGTTCAGTGGCCGCCGGCCGTCACTGCAGCCTGCGGAGGACCAGGATATAAATCTGGAAGAGATACCAAGGGAGATAATTAACTACAGCAGCTACATATGGCCCAATCTGTGAAGCTGGCCCAGTCCACTCCAGTGCTACTCATTATCAGGCCCAGCTGTATACAGTATCAGTAAAGGCTGCAGAAACCAGTTCAAACCACAGTTCAAACCACAGTAAACTACAAAGCAGCAACAGATTACAGTGGATTTGTTATTTTGCCTCTCTATTCCCACTGCCTCTCTTTGGTCTTTAGATCCTTAACACTGATCTGTTGTTGCATCTGGAATACGTCCATTTAAGCAAGTCTCTCCCATGACATTATCAGTCAGACAGAAAAGGACAGGCTCTTGCATCCCTCCTATCTGGAAAGAAATTAATTACATTAAATGTCATTTTAACATCAAAACCATATGTTACAGTGGTCTGAGATCAAACAACACATCTTTGATTGACAGGTGTGGATCGCTGGCTGTCATGATTGGCTCTTTTTATTGGTGAGAGTGAGCATAGCCTCCGGCACAAGCATGTGAAACATCATATTGCCTCCTAGCTAGCCTCTGCAGCATACACTACTAGACTCTAAGCAACGAAGCAAAACACACAGACAGAGACCCAAACTAGTCCATTAATATCCAACAATGCAGGGGGAATCACAGTGCATATGAGATATGGATGGACAGGCAGATGCATACTGTACTTCTCCATAACGTACAGGTAGGCACGATAAAACTTATTCAAAACATTGCACTTGTACAGCAGATTACCCCTGCTATAGTCATCAGCCTATCAGGATGCTTAGCTTGTTGAAGCAACAGATACCCACCAATGTTAGCGAAAGAATAAGCTAGAAGGTCTAAAATTACAGTTAGAATTAGTGGATTGACATAATGATTTTCCCCCCCCCATATTTTACTTTGCAATTTTCAGAACACTAGCCATCTAGGCTCACCTGCTGCGCGGCCTCGCCCGCTCTGCAGCTCGCATACGCAGCTCGGCCGCCGCAGGGCCTCGTCCCCAGCTCGGCTGCTGTGTGGCCTCTCCTGTCCTATTGGCACACGAGCAATGTCTCCCTCTCTCTCACCCTCAGTCTCTCCCTCTCTCTCCCTCAGTCATGTTACAGCGTTGTGCTGTTATGTGCTTGTGAGAGATGTCAGATGTACGTGGGATCCCACGGAAGGGGTCCATGAAAAGTCAGCTGAGCGAGTTACTTGTCGCTCTTAACCTCATCTAAGTAGGCTAGAAATGGGTCCCAGATAGTTGTGAATTTCTTAGGTGAATTGGTCCTCAGGAACCGGAGTCTCTCCATGTATAACTGAGACCATGTCGGTCAGCCACAGCTGAAAAGAAGGTGGAGAGGGGGACTTCCACTCCTTCAGAATGAGTCTCTTGGTGACAGTCGTCTCCTGCGTCAGAGACTGTTGTACAGCCGTAGGGAAGAGCAGAGAGGAATCTGAGTAGCCGAAGATGGTGAGTTCTGCCTCCGGCTGAAGGGTTATTTGATAGGCCTTAGAGTACCAATCAAATATTTTGGCCCAGAATCTAGATAGTGAAGGACAAAACCAAAATACATAAATAGTGTACCCTCTAGCACCTGACACCTATCACATAGTGGTGAGACAGAAGGGTAGATCTTGTGCAACCTGGACTTGGAATAATGAAGACGATGAGTGACTTTAAATTGGATCAGTTGGTGTCAACATAATGATTTTATTTAGAAATTTCAACGTCCGCCTTTTGACCGCGTCCGGACAATGCATCCGAAAACCAAAACATTTGGTTTGCTATAGCTAAACTAAAATGTATGATGTGCAGGTACGTTAACATTTCTGATAAATGTTGAATGCTTCAGTGATGTTGAAAGAGGAGCTTTCGCTATAACCTCTCGAAATTCTTTATATAGAGTGGCGTGTCGGGCCTTAAGGTGCTTTGCCAAGTTTGACGTGTGACCCCCCTTCATCAGCACCACTCTGAATGTTTGCTGACTGAAGCAACAACCCCGTTGACTGCTAGGGAGAAGAGTGCCTGTGGGAAGCTGTGCAGGGTGTGTGTGTGTGTGTGTGTGTGTGTGTGTGTGTGTGTGTGTGTGTGTGCATGTGTGTGCGTGCATGCGTGCGTGCATGCGTGAGTGCGAGTGTGTCTCTCTCTTTCTCTCTCTGTCCCTCTCTTACACAGAAACATGAGTTCTCTTCCTGATGGCAGAGTCTGAAGGCTGACTCCATACCACAGCAGCAGAAGTCAGAAGTGATGCTCCCAATAAAACATGAATGCTCAGAGGTGGAGAGCAGGTCCATCTGTTCGTGTACACGTCCATCTGTTCCACACATGCATACTCCCATTTACATAACCATCTACAGGACATGGCCTGTTCCTACTGGGCAGCTAGCTGTCAGCTCTCCTAAATCAGCTAAACAAACCCGGAAAGACCCCAAAAGCGTTATTAGATTAGTTAGATGTATAGAACCTTCTTAGCAAACATTTTGAATAGATGTTGATATGCTTACTTCCACCCATGTTGAAAGACAAAAAAGACTGTTTAAATATATCCAAAATCAGTAGAAATGGCCTCCATAAATGGTAAATGGAAATGGTAAATGGACTGTATTTATCGACTACCCAAAAGCACTTTTACATGAATACCTCACATTCACCCATTCACACACCGACGGCGTCTGCAGCCATACAGGGTGCTAACTGCTCATCGGGAGCAGTTAGGGGTTCAGTGTCTTGCTCAAGGACACTTCGGCACACTGCCGGGAGGAGCCAGCCTCGAAAAAGCTGACATCAGTTCATATTAACCTTGCGAGGCAGTTGGATTCACTCGATATGCATGAGATCAAACAAATCCAAATCCATCTTGCCACGCTCAAATCTATTGGTTTGAATCAGAAGCACCAGTGGTTCGCACCAATCAGCATCCTATGAGGCAGCTAGGGGCGGGCTTTTGTGTGATGCCAGCAAGAGCAAGCCCATGATAGACAGATGGTTCATCTAATCACCAGCCAGGTGTTTTTTGAAAGTGCCTGGCCCCAAAGCGGTTTCCCGAGTGACTTGTTCCAAGATGGTCTGTGAAAACAAGCCATCTGGCAGCCTCAGGTTAAGTTCATACCAAGCCATAATATCATATCACGTAAATGTACTTATGGTGCTTATTTGGGTTGAAGTTGAACTTGGTCTCCTGGGTTGAAGTTGAACTTGGAACCTTGCATTCCACCACACGCTGGCTCAGTTTGTTTTTAGCTCAAAGGTGAGCTAAAAGGTTTTCATCCCATACAAGAACCCTTAAAGACACTCATTAGAAAAATTTTAATGAGCATGCATCTTGAATTTTTGGGATGGATATAAGATATTTAATTTGCAAGAGGATAGGCTACAGTATACTGGTGAAAAATGAATTCATTAGTCTCCCTGAAGATAATTAGTCTTTGCTAAAGGGACAATCAAAATAAGTCAGCTCAGGAAGTAGGAGTAAAAAAAAAACATGCACAAGACAAAACCACAAGAAACTACTTAATGCAAGAAACTATTAAATGCAAGAAACTACTAAATGCAAGAAACTACTAAATGTACCACAATATAAGATGCAGTGAAAGAAAGGAAGAAAAAAAAAGCTACGTTCTCGATGCGAGCAACTCTAATTAGTAGGGCTGTGGCGATTCACTTATCTCCCGATTCGATACTATCACGATTCTTGGGTGCCGATTAGGGGTGTCACAATATATCGTCCCACGAAATTTCGCGATAGTAAAACGTCACGATATGTATCGTTGAGATGAAATCTCATATCGTGATTTTTTTTTTTTTTTTTTTTTTTTTTTTTTTTTTTCAAAAGTAGACAAAGAAACGTCTTTGTTTGTTGAAGTTTAATGTGTGGAAAGTAGTTCAGTTGAACAAGTCTCTGAAGAGACACATGAGAAGTTATACAGGAGAGAAACCATTCAATTGAGTTTCTGGCAAAACTGTTTACTTGACAGGAAAAACTGAAGATGCATAAAAAATAGACTAAGAAAAGTCTTGTTGTTTGAGTTTGAAGAAAAAAGATGCATAATGAGAATTTATACTGCTGAGAAACCTTTTAGTTCAAAGTAAATCTAAGTGACGGTGTAACTCATTCTATTTCAAGATAAGCCTTATCTCCAATCTCATGTTTTTTCTAGTTGTTATTGTAATAACAATTTCCCACAACAGCATGTTTTGTATTTGTGCATTTCAAATAAAATACTACTTTTCCAGTCATATATTGTCATTATTCAAGTAAAAAAAAATATTGTTAAAATCGTATCGTATCGTATCGTTATCGTGAACCCAGTATCGTGATACGTATCGTATCGTGAACTGAGTGTATCGTGACACCCCTAGTGCCGATTCAATTTATATTGCGATTCTTAAGTATTGCGATTCTACGATTATTGCGATTCCATATTACGATTTATTGCGATTTTTGTTTATTTTTTTCTTTTCTTTTTTCAGTTTGTTTGCTTTTTTACACTAGATTAGAACATGGGAAAAGTTGAATCATACACTAGAGACTGTATATTATATATCATGAGTAGGGCTGGGCGATATAGTTAAAAACAGGGGCGGACTGGGATCATAATTCAGGCCGGGCATTAGATACCAAGCAGGCCAGGCCGATATGGGCCAACGCGCGTGAAATTTGGGCCGTTTGAAGCCAGATTTGGGCCGTTTGAAGTCCAATTTTACAATGAGATGCACCCACTTTAACCCTGAAGTGTAATTATTACTTCAGACTAACTAATAAAGTAATAAAACCACTAGTAAACCAGTAGGCGACGCCTGGCCTGCTGTTCAGTGAGTGGCCTGACTGCAAGCACCCAAAAAAATAAATAAAAAAAATAATAATTTGCGATTATCGATTCTGGAATAAAAGATCGATCCAAAAAATCGTTACATTAAAAATCGTGATACTTAGGTGAATCGATTTTTTCCCCCACCCCTACTAATTAGATAGAGACATGTTTATGAACTAATAAATGAAGTTATATTTCCAGTTGCTGCGACAACAAACATAAATGTCTGTTTTGTTGGAACCGCAGGCAAGTCATTATAGGCAGCAGTGTTTTTAGAGCAAGCGTTACAATTTAGACAGACGTTATTTCATGAGCAAAAACACAGCCGCTGGGTGTCCATTCCTAATAGCCCAGAGCCAATGTGGCATGGACTGTGAATTAGCCGGCGCAGCATCCGTCACTGGGGTGGGATAACACTTGATATTTTGCCTGCCGCCGCGTCTTTATCATCATCAGCAGGTGTGCAGGTGGGTTCCCTCATGGTAACATCCATTATGCTGCTGCATACGCTCATGCAAAGCAAGAAAAATGGCTGCCCATTGCAAATAATAGGATGCATTCCCAAAGGGGGGGGGTAGGGTGGTAGAACAAAAATAAATAAATAAATACATGGTCTGACAGCTACTGGCTGATATTGACATATCTAGCCCCATGCATGTAGGTGAGGCTGCAAGGCAATGTGTGATGGAGAGGGATTTTTAGAGTGATTAATTACTCTCCCACTAGACCGCTACCGTATGCAAGATCTGACTTTCTTGGGCAGGAGTGTGATTGCCTGCTTAAGTACAACATTTAAAGGGTAACTGAACCCTTGTGGGCTCTGGGTAATATATAAGGCACAGTAGTGTGTGTGTGTGTGTGTGTGTGTGTGTGTGTGTGTGTGTGTGTGTGTGTGTGTGTGTGTGTGTGTGTGTGTGTGTGTGTGCAACAAGTCTGTAGCGTGAAGTTGGTTCGAAAATATAAGTGGAGTGCCAGCCTCCAAGCCTTGCTAGTGAAATATGGAACATTGAAACAGATTTTGGTCTCAGATATCGAAGAACCGCCGCCCATTCGAAATGGAAACACTTAAATAAGAAGATGAAATTATTGGATAAACTACAGTTGAAGGTCTAACAGCACACCAGAGTGTGAAGCTGTTCAGCTGCCAAGTTAGTCATCTCTTTATTCTTTATTCTCTCTCTGTGTTTGTAGCCTACACTAACTCAATCTGTTTCTCTCTATAGCTGTAGTATCATTGATCATTAAAAGGGCCCTAATTTAAATAGCAAAACTGTGTTGTAATATGCCACCACCCTCATGTTCATGTTGGATTTACTCATATTTTTTACTTGCTTGTGTGTTTTATTGTTGGTGTTTGTTTTTAATGGCTATTTTAAGTTCTGGCCAAGGGACAACGGTTGAAAATTATCCATTTGGCTAACACTGGCATGTTTACAGTAATGTTAATTAATGTGCACTGTCCCTCAAATAAATAAATAAATAAATAAATAAATAAATAAATAAATAAATAAATAAATAAATACAAACACAAATACCCTCACACACACACACCCACACGCACGCACACACATGAACACGCACACACACACGCACGCATGCACACACACACACACACACACACACACACACACACACACACACACACACACACACACACACACACACAAACTGTACTTCATTAATCATTGTATCTTTTAGACTTGGCCCATAATGAACAGTGATCACCTGATTGCATCATCAAATAATAATAATAATAATAAATTCAATTTATATAGCACGCTTTAAAATCCAAGGACTTCACAAGGTGCTTTACAGATGTATGATAAAAACAATCAAGCAATCAAACAGGGAAAAATAAAAATAAATATAAAAAAATAAATATAAAGGAACAGCTACTAAAAGAATAAAAAGATAAAAGGATAAAGACATAAAAATATAACACGTGTAAATGGAGAGGGAGGACCCTAGGGGAAAGCTAAAATAAATAAGTGGGTTTTGAGTTTTGATTTAAAAACGTCAAACGAGTCTGTAGCCCTGAGTGGTCCTGGGAGCTGATTCCACAGCCGGGGGCCCAGTGAGGAGAAGGCACGGTCACCCATGCTTGTGAGTTTGGTCCTAGGGACAGAAAGGAGGTTGGAGCTGCATGATCGGAGTGTCCGGAGTGAGGATTGAGGGGTAACTAGATCTTGGAGGTAGGTTGGAGCAGTGTGATGGATGGCCTTGTATGTTAACAGGAGAAGTTTGTAGGTGATGCGGTGGTTAACTGGGAGCCAGTGAAGGGAGTGCAGAACCGGGGTGATGTGCTCTGACTTGCGTGTTTTTGTGAGAATCCGGGCGGCACAGTTTTGGACATATTGAAGTCTCTGGATGGTTTTGGAGGGAAGTCCAGCGAATAGGGAGTTGCAGTAGTCTAAGCGGGAGTTAATGAAGGAATGAACCAGTTTTTCTGCATCAGGTTTACTTAGTGAGGGGCGTAGTTTGGAGATGTTCTTCAGATGGAAAAAGGAGGTTTGACAGATGGATTTGATGTGTGCGTCCAGAGATAGTGATGAATCCAGTGTGACACCAAGGCTAGTTATGAGTGAGGAAAGGGGGATGGACTGGCCACAGATGGTGATGTGGGTGATGGCAGCCTTTTGTATTTGCAGAGGGGTCCCAATGAGGATGGCCTCGGTTTTACTGCCGTTTAGTTGCAGGGAGTTGGCACTCATCCAGTGATGGATGTCTTTGAGGCATTCAGCAGCTCGGGATAGGGCAAGGTGTTTGTCGGGGGATGTTTGCAGGTAAATCTGCGTGTCATCTGCATAGGAATGGAATTGAATACCATGACTCCTTAGTATCTGTCCGAGGGGGAGCATGTAGACTAAAAACAGGAAAGGCCCCAAGACTGACCCCTGGGGGACGCCAGAGGTAACACTGCTGAAACTGGAGGTGGAATTGCCCAGGACAACATGTTCCTGTCTATTGGAGAGGTAGGAGGAAAAGAAGTCCAGGGCAGAGTCTTTGATTCCCACCTCCTGGAGACGTTGACAGAGGATGGCATGGTCCACCGTGTCGAATGCAGCACTTAGGTCCAGTGTTATTAACAGGCTGGGGGATCCAGAGTCGGCAGCCATTAGTAAGTCATTTAGGACTCTCACCAGGGCAGTCTCCGTGCTGTGGGAAGGTCTATAGCCAGATTGAAATATTTCATAGAGCTGATTGGACTGTAAATGATCATGTAGTTGAAGACTGACAGCTTTTTCGAGGACCTTAGCCAGAAAGGGCAGGTTAGAGATGGGACGGTAGTTGGAAAGTATGTTAGGGTCAAAGAGACAAAGGAGGGTGTCATCACTCATCAGAGACACAAGCACGTAACGAACACACCATGCAGAAATGAAATAGGCTCAAACAAGACAGCAGGCAGCTGTCAAGCAATCTATTCCTCAGCACCATAGGAACCTCATCTAAGCTGAATAAACATCTTCATTACCGCAATGCGGATTTATGCCTCGGCCATTAGTTCATTCTTGGGAATCATGTCGTGAGGTCACAGTGACCTTGAACTTTGACCACCAAAATGTAATCAGTTCATCCTTGAGGCCAAGTTAATGTTTGAGGCAAATTTGATGAAATTCCGTCAAGGCATTCCTGAGATATGGCGTTAACAAGCTTGAAAATGGCGTTGGAGAGGTCACAGTGACCTTGACCTTTGATCACCAAAATGTAATCCGTTCATCCTTGTGCCCAAGTCGACATTTGAGCCAAATTAGAAGAAATTCCATCAAGCCATTTTTGAGATATCGCTTTAATGAACTTGGGAATGGCATTCGTGAGGTCACAGTGACCTTGACCTTTTACCACCAAAATCTAATCAGTTCATGCTTGAGTCCAGGTCGATGCTTGAGGCAAATTTGATGAAATTCCGTGAAGGCATTCCTGAGATATTGCGTTAACAAGCTTTAAAATGGCGTTTGAGAGGTCACAGTGACCTTGGCCTTTGACCATTGACCACCAAAATGTAATCAGTTCATCCTTGAGTCCAAGTCGATGTTTGAGGCAAATTTGATGAAATTCCATCAAGGCATTCCTGAGATATGGCGTTAACAAGCTTGAAAATGGCGTTGGAGAGGTCACAGTGACCTTGACCTTTGATCACCAAAATGTAATCCGTTCATCCTTGTGCCCAAGTCGACATTTGAGCCAAATTAGAAGAAATTCCATCAAGCCATTTTTGAGATATTGCTTTAACGAACTTGGGAATGGCATTCGTGAGGTCACAGTGACCTTGACCTTTTACCACCAAAATCTAATCAGTTCATGCTTGAGTCCAGGTCGATGCTTGAGGCAAATTTGATGAAATTCCGTGAAGGCATTCCTGAGATATTGCGTTAACAAGCTTTAAAATGTCGTTCGAGAGGTCACAGTGACCTTGGCCTTTGACCTTTGACCACCAAAATGTAATCAGTTCATCCTTGAGTCCAAGTCGATGTTTGAGGCAAATTTGATGAAATTCCATCAAGGCATTCCTGAGATATCGCGTTAACAAGCTTGAAAATGGCGTTCGAGAGGTCACAGTGACCTTGACCTTTGACCACCAAAATCTAATCAGATCATCCTTGAGTCTAAGTCAATGTTTGGGGAAAATTTGATGAAATTCCGTCAAGGCGTTCCTCAGATATCGCATTAACGAACATTGGACGGACGTACGTACGTACGTACGGACAACCCGGATCCATAATGCCTCCGGCCTGGCTATCGCCGGTGGAGGCATAACAAGAACCACGTGATAAACCGCAACCAGATGACCTTATTGGGGCCACAGTCGGTTATATTAGGCCTTTTCTTTACTGTGTGCAACATCAATCAATGTTATCAAATTAAAAGTTTAATTCTGGTGCGAGGCGTATCTTGGAAAAATGCTGTTTTTCTTATATTTTTAAACAAGGTCGAATAACATTATGTGATTGCTGGGTTAAGAGTCACAACTGCAGGATTAGGCTGCTAAAAAGTGAGCTAAAGTACTCTAACAATGTAGGTATTGGTTTTTTTATTGTGTTTGTATTCCCCAGCTCTATAGGCCTTTTTTTTCTTTTACAAAGTGACCGAATGGCCGAGCGACCAACAGACGCTGCTAAAAAAGCCAAGTATTTGACTCCAGCTGAATGATCACTCGCAACTCCAACACTCTGCTGCAATTGCCCAAAGAGATGTTACCTATTGAGCCACTTTAGCTCCAGCAGGAGAAGCATTTATTCCCACAGAGCCACAACAGGATAAGAGATACTTTAAAAGCCTCTCGCAATCTTCTCAGAGGCTCTCCTCTGAGAAGATTATGCATAAGAAAACCACTCTGTGCAATAAGTGTTTGTCTTGTTTGAGCAGAGACCTGCAGGAAATCATGCCGAAGTCGAACCCTGAAGCGATAAGCACCACCGATCCATTTTGCACTTGCCTTGGTTGAAACCCTTTGGGGAGCGTGCTTCAGCTCATTCCGTTATCTCCATGGAGATTGGGGAAGGACACTGCAGTAACAGAAAAACTCTGAAGCCAGCCTAGATGTTTGGACTTATCTGAGCATGGATCTTAGGAAGCGCTGAGTCATTCCAGTTACAAATGTTGGGTTAAACAAATGTTGGCAGGGGCCAGATGTATAAGACAGTGCTGCAGACATTAGGTGGGTTTCCATCCAGCTGTTTTTACTCGAAATATCGCAAAAAAGTTTTTACGTTTGGGGGAGGTGGAAAAGTTGGTGTATCGATAAAAGGTAAATGTGACTAAGTGCAGTGGAAAACAGATTAAGCGAATCTCTCGTTGTCTGGGTTAACCAAACCCACGTTAATCAAACTCCAATAAAAAAACATGCAGTTTCATGTTGTCTTGCTTAATGCCGAAAGGTAACACCTCGACCATACAGCATGGCGAAAGCTTGTTTTACGAATCAGTCGGATCCACTCTACAGTACATGTCAGCATACACTAAATACATGTACACTTGTAAGGTAAATAAGCAGCATATATTTAAGAAGACTGGGATTTACAGGCAACTCACTTTTAGAATTGATACAGTATGTTACAGTAACTGTTCGGTGGATTATTTGTGGATATTCAAGAAACTTTCAATTAACAGATGTTTTTCATAGAGCTCGCTCGCTGCCTGCACGACAACTGCACCTATCTGCCACACGCCTGCCTCACTGCCAGCAAGGCACAGTACATCAACTCCTACTGTAACATTCGCATAATAGCAGTGGATGGAAACGCACATAATTTCGCATTTCCTTTTGCAGATTTTCAGAAAATTCTGTTAAAATGTGCGATACATTTGGATGGAAACCCAAATATTGTATGATGTAAAAGGTCTTAAAATGCCTCACATTTTACCTCTAATAGTAGACGAGACCAACGCAGAGTAGTCTCGCTTGAACGCCGAGTGAATCGGCCAGTGTTGTCTTGAAAATTAGTCTGTCTGCGGCCGGGGCAGATCAGGAAGTGAAATGAAACGGTTTGCGGCAGCCACTTCGGCCATAACCACAAAATAACAAAATTACTTCCAAACAAACTGTTAGAATATAACGAGAGATGTTCGCGAGAGTAGCAAGCCCCTGGATGTAGCGAGCATGGCGTTCACCTTGTTTATGGTCTGTTGCTAGGCAGAGGGAAACGGTTGAAGGCAGGCAGCTGCCGTAAACCGTTTCGTTTCACTTCCTGGCCCGCAGGAAGACAGACACAGACTCTATAATCATCAAGAGAGCAATCTTCGATTCACACGGCTTTGGTCTCAGCTACTATTATAGGTAAGATGTGATGCATCAATATTACATTTAGACTGTTTAATAACAATCGAAAATCTTGCTCGTAGCTGCTTTAAAGAAAACTATTAAGATGAGCTCGGCCTACAGTAATGTAGTCTAGATAAGCCTCACTCACTGACATTTTTTGCATAGATCATTCAGTTTTGCCATAATAGTCATAAGAGGGATTATGACTCATACTCCCTTTCAGTGTCCTGCATATCCCAAACATCATTACCTTCTGCAAGGTCTATACTATTAAGGATGAACAACATATCAAATGCATATTGATATTGCAATATGAAAGAAAACAATATCAACATCATTACAGCTGATATGGGGCTTTGTTATATTAAATTTACTTTTACAATGCATGCAATCAATGACAATGAAGATGACTAGATGGAGAGTTATCTGGCAGACAGGCCTCTCTCAAGACAAGAAACATTATTTTATATAATGAGATTAGCAATGGACGGTCAATCCAATATGAGATGATCTAATACGACAGCCCCATGTTAGCAAATATCTTCCCCTACTGAGAGAGATAAAGCTGCACTAGACGAGACTTTTAATGTACAAAATGCCCTCATCATTTCAGCCGAAATCACAGTGGAGCTGCAAAAGAGAAGAGCATCCCATACCCAGAAAGTGAGACTCCACAGACACTCCTCCTCCGACAGGAAGCGACTACAGATGGAAATGTGCCTGCAGCTAAATCTGGTACAAAGCCTGCTTTTTCTTTGCTTGCGATTACTGTATTTTGTAGATGGCCCCCTGATATACATAAAGTCCATAAACTAAACTACAGTCGACTAAGTGAGGTACACTCTCCCCAGAGACAGCTGGACTCAACATTAGATCATCTTCATCTCTCATCCCTTTGGTATAAGCATCACAGAGCAGCTGGTTGAGAAACATGAGCAAACAGTGTGCAGTTTACTGACATCAAGCCAGAGGATCTTTCTGGGTACTGAAGTCGAAAGTGAAATTGAAGTGAATTTTTCAAAATGTTCAAGTTCAAAGTTTCCTCTGGCTGTCATTTGGAGCTGCCAAAGTCGCCTAGTGCAGCTTTAAATGTAATCAACTTTAATAATTAACTTAATAATAATTAAACTGGAAATATTATATTGCCTTATTTGTAAACAAAACTATCTGTAGCCTACTAAAATAAATAAATAAATAAATACATGAATACATGCATAAATAAATAAATAACTAAAAACACATACATAAATAAGTAAATAAATAAATACATAAATACATACATAAATACATACATAAATACATACATAAATAAATAATTTAATAATTTAATAATTTAATAATTTAATAAATAAATAATGTGCTATATATTTTATCCAGAGTAATCCGTCATTTGTACATTATGCAGGCAAGCACGCACAGAATCGGAGGAGAATTCGTTGTGACGAAAAGATAGCTGAGCCAGAAGGCAAAGCTCTCAATCTACCGATCGATCTTCATCCCAACCCTCATCTATAGTCATGCACTATGAGTCATGAGCGAAAGGACGAGATCGCGGATACAAGTGGCCCCTTAGGGATCGGGTGAAAGAAGCTTGCTCACCCGTGAGAGACTCAAAGTTGAGCCGCTGCTCCTTGACATAGAAAGGAGCCAGTTGAGCTGGTTCGGGCATCTAGTAAGGATGGTTTTCCAGGCATGTCCAGCTGGGAGGAGGCCACATATACAGGGTAGACCGGTGGAGTGATTACATCTCCACGCTGGCCTGGGAACGCCTTCGGATCCCACAGTCAGAGCTGGTTAATGTGGCCTGGGAAAGGGAAGTTTGGGGTCCCCAGCTGGATCTGCTACCTCCACGACCCGACCCGGATAAGAGGTTGAAGATGGATGGATGAATGGCAAGCACATTCTCTTGTCAGGATTTAAAAAAAAATTAACCGCCCCACACTCATTTTTATGCATGTGCACTAGATTTTATTTGGTCCAAGGCCTGAACTCACACAAGAATATAGACAGGACATATTTTATATTATTCTCTTCCTGGAGTCTCCTGGACCCCTTTCATTGCAATAGGAAATAATTACTGGTACTGAGAAATACACTGACTGTAGTATTTAGAAATACAGTATTAGTGTGTGGTGTTGGTGCTATATTTATACTAGGCATACTACATCAACAACACTGTAACTACTGAGATCATGCAGGGGCCTATATGCAATGCAATCAATCCAGCCACCATTGATTTCTTCTGCCAGAAAGGAAGTACACTCAATAAGTGTAAGGCAAGTACAGAGGAACAAACAGCACCAGATTGAGTGTAATTCACCATGAATTCAGCTTAGAAACACTGAAACAAACAGCAAGCAATGTGAAGCGAAGTGAAGTGAAGTGAGAGACTTATCCCTGCTTTGGAATGAATGTGCCAGCATATTATTTTATATGTATTACTGTGTGTGGAGATATGTGCACTGGAGATGAACCACTCACAGACTTCTGAAACTGAGAACTCATGTTGACGGTCTGTAGCTCCAGACTGTAGTTTTTTATTTTATCTTTTGCTGCTCTGGTTGTTTTACATAATATGCAGTAATGAGGAAGGAGACAGACAGGGACAGACGCAGACATACAGAGACAGAAGCAGACAGACAGAGACAGAAGCAGAGAGGTGGACAGACGGAGACAGAAGGAGAGAGGTGGACAGACAGAGACAGAAGCAGACAGGTGGACAGACAGAGACAGAAGCAGAGATGTGGACAGACAGAGACAGAAGCAGATATGTGGACAGACAGAGACAGAAGCAGAGAGGTGGACAGACAGAGACAGAAGCAGAGATGTGGACAGACAGAGACAGAAGCAGACGTGGACAGACAGAGACAGAATCAGACAAATGGAGACAGAAGAAGATAGAGACAGAAGCAGAGATGTGGACAGACATAGACAGAAGCAGAGAGGTGGACAGACAGAGACAGAAGCAGAGATGTGGACAGACAGAGACAGAAGCAGAGAGGTGGACAGACAGAGACAGAAGCAGAGAGGTGGACAGACAGAGACAGAAGCAGACAGACAGAGACAGAAGCAGAGAGGTGGACAGACAGAGACAGAAGCAGACAGATGGAGACAGAATCAGACAGACAGAGACAGAAGCAGAGAGGTGGACAGAGACAGAAGCAGACAGATGGAGACAGAAGCAGAGAGGTGGACAGACAGACAGAGACAGAAGCAGACAGGTGGACAGACAGAGACAGAAGCAGAGAGGTGGACAGACAGAGACAGAAGCAGAGAGGTGGACAGACAGAGACAGAAGCAGACAGATGGACAGAGGGAGACAGAAGGAGAGATGTGGACAGACGGAAAGAGCCTGTGTGGTAAATAGAGGGAGAAGGACAATGTCACAGTAAATAATGAGCTCAGGGAGAGTTTCATATCCCTGATCCTTCCTGTGTTTAGAGAGGTCAGTCACCCGCTGGGCTGCGGGCTAATTGTCTTTTAATTAGCGTCTGATCGCACACACACTGATGCATACGATGCACACAAACATGGCTGTCTATAATGGGTGATAATAGGCGATTATCACAAAATGTCCTTCATGATTAAGTAGGTGACTTACTGTATGCCTAGAGCAATCTTCTGTGATGCATTTGACGCATATGAGTAAAAAGAAATAGAGAGATGCCCACCATTTAAAACAAGCTCACATATCTATAGAATGATAACTGACCTTGAGCTCATCACGGGAAAAAATTACATGAGAGTACATTTGTTCCCACGAGTGCTCATTACACCGCAGTATACAAACAGATTATTAACTCAAACAGATGTTTATTCAGCAACAAAGGATGTTTTGTTGGCAGAAGGAATGAAATTATTCCACGAAAACCAAAAGCTTATATCTGTGTAAAAATGTTGTAAATCTTGAATTAAAGCAATAACATACGGTGGGTATTGGTGCCAAAATGGAAAGAAATGCCGTAGCTGTACCTTAGACGTGTGTGTGTGTGTGTGTGTGTGTGTGTGTGTGTGTGTGTGTGTGTGTGTGTGTGTGTGTGTGCGTGTGTGTGTGTGTGTGTGTGTGTGTGTGTGTGTGTGTGTGTGTGAGAGAGAAAGTGACTGAGGGTGCAATGGGGAGTAACAGGGATGCATCAAACAAAGAATGATCATAGTTTGTGTGCAACTCCTCTTCAAAGTCCCAGTGACTGAGAGAACTCAAGAGAGAAAAGTCAGAGAGAGAGAGAGAGAGAGAGAGAGAGAGAGAGAGAGAGAGCAGAACAAAAATCTATATGCAATGTCTGAATTACTGTCAGAGAGGCTGGAAATAATGTCAAACGGACCAAGCTGTGAGCTTTGCGATGACTTTGGATCATTGTATGGATAGGGAACTCGCATAAGAACGCATTAGAAAACACATTCTCTCTTGTCCCAATCCATCTCTCCCCTCTGCCCCCCTCGGCGATCATTTCCCCGACTCTCCACTTCCTCTCCCCTTCGCCCCCCTCTCTCCCTCCCCCCCCACTTCCTGTCTTCCTGCTCGCTTCCCTCTTTCTCCATCTCTTTCTCCTCTGCCATCTTTCTTCACCTCTCCATCTCTCTCTTCTCCCCTTCCCCTTCCTATGGGAGGCGGTGAGAGAACAGCAGGGGTGTTAGATGAGTAGTCTCAGTCTGACACGGTCTGATTGGACTCCCCTGCGTGGTGAATGTCAACAATAGCCATCGGGCTGTGCGGCGGAATCACAGTGTGAGTGGGTCCACCTTTGCCAGTGGCATTTACCTCCAGCGGGGGCTAAAAGAAATCGCTCGCCGGCGACAATTGCTGATGCAGGCCAGGCGTGATGACTCACTGCGCTCTATTTCACCGCTCATAAGTAGTGAGAAGTCAAGCCACTCTCCTCCCTGATTGGGCTCATTGTGCACCAGGCACGTTCACTGACATGGCGGCGGAGAGCGAGAGCGGGGAATGTGAGGCAACACACAGCCTAGATTCATCTCCGCTACGCCACCAAGACACTGTGACCCTCGTTAAATGAATGTGCTACACAAAGTGCAGCTTCAGATGGGCTGTAGTGTCCTTACATTGCCTGTTAATGGACGCCTACTTGATCCTGTAACAGTAAAAGTGTCTTTTAATATAGGAAGCATCTCCTCTACCCACATCGTCTCCAGGTGAATCATCCTGATGCTGCTGATGGAAAGGTCAAACACATCACTTTTTTCCGCTGTAATGGAGGCCGTCGTCACCCGTCTATGGTGGCATAGAGACACTGCATGAAATAGGCCACGCCCATCACGGGGGAAAGCTCTCCGTTCACTTCCACACACCAGCGTCATTTTCCTTGAATTGAACATAGCTAAAAGCTGTTGTGTGGTGAGCTGCGCAGACAACAAATGTAAAAAATCGCCAATTAAATAACGTTTTTTTGTACTCCCGAGCAAAACAAGGAAGCCATTGAGAATTGGCGAGAAGAAAAATGTGGATCTAGCTGTCAAGGAAGCAAGTTGGAGTGTTCAACGTCTGTATATATGATCTTTGTGTGCAATACGCGACCATGTACGCGACATAGGAGAACGCCAGGATTGGGCGGGGGGAGTTTCTGTTTTCCCTCATTTTGGGCGTGGTTTCTGAATGATGACGCGCTCCGCAGTGTCTCTATGGGCTTCTTTAAGCACTGAGAAACTCTGCAGTAGGTACACAGTACTCTATCCAGATATTGTTTTCATTCATGAAGCCAGAAAATCACTTATGGTCCTTGAAATAGGCTGCTCATTTGACCGAGGCTGTACAACAGGGGTGCCCAATACGTCGATCGCGATCGACCGGTCGATCGCGAAGGTAGTGTGGTAGATCGCATGGCATTGAGGGGATTTTTTTTTTTTTTTTATAATAAAATAAAATATAATGGAAGTACATGCAGTTGTTTATTTTAATTATGGATCATAATACAATGCAATTGTATTGTAAAGTGAGAAAAAATAAATCATGTATTGGGGGAAAAAGTGATGCATCGATTTAAGATGCATCGATAATCGTAATCGAATCGAATCGTAGCCCTCTGAATCGTAATCGAATCGAATCATGTGGCCAGTGAAGATTCACAGCCCTAATGTCAAGTGGTTGTGGGACAACGAGAAAGTGTTGTGAGGTTAGTTACTGCAGGCTGGAAACGATGTGTGTGCGTTCGCCGCCGTTTGCGATGTTGAAACTGGACTGGTAGATCTCGGGAGGCTGGCTACTTGAAAAGTAGATCTTGGGTCAAAAAAGTTTGGGCACCCCTGCTGTACAAGGACACCTGCTTCACTCCCAAACTCATGAAATATCAGCCCTTGGTAGAACCAACTGATTACCAACTTCTTGTGCTTGTGTTTGGGAGTCTGGGGCATGTCGACAAACTCCATGGAGTGCAATTAGGGTGCCTGAGAAAGAGCTGATGCCAAAGAAATTGTCTATTGCCCAGTCTCAGGCTTTCCATCTGGACTCGAGACCACAAGGCCCATTCTGAGCCAGGAAAAACCCTGTTTTCCTTTGTGTGAAATTATTTTCTACTGCAGTGCAGACCAACAGGTTTACTTTTCAAATAAATGTCTGTTTCAACATAAGCTTAACTTAGACTAATGCTGCTAATTAACAGCATACTCCCACATACAGGTCATACCATACGGGTTATTGTTACATACTGTATAATTTACCAATCACTGGCTGACAGTTTGGGGGAGTCATAATTTAGCAGCAGCAAAGTGTTTTTACGTCATTCATATCGTTCTGCCCACTGTGTGGAGCCTTTCTGAAGGTCAGTTCAGACCCCCCCTCCCTCGGTCTTGGTCTTGGCCAACCCAACCCAACCCCCCTGTGCACTTGTGTGGATTCGTCCATTTAGTTGTGTGGGGCTTCCATACAGAGAGTCACGGCTATGGCCTTTAACCCCGCCCCCCTGGAGCTTTTTCAGAAAGCAGAGTGCTGCAGTGCACACACACACACACACACACACACACACCACCATAATTTCCTGCATCATTGATCCCCCTGTCTTTGTGTGTGAGAGAAGATGAGCCTCATCCTCCAGGCTCAGAGGATGAAGTGACAGAGCGGACCTGACTGACAGAGCCTCTACACACTCTCCATTTTAAAAGAAAAGACTTCTCCACATTTCAAGTTTTGTACACACGGCAGACGCATCAATCTTTATCCACACTTACAGATAGTTCAGAGTGTTTTAAAGCGGGGTTGTATGAGGTACCATAGCAGTCCATTACCCACAGTAGATGGCAGTCGACATGCCCGCAGTTTAGAGAAGCAGACAGAAGCAAAGCAATGTACTGCTGTGGCAGGGCCAGCAGCAAAACACAATTTAGCCACCGGGAAAAAATCTATCAGTTTAATAGACCCACTTAGAGTGGACGTCACAGGGTTAGTTGGAGTGGACGTCACAGGGTTAGTTGGAGTGGACGTCACAGGGTTAGTTGGAGTGGACGTCACAGGGTTAGTTGGAGTGGACGTCACAGGGTTAGTTGGAGTGGACGTCACAGGGTTAGTTGGAGTGGACGTCACAGGGTTAGTTGGAGTGGACGTCACAGGGTTAGTTGGAGTGGACGTCACAGGGTTAGTTGGAGTGGACGTCACAGGGTTAGTTGGAGTGGACGTCACAGGGTTAGTTAGAGTGGACGTCACAGGGTTAGTTGGAGTGGACGTCACAGGGTTAGTTGGAGTGGACGTCACAGGGTTAGTTGGAGTGGACGTCACAGGGTTAGTTGGAGTGGACGTCACAGGGTTAGTTGGAGTGGACGTCACAGGGTTAGTTGGAGTGGACGTCACAGGGTTAGTTGGAGTGGACGTCACAGGGTTAGTTGGAGTGGACGTCACAGGGTTAGTTGGAGTGGACGTCACAGGGTTAGTTGGAGTGGACGTCACAGGGTTAGTTGGAGTGGACGTCACAGGGTTAGTTGGAGTGGACGTCACAGGGTTAGTTGGAGTGGACGTCACAGGGTTAGTTGGAGTGGACGTCACAGGGTTAGTTGGAGTGGACGTCACAGGGTTAGTTGCGCACGTATCACGGTATCCAAAACTCTGAGGAAGCAAGTGAAGCCGAAACTTCACAGGAAAAAGACGTCTTGTGCCGGATAGACAATAGACATTCCCACTAGGAATATGACGATGTCCGGCACTGCAAAATTGACGATGTAGTTGGATCCTAGACCCATCCTGACAGTGAGTACGGGTCAGGAAACCTCACCCCATTGAAAGAGTTAGCTTATTGGTGTAAGGTAACCTGTCTGTTGCTGGCAAAGCTTTAAAATATGTGGAGGAGGCGTCCGGATCTTCCATATTTCTATGACAGCTGAACTGCTAGTTGTCTGCAACCAGTTTGGCGCCGCCCACAAAATACGTAATCGCTGTTTACAAACATAAAAAGGGTCTATTGTCGTGCATGTTGTGACTCATCTCTGTTGAGTATCATTTCAGCACCATGGACAGCGTACTTAAACAGTAGCCTACATTGCTTTGCTTCCATGCTGCTGCTACTCTCTGCTTCTCCAAACTGGGGGCGTGCCGACTGCCATCTACTATATAGGTATTACATTACCTACTAGGTAATACACTGACTATCAATACAACCCCACTTAAAAACAACACTAGTATTACTAGTACTACTACTACTGCTACTACTACTACTACTACTAAAAATAACAATGCAACCATTACCACCAGCACTACTACTGTTACTACTACTACAAATACTACTATTACTTCTACTACAGTACTGCTATTAGCACTGCTATTAGCACCATCACTATATACTACTCCTACAACTACAGTCCAACTACAACTACCACTACTACCACCAGTACTACTACTACTATTACTACCAATAGCAGTCTTTCTCAGGGCCCAACATTCATTTTCACCATTCCTCTAAAAAAAAACCCTGAAGAATATCAAAATCATTTCACGTACTCTCCTCTACTTCGCTGACCTGCACAGGAACCCTGGAGTGATTGCAGAACCAGTGGAGCAACGCACTCGTTTTCCAATCTCCAAATTTATGTGAAAAAGACAGGGTTTTTTTTTTGCTCCCACGCCGTCTGCTATTACGCAAGCTGAGCTGGGGATTATGATGCTGAGAGAGAGACTAGCTCATGAGGAGGAAGTGCGATACGGAAATCTAACAGCCAATTTTCCTCGAGGAGATGTGTCGAGGTGTGAGATCTTTGGGAGGGTGTAAAATCCTCGGGGGTAGTTGTGAAAATGTGCAACACAGCCAGAGGAAACTCAACTGAGCTCTTCCAGTCTGTCTATAAACCTACTTACACCCATACCTAACTGGACGCGATGTTAACGAGCGAAGATCAGATTCTTTCAGTTTTTCCAAATGACCATGTCCTAACCCGCTCCGTGCATCAGCGAACAGGCTGAGCGATGTGTTGCTTATTTGAAAAATCGCTCACACTGACTCTATCTTTGCAAAGGTTCGCACACCACTCCACCTTCAACCTAGAAGTGTTTTTTGAATTTGGACGTGATGGGCCATGATGCTGAGTTTGCTCGCTCACTGTTAGGGAGAGGTGTTAGGCTGCTGACTGCTGGGCTGCTCAATATGCAACATTATGTGGGCAACCAACTGCAGCGTGAACACAGGTACAGGCTGTGAAGAAGGCTGAATCGCCGCCAAGCTGCAAAATGCCAGCCTTGTATCTTTCAAATAGCCGCCATGGCTCCCAGTGGAATTCATGCTTTGAATGCCACATTAACTTGTTAAAAACAACCTCCCATTCCAAGACCCCTGCTTCACACACACACACACACGCCGCACAAACCTCTCTCTCACAGGAACACTCGAAAACTCTAATAACAAAAACATGAACAGAGAAAAGGGAGACTCCAAAGCTACCAAACACACTCAAAAATGTACATCTAACACATAAAAGTGCAAACATACCTGTACATGTACCTATGTATCCTGTCTATTTCATCTTCCTCAGACACCGTCGGCCTGACAACATTCATATTTGGCACGGGTACCAGCAGAGGTCCCGAGCAGACGACAGGGCCAGATTTTTTAAATTAGGTTATTATTGGCACTGCGGGGGTATGTCTCCCCAATGTCCCGATGCCTTTGGTGCCTAGTGCCCAGGTGGGCTATCTGGTGAAAAGGGCATGTTCTCCCTGTGCTCCCCTCCATATAACATCAATATGGACTCCCACAAAAAAAAACATTCAAGAAGATTGTCATCTGACCAGCGGCAGTTGGAAGAAGTTGGTCCCCAGACGCTTCACTGCAGCTGCCCACCGCACCTGGCCAGCTTGTGGAGGACGAGCCATGCGGAGGACAATTTTCACATCACCTCTAAGCATGTGTGTGTGTGTGTGTGTGTGTGTGTGTGTGTGTATAATGTGTATGTGCATGCATTGGTGCATTGTGACAAATAAAGACGGGGTTTGACCGTCCTGTACCTTAAAACGGCCAATTAGTCATACAGTACATGTAGCACTACGCACATCAGCCAGCAGGTGACACATGCACTCGCGCGCGCACGCACACACACAGACACAGACACAGACACAGACACAGACACACACACAGACACACACACACACACACACAGACAGTGATTGCTCCAACGGGTATCAGAACTAGTGAAATGCTAAATTCCAATAAAATGATACTGCTTCTTTCGTGCAGCATGTCTCAGGACAACCAGCAATGAAGACATCTTTAGATGACACAGAAGAAGAAGCCAGGCCGCGGGTATCTCTATCTCAGAAAAGCACTGAAGGCATTTTTAAGCCTATTGTCTTCAGTCACCAAACGCAGAAACGAGGGTGTAGCGGGATGCGTCAACACCCTTGATAGGATAGCACTGAGCTCTTCCTGTCAGTGGTGAAGCAGCTGCAGGCAACTACTAGGACAAAACAACACTTGGAACTTTTTTAAGGCTTTATGTACCCAGAATAGGCGCGAGGCGCGTCTGTCTATGTGCCGTGCACTCCTGTGGGCGCAGACATCAATTTCTATAAGCAGATGGAGGTGACAGAGCCAAATCCACTGAATTTGTGGACCTGTATATTGTCTAAAATAGCCTCACATCTGTTCACTTTATGTGTGGTTTTACTCTCACTGCATGTCTGTTAAGATAGAGTGCAAACTAGGCACTCCTCTCTCTCTCTATATTCTGCTCTCCAGATAAAAAGCATCTATAGCAAATAAAGCCTTAGCGAGGCGACGCTGACGGGATAAAAGATTCATCAAGACGTGGATCCGTGCAGTGGAGCTTTTCACAGACTTTTTTTCTGTGCACGATGCCTCAGTAAGTGTGGCGATTCCTCATAATATGAAGAGAGTGTACACTGCATGGTGCGGGAGCAGGGTACTGGGCGGCTGGAATTATTATCGCGCTTTACTTATAAAACACACATTTATAGCTGTAGTCGTGATTTATGAGGTTTGATCATTTGGAAGTCATAACGTGATTTACGAGGTTTGATCATTCGGAAGTCATGAAAGTGGTTTGTATATTTTTCAGGAGAGGGAAAACCTCTGTACTATCTCTTTCTGGTGCACACTCCCGCTTCTCTCCCCACGCTCCCTCTCGCTCGCCCGATGTGCATCCACATAGAGATAAAATATAGATAAAATCCGCGGCGCTCTCCCCAGAAATCTCCAGATGAGTGTTACTATTTTTGGAGTGTCTCGGCCTGTTCCGTGTCAACAATTCACCCTGCCTCGTTTCGTAGTCAAGCAGTCACAAAGTGTGACTTCAAATTGCGGGCGACAGCAGACTGTGGGCTAGACTGAGTTGGCTGGAGTGTTACATTTCCATCCTTCTAACATTAGGCTGCACTATGGGTCAAAACAATTGTAAAGAGTGGGCTATGAGGAGAGCTCCATCATAATCATGATTTGAGTTAGGGAAGCAGGCTACACTGCAAAAAACTCTAAAGAGGGATAGTTCAGATTTTTTTAAGTGGGGTCGTATGAGGTACTTGTCGATAGTGTATTACCTACAGTAGACGGCGGTCGGCACGCCCCCAGTTTGGAGAAGCAGAGACTAACTGGCACGGATGTAAAGCGATGTACTTTTGTATGTACAAATGTATGTTATTTTAGCCACCTAAAAAGAAGGCCCACCTAATAAAAAAAAAAAATCAGTTTACAGTAAGTTTATGCATCCACATGATCTCTCCGTTTCTTCTTCATGGTATAGGCATGTTTGGCTCCAGCCACCAGTGATAACATAACCACAGAGAATACACAGGGCTTCAAGTTTGCCTCTACTGGCACTAGATGCTGTCTGGAGGAGATCACTTATGGCATAGCAGATATATACTGTATAGACTGTACATATAAAGGGATATAAAAGGATTGAAACATGACGCGAGTACGTATTAGATTTTCTGTGAGACACAAAGCCGCATGTGCTGACCCTTTTTCTTTTTCTTTTTCAATGACTACATAGAGCCACTTTAACCCCAGCTGTCTCTGTGTGGCTTGAATTTTCAAGCTGGTGAGCCAGACGTCTCTGGTCTGAATGTACGCTGAAGCCGTACAGTAGACTCGTTTGAAGTCTGGTGTGGATGCATCTTTAATAGGTCTCTCTATCTCTCTGTTGCTCCATGACGACCTCTCCTGTCTGGCGACACCAAGAGGTCGCCTGCCCTCGACCCTGAGGTGTTACTGGAGCAAACTAAAGAGGTGCAGTCCCCACCAGGCTCCCTAACCTCCCATCCATCTTCTCATCTCTGGCTGACAGAGGGAGAAGATAAAGTAAGAAGAGATATGGAGCAGCAGAGGGACAAAAACCTTGTTTTTTCCTCCAAGCAGTTTCTCCTTAATAGCTTTCTTTCTGCTGCTTTTCATCAGACCAAGCCTTATTGGTAAATCGTTTCAAAGGGTTTAATCAAGTGAGTTGCACTTTATTTGCCAAGGGTTTGAACAGCCTAACACACCGCCATGCTAAATGAAGCATTTGTTTTGCTGTGTACTGAAACATACTGTATGCATGAATGGTTCTTGTGTGCGCCTTTTTGTTATGCTCGGGTCAAATAAACTCTCTCTCTCTCAGGTCCTTCTCTTACCTTTCTACATCCCTTCCATATGAAAGTGCTTTTTTTTTTACCATTCGTTCTCTCCCAGCCTTTCATATTCTCTTTATCTGTCCAGTTTAATTGGCAGTCTGCCATCTCTCATGCTCCCTTCTGCCTCGCCTCTTTCATCTCCTGTCCCACGCCGATCAATTCTCCATGGAGATGTCCAGTCCCTGTTGATGCTGTCAGCCTTTCACAGAGGCACAGAGAGAGGACCAGTGAACCACCAAGGCACCAAGAGACCAGGTCCCGGTGATCGATCACTGTATTTCTTTAATGCTCCTTGTTATTTCTTGCGTTCTTTGCCTTTAACACTGCTTTGGTTCAGGTGGACCTTAAAGGAGAGCATACAAAGAAAGGGAGGATCTGCTCAAAGTCAGCGCGTGGGGCCTGCGGCCTGCGGCACATTGTTTCACTGATGAATAATTTCTAAATCATATGGTGCTCATGTCTGCAGAGGAAGCACACGGTAACGCTGTAGTCCCTCGCAAAGAGAGGTGGAGGATCAGTAGGAGGGCAGGAGAGGCGCGCGGGGAGGCGGCAGGCAAGAGGCAAGCAGCCAGAAGTTGGAAGAAAAAGAGAATTTGAGAGGTGGAAGGAGGAGAGAAGGAGAGAGCGGGAGATTAATGCAAAGAAAGGAAATCAAATCATTACCGTGCCATGTGTATAATGCGGCTCCCCTTATTGCTGCCCCCTCCCCCTAATTGAATCCATTTGTGGGAATTGTATTGTAAAATGTGATTTGAATCTGCATGATTCATGCCCGGTGGAATCCCACAGGTGATTAGCTGGTATTAGCCCTCCCAGGTCAGAGTGAGGGAGTATGTGTTTAAACCATTCGTTATTAATAATTAGGCTAATTAATCAGGGAACATTCACAGTGTCACAGTGGTCCGCATCCCCCCAGAGGTAATATACCACTGTTTCATTACAGCAATCCATGACTTCCATGAATTACAACCACGGCATTCACTGTGAATTAACCGCTGTATTTCTAAGAAACGATGGTTCAGAAGGATCACGAGGGATTCAACATGCACACGAAGGCTCAAAACGGTGAGCATTGTGTGCAGGATGCAGCCGAAGCAGTGCGTGCTTGGAAACTGGCTGGCAATAAGTGCTCTCATCTCTGAGATTACATAAAAACAGCCCACTTATCTTTCCATCCAGCAACCCCAGTGAGCCAAGTGAAGCACGCCTATCTATCCATCGATTGTCTCTATTTGTGTGTGAGCCAGCCGAGGCGGGATGCAGCTGGAGGCGATGCTAAGCTAAAGTTGTGCTGTTGGGAGCAGAAAGCACAGTCAGCGGCAACACAGGAGGTTCAGGGTGAGTTTGACGGGCGATGCGGGTGGGGGTGACTGGATTAGCACCTGACACCCAGCACCCTCACATCCTCCTTCAAAAGAGGCGCCTCCAGCTGTACCAGACATGGCCGTGACATGAGGCCCACCCGTCAAGCATCAGCAGCGACACGCTCATACTCCCGCGCACAGAGGAACGCTTCAGGATGGCAGGACAAGAGGGAGGGAAGCCGATTCGCCCGTGCCCTTCCTTCAAGAGTTCAGTGCCGTCATGGCTGCCCAGTGGACCGCAGGATGAAGAACTATTGAACTAATGATGGCTCAGTCACACTAAGACCTAATCCCACATGACATTTCAGAGTGGGATTGTTTTTGTAGCCATCGGTAGTCCAACTTTAATGAAGGGGCTGGAGAGGGCAGACTTTTTTTATCTGGTGGTGGTGTGTCCAATTACAACCCCAAGGACGCAACACTCAAAGAAAGCTTGTGCTTCAACTGTAACAGATCGCTGTAACTCATCGATGTAACTCGGTAGCACGAGCGGAATAACCGTCCCTGTGACACCCGCTGGAGCACACAATCAGCCTTTAGACAGGCATCACTCACAGAGTTGGCATGCGGCCTCTCCTCTCTCTTCCCAGAGGGTTTTCATAGTCCACTTCCATACTCAGGTGCCTTCCATCAGTAGCTAACAAATGGTGCACTCCATGGTGCTGAACCTGTGTTCACTCATTTTGGCCACTAATTAGCCATTTTTGCCCATTTAGTCTAACCTGACGTTGCCAGATGGATGGGTTTGCTTCACATTCTGTTTCACAAACGACATTTGTGACGACACAATTTGTGGAACAATGCCGCCCCCATCTGGCGGAGTCAGGCTACATTTAGTCGGCCCTAATTACCTAATTTCTTTTCTCTTTAGACGTCCTGAAATATTCAGCATGATCGCACATACAATGGCATAGCTGTGGCTGAACACAATTCAATAGAGAGACTTTGCATTGTTATTATAGGATTGTACTGGTTCACAAGCAATCACTAAATCAGCGGTTCAGTCTGGAGAATCTTGACGGGTATTAATGTACATTGAACACTGATTTAAAAAGCTCTGCATTCACTACAGTACAGGTAAACGGCAAATGTTAATTATTACTTCACCTTGAGCACCTCCATTGCCGAGTCTGGGTCTGAAATTAGCATTTGGTCAAAACACAACACTGTCTGCACACACGTGTTTCGACGGTGAGACACACATGGTGAAGGGTGCCTATGAAATTTCATTTTCGCTTTTAACCCATCGTGGCTCGTCCTCCTCCACAGACAGGCCAGGACTCGTCTCGACTCAGGAGGTAGAGCGGGTCGTCCACTAACCAGAAGGTCGGTGCTTCGATCCCCCGGCTCCTTCAGTCTGCATGTCGAAGTGTCCTTGGGCAAGACACTGAACCCCAAATTGCTCCCGATGGCTGTGCCAGCACCCTGCGTGGCAGCTTGCCGCCTTCGGTGTGTGAATGGGTGAATGTAGGCACATTGTAAAGCGCTTTGGATAAAAGTGCTGTATAAATGCAGTCCATTTACCATTTACCATTACAGACAGGCATTTTTTACGTTTTGGTCCCAGTGAAATGCAGGACTCGTCGTCCTCCACAGACAGGCCAGGACTTGTCCTCCTCCACAGACAGGCCAGGACTCGTCCTCCTCCACAGACAGGCCAGGACTCATCCTCCTCCACAGACAGGCCAGGAGCGGTGAGCAACCGGTAGCAAAGCGCCCAGGGACCAACTTCTTCTTCGCACCATCGCTAGTCAGGCAACAATCTTGCATGTTTTTAGTAAGGGGTTCTTATCTGTGTTCTGTGGAAGAAACCCCCAGGCGAGCACAGGGAGAACAAGCAAACAGGCCCCTTTTCATGAATAACCCACCTGGGCAATAGGGACCAAAGGCATGGCTCTGATCAAATGACTGCTGGCATGAAGGTAAAGTACTTTTTGAGTCGTTAATGAATTATGAATCTGCTTGAGAACTTTTTCATGCAAAATAGTTCTGTTGTTTTTGAAGATAGCACCATCTGCATTTTAATATACAGCCTGAGGAGTTTTCTGAGTAGCGAGATTGCTGTCTTGGGACGAAATCCCTCATATTGGAGCGGTACACTCCTGCAGTTTCAAACAAACAGAATCTTCCTTGAGCCTCTGAGAACCCCCCCCCGCCCCCCCCCCCCCCTTCCTCTTATGACTTAGCTTGATAAATGAAACTGCTGGACCTCTACACTCTACACTGCAATATGAATTCCCAACCCCGAATGCAAAACTTTCCATCACACACAATTTCAAGCATAGGCACACCTACTGTACACGTATGCACTGATGCAGAGCGGTCAACCATATGTGAAATAGGAGGGAGAAATCCTGTGTAAACACAAGCTCTTACAAATACTGTGTAAAGCCAAAGATGAAGAGTCCTAATGCAAGAGACAACTTGTTCCTCGGCAGCGAGACAGAGAGCATCAGTCCGAGACGGTGGCATCACTCAGATGGGGTGCGACTCGTAAACGCGTGACTGAGGAATTACGTGGGCAATTACCCTTAAAATTGTGCAGGAGCACGTCAGGATTTTAAACGACGTCTTTAAGCAAAATTGCTGTTGGAAAAAACGAAAAAACAAAATGGCTATGATGAGAGGAGGCAAAAAATACTCCATAATAATTAAGAGGATTCCTATTTTGCATTTCACCCTGTTCACATTTGATTCGTTGACTTCATGGGTGAATGTGCCCGCTGTCCTCTGTGGGCAGCTGCATTCTGGGCAAGAAGAATTGGGCAGGAAAAATGTCTTGACCAGAAAACAACAGAGTAGCCTACAGCCTACACAGCCTGAAGCAGTAGAGAGTCTTGGCACCATGCAGCCAGCAGTGAGAGAAAATAACAAGCACATAACCACTGTCAACACAACAGCCAATGTGGTAAATAAATAAATAAATAAATAAATAAATAAATAAATAAATACATACCGTACATACATACATACATACATACATACATACATACATACATACATACATACATACATACATACATACATACATACATACATACATACATACATACATACATAAATAAATAAATAAATAAATAAATAAATAAATAAATAAATAAATAAATAAATAAATACAAACATGTCAACAATGAATGGGTGGAAGATGAACTGTTTGGGGAAGACCTGCCAGCAGTTTCCAGTAACGGGAAAGAAGTTCAAACAAATCTCAGTTTTACATATCGAGTGTTTACTTAACATGTAATGAAAATGTATTGTTTCAGTTCCCCCAAAATATTTCCCCCCAAAAAGACCAAAACTCCCCTGAAAATAGGATCAAAGCTTGAAAAAAGACAAAAAGCTGGCATGAAGCAGCATGACCTGCCATGTACTCTACAGAAGCAGCGCTGTGACAGCAGCCTGCAGCAAACACACATTGGTTGCTGTTTTGTCAAGCCCTTTTGTTGTTTTTGTTGTTTGCTGTGCGTCGATTCAGCCTTTGTTGGAGCTGTCAAGAGTTCAGCTAAATCGCATGTCAAACGCACCCCATTATTGGTGTTCACAGGCAGAGAGACAGATGCAGACATGCACTGGCGGCTCACACCCACGCCAGCGACGCACATTGATCAGACACTCGAAACGATTTGATCATTTCTGTTGGCTTGTCACGTCTTTTCTTTCAAACTCCTCTGTGTCAATTTGTATCTCTCCCTCTTTCGCCCCCTACTCCTCCATACTCTTATTGTACCAGGCAGTTAACACAGCACACTGCTTTGGCAGGTACCAATATAAATACGAAGATAAAGAAATTACATTCATGCGTGGGCGAAAGGCTTGGACTCTTTCTTTGTGCCATGTAGTAATATCACACCTGGGTACGGATAGAATAGAAAGACAATTGCTTGGACGATCCCTGGACACTATCCTCACTGTCGGGTGAAAAGCTGGAATCTCCAAAATGTCAACTTTTCAGCTTTGCGCAGATGAGATCTTGTCAGGAAGGGCCGTAAATAACGCATCAAAGTGAGGCTAAGTTTTGGCGAGGGAAAAACTGGCATGGCCATTTTCAAAAGGGTTCCTTGAGCTCTCACCTCAGGATATCTGAATGAGAATGGGTTCTATGCATATTTCCTTTATAGACACGCCCACTTTATGTTAATCCCATGATAATTTTTTTTTTTTTTTGCATGCTGTAGGCTATACATATTATTTTCACCTCTTCTATTTGAATATTTCTGCACACTAGGGTCCCTAAACAGTCTTGGAATTGCATAAATGGGGTATGACTGAGATTCTTGTGGATTCAATGAGCCCTGTTGTACAGTCGAGTATTCATGTGTGATGATGTTAGTCCCCATAGTAGCCATTTAGTAGTGAGATCATTTTTCAAAACTTGACCTTATTGTATAAAATTATATTGTGACCTCTAGGATAATCACAGCCTCATGAAACTTTACAACTACAAACTAGAGGCCATTTACTGTAGGACATTCAGTGGATGTATGGCCTTCCTATGTCAATTACATTATATTGACAATAAGGGGATTTCTGAGGAATTTCCTGAACCAGTTGCAGAAAAAAAAAATCTCTCTCCTGTTTTAGTTTTTGGTCTGGTGCCCTCCCAAGAACACAACTCAAAATCCGACCATGCTTTTCAGGAGTGAAGATAAAATAACCTTGCCTTTAGCTTGATGACATCGCTTTTTTTTTGTTTAACATCATCCAACAGGTTTTGAAAGGTTTTGCAATCCCAAGACGTTTCTCAACCCCTAGAAGAACATGCAATCCTTCCACAGAAGTGAAAACATGGACATCGACAAAAAATAGAGCTGCAAAGTTTTCCCACAACAACAGTGATGTGCTCTGCATATTGAAGAGATCTCGCTCGTGAAAACAGGTCAAAACTGTTGGTGGACATGTTAGCGTTTCCTGTATTGCGCTATCTCCACCGCTCTTGAACTCACATCAATGAGGTCATTATGGAGCTAAGCTCGCCATTAAAATGGATTAGTAGGGGCCCTACATGTGGTTCATTAAGCATAACTTCAACGTGTCAGCGATGGGAACCTCGGGAGACCTCGTGTTCTTCTTATGAAGATTTAACATTCCTTTTCGTGGATGCAAAGAAGAAACCGCTGAGGAAAAGCCAGGGATGGACTATATTTAGCCAGGAGTGTGCTATGGATTTAGGCTTGAGAAATATGGAAGTGTGGAGTGAGAGGGAGCTGGGGAGAATCTCCTGACACGGATGAGACCGTGTCAAATGTGTAAAGCCTCCATTAGTAAGAATTGTCTCTCCCTCTCTGGAGTTTAAAGAGGAACATTTTAATACGTGCCAACTTGGCACGTATTAAAATCTGCCAAGAAATATGGGAATTTGAAAGGAGGGGTGTGTCACGGAAAAGCTAAACTTTCAACTCAACTTTTTAAACTCTTAAAGCTGCTCACTCGGGGATGAGAGAGAACACTGTTTCTTTGGCTTGAGGAAATGAGTCCAGCAGTGGGGGATGCTATCTGTGGCTGGAGCCGGAACAGCAGGGCACACAGGTCTAATCTACATCCTGCAACACACAGCGCAGCTATACAACCTCGCTGACTCTGTTCAGGCCCGGGAGACCAAGACACACCAAGCCGGCTTAAAGGAACATTCCAGTTTTTTACAACCTGGACCTTATTTCCAGCTTTAATTATGATTTTTAACTCCCCCTGATTTTTTTTTTAAATATCGATGCACCATGAAGCTGTACGCGCCGAGCAACGGCCTGGAAACCAGGAATACAGGGCATGTGTAATGCGTGTTTATTTACATCCTGTAAATAGCTTATTTTCTGGCTCGTGGTTCGCTTTGTGCTGCATCGATATAAAACAAGAAAAAAGAAAGGTTTCAGGGTGAGCTAAAAATCCTAAGGTCCAGGTTGTAAAAAGCGGAATTCTCCTTTAACTCTTGCTCTGCATGTTAAAATTAAGCCACAGGGAATTGTAATTTATAGCAAATCGTCTAGAAATTCTAATGAGAGACGGGCTCTGAAATGACCAATGTTGGTAAGATTTGTGGATAAATCAATAAGGGTGTACAGTATGGTAATTTTGTGAATGCATTTGAATATTAAATTTACTATACACTGTCATTCCCTGATCTCCAAACTGTGTCCCTATGATCACCGTACATAGACAATCTCATGACCATGAGCCAATCAAAGCAAAGCAAAACAATGTACAGTATCAAACAGGCTCCTAATTGGCTGCCTGTTATGAGGCTCTAAACAAAGCGGTAACATCTAAATGTCTGTTTCTCTGCTGCCTGGATGGTTAAATAGCTAAAGGTTAGTTCACATTTATTGTGATGCCACAGCAGGTGTGAGGCCACTAAAACTCTGAACCTGCTCGTGTCTCTTTAGTAAATGCTTCACACATCACCTGATTCTGTACACAAAATAGCACTGTGACATTTCTATGAAAGGTATACTTTCAGTAAAAAAAAAAACAATCTCGGCAGGTATTGTTATTATAGCTTACCAGCCCTTGGCAGGTGAGCCAAAAAATTTAATGTTGGCCTCTGGAGAGACTTTGTCATTGCAGTGGCGCTCAGCCGAGAACATTGATATTTGTGGTGTGATGAGAAAGCCAGTCACTCCTCAGCGTTAGCGTGTAATACGATAATGAGGCCAGTGTAGCATGTACGCTTTGAGACACGTTCACTGACGAGGTGGATGTTACAGCATGTAAGCTCGCCTCTGAGACACGTTCAGTGACGAGGTGGATGTGTGAGAGCAAAATTATTGATTGATTGCCAATTAATAAGCAATCAATCAATAATTTTGCTCTCACAGATGTTACAGCATGTACGCTCTGAGACACGTTCAGTGACGAGGTGGATGTTACAGTATGTAAGCTCGTCTCTGAGACACGTTCAGTGACGAGATGGATGTTACAGCATGTAAGTAAGCTCTGTGACACGTTCAGTGACGAGGTGGATGTTACAGCATGTAAGTAAGCTCTGTGACACATTCAGTGACGAGGTGGATGTTACAGCATGTACGCTCTGAGACACGTTCAGTGACGAGGTGGATATTACAGTATGTAAGCTCGTCTCTGAGACACGTTCAGTGACGAGATGGATGTTACAGCATGTAAGTAAGCTCTGTGACACGTTCAGTGACGAGGTGGATGTTACAGCATGTAAGCTCTGAGACACGTTCAGTGACGAGGTGGATGTTACAGCATGTAAGCTCTGAGGCACGTTCAGTGACGAGGTGGATGTTACAGCATGTAAGCTCTGAGGCACGTTCAGTGACGAGGTGGATGTTACAGCATGTAAGCTCTGAGACACATTCAGTGACGAGGTGGATGTTACAGCATGTAAGCTCTGAGACACATTCAGTGACGAGGTGGATGTTACAGCATGTAAGCTCTGAGACACGTTCAGTGACGAGGTGGATGTTACAGCATGTACGCTCTGAGGCACGTTCAGTGACGAGGTGGATGTTACAGCATGTACGCTCTGAGGCACGTTCAGTGACGAGGTGGATGTTACACCATGTAAGCTCTGAGACACGTTCAGTGACGAGGTGGATGTTACAGCATGTAAGCTCTGAGACACATTCAGTGACGAGGTGGATGTTACAGCATGTAAGCTCTGAGACACATTCAGTGACGAGGTGGATGTTACACCATGTAAGCTCTGAGACACGTTCAGTGACGAGGTGGATGTTACAGCATGTAAGCTCTGAGACACGTTCAGTGACGAGGTGAATGTTACAACATCTCATTTAATGAACGCAAAGTTTAAATCAGTGTTTCAGACTGATCGCTCACTTCTCGTGACATGTCAGGGTGAGTCAGGGTGAGTGTTGGTGTCGGTATAGTCAGGGTGAGTGTTGGTGTCGGTATAGTCAGGCTGAGTGTTGGTGTCGGTATAGTCAGGCTGAGTGTTGGTGTCGGTATAGTCGGGCTGAGTGTTGGTGTCAGTATAGTCGGGCTGAGTGTTGGTGTCGGTATAGTCAGGCTGAGTGTTGGTGTCGGTATAGTCGGGCTGAGTGTTGGTGTCGGTATAGTCGGGCTGAGTGTTGGTGTCGGTATAGTCGGGCTGAGTGTTGGTGTCGGTATAGTCGGGCTGAGTGTTGGTGTCGGTATAGTCGGGCTGAGTGTTGGTGTCGGTATAGTCGGGCTGAGTCTTGGTGTCGGTATAGTCGGGCTGAGTGTTGGTGTCGGTATAGTCAGGCTGAGTGTTGGTGTCGTTATAGTCAGGCTGAGTGTTGGTGTCGTTATAGTCAGGCTGAGTGTTGGTGTCGTTATAGTCAGGCTGAGTGTTGGTGTCGGTATAGTCAGGCTGAGTGTTGGTGTCGTTATAGTCAGGCTTAGTGTTGGTGTCGGTATAGTCAGGCTGAGTGTTGGTGTCGTTATAGTCAGGCTGAGTGTTGGTGTCGGTATAGTCAGGCTGAGTGTTGGTGTCGGTATAGTCAGGCTGAGTGTTGGTGTCGTTATAGTCAGGCTGAGTGTTGGTGTCGGTATAGTCAGGCTGAGTGTTGGTGTAGTTATAGTCAGGCTGAGTGTTGGTGTCGATATAGTCAGGCTGAGTGTTGGTGTCGTTATAGTCAGGCTGAGTGTTGGTGTCGATATAGTCAGGCTGAGTGTTGGTGGCGGTATAGTCAGGCTGAGTGTTGGTGTCGTTATAGTCAGGCTGAGTGTTGGTGTCGGTATAGTCAGGCTGAGTGTTGGTGTCGGTATAGTCAGGCTGAGTGTTGGTGTCGTTATAGGCCCCCAGTGAAATACAGTAGGCTTTGATGTTATACCCGACCTCCTCATTAGCATAATCCCCGCCTGGCGAGTGAGCGTGATAAGCTTTGACGTTATGTGCTCGTTGCAGTCAGCACTTTTCTCTGGGCTTGACACCACAGAACACGGCCATTCTCAGGGCAAACGGAAAGCCCAGACAGGCTGATAATAGCTGAACAGTCCTACCGGGGGGCAAACTCTCCACGCACAGTCAATGAAACAAGAAGGGAAGAAAAACAGCCTACCACAATGCAGGCCGGAGCATAACAGTCAGATTGCTTTAGCTAGTTTGGGGGTTATATCGGGGCTTATCGCCCTCTCTGTTCGCTCTGCGTTTTGCCGACACAAACAACCCCCTTCAAAAGAGAGCGGACCACAAACTTTTTCGCAGATGAGACTGTAAACCCAACAACCTTAAGTCTCAACCAGACGGGGGAAGGCAGAAAACGGGCCAAATTCTACAGTAAATATGCTCAGCCCTCTTTCAATCCTCTATAAAATGATTCTTGCTCTCTGTGACTCCCGCACTCTTCCCCGTGTACAATAAGGTATGTGGGAGATGTGGGGGGATCGCTATCTCTCTCTGCCTCTCTGGTGTTGCAGTGGGATGGTGACAGGCAGCGTGTGCTCCCTGCCTGACCTCTTCTGTCAGTCGACTGGTGAGTGGACGACAGAGAAGGAGGTTAATAAAGTCAACAGATTGCAGAGACTGGCCACAGCAGGACGTGCAGTAAACACCAAACAGCTTTTCTGGCTAGGACAACACTACCAGGCAACGGACAATGTGAACAAGCAAACTACATATTTGTATTACCCGAGCAGAACAAGACATTCATTGCCTTTGCTCTATAGCATATACCATGCTCTCTCTCTCTCCTCTCAACCCCTCTGACCTCTTCCACACACACACACACACATACGCACGCATGCACGCACGCACACACACACATACACATACACACACAAAGACTCTCTCTGTTTCTGTTTTCTGTCTCTCTCCCTTCCAGACTTAGAGAACACACACACACACACACACACACACACACACACACACAGTTAAACGGCGCACTTCTACATTTCCAGGAGGGCGAAAAAATGTTTATTTTTCATTGCTATAGTGCTGTCAAAACGCCAGGGCGCCAGCTTGTCCAATACTGTAACACCAAACACACACATTTTCATGCCAGGACCAACACGCAAAAGCAAGAAACAAAGCAAACAAGCAAACAAGCAAACGCACGCACGCACACACGCACACGCACACACACACACACACACACACACACACACACACACACACACACACACACACACACACACACACACACACACACACACAACACACACACACACACACACACACAGGTAGACTCAGATATACTTTCTTTCTCTGTCTGTCTCCCATGGTTTCCCTCAGTTTTTCTCTCTCTCTTTGCAAGTTAGAACCTTGCTAAAAATACAGTAGATGAACATTTCTACACACAGACAATAATTTTAATTTTAAATTGTATTGCTTTTGTTATCATTCAATGGCATTGTTAGGCCTGGGCGTGCAAGGCTACATACAGCCTGAAGGATTTATGAATAGCCCCGGAACTCAAATAATAATAATAATGATAATAATAGCCCTGGATCTATTCATCTGTCATTCCGATCATTTTATTAAAGCCCTCGGAAATAATATGGTATTGCTGATGAAAGACACAAGTAGGTTTTGGGTCCTCTGTGTGTCATTCAAGCAGCAGACAGAGCAGCACAGAGGAAGGGATGATGCCGTGAAGATAGATGTTATCAGATGGAGAGATGATTACACTGCAGTAAGAAATACATAACCACAACGCTGATTGATGTGCGTCGGTTGCTGCAGTGAATATTGGCCTGTAGCCGGCAATCAATAGTGTTGCTGTGTTGTGTGACTGGCAACTAAGCCATATGGAATAATGAGCATTGATTACTATTTAACCCCTATGGAATGGAATAGTGCATTAATAGTTTACTTACTTTGTAAGTCTATGTATAAAATAAATTGATAAATAACATGTGTTTATGATCTAATCATCACATCAAAAAAAATAGAGATTGTGGTTAGATTTTGGTTATGACCAGGACGGATGAGAGGAGAAGTGAACAGGAGGAGAGAGCAGAGGAGATGGAGAAGGTGACAGACAGATGAGACACCAAAAGAGCTACTGGAGGTGAAGAAGAGGAGCGTGTCAGATAGACAACACACAGTTCAGAAGGAGCCCTCGTCATGCAATTCATTTCCTTTATTTGACCAGGTTATTGAGAACACTTGTGCAATAATGACCTGGCCAAGAGGGCATAGAGACATGCACATACTGTAGAAGCAGAAGCTATCAGAGCTAAGATATTGGCAGGGCATGGTGTCACATCTTATATTCATTTGGGCTGGGCTAAGCCCCCAATCTTTCAAGCTCTTAATTACGCCTCTGCTATCAACAGGAACCCTGGAGAAATGTCTTCGTTCAAAAAACACAGCAGTGCCAGACGAGCGAGAGCAGAATGAGTCGCGGCTCACATGGACAGAGCGAGATAAAGAGCTGCTCAGAGAAAATGGATGCTTCAAATTAAACAGACAGGCAGCTCTATCAATATGCAGACAGTCACATTTATTCTGGCTGTGTAACAATCCCCCCTCACAGGGTCTACCCATCTGACACAGCCTGTCGATTTTCACACGCACGCACGCACGCGCGCACACGCACGCACACACGCACACACACACACACACACACACACACACACACACACACACACACATTTTCAATTTTGTAATTAAGCCAAGGCTTTGAAAAATGCTTAGTTATCTGTAAAGGGGAGATGCATATAACTCATTCTCATTCAGATATCTTGAGGTGAAAGGTCAAGGGACCCATTTGAAAATGGCCATGGCAGTTTTTCCCTTGCCAACATTTTGCCTAAATTTGGAGCATTATTTAGCCCCCTGCTGGACACGGTAGCATGACAGAGCTGATACAAATGGCTGCCTTAGATCTTCTAATTTCATATGATACCAGGCTCTTCACTCTAGCTTTTATAATGACCCCGCTACAGCCTGTGAAAGACAGTCATGTCGGTCGTGGACGCCGGCGCCCTCAGGATTTTGGGGTGGCACCTGGCGTGGCCAATCAGATTTCAGGGGTGGCCAGGGCCACCAGACACGCCCCATATAATTAAGGTAGTTAGTAGGTTAGTAGTTGTTAGTTAAGTATTTTGTGTGACCTTATCTAAAGTGAGGACTATCTATTCCTTAGAAATCATTTATAAATTAGATTAAATGTGTAATGTTTAATTAAGTGTTGAATACATTATAGATGACTTTATTAATCAGGAATAAAACATTTATAACTGTGTTTATGAATTACTTAGTAATGCTTAGCAATGTATGAGCAATGCTTTATAAATGATGAATTAAGTACTGTATTTACTAATATTTAACTAATGCTTAATAGTGTGCAGTTATAAAGTGTTATTTATAGGGGGGAAAGGTCAAAATTCTGCGATTCCAGCTTCTTAAATGTGAATATATTGTTTTGTTTCTTTACTCCTCTATGACAGTAAACTGAATATCTTTTTAGTTGTGGACAAAACAAGACTTTTGAGGACGTCATTTTGGGCTTTGGGAAACACTGATTGACATTTCTCACCATTTTGTGACATTTTATAGACCAAGCAACTAATCGATTAATTGAGAAAATAATGGACAGATTAATCAAAAAAGAAAATAATTGTTAGTTGCAGCCCTGTACATGTCGACTCGTACTGTAAACACACAACGCCTAACTGTAGGAGCCAAGGAAGGCCTTTGATGTTGACACCTAAACATGCCTCCCCCTCCCCCACACACACACACACACACACGCACACGCACACACACACACGGACATAAAAAAGTTAGGATGTGCCAGGGCATCAGAGAGTCTTCAAAGTAAGCCCATGGCTCAGCGTCTATAGCCAGGAGTTATTTTGTCTGTTTTCTTCACATCAAAAGCTCTCAATCGGATGACAGTCAAGGCAGCTCCAACTCGGATGCATCTCAACTCTTTCAGTCATCTCATTCCCTCTCTTTCTCTCCTTTACTTTGTGATATGGACTCTGCTCTGAAACCATGACAGCTGGAAGAAAGAACAGAAAAGAAAAAACAACAAGAACAACAGATTCGTAGCTGCAGCCCTCACGATAATGTAAACCGGATTATGATTGATTTCATATTTGCTGGTTGTCATCGACATGCACACACTTCATTCCCCATCAGCTGTTTTCATACAGTCACACTCAGACATGATGTGACACACTGTGGTGCCTCTGGGCATCTATTCAGCCCACTGACGACTGATTGACTGATCATCTGAACAAACAGCTGCTTGGATTTGCTTGAATAATAACTGGCTGGCACATTGACAGTAATGTTCATTAATCTGCATTCAACTATCCCTCAACTAAATAAATAGATAAAGATGGAACAAAAATCATATCTATATATGTTTAGGCTGAATGGCGATACACAATATCAATGTATTTCCTTCGAAGTGGGCTAAGTGTTCAGTTGTAAGTCAAAGCCACATGTGAGATGTAGGGCTGGGCGATAAGCACACAACTGAATATAACAATACTGTATTTGACCAAACACATCAATATCGAGATTGCCACAAAAATGTAGGGATGATTATTAGTGCTTTCACAAATATGACCTCATAATCACCAGTAATGTGGATATAAAGGCTAGTGGGCTAATAGAACAACGACAGTCTGGCAAGTTCAGAAAATGACATCACTTCAATAATAATGCAGCCTTGAAAAGACGACACAAGACAACCAAAAAACTAAGACGATATCTAGTCTCATATCACGATATGGATATAATATTGATATATTGCCAAGCCCTACTGTGGAGTAGGAATAAATAACAGGTTGGACAAACACATGAAAGAAATAATAAATAAAAAAAATCTAAACGCTAGAGGGAAAGAAGATGAGGGAGTCAGTGAGTCAGTGAGGGAGAGATAATGAAGGCTCATCATGATAATGATGAGCCTTGAGAATGACTGCCACTATTTTAAGACTTCCTGAAAGTCAAGCGACAGACAAAACAGAGAATGTGACTGGTTTTACATAAGCAGACCCACAGTTGGGTCAGTGTGGTCTGCTGAACACCAAGAGCATGGCTGCCTTGAGTGCCTTCAGTTTATACTGTAATAGAGCTGGGTATTGTAAAAAAAAAAAGATATATATCAGTACCAGTACCCTTAAAGTGATACCGATACCAATAGAGTAGTTCATTGGATACAGTAGGTTTTGACGGCATCTCGGCATGCTGAACTGCCAACTCTGCCACATACAGCATGTTCCACTTCACCTCCACCTCCACCTCTATGGGTTGTAGCTGCTGCAGTAGTGGGCCAATTTCATATTGTATTAAGCTGAAGAATGCTTGCTGGCTGTGAGCAAAACCATACAAATATCTGTTTTCTAGATCTGTGTACAAAAAGGACCGAATGCCAGTATTGTTTGACTGGAGAAGTTTCAATACTACTCGGTACTGGATTATAAGGTATCAAGAGAGTATTGTTAATGTATATAAAAATGAATACCTATGTTTGAAACATACATAGCTGGCCAATATGGACCCTTTATTAATTATCATTGGTCTGTGTTCCTGAACACAGAGAAGCAGTCTGTAAAACCTGCAGTGAAATTGCATTTTCTTCTCATGTTTTATGTATTCATAAAACATTTAAATTATGCTTTTTTTTTTTTGCAAATTAATTCTTCAGTTAAACGCCTCCGGCTTCCCACAGGTTCCTCTACCACTGAATAGGTGTGGTGGGTCATGCTGCCTTAAGGCTCTGCTAACTCTAAAATAATTGCATTAGTCTGGGCACTGGGTTCAGTGGAGAGTTATTGTAGTGTTCCATGATAAAGTATTTACCACTCTGACAAGAATAACATTCAGCAGCTTCAGTCTCAGTACTGTTTAGTCTAAACACGTTGTAACCTGTATAAGCCTTCAACGCATTTATACAGTATATATATACAGTATATATATATATTTATAAAATGGCTCTCTCAAATCAAGCAATCTGATTGGTTCACAGCCATTGTATAATTCCAGTAACCGAGTTCAATAACCCATGGCCATGGGTTATTGGTTGCCATGGCAACTCTCTTACTAAGAGAGTAATAATAAGGCTTACCTCAAATGACAACGTAGAAAAAAAAATGGCGGAGACAGCTGTCAGATCCTTGTGAATCGATCTTCGCTTATAACTTTACTAATACTTCGCAGAAAATGATGTTTTGTACAAGAATAGATGCGGGCTAATGTCTTCTTTGCAAAAGAAAGGCTGTTAACTCCGCATTTAACCCCGCATTTAACCCCGTAACGTTAGTTGGTGTCGGGCAAGCCCTGAGAATGCAACGCTGCGCTCGAGCTGCCTGGGTTTCCAGAAAGCTCTCAGCCAAGCGCCAGGATTGGCCAATGTCGACTTCAGTCTCCAGAACGATCCAATCAAATCACCCGCAGGTCTATCTTCTTGCTAGAGGTCCCGCCTTACAGTAGTGTTTCAACTGACTCTCAGAATACCATGCCAGTCGGACTTATAGTGTTATTATTATTATATTATTATACTTGGAACCCTTTTATAAAAGCAATATAGCACTCGAGCAGCGTGTGTTGTGGAATATATCCCCCTGCTCAGTTGTTATCCCACGAGGCCGCAACAACTGATCAGGGGGATATATTCACCACAACACACTTGCTCTCGTGATATATTGCTTAAATATATATATATATATATATATATATATATATATATATATATATATATATATATATATATATATATATATATATAGCTGGGTATCTGTATTGTATGATTAAATATGTTTTCCTGTTTCTAGGTACACCTACTATAGACTATTGTAATTACTATTACTATCTCACTACTAAATAAGGCGGACGGGTTCCACAGCGCACAATCGCTCAACTGCGCATGCTCAGAACGTGCAGCGCTAGACATGAGTGTGTGAAGCGTGCAATATTTGTAGTAATAAAGTCCTGGCTTCAAACCAACTTCTTCAAACTGAACTGTAACAGTAACATATCCGAAATCACCACCACCACCACTGGCCCAAAAACTCTCATCAAATCCCAACAGCTTCTCCCTCGCAATCGACGACTCCATTGTACTCCCCTCCTCACATCCGCAACCTTGGCATCATCCTTGACCAACCCCTCTCTTTTGAACAAACACATCACCAAAACAGCCTTGTTCCACCTCAAAACATCGCCCGTCTCCATCCCTCTCCTTCTCAGTGGCAGAAACTCTCATCCATCCATGCATTCATCACCACCTCCAGACTGGACTATTGCAACAGTGTTGCTCCAAACTTCTCAAAAAAACACATCCAGAATTCTGCAGCTCGCCTGCTCACTCACACCTGGACCCATGAACCCGCCATCACCTCACCCCCGCCCTGCAAAACCTCCACTGGCTCCCCGTCCAACACAACCAATTCCCTTCAAACACCTCCTCATCACTTACAAAACCCCACCCCACCCCATCTGACTGAGCCTCCAGTCTGTTGACACCCCACCACCCCCCACCCCACTCTCCAAAACACAGATGCTTTGCAGCCAAATTCGTGTGAACTCAGACTGAGGATATTCACTTCGCAGTAGTGCAAAATATTTGAGTGGGTTGTGGGAGTCCATGTTGGTTGCATCCAGAAATAAACACAGTAGGCTATGTGACTTTACTCTTTGCTTATTCACAACTCCCTATAGAGAAGTGATCCGATGACAAAGTGGCACAGTAACTACAACTCACAGTGGGAGGAGAGAGAGTAGCAGGCTTGATTTCAGAGTGGAGGGTTGCCTGCTCCTGCCTGCCCCTGTTTGATCTCTCACTCTGTTATCTGAAAATACAATAAAATGTCATCTCTCCTTCAAGGAGCGGAGCATATCTCTGGAAGTGCTTGACCTGCTGCCAAAAGCAGAATGGAGGATACTAACTGAAGGGCTAGAATAAATGCATAGTGGTATCCAGCTACTGCTGAGACAAAGGAGATGTTATGTTGAGAAACACATATTCAAATCTCCAGACCTCATCATCTAATTGTTTTCTACATCTATTATCTCTGAGACATGTCTCTGTCATCACTTGTATGTATATTATAGGATACTAATTGCTTTCACTAAATAATTGAATCCGCTGAAAGTATTTTGCACCCTGCCGACATGATAATGATACATTCATAATAGGTGCCAAAGGCTATTATAATAGAGAAGAAAAGATGGTTCAGTCAGGAACACTCTTGTCATAGATTTAACCATTTGTTGAAACAAATGGAAAAACGGTTATGTTTGGTGCTGATCATCAGGGAGTGCAATGCAGAATCCTGCATGGGATTCAAGAGTGAGCCCAAAGCAAGACATTGAACACATGTTTAACCTTTGAGCCATGTTAAGACTCTGAACTAGAAAGGTGGAGGCTGGGGTGGTGGAGGCAAAGCAGCAGCAGCAGCAGTGCTGTGTGTGGTAGCATTAGGGCTAATGTACACCGCCTCCAGAACAGATGCGGTACGGCTCCGGTATGGCTGCGAACAGACCCACACTCATGTAATCTGTCAGACGTATGCGGGATCCGACAAAAACAGAACAGGTGCGTCATTCTTCCATACCGCATGTATCGCCCATCAATTAACATGGGCGAGAGTCGATCCGTCAGTTTTGCCGGACCCGTAATGCAGCCGTGACGCATCTGGTGTACATTGCCTGTTAGAGTAGCAAAGATGAGTGTAGAAACGAGCAATATTTAAATGGAACACCTTGTTGTGAGAATGGATGTGATTGATGAATGGTTTAAACGCTGATCCAATCAACAGGCTGTCAGCTGATTACAGCTGGGGCGTAGCCTATGACTTCTGTGTCCTGCATGAACTAACGCAGTGCTTCATTTATAACTGAAGGTATAGAAGGTGAAAACATATATATATATATATATATATATATATATATATATATATATTAAAAAGTAATAGTAGCTCATTCTTACAACTCCCAAAATCCAACTGTAACGCTCAGAAACAATTCTACATACCGGTATACGGATACATTTGTTGATAATACAGCATGAATTGAGTGAATTAAACCTCACATAAAACATAAATAGGTTGTTACAAGAACTGAAGCTATACAGAGACAGAGAAAAGTTGATTTGATTGTAATGTCACATAAACAAAGCAACAAAGCAACTCTCTCAGTATTAACACAGCCAGGAACATAACAATGAAAGTCCTATAAAGCTGGCTCGTGCTTATGCAGCTACATGTATCCAGGCTGTTGCATAACACACTGATAAATCAACAGTACGTCAACATGAGTAATAAACTCATCAGTAACAGCTTCTTATTTACTGGGGGCTTTTATCCAGCATGCCATAATTAAATTTGTATACCGTGTGTTTGTGCGGTTGCAGCACTGAGCGATGGCTTAGCATGGCTGCAGTCTACAGTAGCCTACACTTACGGCCCAGTCGAGTCAAAAACCCATCTCATTTCTGTTGAGGCGTTTTGGTCCTCCCGTCAGTGTTACAGCCGCTGACATGGAGTGAGCCGGCGTGGGTCGACACTCGGACACCCTGCAGCCTGTGTCTTTGTCGGTGCATCATCTCTCCTCCATGTTCCTCTCTGCAGCGCCACGTCCATCTCATCCCTGTTGGTGGTGTCGGTGTAGCGCAGGTCAGGGTGAGTCAGATCCTGTCTGTCTGTCTGTCTGTCTGTGTGTCTGTGTGTGTGTGTGTTTGTGTGTGTGTGTTTGTGTTTGTGTTTGTGTTTGTGTCTGTGTGTGTGTGTGTGTGTGTGTGTGTGTGTGTGTGTGTGTGTGTGTGTGTGTGTGTGTGTGTGTGTGTGTGTGTCTGTGTGTGTTAGTGCCAACTGCCAACGGCAACAGTATGGCAGTGGGCGTCCGGGTAGTGCATTGATAGATTCCCTGCCTACCAAGTTCAGCACGAAGGTCGCAGGTTCGAGACCCCGTGTTACCCCGGCTTGACCGGGTGTCCACACAGGCAGAGAAATAATAAAAAAAGATTGTATGGGGTGGCGGACAGGCTGGGGTGGAGATATCTCAGTCGGTGGGTGTTGGTGAGTTCTAGCTAGTCATCCCAGCCTGATGCCGTGGTAATGACTGTCTTTCCAGTCAGACGATGCTCTCTCCCCTCGGAGCCTGTACTAAACAGACAATTAGCCTTGTTTTAAGCTATTTGGCTGAAAGGTCAAGGAAAATGCTTACATGATCAAACATTGAGCTAATTGAATGTGGTGTAAATAAACGTGTCTTAGGTAAGGGGTTGACATTAATTGTGAGAGTCACTGTACATTGCTCAGTGAGGGGCAGTGGAGGAGCACGCCGGACGGGACAGAGAATGCTGCAGGATTAACTGATAAGCTCCGACTGATTCACGGCCCTGAGGAAGAGAGGGAAAGATTACACAGGGCAGATGACTTTAGGAAGGCTTCTGGAATCGACTGTGAACTATAACCCCCCCATAGCAACTGTAGCTTCACCCAAAACACAGCAGCCTCAGGCACCAGACAGAGAGCTACAGTATGCCAACACAGGCCAGGATACGCACCCTTGATGTGAGCTGCATTCAAAACTCTCTCTCTTTCACCTCTCTACTGCTTTCCCTCACTCAATCTCTCACTCTGCCACTCACACGCTTTCCCTCTGGCTGTGCTCTCTCTCTCTCTCTTCCCCTGTCTCCTGACCTTTCCTTTGCACCTTTGCAACCGCAGCAGTTGTTTCATCATCTGGCTTTGTGATCTGAAGAGATCTCTATCAATTATTAATCAATTATGAGAAGGGACGACCTTGAGGTGCTACCGTTCTAGTCTCGCAAGCACACCTCGCTACCTCGTGCCTCACAAATCATTTTCAACAAGCTATAGGCTTACTAGCCTGGATCATTTATGGAGCGAACTGTCTGTTTGTGTGAGAGAGAAGGACAAAGAGACAGAAGACCAGGCTAACATGATTTGAGCCATTTCAAATGGGTGCAGGCCTGAATGGTGCGGTTAGATGGCTCTCTTCCCGCTGGGCCGGAGTCGAGCGCTTCATGCGTGTGATAAGAACAAAAGGTGGTGCGCCTGCAGGTCAGAGGGGGATTCAGAGCAGTGGCTGCTTACGGTCAATCACTCAATGTGGCGCACATGCGGGACGAGGAATCAATACGGTAGCTACCTGCACTCATCTGCTGCTTCAAAACATGTCCCAGCGTTGCCACACGCCACTGTATTTGGTATGATCAGGTTTATAATGCATAGCAGTCGCAGGTTGACTCGTGGGGTGTATCCGTTTCCCCGATAATCTGAGTAAATCCGAAAAGAAATCAGACTAAAAGCCAACAGAGAAAAATTATGCCTGATTTGAAAACAATTGAGTACAATAACAGAAGATGCTAGAAAGGCACGCACATTTTTCACAATGAGGTGCAAATGTATGAGTTTCCAGTTGGAGAGATAAAGTTAAAAACATCTAAAGCTGGTGGACTTACGCCGCACCTTCACCCCAAGGGCTGCATATGCCATCATTTTGTGGAAACCAGTTTAAAGAAAAGAGTCAAAAGTATGACAAGTATGAATTTTGCATTATAATTGATTTCATCATCCAGTGTATCATTTAATCAATGCAATCTGTTGCCTTGCAAGCCTCCCTTTCCCCAGTAACTCAATACATTCTAACACATGGAACAGGTGCAGAAACCTCCCGGATGACATACGTCTAGACCTGTATTGGCTAAGCTTCCAGGAAAATCTATTGTCCAGCTTTTCTCACAGTATGAAAACATGTCCTGTTCCCCTGCTTCCATGTCCTTTGGAAGGCTGTACCCACCCATGGTACATTATGGTATTGTTCTCAACAGGTACATTAGCTGACCTCCAACGCTGGACATGACACGTACTGCAAATTACCCATGGACCTGTGAAAAACATCCTAAAGGCAGGAGCACATTGGACACATTACTGTGCGGATAACAAGGACTCTTGCTGTAGGTGAAGTCTACTGACTCCATTGTGAAGCAGCTTATCTGCTTTCAATACGATAGGGACTAAGATGCAAGTCAGATGCAAGGACTTTCCAGCGCTTTACTAGCGCTCCTCAGTGAAGTGACAGTCCCGTTATGATAAACAGTGAACAACAGTGTGCTGCCCAAAATGGATGATGACTATTAAAAGCCCAGAAGAATGGCTCGTCAAACAAACGCTGCGCGCCCTGTGATTAAGTGTGCGATTTAGTGAGATTTATGTACCTGTAACGTACTTATTAGCTTTTAAACAAGATTCATCTTTGCATTCAGGCCCATCTTAACGTTTGACTAATTAGCGTGTTGGGCAATGTCAGCTGGTTGAACGAGGAGGTTGCTGCTGGATGATTCGTCACCTCCTGGGGGTGAAGCACCAGTAATGGATCGGGTGGAATAAAGGGGATGCATAATGGCTGTTATTTGCCAGGCTGAATGAAACGGGTTATCTGGGCCACTCAGCTGTGTAAAGACTCTCTATGTGTGTGTGTGTGTGTGGGGGGTAGCAGGGTCTATCTAACAGTCGAGGGGTGACGGCTCTGCATCTGGACTCATGGGAATCCGTCACAGTAGTGTAATAATCAACCAGGAGAGGAGGGTTGTTTGCTGTGATGAAGCTCTCACAACACGCCACCGAGCCAGTGTGGGCTCCATGTATCTTGTTAATGAGAGTGCGGAGAGCTATGGAGATGAATCATCCAGGCGTCTCCCAGTATTAATGGGTATATAAAAAAAAAAAACACTCCAAAAATGATTACCTTCCTGCACATGTGACCGCTGAGAATAAATGGGGGGAAAACTACCATTACGGAGATATAGAAACCATTTGGAGGCCAGTCAAGGTTCCTATATATGGTTCAATTTCATCTCGTCTGCATCAAATGGTTCAAATGAACATAACTATAATCAGTCATTCCGTGCATTCAGATTCTATTCAGAGCAACAACAACAAAAGCAGTCAATCAATATACCACCTCACAACAACGGAATACCCGCTTATGTTTATGCAACACGTGTCTATTTTGAGAATGAGTCAGTGTCATTAGGTTAAATATTTAATTATTGATATGGAGGGGAATCTGATGTGCACGGCCTTGGTGCATCAATTAGCTAAGCGTGTCATTCACTCTGACAGACACACACACACACACACACACACAACGCAAATGTCAACCCGTCAGACATGCAAGCCAAGGTTTGTGTAGCATATTCTTTCCCACATACTGTAGAGTTCCAACCCAAAGTGAATTATTTACCTCAGCAGTCTTGCAGCCTGAGGCTGTTTATTCACTGCCTGCTCTGCCATTGTAAGTGCTGAGGAAATTACCACCTTGAACTTCTGACCACCAAATGGATAAACAGCACAGCGTGTCAATTCCTTTCACTGTCCTCTTGGCCATCTAAGACATATATACAATACATCGGCATTTGAAACAGAGAATGCAACAGAATTATTGGCTTTTGTTGACGTTTTCTACTGTACACACTAGGACTGCACAATTAATCGTATTTTCATCGTCATCACAATATGAACATGCGCAATAAACACATCGCAAAGACTGCCTGAAACGCAATGAATAACAAAAGTGGTTTTATTTACATGCATCATGCATTCCCACTCAGCATCTGATCATTTTGTCTTGTGTTGTAAATCCAGCGTACACCTTTCCCTTGCAACAGTGCGCTCCACCCCTCTGCCAAAGCCCAAACATGCTGTGTGTAGTTTCAGCTAGAGTCAGTGTGTATTTCATTTCTTTATTCAGTGGGCATAGGCTATGTTTGGGGACTATGTTAGCATTATTAAAGCAGAAAGACATAGGAACTGTATAGCTAATATGCATACTTTAATATTTGTTTATTTATTGCAAGTCGTATCGTCATCGCTATATTGAACAATGTTATCGCACATCGCAGATGTTCCTCATATCGTGCAGGCCTAGTACACACGGGGAAACACACACACACACACACACACGACTGCAACAGGGGGCTTTAGAGAAAGGTGGGACACTGCTATGTTTGGACATGACTTTGACAAAATGCCACCTGTCATTGGCACATTGGCAGCCCAGGAGCATGCCAACCATCTGTGATTAATGTTAACCCCCCCTGACAGAGAGAGAGAGAGAGAGAGAGAGAGAGAGAGAGAGAGAGAGAGAGAGAGAGAGAGAGAGAGAGAGAGAGAGAGATGGAATATGAGAAAGAAGATAAGAAGATAGAAGTGATACCAGGGAGGGCAATGGTATGTGGGGAGCGTGAGGAACAGGACATGCTGCTGCCTCCTGGACTCCATGTTGTTACTGGAGAACATCGTTGGGATGTCTTTTCCCTGAAAGCTTTGAGAGGAGAAATGTCTGAGGAACATGACAGATGATGATGACACCTTCAATCAGAAGGCCTGCTTTGATCCTGTCATTAACGATGGGAGGGCGAAGCCACTAATGGCTGGCTGAGCTTTCTGACATCCCGGTTAATTGTTAGCTACTTCAAGGTATTTTTCATCTGCGGCTGGAAGTAATTAAGTGCCATCTATTTTGCACTAATTATAAGATAGAAAATAACGTCACTTTAATGTACAATGAAACACAAATTGAATCATAATTATGTCTGTCAGTATTTGCTGATTAGAAGTAATAGTGACAAATACATAGATTAACTCTACTTGTTCCCATGCGCAACAAACAAGAGGTGACCAAATTCAAATACAACAAATTATATTAAAATCATCATACATTTATCATTCAACATGATTAGCATTTTGTTTGTGCTTTCTTCTGAGAATTATCTCAAAATATAAATTCATGATTCACTTCACAATAAAATCTTGCTGTCAAATTCAACAGCTATCTCATCTGCCTTGGAAAACAATTGAGATAATAAAAACTAGCCAGTAATGGGATTTTTCGATTCAATGAGAAGTTTTTACATTTTCAGATGGGAGAGAGACCCACGGTTGAGCAGTGTAAAACAAGAACGAAATCATCCAATCGTGGGCTGACTCCAAAACGTTAATGAAAACCGTCACGGACCAGAGACAATGCCCCGAATCAAAGATTGTATCTGTCAGCCTCCAAAACAAATCCCTACAATCTGAATGGAAAAATAGGGCAATCACTCACACAACTTGTGCTTTACACTACATTGAGGAACAAAATGACAAAAGACTGAGTTTTAATTCAGAGATCCGTTTGAACCAAAACATGGATTTACTGTATTAAAACATTGTGTGTGCAGTCTTACGTGAAACCACTTCCATTGCTATACAGTGAGACATTATCACCTCCTGCAGCAGAGGTGTAATCAGTGTCAAATGCAATCCTGACCGAAGCAAATGGAATGTCAACGCTGTTTTCAGCTGCGACGAGCGACGAGCTGTGAAATCAAACCAATGGCTTATCACTCTGTGTTTTATCAGACCCATTTAGAATGTTTACAGACAAGGCTTTTAATCCTCCAGTAGGGGGAAATCTATTGCAAAGATGGCGGATGACAAGAGGACAGTGAGTGGGAAGAGACTGGGGTGTTATGTTCAAAGAAACTGCGGACCACGACGTGCTGTCAACGATTTATTCTAATGCGCTTACAGGCCATGTGTGTAGTGTGTGTGAGTGTGTAGTGTCAGCCACGACTGACAGTGGTGTATAAAGTACTCGAAAACCATACTTGAGTAAAAGTAAAGATATCTTCCCAGAAAAAGAGTTTGGTAAAAGTCAAAGTCACTCATTAGAATATTACTTGAGTAAAAGTCTTAAAGTACTTGATATTTTCTGTACTTAAGTATCAAAAGTAATTTTCTGATATTAAATGTACTTAAGTATTGAAAGTAAAAAGTACAAGTAAATGCTGTTAAAAAAATCAAGTAAAAGACATGCCTGGGCTTGAGTGGAAGTCTATTTCTGCTTCTTGACTTTTATAGCCGCTGGCAAACAACGTTATGTTGCATTACAGCCACCAACTGGAATGGTGTGTGGATCGTGATTAACGTAACTTGCAAACTAGGAGCACTGATTCGCCAAACCTGATTGCTTGCAGGCTATGCAATTTCTTCTGATTTTACTTTGTAACTAAGATGCTTGGGGGAAATGTAGTGGAGTAAAAGTATCCATTTTATTTGGGAAATGTAGTGGAGTAAAAGTGAAAGTTGACGGAAATATAAATACTCAAGTAAAGTACAGATACTTAAGTACTGTACTTAAGTATTTATACTTTGTTACATTACACCACACACACTCTACGGCAGCTCGCTGTCGTAAAGCTGCCTCACTCTTAAAGGTACAGCAACAGGGTTACCAACAAGGGGGAGGCAAGATATAAACTGGGAGGGCGGGTGAGAGAAATGTGGGATGTTGCAACCATCCATGGCACCATCCATGGCATTCCCCATTTAGAAAGATGAGGTCTTGTTGTTTCTGATGAATATGCCCTCTTAACTGCTCCCACAGTGATTCAACCAAACCCTGAGACACAACCGGGATGAAGCCATCACTTCCTGGCAGCTGGCAGTGGGGTGACATGTGCAGCAAAATATTTGAGGAACATTAGGTAGGGAGAAAATGGCTGTACTCAGGAAAACAGCAGGCACACAGGGACAATGTGAACCACCATGGGCAGGTGCATTACTCACCGCGAGACAGCGCGTTTCCACTGCCGACATGAGGGAGTCCAGCAGAGTGGAGCAGAAAGAACGAGCGACATGAGGGAGTCCAGCAGAGTGGAGCGGACAGAACGTGCGGCAGGGCGGATTTCATTTTGCCTACTGGCGGTAAGGAACACATGGGAGATTTTCATTTTGCCTGCTTGACTATGGAAAGATGTTTCCCCTCTGGTATACTGTAACTAGTTAAATTCTCTCTCTCTCTCTCTCTCTCTCTCTCTCTCTCTCTCTCTCTCTCTCTCTCTCTCGTTCTGGCTGGGTCAGTCAGGTGAAGGTCTGGGCCGTCCTATGCCCTCCCTCCAGGACGTCCCACAGCCTGCGCAGGTAGGAGGTTCTCTCTCTACAACACAGATGGTGATGGAATTCTGGAGAAGCTCAGATTTGAGTGTGTGTACCAACTGTGTACTACTAACTGTGTACTAACTTAGGGGTCCTTCATCTGAAAAGGTTTGAGGATCACTGTCTTAGGGCATTCAGTTTAAGCATCTGAAAGGCCGTCGTCATCAGGGGGGCCGGCTCCAGCGTGTCCTCTCCCTGTCCCCTGCCCGGCCGGGCCCTCAGGGGCCCAGAAGCACCTGTCCTTCAGAAGGACAGCGAGGCCTGTGCTTACCGCTGCTGTCAGGACAGCCGTCCCAGCTGCAAATCACAGGGCCTTGGGGAAGGAGAAGAGGTGAGTCGCCAGGACAAGGGAGGGGAATGCTGAGCGATGGGAGAAAATAGTGGCAGATAGTAATCTCATGAGGCAGGAGCCGAGGCAGAACGCTGCGTTAGAATCTTCCCCACAGCCAATCACTCCAATAGGGTTTACATCCGGCTTTCTTACTGATCAAAACTAGGGATTTGGCTAATTCTGTAGTTAGGTGGCTTTAGAAACAAACAGTAGGGATTCGTGATAACGTTCACTGCTAATTCTAGGACAGTGTATGCAACACAGTATATACTAAATCAAAAGTCTGTTTATGGGTATATGATGGCAATCTCCAACAAGTATTTGAGTTATTTGAGGTTTATGTTGTTAGTGGAGTTTAAAGGCTCCGCAAGTTCTGTGTGCTGTGTTAGCACGCTTTAAGGTTGCCACTTATTAGCCACGCTGTGGTTCTGTCGATAAGGATTTAACACGTTTTGAAAGCAAATAAAGCTTCAAATGGATGCCTGGATCAGTATTGAGTACGGTAATCCTATAGTAAATGGAATTGTATTGGCCCAGTACTGCATAGAGCTGGTACGCTATGGGGAGTCCACTGCTTTAGCCTTGGCAACGCTCCATGGTTACCGCACTGCTAACATATGGAGTCAGTATAGTTGTAGGAGAAGAATGATGATTACTGGCTGACAACAGGGAGACACGTCGTCATGAATGTCAACAATACCCTGCCTCTCTGCCCACGAATCAATTATATATACTGGGACGCATCTCTGGGTTTGTTGTTGCCCGCAATGTACTTTACTGAATGCACGGTGGGCCTCTAGACGATATCGTGTTAAGTCTGCATGAATGTATTCAAGAATTGGGCTTGGCTGCACGGTGTGCGTGTGTCTGTGTGCAAACGCGAGTCAGGGAGAGAGTGAGAACAACACAAGACTTTCATCTTGCCAAGTCTGACACCAATCTCTGCCAATCGAGCAAGCTTCCCTCGCCTTCTGCATACAGTATATCTACTCTTACCTTGATGCTGTGTGTCTTCTCCCACACTGCAGCCTTCTATATTTACACCTTCTGCATAATTCTGGTTGTGGGGATGGGCTGGGTCCAATGCAGGTTTCTTCTCTTTGGCCTGTATTAGCTTCAGTGCTGCTAATGAGGGGGAGCTGCAGGTTACTCTGTCAGGAAGAGAAAAACCTCAACACACTGTGGAATGTATTTCTTTTTTTAATCTAGGTCAGATTCTCATCTATTTTTCTCACTTTTCCTGCCTGTTGCTTTGTTGCTGCTGCTGCCTCCCACACACATCCCAACTCCTCCCACACACGCCCTGACTCACAAATACACCACTGCCCTGCTGCACAGCAGGGGTTGCGCTAATGGAGCCCGTATTTCCCCTTTGCCCAATGAGGGATGGGACCATAGGGGGTTGAGTAATGGGCCGGCACCACCTGTGCCCCCCCCCCCCCCCCCCCATGCCAGGGGGACGTGGACTGTAATGTTGATGAGCCTCTGAGGGCCAACGCGCCAGCCGCCTCCACAATACAACCCCCCCCCTCTCCATATCTCCCTCCATCTTGAAACTGCTCCTTGCTAGGACCTGCGGCTTGCCTCTCCTATTTCCCTCGTTTGGATAAAAAGCCGCCTGGACACCGCAAGAAAAACGCCATTTATGTGAAAGGCAGTCCTGGGTCTCATTTTCTGTCTACAACTGCATATGAGCGCATTTAGCTGTAATACTAATGTGCACTTTCTCAGAATGTCTTGGTTGGGAACACAGATATTTGTAACTTGGCAGAATTAAAAGGGCTCCCTAATTGCAGTGCTAAGGGACGCATCAATTAGCATGCAGCGACGGCTACCACTGGCAGCTTCAGCGAAGAAAACACACTCTAAAAACAATATTTTTTCATACACATAACAAACCAAGTTGGTGTTAATGGCCAACATAGTGCAATAGCCAACCCGTGAACAAATTCCACTAACATAAATATGTAGAAATAGGTGAAGACCCATCTGTTTCACACTCCCCCGACCCCTGATTAGGCTCGACTGGTCTGGCTTTTATTGAGTTTGAGGGTCAACAGAGACGCACCGCTGCTGTTCTCTATTCCGGGATCATGTGCCCACTGCAATGTTATTGGTCAGGCTGACTCAACTTTCTGCCGCTCTCACACTCATGCATTTATGTATATTTGGAATGGGAAGTCCAGAAAATGGTTTTGTGCTAGTCAAGCCGATACAAACACTGTCCTCTCTACTTTGCTGTGTGAGAGAGAGAGAGAGAGAGAGAAAGAAAGAAAGAATAATGAAGATAATGCTAAACATTCTCCAGCAAAATTGACCATACTGTGCAGAACAGCTTCATACAAACCAACACTAAACTACGCGTGCGCCACAACTCCGTGCAGACTTGTCAAAAATGCTAATTAACTGCTTAAATTTGGGGAAATGTGCTTCGTCAGTTCTATGCCAATTCGCAATGTGCAGTTTCAGATTGATCGGCCAACCCGTTGGGGAGATAAACTGATGCAGACAGACAGGAGGACGTATGTTTTCCTCATTTCATAGTAAGACGATTTATAGTAGGATGTGTGGCATTTCAGAGCGTTCTGTTGAATATATAAACGGAAATCGAGATTTAAACTATGAAAATGATTCATGTATGTTTTATTCATATATGTTTAGATATTTATATATACGATTATTGGAGTGAGGTTAGGCGCAGGTAAAGCTGCATTAGGTTGGGCTGTCAAGTACGCGGGATGAATTGCTGCAAATTGCTCCGCGTGTTTCCATTATTCATAAAGGTATTATTCACGTCGGAGGCACAAACAATGCTGAGACATTCAGTGTGTTAAATTATTGACACAACCTCAACATCTCAGAGAGGATGCTCTCTTTGATATTGCTCAGGTTAAATCTGACAAGCCACTGTCTTCGTTTCTTCTTGATGCCGACGCCCTTTCCTGGCTGTTTACCAATTTCCTTTCACCGTACACAGACTGCAGCGCATCATCCGCCGTGCTGAAAAGGAGGTCAGATGCAGCCTGCCATCCTTTCAGGACCTACCCACTGCCCGGACCCTGAAGCGGTCTCAGAAAATCTGTCCCTTGGCCCTTGGCAGAAGACTGATGTCTGGTAGTACCAGAAACTCTCATCACAGGGACAGTTTCTACCCAACTGCCATCCATCTCTTCAACAACACCTGAAAGTCCCCACAAATAAGGACTTACTCACTCCTCCCCCCGAGCACAGCCAGCTTAGTAACGGGCTGGGTTCCCCCCACGGACATTATCCTACCCTCCAGACCCTGCCCCCCATCATATGTCACTTGAAAGGACTTTATATTTTGCGCTTTATAATTTGTGATTGTTTTTCTGCATTGCTTTGTCTTCCACTATGACTGTTGCACTGCATACTTGCACTAAATCAAATTCCTCATTTGTAATCTGATTACTTACTGTGGCTATTAAAGTGAATCTTGAATATTCAACCCCCCCCCCCCCCACTCTCCTCTCTGCCTCCCCCAAGAATAAGACTCCTATTCTCACGTTTGCAACACCACTGAATTTCTCTTGAGGCAAGGGATTAAAAGTTTCATGTCTATTGTAATCCCATAATAGAAAGATAACCCCATTCTCAAGGATTCGTCAAAGTAAGTCTAATCTAACAGTATGCAACATTGAGACCTTCTCCAATGTCGGCCACATTCACATCAGAATACATACATGTAGTGAGGTTTCATACCAAATTTCAATCAGAAGGCCGCCATATCTGCATAACCTGACCAGCCCGTGACGTCAGTCAAGTTTAAGTATGACATCAGTTATGACGTCAGTTCATCCTAGTACATATAGCGAGGGTTCTACCTCACCTCCCTCTCTGGCGGATCATAGCAGCAGCTGGCATCACGGCTGTTCATCATCTCCTCTGAAGCTGTCGTTTCACCCCACCCACCTCCCCAGTCCACCACCAACGAGTCTTGACTCCCAAAGAATTCCCCACGGGGGGATTCTCTATCCTAGTCTATTCAGATGCCCTCCTCTCACCTCAAGAGGAGCGCCACCTGGCAAGGGAGTCATACGCCAAAGTAAAGTAAAGTAAATAAAGCCGCTTGTTAAATCTTACCGACTGGCCTCTCATGATTGAATTGTAATATACTGTAGCCTATGGCGTCTACTTCTGTTTTCTCAAACTGCAATACAGTAGTAGGGCTGGACGATGTGACTAAGTTCAAATCAATATCACAATTATTTCAAACTTTTACCTCGTTTATGAGTAATGAACGATTATTTATTTTATAAGAGTTTCTTTTAACACTGCCCTCATAGTTCTCTGACAAGGTCTGTACTGGACTGTACTGTTTGTTGGCTCTGTTGTCATGCCGACAGCTTCACTTTGAGTGAACACCTGAACGCGGATTAATGTTAGTTGGACGGGGTGGAGGCATGTGACTGAACACGACGTAGTATTTTTTTTAAGGAGACAGTTCAAGAATGCATGCATTGGGGAAAGTATTAACCGATTTACAATGTAATTATGTAATTATTTGCTTTAATTGAATTAATTGAATTATTTGACATGAGCAAGATTAAGTCGGTTACAGGTTCTAAATGTTGGTTTCAATAGATTTTCCATGAATTGTCCGGCCCTAGCTACAGCTGATGCAAACAAGGAGGGAAGGTACTGTAGCAAACAGATATGCACTGACATGCAGAAAAATAATAAGATAAAGTGTGAATCAATAGCATCCAGTTCAACACTACTGGCTTACCAAGGGGTCCCCATATGTACCACGGAATAGACCTGGGACACAGAGGCAGGAAATTGAAGAGTGAGTGAGAGAGAGCGAGAGAGAGAGAGTGAGAGAGAGAGAGAGAGAGTGTGTGTGTGTGTGTGTGTGTGTGTGTGTGTGTGTGTGTGTGTGTGTGTGTGTGTGTGTGTGTGTGTGTGTGTGTCAGGTTTCATCAAAGATGCACACCTTAAAGGAGACTGTCTGGAGAATGTGCTGCATCCGTCTGTTGATTCCACAGTCTTGAGACTTAAGAGAGAACAAACATCTGCTTGGCTTTTTAAGTCTTTTTTTATATAATTTAGTGTGTGTGTGTGTGTGTGTGTGTGTGTGTGTGTGTGTGTGTGTGTGTGTGTGTGTGTGTGTGTGTGTGTGTGTGTGTGTGTGTGTGTGTGTGTGTCTCTGCTGTGGGCCTTTACTCTCAGTCCATTTCTAAACAGTTTTACTCCGAAAACAGACTGGGGAGGCTACACACCTGTACAACAAGCACACACCTGGGAACTGGCTTTTACATCCTTGGACTGCTCAATGCCAAGCAACATTGCTGAAAGAGCTGGGGATTAGCTGCTTTGCTCAAGGGCACAAAGGCAGTAGTAATTGAAAGGGGATGGTGAGTATATGGGGGTGGGGGCAATCTCACTCCTCTAACCTGTAACTACTTCTATATTTGTAGTTGGAAGATAGAATGGGTGCATAAAGAAACCGCTAGCTGTTTTCGACAGATAGCATCAGAAACCATATAAAGATTCTGCCAGTAGGCACATTTCCCAGGTGAAATAGTAGCAGCGTTGCATGCAAGAATCTGAAATAAAAGGACGAATGAGAAGAAATGGCTGCTTGGCTCAGCTGAGTCGGCTGACAGCAGCAGCATTATGATCCAGAAGCATTTGATAAAATCAGACATTGTTGTAATGCATGTCAGCAATGCGTGTTATGGAACTGAGTGCGATATGGAGGATGCAAAGGTGAGATTCAGACAGAATGCATAATATTCATCACTTAGCTGGTGTTTCAGGCCCGGGGCCCGGGAACTCGTGCTGAGCAGCAGGCTGACCTGAACCTCGCTGTGGAGGAAATATACACTGTATGTATGTATGCGCCGATGTATTATAAAATAATTCAGCGCTCGGAGACAGCCTCAGAGGCTGGCTAATCCCTGTGGACTCAAAGCTACGCACCACCACATCCCATATTGCCTGACCCAGAGAGGGGACGCTGCCCCGGAACAAGCATAATCGTCCAGACTCACACGGTCATGTGCCAAGTGCGCACTAATAACTGCAGGCGATTGCAATCTGGCAGTCACAGCCTGAAAACGAGAAACTATCTGGAAATGGTGTGGGATGTAATCATGTGGATGGAAGTTCTCGGCCTGTGTCCAAGGTGCTAGGAAATGGAATGGATTTTGCCAGTGCCCCAGTGGCTGCCTGCGTATGGGCCTCTTAACCGTTAGTGCTTTCATACAATACTGTCCATGTTCACCGCAATGAGTCCAAAATGGCAAGAGAGAGGATGTGAAGTGTTGATAGGCACAGGGGATTGTGAGTAAGAGATCTCGTGCTGCAGAAGTATGAGCAGTTTCTTCACACTCTAATTGCACCTTAGTGTATCCGTGTGTGTGTGTGTGTGTGCGCGTGTGCGTGTGCGTGTGCGTGTGCGTGTGTGTGTGCGTGTGTGTGTATGGCCCTGGGCTGATTGCTGTCCTGGCAGACAGGATAAGGGACACCGATGAGGAGAGCCAGAAAGAGCCAATGTCCCACGCTGGGAAGCCCATATTAGTGCCAGTGCCGTGCCTGCTGCTGATTGATCTGCCAACCCAGCTCGCCGGACCGAGCCAGATCTGTTTCCTGTTTCCTGTCGCTGTGCTTTCCTTGAAGGAATAACAGTCTGTTCATGTGTAGGTGGCTGCACCGCATGAGACAATGCAGTAAGTAGGTGTTTTGTGCTCAGAAGGTCTAAACGCGAATAGAGATTCTGATGGTGGGCGTAGCAGTATGCGTATCTACAGGTTGATGTATGTGCACGTGTGATGTAATCATGTGTGGGAGATGCGTTGGGCGGCAGATCGGTGAGCGGAGAGACCTTAGGCTTAGGTCAACAAGCAGTATGTTTGTGCTAATCGTACTGTCCACTAGCAGCCTCTTTCTTGAGGGCAGGAATGCTCACTTGAAAGCAACACAACACTTTCAATAATGTATACCGGTAGATACGTGAAGACACGTGAAGGTGGTCAGTTGCAACTCGTGTGCATGTTTCTCGGAAGCTGCAGCGGAGAGACGGAGACGGAGAAACACCCCCCAGCTAATGCTATTCATAGAGGAGAACACCGTCCATTAGTTTTCTATTTCAAACACTAACCTTTTACGAGTCCTGCGGTTTATGCATGGACGTGACCTTATGAATACCAACCATGTATAATCTTATCATCTGCATTCAAGGCCGGCTCTACGCGGGGAGATTAAGGTGATTGCTCGCCGAGGCTCACAGCGAGCTGTCAAACCGTGGGGATGCTGGGCGCTCCTGCACGGGTGGCATATCAATTACCGCCGGCGTGACCGTTCACAATAGGACATGCTGCTGATAATGGTCTTAGTAGCCGCGAGCTGGACCTCATGAACACACCCCATGTCATCCGGTTTGAGGAGGGAAATTGGATTGGGCGCGCGAAGCATGGCGAGCTTCGGCTCGGCTTTGGTAATGAGATTGGCGTGGTTGGGGGCTGCAGCTTCCATCTTGACGCCGTTGTTTATTTCAAGCCAGATCGATAGTTTACAGAACGTCACAGAAAGGTCAATGACCAATGAGAGGAAGGGGGGGCTGCCTTGTTACCTACTGTACTGTAGGTGTGCTTAGAATGCAATCGAGGCTCAGTGGTAATTGAAAGACCTTTGTCGAAGGCTTGATAGGGCCCCGTGCAAATAGGCCTCAGTGGATCTCCTCAGTGTGTTTTATGGTTAACGGTTGATGTGGAAAGCAAGGGGGAGAGGGCACGGCAGCAACAGGTGGTGCAGATATCTCTATATAAGACGGCAAATAATTAGCCAAAGCTATCGGCTGAAAATAAGTTGTGTAGCTGGAAATAAATAAATGAGAAAGATGTGCGCGTGTTTCACTGTCTGGCAATCTGGAGGAAACCTTTGATGTGCATGTACCTTCCCTTTCAACTCGCAAACATATCTCCATAAACATATTCCATAGAGAAAACCGTGGCATGATGAATCAATTAACCTTTGGAGAGATGCATCTCAGAACCTACCTGCTCACAAACAGCAAGCGGCAGTAGCCATGAGGTGATAAATAGGGGTCACGTGATCAAAAGGCCGACCAATCAGATCACCAGCTAACAGGGTTGGGTGAACTTTGAGGCTAGAGAGATGTTAGTGCCAGACTCCACATCCATCCCTGTACCTCTATTATATTATCACTCAGCAGACGTAGAAGGCTGCTAAACTTGGCAATTCAATATGTAGAGCCGAGTGTCTGTGGCAGGGCAATGCTGCAAAGAACTAAGGATGCTTCAGTAAGGTAAAAAAAATAAAAAAAAATAAAAAATACATGAATAAATAAAATAACGTAAATGCGGAGAAAATTTGATTATTTAAGGTGAATGCAAACAGACAAATTGCTTAAACGGATTAGACGTAAACAGCACCGGGGATTTTGACAGTGGAAATTCAACAATGCAACAAAGGATTTGTTTCTAATCTGTGAGCAACCCGGGGTCGCGTTTATAGAAATTGTACACAAAGCAGAATGTCGCACTATTATCTACCTTCACAGATAAATGACTCGCAGTGAGGAAATAATCCAAGCATTAAAAACGTTTAATCTTACAGAAAGTGCACACACACACACACACACACACACGCACGCACACACACACACACACACACACACACACACACACACACACAGACATGCACACGCACGCACACACACACACACACACACACACACACACACACACACACACACACACACAGAGCCTCTAAAGGGAAACAGTGTGAGCATAGTGCAGCATTGCTCTGCAGTTAAGGGTCTTATGTGATTTCTCTGGAGATAGAGCTGATGCATCACGGTGGCTAGGCAAAGAGGATCACCTTTTTTCATCCCCTGTAAGAGAGTGTGATTAGGTGGTAATCTCCATCTCTGAGTATTGTTTAATTTATCATGGTAGGTGCAGGATCGAGTCCTCTGCGGAGCTGGGGCAACACGTGTTATGTGATGCACACAGAGAGGCTTAACTGATAAGGTATCACTTTAATAAGGTTTAATAAGGTTTACTGTGATATGGCTGGAAAGTTTGGCCTTAATTGAACCCTTGGCCCTGGCTGTGAGGTGGTCCTGCAGCTGTTAGCCTGGGCCTGGCTGTGAGGTGGTCCTGCAGCTGTTAGCCTGGGCCTGGCTGTGAGGTGGTCCTGCAGCTGTTAGCCTGGGCCTGGCTGTGAGGTAGTCCTGCAGCTGTTAGCCTGGGTCCGACTGTGAGGTGGTCCTGCAGCTGTTAGCCTGCAGGCCTGGCTGTGAGGTGGTCCTGCAGCTGTTAACCTGGGCCTAGATGTGAGGTGGTCCTGCAGCTGTTAGCCTGGGCTTAGATGTGAGGTGGTCCTGCAGCTGTTAGCCTGGGCCTAGATGTGATGAGGTCCTGCAGCTGTTAGCCTGGGCCTGACTGTGAGGTGGTCCTGCAGCTGTTAGGCGCCCTTGTTAACAGACAAAGCCGTTCACACCACCCGCGCGCGTGCCACGGCCACGCTGAAGCCACGCTCATGCCTTACTCAAGCAATCATTCAGGATTCACGCCTATTCCAAGCGTGACACGTGCTGAAGCCGAGCATTGATCTGTCAAGCCAGGCATGAAGTCAATGGGAGTTGTGGGCGGGTTCAAGGTGCCGAGTAGGCGCTGAGAGGAAAAGAGAAGGCTTCTTGTGTGAACGGCTCAGCATGAGCCTCAGCCTGCCTCAAGCTTCATTTCTGCTTACGTTACACGTCCTGTGTGAACAAGGGCTTAGCCTGAAATAATGCAGTACTGTAAGTGCACTGCCAACGGATTCTCAATATGCAATGTACATCTTTGCATAACAAGTTTGTGTCACAAATAACGTTAGCCTGCAACATTAACCTGACAATAATAACATAGCAATGTTACATTGACGTCTACCAGCAGTAGACAGTGTGCCCTTGTGAGATTTAACGTTACAATTCTCTGTATTTTAATAGTTTTACTGTTTCTTTTGCTTACCTTTGGTGGTAACGTTAGTCCATGACAGAGCTTCATGTTGTTGTGCTGTCCTCTAACGTTAACGTTAGGTGCATGTGGAGGTTGTGTTTTTCACAGTGGAAAGAGTCTTAGTACCTGGACACAGGTTACATTTGGCTTTGATGTTCTTGTCACCTTTCTTCCCGGCTCAGCGTGAGCCTGCCTCAAGCTTCAGTTCTGCTTACGTTAGGCGTCCTGTGTGAACAAGGGCTTAGCCTGGGCCTGGCTGTGAGGTGGTCCTGCAGCTGTTAGCCTGGGCCTCAGGGACGTGCACAGAACATTAGAGGGGCAGGGGCTCAAATTCATAAAAGGGCACTACAGCCGGCGTCCGGAGGGCGGCGGCGGAAATTTGAGGCAATTTGAAGGCCAATTTAGGGGTATAACTCATTTTAAATATTCCGATTTTAACCAGATTTAGAGGAATATCTCATTTTAGGATGAGACTTGTCACGGAAAAATAACTCCATAACTGAATAATATTAGTATATAAAAGTTGCATGCTGTTGCAATACTGTTGTGAAATCATTTAAGCATCAATATGTATTTGCTCCTTTTCTCCCTTTAGGTTGTTGTACTACAACAGATAGCAACACAGGCAGAAACATTGAACGATACTGAGTGAGGCTTGTAATATACCATGCATTTTAACCATAATTCTAAAAAGCAAGACAGAAGATTTAGATAAGGTGTATTAGAATTTTTTTTATTTTTTGCGGATTCAACAACACAACATCCCTTTCCAATAGTGTAAAGTAAAAAATATTTTCAAGAGCAACAATTCTGCATTTGTTCCCTATATTTTGGTTATTTATTTATTGGGTGGTTTATTTATTTATGTATTTATTTATTCATTCATTTTTGGGTTCATTTTTGGGTTGGTGCCTTCAGGGGCAGTTTAGAAAAACACTGCTCCATGCAGAGGCCTATTACAAATGGTGCATTCAAGGCCAAGAGAGCTCGGAAAAGGCATTTCTCTTTGAATGCTGCCTTCAGTGACGGCATGGAAAGGGCAATTTCCATACAAAGCACCATTAGAAATGCATTCATGGTCAGGAAAGGGCACTTTTTATTTTATTTTTTAATGTGTCTGAGCTGTTTGTTTTGTTCATGTGTTGTTGGAATGAAAATGAAAAATGTATTATAATTAAAAAAAAAAAAAAAAAAAAAAAAAAGGCACTTTTTACAGACTGAAAAAAAGGCAGGGGCTCAAGCCCCCTTTCATGTCTATGTGTGCACGTGCCTGCTGGGCCTGGCTGTGAGGTGGTCCTGCAGCTGTTAGCCTGGGCCTGGCTATGAGGTGGTCCTGCAGCTGTTAGCCTGGCCCTGGCTGTGAGGTGGTCCTGCAACTGTTAGCCTGGGCCTGGCTGTGAGGTGGTCCTGCAGCTGTTAGCCTGGCCCTGTCTGTGAGGTGGCTGAGAGTCTATCAGAGTCTGCCATGCCCATGTGAAAGCAAAAATGGACCTTCATACAGTAAACTACAGCACGGATCTAATAGATTTATTGATTAACGGGCTGTCTAGCAGTTCCTGTTGTCACTGTGACAGATTCAGCACATGGGATCTGCTGGCCAGAATATGTATTACCGAGCAGAACAAGCATACCTCTCTCTCTCTCTCTCTCTCTCTCTCTCTCTCTCTCTCTCTCTCTCTCTCTCTCTCTCTCTCTCTCTCTCTCTCTCTCTCTCTCTCTCTCTCTCTCTCTCTTTCTCTCTCTCTCTCTCTCTCTCTCTCTATCCCTCTGACCAGTGTTGGGCACGTAATATATTATTCATGACTCATTACTCTTTTCAAAAGTAATATTACTACTTTACTTATTACTCCCTGCCAAAAGAGGGGGGGGGAGGGGGGGGTGTAATTCGTTATATTACTCGTTATATTATTTATCCGTTACATCCCACAAAATTGGTAATTGCGTCCTTTCTCATCAAAATGCAATCTCTTTGCCAGACAGCAGCTTCAAACGAGCAGGTGTTTCTACAGCCTATGAATGAATCCAATGAATCCATAAGTTGCATGCTTGATGAAGACTGAGCACACCTGGCTCAAAGTGATGACAAGACGCAATCTTTTAAACAGCGTCTGTTTTCAATAACGCAGTAAGTGCACTGCCAACGCATTCTCAATATGCAATGTACATCTTTGCATAACAAGTTTGTGTCACAAATAACATTAGCCCTGCAACATTAACCTGACAATAACAGCAATGTTACATTGACGTCCACCAGCAGTAGACAGTGTGCCCTTGTGAGATTTAACATTACAATTATCTGTATTTTAATAGTTTTACTGTTTCTGTTGCTTACCTTTGGTGGTAACGTTAGTCCATGACAGAGCTTCATGTTGTTGTGCTGTCCTCTAACGTTAACGTTAGGTGCATGTGGAGGTTGTGTTTTTTGCAGTGGAAAGGGTCTTAGTACCTGGACACAGGTTACATTTGGCTTTGATGTTCTTGTCACCTTTCTTCCCCACAAAATCAACGTAATGGGAAAATACCCAGCCGCTGTATGCAAACATTTCCTCCATTGACTCAGGCTCTGCTCCCAAGCTAAAGTTAACGTGGTGACATCACGCATTGTTGTTTAGAGACGTATAATAGAATATGCCCTGCTGCATGTCATTTTGCGGCATGTCGCAATCACGGAATGGAATCAACAAATGTAAGGATGGACGGACATGACCTGTTATACGCATGGAGAGACTTAGGTTCCTGAGAACCAATGCACTTAGAAAATGTATAACTATCTGGGACCCGTTTTTAGTCTACCTCAACGAGGCTAGGGGTGACGGGTGACTCACGCGGCTGGCTTCCCATAGACCCCTTGAGTGAGATCCCAGGTATATCGTTTACAAGAACATAAGAACCTTAGGTGGCTGGCGGCACTTTGTAATGTTGATTATATTTTTTGTTTTGTTTTTGTTTTGTTTTTCATTTCTTTCCCCTGTGTCTGAGCCTGTTTGTCTGTTTTGTCTTGTTTGTGTTCTATAAAAATTTAAAATGTGAAAATAAAATATTTAAAAAAAATGTAAGATGTAACGAGTTGTTTTATCTTGGGGTAACGGTAATATTATTACTGCAATTTCTTTATTAATTTGTTACACTACTCGTTACTGGGAAAAGTAATATTATTACTTACTGCCCCACACAATTTATATACAGATTCTCCAAGACCTATGCACACAAGCACGCATGCACGCACTTGCGCACGCACGCACGCACGCACGCACGCACGCACGCACACACACACACACACACACACACACACACACACACACACACACACACACACACACACACGCACACACACACCTCACTAGCTCTGTTTACATGTGCATGTCCTCTTCCCCTCTCATAATCTGGTTCCCACATCCATTGTGCTGTTATAGCGACAGCACTCTAAATGCAGCTGTAATGAACAGGCCTGGGGGAGTGCTTGCTGACTTGCAGCAGCAGGCTAATGAGATTAGGAAAGCCACTGAGGGCCGGTTAGCGGCATGAGGCCCCCTGTGAGGTGGAATAAGATGAGGAAGCAAGCAGGACCGGGGCGTCAGCATGGCTCTGATCTCGCCAATCATTTTAACCTGACTACATCCAACATACTGTGCAAGAGAAATCACCGGGGCCATGCCACTGAAGGAACATTATATCTCAATGAATTTGGGAGCTAAATTAGGGAGACTAGCTGCACAGTGTTTTCTCATTATAGATGTAGCCTATGAGTAGAGAGGAGAGGACGTTAATGAGCTGCTGCATTAACTGTTCCTCACGCACTCCTGCTGGATTTACTGACAGCTGTATAGATTGATCACATCACTGGTGCAGCAACAGCTTCAGGGCAAGGAGCGCACAGTATCTGCCTTTCAGTTTTGTATTCGGACAATTTGCCTCTCCGTCATCTGTGAGTTTATCCATTCTAACGGTACGCAATGTTTAGACTGAGGAGATGCCAGCAAATCGCTCCGTTTTGGCAGTTCGCTGCTACTGTACCCAAACATCTCCTGACTGCAACGACGCTCGCTTGCAAGGGCATGACATGACATCAGCACCTGCCCACCCACCAAACGCGGGTGGAATTGAGCAGTGGCGTCACTCTCACGAGTAACTTTGACGGATGGCAATAGCCCTCATGCAGCATGGCCATGTGTAATGGGAGATGAACAGACTGAGCCAGCAAGAGAGAGAGAGGTAGAGAGAGAGGGGGGGGGGGAGAAAAAGAGCATACGATAGAGTGGGAGTGACGCCGGGTTTAGAACGCAGGCAGAAGTGTCGCAGAGTATTCCAGATACTGGCTCAAATCCGAGTCTTCTAGATATGCTGTTTTAAACGCAACTTTAACAACTGCCTCTTGACTATGCTTGTGTCGATTAGAGAGAAATGGAGCAATGGAGGGAGAGATGGAGAGAAGCAAAGGAAAGTAGCTTAATCTTAATGAATAAATAGAACTTAACTCCCTATATCTGTCAATGAATTAGCTTGCAGGATGGGAACAGAGATCCCATGTTTACAAGCATCAGTATCTGTGGATAATGTCAGGTTAAACACATGGAATTCACAGGAGCCACTGGATAAATGAAAAACTTGAGTATGCCGAATAGGAAGGGAATATTAATTTGCATGTAAATGGAGTTGATGTGAATAGCGGGGGATGTTAATGGGGGCACTTGATTTGATGGCACAGCAGGAGTTCTAAATTAAACAAAATAAGATGACAATAAATGCTTGTATATTGCTGGATTCTATGCTTGTTAATCATGGAAGCTAAAATCATGATGTAGAGGCAGCCTACAATACACAATTTAATTGTGTTGTCCTAACTGCTCAAAGAAATGAAGGGAACACTTAATCGTCACAGTATAACAGCAAGTCAGTTAAACTTCAGGGATATCAATCTGTCCATTTAAGTGATTGTGAATCAATTTGACCTGCTTTGGTGCAAAATAAAGTGACAACAGGTGCAATGGAGAGGTCAAAGCAAGACAACCCCCTTTAAAAAGGGAATGGTTTTGCATGTTGTGTCCACAGACAATTGCTCTCTGCTTATCCTTCCTGACTGATTCTTCTCTAGTTTTGTGTTCTGCTAGTGTCCTTCTCACTACTGGTAGCATGAGGCGGTACCTGCAGCCCAATCAGGTTGCACACGTAGTCCAGCTCTTCAGGATGTGGCACATCCATATACAGTATGTGCTGTTGCAAGAAGGTTTACTGTGTCTCCCAGCACAGTCTCAAGAGCATGGAGGAGATACCAGGAGACCAGCTGTTATACAACGTGAGCTGGACAGGGCTGTAGAAGCACTGCCAGAGCCCTCCAAAATGACCTCCAGCAGGCTACTGGTGTCCATGTTTCTGACCAAACTGTCAACAGACTCCATGAGGGGGGCATGAGGGTCCGACGTGCTCTAGCAGGACCTGTGCTCACAGCCCAGCACCGTGCAGCTCGATTGGTATTCGCCAGAGAACACCGGAAATGGCAGATCCACAATTGGCGCACCGTTCACTTCACAGATAAGAGCAGGTTCACACGGAGCACATGTGACAAGGGGGAAAGAGTCTGGAGACGCCGTGGTGAACGTTATGCTGCCTGTAGCATCATCCAGCATGACGGGTTTGGCGGTGGTCCATATACTGTATATCCTTGGAGGGTCGCAGAGACCTCATGTCTCCCATTTTTTTGAGCAGTGAATATTACCTATACATAAAAAAGAACACAGCCTGGCTTCCCTGTGTTACTGAGCTAACATAGCTTACATAGCTTTCACAATATTAACACCTCTGCACCACCTGTCCCACGCTTCAGTGAACTTGGCCTCTAAATTCAACAAAAGTGGCAATATATCTCTAATATAATATAATATATCTCTCTGTAATAGATCTCTCTGTATATAATATCTCTCTCTCTCTCTGTACTTGGATGAGTGGGATTTCTCCATAACATTATTAATGGGTGTTGTTGGCTGGAGGGCATGCTTCTGATTAAGTACTTCATTTGCCTGATGGTGGGCTGCTGCTCCTTCCTGTTCCTGTCCAACCTGGCTGTCGGAGGACTCGGGCAGAGAAGCGGGCCGACAGAAGGAGCAGTACAGCCTGCCAGTCCAGCTCCAGGCCCGCCTAATCCCAAACTAATGAAAGTCATCCATTTTGATCAAGTCTTGGATGCACAACACTGACCACTGACCATGAGCTCATGAAGAACTAATAAAGAAAAAAAATCAAAGTACCGGTATGTCATTTTATTTGACAGGAAGGAGGAAGTGCTTTCATGCTTGCTTGAGTGCTGTATTGTAAGAAGAACTCATCAGTCGGCCTCTGATCCAGACAGGGATGACGGGACAATGATTGACAAGGAGTTTTAAACTGCATAATCTCACACATCACGAGCGCAACAAATCCTGCACATCAGCACAAACAGACACACACTCACGTACACACTCGCACAGACACAGTGATACACGCATGCACAACCCACACCCATGCAAACACACACATCAGTTTCTGACATTCATTTCTCCTTGAGTCACTTGAAGAACACGCCGGACACGGAAGCATCTGAGTTGGCCAGCCAGGGGGCAGTCATGCTGCAAAGCACTCAGACGTATACAGTGACGTAATGACGTGGCTCTCTAGTCAGCTCTATAGCCCGTGGAAAAGCAAACCGGTTCTGTAAAAGGGTCACAGTTGAACCACCTGCGAACCGGCTCTAGCACCAGCCCAGAACCAGCACTAGGTTCTAGTTAGTGGAAAGGGGGTATCAATGACTGAGGCTACAGTAGTTTGAATACATGTCAAAAATAATAAATAATAAATGCCAAAAAAGACAAAGTTTCGAAGACAGTCTAAGCTTTTACGGAGTGTACAAGGATGTGCGGGCGCACAAATCCCCAAACCCACCCACACAAAAATACAGATATGGGAGAGTTCAGACACAGAAGCAGTACACTCCTCAGGGGCAGCACAGCACGGTAACAGTAACAGGGCTTTTTGATATGGAAGAGCTCCAGCTATGCCTCGCCACAAGGCCCCGACTAAACTATTTCAACATATCATCCATGCTGTTATGTGGCTACATGCCGTTAGCCAGTAGCCACACACACTATTATCCTGCAAAAGTGTAAAAAGATACCATAATGTATCCCTATAGCCCTATATGGATCCCTGTATTTAATCCCAGTCTTATCATTGCCTTAACAGCAATGCGTTAACATGGTGATTTCATACTGCTTTGCATTGTTAATTTCCTACTTGCATCTATGATTAACAAGACAGCCATAACAATCAGCTGGAACAGGATGTAACAAATGAATATGCTGTGTGCAGTGTTGTTACTATTTTATATGTGCAGCCTTATAACACATTACTATTGCACATTAGATACCCTCCTAAAAGGTCATGAACCAAAGATACCCAGATGCTGGAGTGTTGACCGAAGTTGAGCTATCTGAGAGCCAAGGCTAAGTTGCTAGCAAACACACGTGAGAAGAATAGGGACTTACCGAGGTGAAGTTGTGGGGGCCGCATTGCTCTCCTCGGTACTTGCACGAGAGGAGCATGTCGTCCAATTGGTGGCCGAGTCGGTCCATAAACTCCAGGTTGGTTCCTTCAAAGTTTCTGGGTGGCAGGAAGAGCCGGAAGTCTGATAGCTTCCTGAACCAGGCCCGACGGTCCTCCTGAAGCAAGTCCAGGACCATGGGCCTCACAGTCCGGTTGGCCAGCAGGAGGCCCAGCCAGTGGCCGGCAAAATACAGGTCGCTCTTGGTGAGCTTGTAGAGGCGAATAGGGTTGTTGTTACAGATAGTGATGGCAGGGAAGGCCAGCTCCTTGGCCCATTCAGTGTGGATCCGCGTGTGCGTGGGGAAGGAGAGCCAGTAGAGCAGGCGGTTGGAGGACCAGGACACGAGCAGTCCCAGGGAGGTGCAGATGGCCAGCAGCCAGAAGGCTCTGCGGCCCAGGGAGCCCCCGGGGACGCACACATGCCTCAGACCGTGCAGGCGTGTCCTTGACAGTAGGGTGGAGGTGATCTCGGCCAGGCCCGGCTTGGCAGGATGGTGCCGACGACCCCTCCTGATGACGGCCGGGGATCCCCGCCGGAGACAGCGCCCCTCCAGGGCCATGGCTGCCCACAGCGCCCCTACAGCCGCGGGAAGGGCTTCATTTCCCAGCCAGGCCTCAGGGGCTGGGGCCCACATGGAGCTCCAGTGCAACGGTAGATCCACTGCTATAACCCACACCTGGAAATATGATTCACCTTCCAAATGTTACAAGCACACACAGTCCTTATGACTTCCAAATATACTGTTGTGTATGCACAAGCACACACACTCAAAACTGTCTGATGTGAAGTCTCTGGTCTCCTCCAATGGTGTGGGAGCTCTGATTAACTCAGATGCAGCAACTTGTTGGTCATCTCTCCCTGTTCAGTCTGTTTGTCTACCGGTTTCAGGAGAAAAATAAAATAAAAAAATCAGCCATGTAAATGTGCTCCGAATGAGGTGGTTTTTCCCGGTTAGTGTGACGGTAAACAAGAGAGGATGAGACAGACAGAGCGAGGAGAGGAGAGGAGATAGGGAGGGAGGGAGGGAGGGAGGGAGAGAGGGAGAGAAGGGGGACTGAGGATAGAATACAAAATACCACGGGCTAAGCAGAGAAGAAGAAAGAATGAAAGAAGGGAAAGTAATTAAAAAATTGTGATAACAGCGATGGGAACGGCTGATGTAGTGTGCGTGGTGCAGTCTCAGTCAGAGGAGAGCTTGTCTTGCGCCGGCATTTTCCCTTCCACTGACGTGTGTTTGGACTTCACCGGCATCCAGCAGGCATTCACCACCGGTCACCCTAACGTCCGGAGACAGCGGCCACTTCCACGTGAAGTGCGAGCTTTAATTGGATTCGCGACAGTCTCCCACGCTCAGTTCACTTGTGTCACACTTCGTGGTCTCACTTTTCATGTCTTGGCTTCTTCTTTGACGTCACTCTTCTTCGGCTCCTTCTGTTTTCTTGTTCTTTCTCCCTTCTTCCGCCCGCTTGGCTTTAACCGGCTCCTGTGGGTAACCATAGGGGAGCCTCATCCTGTGGCAGAGCGGCAGGCGCACTTCTCGCAGCAACAGCCAGAGCCAGAGACACGCTAACGCACCCTTTCACTTGGAGAAGGGGGCACTCGTGCACAGACACAGACACACACACACTCGCAGTGGTTTCCTGCGGGGAAACCAGACCAGAGCTAATCTGTTCCGTCACGCTCTGATCTCAGGATCTCTCTGTCTCTCTCTCTTCTGTTTCTTCCTCCTCCTCTACTCTGTTTCTTCACTCCTGAAAGACAGCATTTCAAATCTTAATATTCCTCTCATGTCTCCTCTCCTCCTTCTAAAAATACTCCCTCCAAATCAAATCCATCAACTTGCCCTCGCGCTCCTCCTCCTGCTCTTCTCTCTCGTGTCAGTCAAGCTCCGTAAGCGCCACCTCCTCTCCCTCCTCCTCCTCCTCCTCCTCTCTTCTTCTTTCTTCCACTCTGTGCGCACACTCCCTCTCTCCTCGTCGCTCCGTCAAGGAAGGGCTCTCTCTGTGCGCTTTTCTCTCCCTCTGCGTCCTCTTAAAGCTTCACCCGACTCACTCTCTTACTCTGTGCGTGCTCCAAATGACTTCTCCCCTCTTCTGCTCCCCTCAGTGATCTATGGCTTGCACCCCCTCCGTCCCGTCGCTGTCCTTTGCAACGTGCTCCTGTATTTTGCCCGCACTCTTCAGGTAGCTTGTCCTCCCGGTGCACCTCCTCCTCCTCCTCCTGCTCCTCCGGCTCTTGCGGTGCAGCTCTGTCCACACAGCCGCTGAGCCAGTTACTGATGAGAGCGCCTGAGTCGCTCTCAGCACTCACTCTGCCCGTCCCTCACCCCCCTCTGTTTGTCTGATGCTGCTGCTACAGCGGGACCAGAGAGCGCTGTGTGTGTGTGTGTGTGTGTGTGTGTGTATGTGTGTGTGTGTGTGTGTGTGTGTGTGTGTGTGTGTGTGTGTGTGTGTGGTTGACTGAGGGTGGCAAATGATACTCGATGCAGGGACATGATGTGAACTGATGCCCTGGTGAGCGTGTTCGTGCCTGCGTGTGTGTGTGTGTGTGTGTGTGTGTGTGTGTGAGAGAGAGAGATTGTGATGTGTGTATGCTGTACTGTGGCTTTTGAAGTGTTTGACCATCTGTCTCCTTTTATTAAATATGCGCAAAATCACCCAAATGCAATAATATATATGAATTATTTTAGACCATCTTGCGATGGGATCACACAAGCTGCAACATAAAGGAATATTGGGGGGGGGGGGGGGGTGGTTGGGGATCAATAGGTCCTTGCTCAGAACCCATTTTCGAACTGGGCCTTCATTTTAATATAAACTACACACCTGTAGTTTTGTGACTGCATCTTGCACGCTAACAAGATCTGTCCACAGACAGATAGACAAACAGATAAACGCCTGGCAAAGTACTCAAAACTGTTTCTGTGGTCATTCCCGCTACAAAAGGTGTCTTCAGGACCACATTTTGCCTTGATGATAGACACACACACACAAGGTGAAAACAATACCAGCCACTCGTGACTGTTAACACGAACGTGCCAGCTGATCTACCACTTTTTGTTTGCAATTTATTTGCTGTAAAAACTTGGATCTACGTAGATGGCAACAAACAGCATTTCAATTTGTTAGCTTGTCATCAGTTACTATGGGTAACATTTGCATAATACAGGTATGCAATGATAGCTTAATCACCCACACACCGTCTGTAGGGGTAGTGTCGCCTGCCAGACTCCCCTCCTGCAAGCGAGACTACTGTAGGGGCTTTTACCTTATACACAGTTCACACTTATCCGTGTTTTAGTGGAGATTGATTAAAAGAAGCATATCTGTAAAGAACAGCAGATTACTACACGCTCACTCTGAAAACTGCCAATGCCGCATCTGTCGAGTCAAAATTATCAATACAAGTAAACAGAGAGCTCGGCTATAGTCTGGCACTGTAGACGGAGATTTGAGCCAACACCGCATAATGTATGTTCTCTTGTTCACCCGCAATGCTGCAATGTACAGTATAATAAGCTTAGAAAAGTTATAGGTTTCACTCATTTGCATCTTTAATATAGGTATGAGTATTCACCATCATTCCTCCTCCAAACACCTTAAAACCCGGTATATAAGATGCCCTTTTAAGGGGGAAAAATGCATGTAAAAAGTGGAGTGTGTCTTATATACCAGTGTGACCTACACGGGTATAAAATGCAGAGAGAGGTTGGAAATGTCCACATTCTGTCGACCTTCTATCAGCGTCATTACAGTGGAGCGGCCACATTCTTGACACTGCGTTGCAGCTGTCAGTCACAGCCAAGCCCCCAGGAATAGCGCTGGGCTGTGAAGCCATTTGAACATGGTGGCGAAGCTCTGTATTGCAAGTCACGTGACGCCATGCAGCCCAGAAAGGAAAATTCCCATCCACTTGCATGGGAACCCCGGCAGCTGTTAAACCCAGGGGAATTTTTTCCGGGTGTCACTCAAAGTATAAAACGACTCTTTTAATGATCAAATAATTGTTTATGGGGCATTTTGTCTTCAGAAGCCACTAAGAGCCGTATACGGGTGTATTTTCTTCATCTACATCTACATCCATGGGTGGGAGGGGTGGGAGACGTCATGGATACGTCATGGTACACATGCGCACTTCGCCTTGGGCCGCATGGTCAGGAAGTAAAACCAGGAAGAAAAAACCCCCATGATGGCTTCAGGCGCCAGTGAGCAGCCTCCGTCCGAATGCATGGGTGGGCGTGGCTCGTCCCCTATCCAGTTATTTTAATACATCCATGGTCACAGCCTATAGGTAGAAGCGCTACTAAGAACCTAGCTGCTATAGCCCCGTTAGCGCTATCTCCATTGTCTATGGATGTTGCATTTATAAAAGTCAGAGGAGGAGGCGAAGAGGCTGGAGAAGTAAGTTACACCACACATGTCGTCTACCAAGAACTTGCAATCATGTCGGTGGGGGGACATTTTATTGTCCCTCCATTTCAAAACTCATTCCGGTGAGCCTGCAGAAGGCTTTGCTAGATGAGGGACAAGCACTGTTAAATGAGGAAATGGCATTTCCTCATTCCTCACAACAACGAGTTGACGCCGCGGAGTCACATTTTCGAGGAGCTGCACGCCCCCTACGCCGAGCTGCGCCGATAGGACGCCCAGCTGTGGCGACCCCCTCGGCGCAGTCAGCGCCGGCGATTTCACTCGAGCATAATTTGCGCTTAAGTTACATTAGTTGAGAGCAAGGAGGTTCTATATTAATGGTTGACAGCTGCTGAATAACTTGTATAAATTTACATGTTTATAAATTAATAGCAATAAGAAACCTTTTTTCCCCGGTGGGAAACCCCCCCAAAATAGAATGCATCTTATACTGTATACCGATACATCGTATATACCAGGTTTTATGGTTCACAGCTGAGTCTTTTCTCCCTCTGTGATGATGTAGATGGCTCATTTTCTATTTCATTTCCTTCATTTTCATTTGAGTTTCTCTCATTCTTTCCTCAATTGCTCTCCCCTAAGCTGCTCTCAGTAACAGCAGGCGGGGGCAGAGGAAATGCAAATCCAAATAACTTGTTTAAAAAAATATTGTAGAAGAATCTTCAATGCCCTGTGTGACATATTTGAATGATTATCACAAGAGACAATAGCTGCGGTTGTTTGTCATATGTCACCAAGGCTAAGCAAGTTCATATCAGGTGGTTTTGGAACAACACAGGAAGAGAGGAATGTCTAACTTGCTGCAAGATCAACTCAGTGTGTGGGCTTGACATTCTTTTGTCTGGCACGCTCCCGGCTTTGAGTTTTCCCCCCAGATATTCTGCGACACCGCCGCTCCCCGACAACTCCACATGATTTCATCTTTAGATGTGCAATGAAAAAGCATTTTTTTAACTTGCGAACTATATACAGATCAGGCCCACACATGATGTGTCCTTTTCTTAAACAGCTAAACCAGGGCTTTGAGAAATGCTGCAATAGTAAACACATCCATGTATAGTATAATGCATGCCAACACAAACACAAACCAATAGAAATGTCAAGGGCACACAAATACACACATTTCCACCCAACACCCTCCTGTATGCTACAGTGCTCACACACACACGCACACAGTCACACACACACATGCGCGCGCGCACACACACACACACACACACACACACACACACACACACACACACACACACACACACACACACACACACACACACACACACACACACCGACATACACACAGCCTACAGGCAGAATGAGAGGCAGCCTTCCAGAGCCTGGATCCGCAGGCTGAATAATTAGCCTGGAGCCATTAAGAGGGGTTCTCAGACCAGCTACGCAGTTAGTATAAAGAACAGCTCTGAGGCTCAACATACGGCAGGGCCACACACACGCACACACACACACACACACACACACACGCACACACACGCGCGCGCACACACACACACACACACACACACACACACACACACACACACACACACACACACACACACACACACACACACACACACACACCATACGGCATCCAATTTGCAATTGTAAAACATCAGGGAAATCACAGATTAATTTGGGATATAGCCAAGCCAAACATCAGAGTCAACGACACAGCATGCATTTCCCACACAAAAAATAATCCTGCATTATTTTACCAACAACATTGTCAGAGATCAATGGACACGTATAGGAGCTACAAGCCTGGACACACAAAGCAGAATTAAACATTGATAGGGTGATGGATGGTAATGAGACCTAGAATGCTTCAGAGAATGCAGGATGAAAACCACTCAAGAACTGGCACAGCGCATGCCTCTCCACAGCTCCACACCCAAACGCGGTGGTCTCGCTCAACACTGCCTCTCTCCACAGCTCCACACTCAAACGCGATGGTCTCGCTGACAGTCTCTGCGTAAGTTGGAGATGAGTCATAAGGATGTGAGGCTTGGCACTGGCACACTTTGTGAGAAGTGGTAAGGCCGTGACACGGACAGTAGATGAGGGATAAGATAGGTGTGTAAAAACAGTGTTCTGTGGCAGGCCGCCATCCATCAAAAAACCCCACACTGAATTAAGCTGACAGCGATAGCAGGCAAAGCAATCAATGGCTTTCCTCTACAGTACTTTATGAGTTTTCTAATCTGAATGCATTCACACTCGTCGGAGGAGTCGGGGGGAAAATGGCTCCGTGCACTCTGGGTAGATTAACCTTCCCCCGTCCCGCCAAACACATTGGTTTTTAAATGAAAAGACATAAATGAATCCCTGGGTAGCCAGTGGTGAAGTCAATAGATGATCTCTTCGTGGCTTCTCACTCCCTCGTCATTATAGCTGTTAGTCGTTGTCAGCGACCATGGGCTAATCTAGAAAAATCTAGGCCTGTCTGTCAAATCTGCAGCACAGTTTGATGTTAAGATGTTGCACATGTGAGGGAAATCCCGGCTCCTGTTCCAGAATCAATAACACTATGGTCATCAATGTCGTGTAAAATCTTTGCTTTTCTGCCCGGAGTGTAGCGGTGCTGCTGTGCTGCTGATATGCAATAATGAACAGGTCTCTTTGAAATAAAATAGCTGGTAGTGCAATGGTCCTACTAATTATTCTTGTCCTGCTACAGCAGAGCTTATGCTGACCTTACTTTGATGGTACTTTAATGGTTAGAGTGGTACTCGACATGATTTTAAAACACCCATCTTATCAGCGTAAATTGCAAAGTGAGAGAGAAGAATGTCCTGTCCGGCGCCTGATTGAGATGCTGTGTAGATTCACTCCAGTTTCCCCAAATGAAGTTCTAGTGTCCGGTGCTGACACCTCTCCCACCCACAAGGAGTGACAAATTGAAACGTCAAACAGGAAAAAAAACACAAACAGACTCCTAAACAGCTGTCCAGAGGAAGCTGCACTCACCCAGGTTAGATCTTTTCCGCCTCTCATCCCTTTGGTATAAAGGCTGCTAAACAAGATCCTGCTGGGGGCTGTTTACTGACATCACCTTCTGGGATTTCGGGGGCATTGAAATTCAGATGTTTCACTTATCTATCGATGCCATTTTGGTGCAACAGGACAGTGCAAAGTCGCCTAATGCAGCTTTGAAAAAGGAGGAAACACTGCAACAGCTACATGAAGTTCTAACATAAAGTAGAGTATATCAAATGTCACAGCAGCTCACACCGTGCAGTCTTTCCATCATCAAGTATTCAATACTCTTTGACACATAATGGAGCACATGGCCAATGGGAAAGCAGGGTGCAGCTCATACGACCTGTGGACGGCAGCACTGCTAATGCTGCCTGCTAGCAGCCGAAATGACTGGGAAGTGATGAACAGGCCTCTGCTAAGGGAGCGTGGACATTTAGCTGTGATGGAAATGCTGGGCTGTGCTGTAATTTAGCCTCGGGCAAGAGTAGGAGGATCCCTCAATAAGGAAGGATGAGACCACAGGGGGATCGCTGGACTCGCACTTGCGTTTCCTTTTTTTTTAATAACACGTGGTCAATGGAGATTAACACCAGGTTGCTACTTTGTGGCTGACCGACCGTAGAAGCTCGCTAAACACAAACGGACTTGCAGGGTAGGAGGGTTAAGTTTCAATTAAATTAAATTACATTTTGATCATCCCTGTGAGGGTGTGGGGTCACTGCAGCAGCAGCAGCAGCAGCAGCAGCAGCAGAGAGGAGATAGACGGGGGTTTAAACAGAGTATTGAGGATAATACAACAAAAAAGTAACACCAAGAAAATATAATTTGACAATACAGGTAACACAGATAAAATAAATAAACTATCTTTTCAATTCCCACCAATTCAGGAAGTGTTTTTCTCTCCTCAATAATTGATTATGATTCCCTAACAATGTGCACGTATCCTACAGTATATTGACTGAAATACTTGAGAAGGAGTAGTCTATTGCCGACGAAGAAGATAGCACAGATTCATTTGATTTTGAATGAATGGAAGAGAATGGGCTCCACCTCCTGGCTCGGACAGCTGTCCTGGTCTGCAGTGTGGAAGATGGCGGTGACTCATCATCTCTGTGAGTCAGGCTGGCTGTCGACAGCCAGAGTGTGGCTGCTGGCACAGGAGGCTCTGCTGCTGCTGCTGCTGCACCTCAGCCTCCCTGATGTTAAGACGTGTGCTGCATGAGCGCTGTCATCTCCATCTTGAACACAACCAGTCAAACGTTTGGACACACATTTTCTTTTATTTATTTTGTATTATTATTTACCACATTCTACAACAATATAATAAAGACTTCAAAACTATGAATTAACACAAATGGTCTTACTGTATGCTGACCAAAAAAAGCTGTTAAACAAATCAAAAATGTCTTATTTCTTCTTCTTATCACTCTTACTGAATTATTATCCCAGTTGTTTCATTGTAGTACTTTTCCCTTTTATCACCCTATGATTTTTATCTGATTTTATATTTTTTTATTTTTCTATGATCTTAGTATTTCTTATTGCTTTTAATCATTTCTTCTGTCAAGCACTTTGATGCTGCATTTTATGTGATGAAAGGCACGATATAAAGTTGATTATTAATAGAGTTTATTATTATAATAGATTCTATAAAGTAGACACTCTTTGCGTTGATGGACAGACAAAGGCTTTGCAAAGAAATTCATATCTCAGCATCAACTTCACTATTTGTAGCCTATTTGTCTAAGAAAATGGCTTCAAGATAATGTAAAACATTGTACATTCAATCAGGAGTGTCCAACCTTGGGCTCACCTGGCAGAGCGGGTACCACTAAGGCCTTATTATATACTAGTGACATAATGTTGTAAAGCAAAGATCAAGCAACAATTGCAAGAAGAAGTATATTTGGAAGCAATATCTGAACCAAACAACTAAATCACAGAGGATCATGCAGAACCGATGTTTACTCCAAGCTGATCGGTTTGGCGTCCTACATCAAATAATTTATTACAGTCACCAAATCCTATCTTGTCTAATAGTATCTCATCATTGCTGCACTTGTCCCCAGAATTGTTGTTGATAGAAATGGGATTGGAAGTTATGCTGCCAAATGTAGATGAATGTAATGTGATATAATGTAATGTAATGTAATATAAGCTAATGTAATATAACAATTGAATGTAATGTAATGTAATGTAGATTAATGTATAATGTAATGTAATGTAATGATGTAGTAATGTAATGTAATGTAATTTTGATGCGCCTCAGGTTTTGTGAACTGAGGCCCTGCAGACAAGTCAACTCAGTATTGATCCACTGTCTGTCTTTTGAGGACAAGGGGAGCTTATAGTGAGACACGTTCATAGGACTAGTGCCCAAAATGGCTTCAGTCAGTGCAGCTGCACATAAGTCTTATAATGGCGGCGCGAAAACCCTGGTGGTGTTGTTGAGCTTCTGCCAAGTGCTTGAGAGGCCGACTTAAATATCATTTGCGGATGGTGGCTAGTGACTGCAGCTAGTCGTTATGGAAACAAAGCACGTTGCACATCCTACTTTTTATTACAAGTGTGATTGAGGCTGCAAAAGCTACGCAACAGCGTGTGAACAAACCCTCTGAAGGAATTCTTATATACACACAGCAATGGCCTGGGCTCGGATGAATCCTCCCGTTGAAGTGACAGACTGGTGTGTGTGTGTGTGTGTGTGTGTGTGTGTGTGTGTGTGTGTGTGTGTGTGTGTGTGTGTGATTCTGTGTTTGTTTGTTTGTTTGTTATAGCGATGACCCGGAAATTGTGATTATGAAATCAGCTGGTTAAACGAATAACCAGCTACGGTGGCGCCGTACCGGGGGTACGGTGGCGCAGTCGGTAGCGCTGTCGCCTCACAGTCAGAGGGTCCTGAGTTCGATTCTCGCCTGGGACACTGTGGGCGCTGTGGTTGTGTTCCCCCCCATATCCTCAGTGCCCACTGCCCAGGTGGGGTATCTCGTCGTAAGGGCCTTTCTCTCTGTGTGGAGTTTGCATGTTCTCCCCGTGCTCCCCCAGGGAGTTCCTCCGTATATAACCCCCCCACCAAAAACATGCAGAAGATCAGATCGTCATCGTCATCCGACCAGTGACGACAACATCCGAAGTTGGTCCCCGGGCGCTGTACGAGAAAGCGACCACTGCTCCTGGCCTGCCCCCCGGAGGAAAGGACATGCCTGGATGGGTTAAATGCAGAGGACACTTTTCACCGGCCACCGTCAGCATGAGTGTGTTGTGGCCGCATGCATGTATTGTGGTGTTCGTGTGACAATAAAAGACGGGCTTGTCCGTTACGAGAGTAATCCTCCCCAGCTGACAGTACCTAAACACTCACAGACAGTTTGGCAGCATCCCAGCTAGACTCACAAACCTGCCCTTTACAGCTCCCCCCCCTCGGCCATCCACTCATTTTGGAAACCCCCCTCACGATTCAGCCGGCACAGCGACCTTTTAAAACCAGCGCCTCACAATCGATGTGTTGCTGCCTGGGAAAGAGAGACAGAGCTGAGAGGGACACTCTGCGGTTTGAAGACTAAACAAGACACCGTCCCAACACATTCTAATTGAGTAGCTTTGGATCGGCGGCATTAAGCACTGAGGCGGAGGCACTGAGAGTCATAAAGCACAGGCGCGTGGAAATCTTTTGAGTTAAAAGAAAAGCGAAAATGCTTTATGGAAAGTCGAGTGTCTGCTGGGAAATATTCATTGAAGCGACTTTCATTGTTATTTATTTTTTGAGTAGGTGGAACTGACATGTTTATATAGACGTAAATTCAGTTTAGTCTGTGATTCAGCGATTTGAAGACTAAACAAGACACTGTTCCAACACATTCCAATTTAGCCGCTTTGGGTCGGTGTAGCAGTGAGGCGGAGCCATTGAGAGACATAAAGCACAGTGGACATGTTTTTGTTAAAAGAAAGGCAAACGTTTATGAAAAATTTAATTGAATTCTAGTGTGTCTACTGGGAAATATTCATTTATTTCATTGTGATTTATTTATTTTTTGTAGGTGGAACTGACATGGTTTAAAGTTTAAGTTAAAAATGATTGACGAAACAGCATTTCAATATGTGTCAAGAAATGTTATCACTTATTTATTGTTAAGTGTTTTTAAATCAAGTGGATCCCAAACAATTAAAGTCACACTGCCAATGAGGCTGTATGAAGATTGTTGGTGCTGCCATCCTATAATCAAATTGCCTAGGCAGGCAGTGTCTGTTCGTCACGATTTGCGTCATGTCACGTTTTGTGTGATGAACGTGACATCTGGCCTGTCATTGTCATCATTGTCGAGTGGTGGCCAGTGGTGACTGATGATGTCATACCGACACTGACTGATGATGTTGACATCATCAGTGGGTATGGCATAGTGTCATACCATAAATCACGTCACTCAATCCCATCTCATGGATGGGTCAACATCTGTTCATCCGTCCATGCGTCCGTCCTGCTTGATATTCACACAGTGATTTGGAGGACATTGGGGAGATGATGCATCTTGCCACTGGCATTTTCAAAATCAGCATGAGAGTCATCGCACTGGAATCTCTCCCAGTGTGTTTGTTTTCTCTTTAGTTTTACTGAAGAGGATAAACACGTTGGAAGGGATTTTACCATTGGCTTTTCACTGCGATTGCAAGAAACTGTGTAAAGCTTTGGCTGTGTTTGCTCCCTAAGAACAGCATCTTCCTCCTGTTCTAACGCTTTGGCTGTGTTTGCTCTGTAAGAACAGCACCCTCCTCCTGTTCTAACGCTTTGGCTGTGTTTGCTCTGTAAGAACAGCACCCTCCTCCTGTTGTGAAGCTTTGGCTGTGTTTGCTCCCTAAGAACAGCACCCTCCTCCTGTTCTAACGCTTTGGCTGTGTTTGCTCTGTAAGAACAGCACCCTCCTCCTGTTCTAACGCTTTGGCTGTGTTTGCTCTGTAAGAACAGCACCCTCCTCCTGTTCTAAAGCTTTGGCTGTGTTTGCTCCCTAAGAACAGCACCCTCCTCCTGTTGTGAAGCTTTGGCTGTGTTTGCTCCCTAAGAACAGCATCTTCCTCCTGTTCTAACGCTTTGGCTGTGTTTGCTCTGTAAGAACAGCACCCTCCTCCTGTTCTAAAGCTTTGGCTGTGTTTGCTCTGTAAGAACAGCACCCTCCTCCTGTTGTGAAGCTTTGGCTGTGTTTGCTCTGTAAGAACAGCACCCTCCTCCTGTTGTAACGCTTTGGCTGTGTTTGCTCTGTAAGAACAGCACCCCCCTCCTGTAATAAAGCTTTGGCTGTGTTTGCTCCGTAAGAACAGCACCCTCCTCCTGTTCTAAAGCTTTGGCTGTGTTTGCTCCATAAGAACAGCACCCTCCTCCTGTTGTGAAGCTTTGGTTGTGTTTGCTCTGTAAGAACAGCACCTTCCTCCTGTTCTAAGGCTTTGGCTGTGTTTGCTCTGTAAGAACAGCACCCTCCTCCTGTTCTAAGGCTTTGGCTGTGTTTGCTCCATAAGAACAGCACCCTCCTCCTGTTGTAACGCTTTGGTTGTGTTTGCTCTGTAAGAACAGCACCCTCCTCCTGTTCTAACGCTTTGGCTGTGTTTGCTACATAAGAACAGCACCCTCCTCCTGTTCTAAGGCTTTGGCTGTGTTTGCTCTGTAAGAACAGCACCCTCCTCCTGTTCTAACGCTTTGGCTGTGTTTGCTCTGTAAGAACAGCACCCTCCTCCTGTTCTAACGCTTTGGCTGTGTTTGCTACATAAGAACAGCACCCTCCTCCTGTTCTAACGCTTTGGCTGTGTTTGCTCTGTAAGAACAGCACCCTCCTCCTGTTCTAACGCTTTGGCTGTGTTTGCTCTGTAAGAACAGCACCCTCCTCCTGTTCTAACGCTTTGGCTGTGTTTGCTCCATAAGAACAGCACCCTCCTCCTGTTGTGAAGCTTTGGCTGTGTTTGCTCCCTAAGAACAGCACCCTCCTCCTGTTCTAAAGCTTTGGCTGTGTTTGCTCCATAAGAACAGCACCCTCCTCCTGTTCTAAAGCTTTGGCTGTGTTTGCTCCATAAGAACAGCACCCTCCTCCTGTTCTAACGCTTTGGCTGTGTTTGCTCTGTAAGAACAGCACCCTCCTCCTGTTCTAAAGCTTTGGCTGTGTTTGCTACATAAGAACAGCACCCTCCTCCTGTTCTAACGCTTTGGCTGTGTTTGCTCCATAAGAACAGCACCCTCCTCCTGTTCTAACGCTTTGGCTGTGTTTGCTCCATAAGAACAGCACCCTCCTCCTGTTCTAAAGCTTTGGCTGTGTTTGCTCCATAAGAACAGCACCCTCCTCCTGTTCTAACGCTTTGGCTGTGTTTGCTCCATAAGAACAGCACCTTCCTCCTGTTCTAAAGCTTTGGCTGTGTTTGCTCCATAAGAACAGCACCCTCCTCCTGTTCTAACGCTTTGGCTGTGTTTGCTCCATAAGAACAGCACCTTCCTCCTGTTGTAAAGCTTTGGCTGTGTTTGCTCCATAAGAACAGCATCCTCCTCCTGTTCTAAAGCTTTGGCTGTGTTTGCTCCATAAGAACAGCACCTTCCTCCTGTACTCTGCCTTGAAGCAATCCAGCAGATTTCCAGGCAAATCCGAGCCGGAGGCTTGGGACATGCAGATTTAAAAAATGACAATCATACTTTGGCTGTTTGGCTTAGATCTGTTACAAGGTATCCGCAGGGTCTTGAGAGGTATGCGCCTATTTCACCTCCCACCTCAAGCAGCCATTTTGTGTCGAAAAATGCAGGAAGTAACACGATATAAAAATGTATTTATATGTTGATATAAATATATATCAACCCTGACTACATGCAGGGTGCCAAAGAGAAAGCAGAGTTCAGGTCACCAGATCCCGATTCCTAATTTATGTAAATGATATGAAGTCGGCATGTGACTGCGACCTGTTTCTCTTTGCGGACGACTCGGCTCTCCTGGTCTCCCACAAAGAGAAAGAGGAGGTAGAACTTATTCTTAGCAACGAACTCCAGAAAGTAAGTACATGGCTAGTAGATAATAAATTATCTCTCCATCTAGGAAAAACCGAGTCAATTCTGTTTGGCTCTAACGCCAAACTTAAAAAATCCCCTGGCTTCACCATCACAGTCGACAATGTGACCGTTGAAAGCAAGGAGGAAATTACATATCTCGGCTGTATCCTGGACAGTAAAGTATCGGGAGAGAGTATGGCTTTAAAAACCATCTCCAAAATAAATCAGAAGGTTAGATTCCTGGCCAGACTTTCCTACTTCCTAGACAAAAGTACTCTAAAAATTCTGGCGGGCGCTTTGATACAATGTCACTTTGATTATGCATGTACCTCCTGGTTCACCGGCATCACCAAGGCCCTCAAAAATAAACTTCAAATATCACAAAACAAACTAGTACGGCTGTTACACTCTCTCCATCCCAGAACCCACCTCCTGCCTGGCCATTTTTCCAGCCTCAGATGGCTCAGAGTGGAGGAAAGAGTGAACCAAATCAAGCTGTGCCTGGTCCATAAGATCTTGCATAACATGGTCCCTAAATATCTCCAAAATTATTTCATCAAGGTAAACGACGTTCATAACTACTCCACCAGAGGGAGCTCCCACAATGTTGTCCCCATTAAATTTAAGAGCTGTATGAACAAAAACTCTTTCAAATACTCAGCCGGGCTGTTGTGGAACAGCCTTCCGGATAGCCTGAAGCTGATTGACACCTTGAGCAGCTTTAAAACCTCTCTCAAAAACTGGTTCATGACTGGTTCTGGTATGTAAATGTAAATATTTTGAGTATTGTTAATTTATAGCCTGTTTAAAGTTATTTTATTTATTTTAGTCAGATTGGTTTTTTAGCCTTTTTAATGTGTTCTTTATTTTCGGGATTGGGTCCTGTTTCAAATGTCTTTTATATTGCTTTTGGTAAAACTGTTTTAACATTTTAAATGTTTTTTTTTTAATAGTCTATATGTTTGAAGTAGTTTTATGTTTCTTTGTTGTTATGCCTGTTTTTATGTTGGTCTGAGTTGTCTGTCCGAGACCAAGGACCACAATGGAAACAAGTCCTCGGACTTTATTGTGTTTTTATCCTTGATGGTGATGTATGAGTGGCCTTTATATTTCTGTGTATGATGTGCTCTACTTTTTGTCATTCATCGAATAAATCAATCAATCAAAAAAATCAATCAATCAATCAAAAGGGCAGAAAATTGGCGAGTGACATCACTGACAGAAACTGACTCGAGCCAGAGAAACTCTTCTGTTTTAGAACAGAAGTTGAAGGAGTAGGAGGAGAGTGCCTCGACCGCCGAAGGGACACAAGCACCCATTGGGAGACAACTGCACTCTGCAGCAACTTCCAGAGCACGGATCAAAGAACACGCTGCTGCAAGAAGAGAATGAAGGCAAGCTTTGGAAAAAGCGCATGAGTTGGCATGAGTTTGGCCACACCCCCCCAAAAAAGTGTGCTCATGGCGCATCGTCTCCACCCTAGAAATTTCATACGCGAAAGTCTCAAATTGAGGTGGTAAAAATGTATTGATGTTAAAATAGCAACTTTAAACTAAGTGAACTAAGAGAAGACTCTTTGGATTCATGTCATCCTCTCTTTTAAAATGGGACTCCGATCTTTTTGGGTGCACTTAAGCTCTTATAGCCACTGGAGACCTGTCTAGGGTGCATCCTTTCCATCCACCCAATGCATGCTGGGATAGGCTCCCCTGTGACCCCCCTGTGACCCAGAGAAGGGCTAAGCGAGTAGGAAATGAATGATGACACTGCAAAACATTACATAACCTAATGTGGGACAGTAATGTTGATAATTGAAATGTTCTTTTCAATGTGCTTCCTTCAAGCTATTCAGCAGACAAAGAAGATTACCATATTTTATGCATGTGATTTAATAGCAATGTATTTAAATGGTTCATTGCCACCACCCACCCAGCAGCACTTACATTTTTATTAACGTCGCTTCCTCAAATTAACCCGAGTGCAAATGAAAAGCTGAAAAGTGAAGTGTAGCTGCAGTCAGACCTGTACTATAAACCTAAACTATAACAATAGGCATGGCAGGCTATGAAATACAATTGTCTCTGGGGAAAAAAGTTCCTTAAAACATAATATTCTCAAATTATAGCAGAACTGTCAAAATCACACACTGCCCTTTTCCCTCATTGCTTATTTCAAGTTTCTTGCAATTAGCTGTGGCCTATTCATAAACTCAAAGCTGCAGCATGTGGACTCCCAACAGCACATGCACAGGCTTACTGAGTGTATTAGTTTGATTGTGTGTTTATCAGCTTATCAGGTGGTGAAGCTAAATGGTTAGCAGAGCAGTGCTCATGTGAGACATGACTCTAGATTACATTGTGAGGATCTCATTCATGCTTCCCATCAGTCCGTTTTTGGGCCCAGAAAAAGTTAGAGCTAAGTGGATAAGCCCACGTAAACTCCCTTTACCTAACTTTTATTCTGCAGAATACATGTTTTAAACTGACAGCTTTATGATGTAAATCCATAGTATACACATTGTACTAACTACTATCAGATTGATGTGAGTTATATTAAGATATGAGTACGGTAAGTATTAAGATGCTATTTTAAGGGTGGGAGGGTCCCGCAAAATATAACAGATTTTTGTTTCTTTATGTTTGAGCAGGCGAACCCACGGAGCGTGAGAGCTATAGGCACGCACGCACGCAAAGCGATGCTGGAAAATAAGCGTGTGATATTTCTAGTTGCCTTTCATTTGTCATTTCAGCACTTATCCCAAGGTTTCCACGGTAACAGCAGCTGTAGCTGGAGGACCACCAAGAATGGGTGTGGCTGCACTGGGGCTGAAACCTTCACAGAGGCTCTACGATCCATACAGTATGGCTTTGTCTTTACTATCAAAACCATTTCGATTTAAAGTGAACCTGTCCCAATTTACTTTCAAAATAATAAAATAAATAAAATACAGGAAGAAGAAAATCTCAATGTGGGAATAGAAAGCTCAGATATAGCTAATGACGCCATTAGAGGCTCAGAGCAGCACAATCAATCAGAGAAGTGGTTTGCATGAGCTTGTACAGACTCAGGCCATTAGTCAGAGCTGTGTGTAACCTTTGAGATTCCAGTCAACCAAAGTGCTCATATGTGCTCTAAGCATGGCTGTGTATACTGACTCTAAGCATGGCTGTGTCTACTGCCTCTAAGCATGGCTGTGTCTACTGCCTCTAAGCATGGCTGTGTCTACTGCCTCTAAGCATGGATGTGTCTATTCTGACTCTAAGCATGTATGTGTGTACTGCCTCTAAGCATGGCTGTGTATACTGACTCTAAGCATGTATGTGTGTACTGACTCTAAGCATGGCTGTGTGTACTGCCTCTAAGCATGGCTGTGTGTACTGCCTCTAAGCATGGCTGTGTGTACTGCCTCTAAGCATGGCTGTGTCTATACTGCCTCTAAGCATGGCTGTGTGTACTGCCTCTAAGCATGGCTGTGTGTACTGCCTCTAAGCATGGATGTGTCTATTCTGACTCTAAGCATGTATGTGTGTACTGCCTCTAAGCATGGCTGTGTCTGACTCTAAGCATGGCTGTGTGTACTGCCTCTAAGCATGTATGTGTCTACTGCCTCTAAGCATGGCTGTGTCTGACTCTAAGCATGGCTGTGTCTATACTGCCTCTAAGCATGTCTGTGTGTACTGCCTCTAAGCATGTCTGTGTGTACTGCCTCTAAGCATGGCTGTGTCTATACTGACTCTAAGCATGGCTGTGTCTATACTGACTCTAAGCATTGCTGTGTCTATACTGCCTCTAAGCATGGTTGTGTCTACTAACTCTAAGCATGGCTGTGTCTATACTGACTCTAAGCATGGCTGTTTCTACTGACTCTTAGCATGGCTGTGTGTACTGACTCTAAGCATGGCTGTGTCTATACTGCCTCTAAGCATGGCTGTGTCTACTGACTCTAAGCATGGCTGTGTCTACTGACTCTAAGCATGGCTGTGTGTACTGACTCTAAGCATGGCTGTGTCTATACTGCCTCTAAGCATGGCTGTGTCTACTGACTCTAAGCATGGCTGTGTCTACTGACTCTAAGCATGGCTGTGTCTATACTGACTCTAAGCATGGCTGTGTCTATACTGACTCTAAGCATGGTTGTGTCTACTGACTCTAAGCATGGCTGTGTCTACTGACTCTAAGCATGGTTGTGTCTACTGACTCTAAGCCCATGTTCACACAGGACGCCAAACGTAGCAGAGCTGAAGCTTGAGGCAGGCACAAGCTGAACTATAAGAGAGAGCTACTCTTCCTCACAGGGAAAGATTGCCCTCTCACAGACCTCTCCATCTCCATTGACAACACTATTGTGTTACCCTCTCAAACTGCTAAGAACCTCGGGGTGATCCTGGACAACCAGCTGTCCTGCTCTCAGTGCTCTGCCTACATTGCAGAGACAACCACCCACTCCTGTAGGTTCTCCCTGTACAACATCAGCAAAATCCATCCATTTATTACAAGAAAACTCCTGATCCAGGCACTTGTCATCTCCCACCTGGACTACTGCAACGTTCTTCTGGCTGGTCTACCTGCCTCTGCCAGCAGACCGTTAGAGCTCATTCAGAACACTGAAGCCCATCTGGTTTTCAAACAACCTAAATTCTCTCACGTCACTCCCCTTTTCCGGTCCCTTCACTGGCTTCACATCTCAGCACACATCAATTTGAAGACATTGGTACTCGCCTACAGGGCAGTACACCAGACTGCTCCTGCAATCTATGGTCAAATTCCAAACCTCGCATCGCTCCCTCTGCTCCTCCACCCTTGCACCCTCCCTCCAGCCTCACATAGTTTTCTTGATAGACCAATGGAACCACTCACATGAATACCCAAATATTTAAAAACTGCTGGGGCACAATCTTATGGATCCAGAGAGAATTATATCGTTGTCGGGTGCATTGATTGGGAAGGCCTCACTTTTTGAGTAATCTATCTTATAACCCGATACTGCACTATATTCTTTGAGACAGCTGGAAAGTGGGGGAGGAGAATTAATTGCATTGGAAGAGAACAGTTTTAGGCTCATGTAGCAGATCTGTCTTGACATTTTTACATTCAAGGGTAAACATACAGTAAGTGAACAAAGAGTTAGTCAGATGGGAAATTAATACATTTCAGAAAATGCATAGGGACCATAAAACATTCACGAGTTCATTATTAATAAAATTTGAATGATGCTGGAATTCTAAGACTTTGTCAATGAGATAGTACATGAAATATACCAAAGTCATTGATGTCATTTGATGGATTTGCAGGCTTCAGCCGTTTATATTTCTAGGACCAATCCAGAGCCACAGGTGTAGGCTATCATGCATGGAGAGTCAAAGAGAGAACAAGGCCGACAGAAAGATGAGAGAGAGAGGGTGACAGAATGAGAGAGAGAGAGAGAGAAAGATGAGAGAGAGGGTGAGAGAATGAGAGAATGTAAATGAGCTGCTCAGATGAGGTGAGGCGACTTCACTCCACTTCAACACAAGGACACATGTGGAGTGTCTGAGAGCACAAAGCTCAAGAGCACCACAGCTCGTGCTAACAGAGCTAACAAACACAGCTGGAGAGAAACACTTCTCTCAGTACTTGACAGAGGAACACATTCGAAGGGCCACTCTGAAAGCTCACTCAACAGGGAAAAACAATGTATCATTTCCTATTTGGCAGATGCTTTTATCCAAAGCCACATAATGTGAGATTTGAATACAACACGAGCACGGATCTCGTCTCGACAGAACAAGAGTAAGTGAAGAGTAAGTACCATAAAGCTACGTTCTGGTCCAACGGGACAGTCGGTGCTACGAGGCAGTGCACTGCATACAGCCAGATACAGATTTCTTTGGGGTCTATTACACAGTCTATCAGGTGCATCCCCACCCATCATCAATTAATGAAATATTGTTTGTGTGCATTACCTGTCCTGTCCAGTGGAGGTGTCTTGAGCATTGCGTTATATATTAACTGGAGAAAGCACTGAAAATGGCGGCCCATTCATTCCAATGAGTGTTACTGACACAGCACCTGTGCCGAAAATGTTTATTTGACTCCTCCTTCCCGGACCCATAGATTCTGTGTAGTACACACACACACACACACACACACACACACACACACACACACACACACACACACACACACACACACACACACACTAACAGAGTTATAATGGCCCGAGCCATAGAGAGAGAGGGAGCTCCAGAAAACAGCTCTTGGTGGCTTCTAAAGAAAAAATTCGCTCCTGGTCCAAATTATGTCATTTGGAGCACTTTTGCGATGGTGCCATTATTACTGTCACTATTACTATTGCTATTGCTATTACTATCATTATTGCTCTCTCTACATTCGCAGAACCTCCTGTCCGGGTAATGAATGGGGAGGAGCTCTCGGTCCAGGCAAGATGGAGGGAAGTTAAACATTGTTCATTTGCATATATACTAGAGATTGTGTAATGAAACAAAGCTGATTGAAAATGGGCACAGTGGCCCTTTAAGTTTGAATTTCACTTCAGTTTAAACAGCCATCCAATCTGCAGCCCTTCCCCCACATTGTGAATTGATCAGTATCTATTCTCAGCAGGGAAATCGCCTCCTTTCTCTCCTCAGACCATATGATTATTAAGTGGCAGTGCGTTGCCAGGAAAGACGCTTTTGAAACAAAGGGCACAGCAGCAGCAATGTACCTGCCATTACAATTGATTGCTGTAAACTGTCAACAACAAGCGTGCCCTCTCTACGGCTACAGCAACCTTCAACTTAAACAGAAAAATCCTTTAGCAAATGTGTGGATTATAGTTAAACAGAGATCATGATTAAAGAAGAGATGCAATGAAGGAATTCATTAAAATGTGGGCAAAACCAGCATCGAAAAGCACGATGTTGGGGCTGGAAAACAAATAAATATGCCATAAAAGTTTAGTTGACTTTCTCCTTGAACGCCAACCAGCTTCCTGATTTAAGGTAACAGCAATTTGGCCCCATCAATATTCTCCATTCTCATTAGACTAAAACATTTATCCCCCACAACATCTGTCTGGCAACCCTCACTAACAGTTAGGGGGAACTTGCAGCTTCCAAATCTCTATGCTGGGCAGCAGTGATAGCATAAATCATCAAATCTCCCCACGCTGCCGGCGCCGAGGGAGAAGGAGGAAGGAGGAGACGGACAAAAGGAGCGGAAAGTGGAAGCCACTCAATAGGAGGCTGGATGTGTCCAGCTGTTTCGCATAGGAAGGTGTTGACCCTTTTGGGAATCGGCTTTTAGAGGCGTGCGGTAAGAAGATTGCCCTGGCACGGCACAGTAAGCACCGCCATGAATTAAAGATGAGCTCAAATTATTCTTCTGGCTTGAACTGACTGGAACAGATTTCCAATTTGCATTTTATTTGAAAGCCCATAACTATCACATCCCTTCATTGGCAGGATCATACGTCGGTGTGGCACACGCCTGTGTGGTCAGGTTCCAAGGCTACTCCGGCCCCAACCCAGCGCCATTTCTATAGCAACAATCGAGTGTGCTCGATTGTTGCTATACAGGTTCGCAACAGGTTCATTATTTCTTAGCATGCGCTAATGCCTCATCGGGGGAACATGATGAGCTTTTAAATTGGGGGCTGGACAGGGGTGTGTGTAAGAATACAAATATGAAAGATTCATACGGGTCCAACAAACTTGATCAAATGAGGATTCCTGCTGCTGCAGAGTGGAGTGAACAGTCACTGTCTAATGTGGCAAACATCACGTCCATTAGAGCCACAGAGGGGGTTCTCTTTCACCATCTAAATCATCTTTGAGCAATATCACCTTGATCTAGTGACAAAGTCCCTGTACCTACACTTGCATCCACACCGCATATATCCCACTGCTGGTGACAAGCAGAGGTCGCTCTGTGGCGATTAATCTTTCCACAAACACGAGATGTATGATAGCATCCTTGGCAACAAGGTCAAGATGACACCCACACTAGCAGACAGAGCATCACTGACCACACACATGCATGTTAACACGTGAACACACAAGTCTCCTACAGGGGGGAGGGTGTCTGATGTGTGCTTTTTGGATGAGTGGTGGTGTGTAAACAGTGGTCATTATCTCTTCAAGAGCATCTAAAGCAGTGGTTCCCAAACTTTTCCAACTCAGGGCCCACTTGAAAATCTCAGAACTTTCCGCGGCCCACCTCCGACCCAAAATACGGAGGCCAAATAATACGTTCTCACAGCACCTTTGATTTTCCACAGTCAGTCCCTAACCCAGCATCTGAAACATGTTGCATTTTCAGTGCTACACTTTTCAAGGAGCTGCCATCATAATTTTGTTTTACAGTGTAATGATTTGGCGCTACTACCCCCCCCCCCCCACCACACACACACACACACACACACACACCAGAGGGCCGCGGCCCACAGGTTGGGAATGGCTGGTCTAAAGAGATAGAGCAGACTGCTGTTGATGCTGATGAAAACAGCGCAGTGCTCTCAGATAAACACTCATGTATCACATCCCACAATCTACAGACAGAGAGCGAGGGGATGGAGAGAAGCATGTGAGGAATGCTCATGCTGTGTGCACCATTCCTACGTCACTTTGTTTGCCCCAGCGCCCTTTTCCCTGTTGACCACACATTCCTTGTCCCCTGTGGGAGTAGTATAAACACAGTAAAGGTCAGACATGTTGGCGCAGGGCCGAGCTTAATGAGACTGGCTGAAGGTTACCTGCATTAGATCCAACAGCAACGTGTTTTAGCCCTCCAGAGACCTGAAGGTATGTTGTACAATGAATAGAGAAAGTAAATATGTGGTTGTGAAGGAAAATGCAATCCGGCTGTTGCTGTTCGGTCTCCAATCCTAGTGACCTTCTAACCAAAACCTTAGTGATCAGCAATCTATCATTCCACCATGGCCCGGGCGAATGGTTGATTGTGATTGGCTGGAGCGTTGATTAATTTCAGATAGCTGCGCAGCTCTGATGCAGAAGTCGTATCACCGTTATTAAGTTAAATGAATGGTCTGTCTAGGTGCAGGCGTTTCATTGAGGATCTCAACATTAAACAATGTGAACGTGAAGGGATGCAGTTAAATCCACAAATGTAAAAGATAGGCGGAAAAGAAAATAAACTCTGCCAGCTGAGCAAATAGAGTACCTCATAAGCTCTGTGGCTAACACAAGTTTATGAAACTGAGGCCTTTGTGTCTCAAGATAATCTTCACAAATGAACACCACTTATTTTTTGCATTATGCTGCGATCGCTAAAAAATCACAATAGCCAGAAAACGCTTCAAAAATCATAAAAGTTAATTTGTGAAGATGATCTTGCACAGTGCACACTCTGAGCCACAACAAGCTGCAGCCTGTAAAGCAGGTTTGTGTTTAGATGTACAGCAGTTGTGTTTGCAATAAAAAGCATTAAAGTCAGAAGAATGACAGGCGTCATCTGGTGGAAGTGAAGTGGCAGGTGGCTGATCAACTGTCAAGAAAGCATTGAATGAGAGAGGGGCTGTCATGTCAAACGTCAGCTCTGACTGAAGTGGCATTTCATTCCAGAAGAAAATGAACTAAGTACTGCTTTGTATGATTGGACTGTATGTAATACAGTATCTGTCACTATGCAAATTACTGCTATTGATCTAAATGAACAGAACCAATTATCATGATGAAGTGATTACTTCAAGGTGAATACATCAAGGAATTTAGTTGTTTGTTTTTTGCTTGTTCATTCCTCCTTTGCTTATTGTTTTGATTTAGCTAGATTTCTAAACCACAAATCGGAGACAATTCCAACAGAAAACAGAGGAATCTCTGTATCAGGATGCTTACTTAAAAATGCTGAAAGCTGGGAAAACCTAAAAATTAGAAGTAAAGAATACAAAAAAGAAATGGCCAGGGCACGGAGAGCGCATAGCAAGCGTTTCAATAAGGAACTCAGGGAAATGAAGGATAAAAACCCCAAGCAATACTGGAAATTACTGGCAGATGGAAATAAGGATAGAGGTGTTCAGCCAGTCCAGCTGTCAGATTTCTATGAGCACTTTAAAAGTCTGGCAGATAGTGAATCCCAAATAGACCAGCCAGTGCCATCAGTGGTTATTAGTGTACCTGCCCTAGATACTGATACTTTAAACTCTGATTTCACAGAAGGAGAAATTGCAGAAGGTATCGCTAGTCTCAAAAGCAGCAAGGCTGCTGGTGCAGACCGGGTGTTAAATGAGTATATTAAGAGCACTGCCGGAATCTTTCTACCTGTCTATGTGAGGTTGTTTAACCAAATACTGTGCACAGGGATTATCCCTAAAAGCTGGATTGTTGGCCTCATTGTCCCAATCTACAAGGGGAAAGGTGGGAAAGAGGACTGTAATAACTATAGGGGTATTACTCTTTTGAGCTGTTTAGGCAAACTCTTTACTAACGTATTGAATGTTAGGTTACACAAATTTTGTGAAGACAATACCATATTGAATGAAAATCAGGCTGGTTTCCGAAATGGGTATTCTACAACTGACCATATTTTTGTACTTAAACATTTTATAGACCTGTTTATTTTCAAGAAAAAAAGATTGTTTTGTGCTTTTATAGATTATAGTAAAGCTTTTGACTTAGTATGGAGAGATGCACTCTGGTTTAAACTACAAAAAGTTGGCATTTCGGGGAGATTACATAATGTGATCGTGAACATGTATAATCATATTAAGTCCTGTGTCTTCCTTGATGGAGTTAAATCAGATTTTTTCGCCAGCCTGTCTGGAGTGAGACAAGGAGAAAATCTCTCCCCAGTATTATTTGCACTGTTTATAAATTATTTAGAAGAATACCTGGTCCGAAACCAATGTGAGCCAGCTAGGTGTGACGACGAAGTGATTGATAGTTACATTAAATTATTGGTCCTAATGTATGCGGATGATACCATAGTCATGGCTAGTTCAAAAGGAGGTCTGCAAAAAGCCATCGACCAAATGTGTCTTTTTTGTAAGAAATGGAAATTGAAAATTAATAGTGATAAAACAAAGGTCACAATATTTGGCCATTATAAAATTGATGTAAAAAAATATATTTTTCACTGTGAGGGACAGGAACTAGAAGCTGTCCATAGCTTCAAATATCTAGGTGTCGTGTTCAATCACAACGGTTCTTTTAAAAAAGCCATTGAAGATCTCTATAAAAGGGCGTCTAAAGCTATGTATGCCCTAATGTGCAAATGTAGAAAGTTTGACCTGCCAATAGACATTAGACTAGAACTCTTTGACAGACTTGTCACACCGGTCATGTTGTATGCTTGTGAAGTGTGGGGTTCTGATAAAGTAGCTGTTTTGGAAAAGCTACACTTGAAATTCCTTAAGTACACTTTGAAGGTCAAAATGTCAACCTGCTCTAACATGGTCTACGGTGAATTGGGAAGATACCCACTGTACATTGACATTAAAAAAAGAATGATTGGCTACTGGGGGAGCCTCCTAAATGGTAAAGAAACCAAACTTAGTAGGAGTATGTACAATTGTTTATTTAATCTGTCTGTTTCGGGCAAATATATTGCACCATGGATAACATCTGTGCAACAAACACTACATGATTGCGGTCTCTCCTACATCTGGCTGGAACAGAAGTGTGATAATATCAAATGGCTTAAGACGCTTGTCGAGCAGAGGCTAAAAGACCAGTTTCTTCAGACCTGGCACTGGGAGCTTCAGAGTATGTCTTCATGTGACTTTTATTGTGAAATTAAGGAGGTTTTCAAGTTCGAAAAGTACTTATTTTGTGAAAATGTGAAATCTCGTCAAGCGTTATGTACAGTAACCTTAGACTCTCCAACAACAGAATACCAAAGATAATAGGTAGATACAAAGGTCTAGAGAGGAGCAAACGGTTTTGTAATGTGTGTACTGGAGACTTCCTAGGAGACGAATTCCATGTAATTTTTGAATGTAAAAACCAAACTATTGATGAAGCTAGAAAAAAGCTATTGCCTAAATTCTATGTTAACCACCCCATGGCCAAATGTATACTTTTATTCCAAACATGCAAGCAAAAGTTACTATATAAACTTGGTGCCTTTTTGATTTCTGCATTACCTCTTTTCAAATAATTGTCTCCTTTTTGTTTTGTTTTGTTTCCTCTTAAGTTATAAGCTATATGTATATGTATACATTTGTGTTTACACATTATGTTTTGTATCCCTGCTGTGAACTGTTTACCATGCACAACAATATTGTTTATGTTTCATGTAATGTACTCCACACCACAATTGTGGTCTAGAGTGAAATAAATGATTGATTGATTGATTGATTGATTGATTGATTGAAACTGATAAATATTTGAAGAGCTAGGGAGGCTCGTCGTTTGAAAAATACATGTGCAAAAGTCCCAGAGAAGAAATTGTTTTATCTCCCTCCACCCCACACAGGGGAACAGATGAGCGATGTCTGGTCCTCCTCAGAGCCAATGGGAGTCAAGACCTATGATGACGCTGTCTGAAGAGGGTTACAGGATCACTGCATGCATGGACAGCACTGCCCTCCAGAAGAAGGCTAATGTGGTGCTGGAGGACAGAGAGCTCATGTCCTGTGGATGATCTGGAACAGTGGAGCAATACACTATACATCTGGAAAAAAATCCTCCACAGGCCTGCAAATACCAGAGGCCTCTCATCAGCAGCAAAATAGCAGAGATCTGACATGGAGTGCAGAGAGAGCTGTTTCAGCTATTGTTCATTTAATGGCAGGGTGCAAATCAGCTTGAACAGAAATAACAAATAGCTCCGCAGGTTGCTAACCTGATTATTTTCTCTTGAATAAATACACTGGTGATGATATCTCTGCAGGGGGATATTAACTGTGTGGCTAAATGTGATAGGGCTTAATGGAACTAGATGTAACATTATTAGCCATCTGAAATGTTGCTCTGTGACCTTGTGACCTGGTATAATATCCTTATTTCATGGAACGGAATAGTCTCATTCAGGTCTGTTTTAGTTTAGCAGGTTGCTAGAACTTTTGGTGAATAACAACAGTTAGAATATAAACCATTTTTAGTACCTGTAGTATTATCATAAAAGCTATTTTTCCGTCCAAATGTGAGGTGAATTTTAAACAAACTTTGAATAGGAAAGTGTCGCGAACTTTGTTGCAACAAAAAATAAAATGCAAATGGAAATGGCCTGTGTTTCCAGTTTCCATCAGCGGGGTTGAAGTGAATAAATTGGCTTCCTGAATGGAGAAGTAGGTCAGAAAACAAGTCCACGAGAAAAACGAGTCTTTCAAGAATTGATTGGTATCGGGCAAGTTGTTAATGTTGTTTGGTGTCAGCTAATGTTGTCCATATTTCCTGCTGTCTTACGATGACAATCAAAAGATATTCGTAGGCACCGTATCACCATGATGGACTCGCATACAGATGCAGCCACCTTGAATTGCCAGCTGATCCATGACAGGGCCCATCCAGAGCCGTGGCAGATTAAATAAAGATAAAACAGAAACTTAAAGGGATAGTTCACATTTTTTGAAGTCTAGCCCTATCTGCTACCAATGATGGTGTTGATTGGTAAGGTAATGTAAGGCAAGGCAAGTTTATTTGTATAGCACATCATACACAGGCAATTCAAAGTGCTTTACATAAAATGGATAAAAAGAAAAGAGCAAAGTGTTACAATGTAAAAAGTGCAAAATTATTATATATTTTTTTACTTTGTCAGCAAAATCATATGCAGCAGAATTATCTATGTTTTATGATGCCTTGTTAGTGTTGTCTTTGCATTTATAATGCATTTTTTATGTATTTTATGTCTTGTCTTGTTTTTTATATGGACCTGCGCTTGTGTCTGAAATAAAGTTTGAATTGAATATCTTAGATTATGCATTATTGTGAGTGAATTCTGAAAGTGTGCTTTTTCAGATGCATCCTTCTGCTGATTTCCCCCTAATTAAATAGCAGATGTGATAGTTAGAAATGTGGTTCAAACCTTAACCAATCTAAGTCACAGAATATTAGAGTTCTTTCTCAGCACAATCCATCCTGTTCCTCATCATAGCTCTGGAAAGTTGGGGGGGGGGGGATGAATGCAAGGTCAATGGGGTCACGCTCCTGTATGTACAAGCTGACTGAAGCTCACTCAAATGTACTTTGTGTGACTGTGGAGGACATTTTAGTGAGCCTCAGCCAGCTTGTACATAGAGGAGCGTGACCTCATTGACCTTGCATTCGTTTTTGCCTAACTTTCCAGAGCCATGAGGAAGAGCCTGGAATGTGCTGAGAAATAACTCTACCAATCAACATCATTTGTAGGTAAATAGGGCTAGACTGAAAATGTGTACTATCCCTTTAACTTAACTGAGGTACTTACATTTACCTTAACACAACATAAGATAACATAACATAACAAACCAATTCAACTTCGTAATAAACCATTATGTCCTTAGTTTCTCTAAGAAATGTCCCTTTTGGTTTAACAAAGTTCAGTTCTCTGGTATAGCAGCCGGCTGGCAGCCAGCTGGGAGCCGCAAGTCAAGGTGGTAACACTGTATATGACATTTCTGGGAGTTGGACAGATATTTTAAAAAACAAACCCAGTTAGATATGTTTTCACTAGTGTATTTCCATAACTATTGAGGAAATGAGTTCCCATTCAGATGTTTCCATTCTGATGTTCTACAGTATCTCCACACATTCATTCTGATGTTCTATCTCCACACATCCATTCTGATGTTCTATCTCCACACATTCATTCACATACAAACATTTGATGGAAATGCAGCTGTTACACTCAAAGCACGTTATTGATGCTAACAGAGCTTGTTGGCACTCCAGCACCATCACTGTTGTGTCAGCGGTATACTACGTTCTGAAACGTAGGGGTTAGTTTCGTAATAAAAACTACATAGCTTGTGGAAGCTCGTGGCATGTCGCCGGTCTTCAGTTTTGCCGGTAGAGAAAGCGACGTCACTTAGGCGATGGGGCATGTAGTCTTTCTGATTTATAACTTATAGTGCAACAGTTTATCGACAAACTGTGACATTCTTGACATGCAAAGTTACGTTTTAAATTGACTAAATTAGCGTTGGCACCCCATGGCACAATTCAAACGGGATAAGAAAAGTAACCTTATTCTCCGTCCACCGCCATTCATATTTTTCGCAGCGCTGGTATAGGGAGAAAGCAGGAAGTGACGTTTCACTTTGGCTCTCTATGAGTGAAGAATCGAGTGTATAATATTGCTTAACTGTGCCACTGCAAATGCATGAAGAGCTTGTACAGTTGAAGACTAGCAGACCTGACTGCTATCAGGTTCCTCATTCATCTGGAACATTTCTCTGACCCACCTCAACTGTTGGTTAATGCATAGGGGGCACTGTGACATATGTAAATGAAAGCTGCATTACCTTCCACTTCTGACTAGATGGATGACTGTTTGAAATTCCACTGACAGACATTAATAATGTCTGTGTTGGCCCAACATGTCACATTATAGCCAGTAATCCATTACTGGCACTGTGGGCTGGGCTTTCTTCTCAGATTGCTTGTTTATTCAGGGAATGACTCATTATTGTCAGCAGGTTGCCTGATAAGTAACATTTTAGATCAAGGAGCACAGCAGAGACATTATACATTTCCTGAATTGATCGCTCTAATCAAGCCATTCACAACCTGTGGGCCGGGGCCCAATGTTGGGCCATGAAGGTATTGCAAGTGTGCTCTCAGATCATTTGCAAAACATTACAATCTTCGTGGATTAAAAAAAAAACATGTTATTCATAATTATTATGAGAGTGCATTTCTCCACTGCTGAGTGATACCATTATTTAATTTGTAATCAATTGTTTGTTAATAGTCTACTATTGCAGACAGCCCCTCACTTTTAGTTTCTGCTTTCTGTGTGGTGCTGATGGACAGCTCCTTTTATCATTAAAACAAAAAGTGCTCTGAGAAAGCATTCGCCTCCGTACTGTTTACGCTCAGATGTGGCCCGCGAAAACATTTGAGATTTTCAAGTGGGCGTTGACTCGGAAAAGGTTGGGAACTGCTGCTCCAATCTGTGCTGCCAGGTTTGACTACAGTTGGTGCTGACGTATCATTAAATGACTTCAGGAATAAGTGACCATGATTGTGTCCAAGTCATATAAGAATGTACTCACTGCACAGTGCACTATAAACCCTTACAATGGGAAATGACAAGGAGGGGACATCATGGTACTGTGCTAAATTAGATGCATCGACGCGGGGGGCGTAGTGTCACATCAGGGTGCTGGAATTGGAATCACATAACATCAACAATGAGACGTCATGGAGGAAATGAGCAAGGAACTAAGACACACGTCAAAGTCTCTGGCACATTCTTCTCTGCGCAACAGACCCCATGTAGAACACCCGCTTCTTAAATAAAATTTCACTGCACATTGTGGGATTTTAGACAACCCAGTTCAACTTTTTGGCAGAGAAGATTTTCTTCTGTATGCGAGTCTGAATTCACTATCATTTTCCCACGCTCATTCTGGCTGCAGTAAAATGACAGTAGGAAAGTGTGTCGTGAGCCAGAAACAAGACGCAACAGCAGGATGTGTGTGAAACCACGCATGGTGCCCGTGCACGCATGAGTGGAGATCAAACTCTGGCTTTCAATTAAAGGTATAGTTCTGCCAAAAATGACAATTCTGTCACATCTACTCACCATCATGCCAAATGAAATGTGTGTGTCCGTATAACACACAGGGAGGTTGCCAGCACAACTTTGTTGCAGCATTCTCCAAAACAACAACTGAAGTCAATGGGAACTTGTTCTTTAGAGTTCCAAAACAAAAAAACAGACAAACAATATTGTGAATAGAAAGACCTACACACGCACGCATGCACGCACGCACGCGCACACACACACACACACACCCACACACCACACACACACACACACACACACACACACACACACACACACACACACACACACACACACACACCATTAATTGTTTCAAATCACTCAGCTGCAGTTAAGATTTACACTAAATGATGGTGTAAATATTGGTCTTTTTGGAACTCTGAAGAGCTGGTCCCCACTGACTGGACTCTTTAATCACTCTCACTCATGCTCTCTGCTGGCATGCTGGGGCCCCGCAGAGCTAAGTATGAATGTGTTTGTTCAGACTCTAAGGAGTCCTTACCAGCATGCACACGCGCGCACACACACACACACACGCGCGCGTGCGCGCACACACACACACACACACACACGTGCGTGCGCACACACACACACACACACACACACACACACACGAACACACACACACACACACACACACACACACACACACACACACACACACACACACACACACACACACACACACACACACACACACAGCACAAGAAAACAGCCCCAAAATCTAAACAGTGACTGTGATCAAAAGCAAAGAAGGCACCCAAAATACAGCTTTTATTGCTTTTACCACCTCATGAATTCTTTATCATGTTTTGTGTGTTCCAATTCAAACCACACTCATCCTCAATTATTGTGCTGCAATTTCCACATCCACTCTGCTAGATCATGGGCCATTAGAATAGAAAAACGAGTTCAACACAAGCAGAAATTATCCTCTGCAACTAGTATTTTATTGATTAAATGTCCTCACCGTCGTTGACCTGTTCTGTATACACATTTTCTAATCACCCAAAATATTACGTTAGAAAATTGCCAAACAACAATCACGCAAATCACACGATAAGAACATAGTAACTCCTTCAAATACATGTAATAAATACAAATGTCAACAAAATCCGGGAACAGTCAATAATGTGCATTGATGAGGAATTAAGAATTGTGACGTTAATGATGATAATGATCAATTGATGTATTTTCTGTATGCTTATATAATACACTGCAAGTAAAGTGGCTCTTTGTACGAGTGATATAATCACTATAAGGATCCGAGTGATGAGACTGAGTGATTTGAACAGTTTCCCTCCAAGATGAGGGCATTCACACAGTTGCAAAAGCTTTTCTCACCCATAAGATACAGTAGCTCTCTGCCTGCTGAGATGTCTGTTCTAATAAATGTCATGGCATTAAGAAAGGAGAGTGCCAGATACCGGAAATCATGTCGCTTCAAATGTGTCCTATAATGGCATAATTATGTTAGCAGACAAATGGATGTCGGAAAAAAGGGAACAACTACAGCACTTTTAGGGATTTTAGAAATATAATGTTACATTCGCTGTATAAGGATGGTATTATAAGTGCGTGTGTTCATAAAAAAAAATCGTCTTCTCTGAGTGGCAGTGCCTATCCTCATTAAAAGTAATGGGATGTGGCCGCTATTGAAAACCGCGTTTTAAGTTGTTGAGAAATGCTCATGCTTTTCAGAAAAGCGACAGGTGATGTGAACCACTTTGTCCCAGCCGACCAATCCCGATGAAAGAGATGCTGGCTGTTTCCCATAGCAACAACAAATATCAAGAAAGTCAAAATGCCCAGTGGAGGATGTTGTAATCATTGAATTTACATTAGCAGTGCTAACCAGCTGATTACTGAGCTAGCCACTGCTCAGATGATGTTGGCGTGATTGGCTCTTCCACATCAGAAACAGAGAAAAACAGCATGTGGGTTAGGGTAAGATTACTACTGTACTCTACAGCTGCAGAAAGACGCTGACCTCGGAAATTGGGAGGCACGTTCATGTATTGCAAAGTGAGCTCAGCAAAAAAGCTAAACTTTGTGCTCAAAAGTGAGAGATGTATGCTCTTTCAACTTCAAAGGAGATAATTTCTTTTCTCCAACTGTAGCCAACTTGATTTGCTCTAATTATATTTGTTAAAGTTTCCCGCGAGACGATCCCTGTCCTCAAAAAACTTTCGGGCTGACTATCAACTTCTAAATTGCCCGGCATAAAGTCATGCGACTGCGTGTCGAGAATAATCCAAAGAGCATAAATATGAGTGTTTTTTTTAAAAGCATCTCAGTGAATTCAGCATGAATTATTGCCAGCTCTGACACAATAAAAATGTGATGAAATGTTGATCCCTGGAGTCAGTATTTCCTATTGCAATTTCAAGTTTGAACGCAGGCTTGGGAAGGGAGCTTTGCCTAATCAAATAACCACCGACAGCACCGCACAGCCTTCAACATATGAGAATGTTCTTTTGTTCACACTCCATCCCACTACTCCCTATAGCCCCTATGACAATAATAATAATAATAATAGCATAGTATATAATGACTTCTACAAAGGCTGCATAGGCACACATCAGTCTATGTGCATCAAGCAAAAATCTATAATTCACACAAATCTTCAGATTTTTGTTTTCATAGATGCTTACACACAATTAAAGAAGCCTTTTGATCCCAATGCGAGTTTCAATGTGAGTTTGTGAAAAAGTCAATCTCCTTCCTCTGACGTCTTTAACCTACTTGACTTAAGCCCTTTGCTCCTCTAGGGAGCAGTAGGCTATTGACAAAATGTCCACCTCATTCGGTTGTTGGCGGTTCTTTGGAGATCTCCCCAGTTGAGTCCACTCCCAGACATCTCTGCCTGGACACCTCTTCTCCAGCTGTTCCTGGGGCGACCTCTTTTCCTTGTTCCTCAGGGGTTCCGTTTGAGGGCTTGTCGGGTGATGTTTGTGGCAGCTTTTCTGACGGTGTGTCCAATCCAATTCCACTTTCTCCTTCAAATTTGCAAGTGAATCCTGGCTTGCTCTTTTCCCACAGGTCCACATTGCTTACTCTGTCTCTCCACCAGATGTTTACTATTCTCCTGAGGCAGGTGTTAGTGAATGTTGGCAGCCTTGATTGAGATGTGTTTTGAGCTCCAGATCTTCCTGAGCATGTTAAACACCACTTTACCCTTATTGATCCTGCTTTTGATGTCAAACACCCCCCCCCCCCCCCCGGTGGTGTCCATAACACTACCTAGGTATGCCCTCTGGTATTCCTCTGAGTTAGCGGGCGGTAATCTTCTCTTTCATCTCCTGAAAGGTGGTTGTCTCATCCCTGTTAGGGTGTCGGCGGCCTCTGACCTTCTCTCTCTTCCCAGGGAGAAAATACAACACAGATCTTAGATCGCATACATCCCCCCCTTCAGATCTGATGTCACCTTTCATCTCCCGAGATGTCGGATGCTAAGATGTCTTCAGTGTACTTTTAGCGGAGGGAGCGCCCTGTAATGTAGGGCAGTGGATGAAAGGCAGTCCACCCGACAGAGCAGGCCTGTAAGCCACAGCAGCACACACTGCTCCTCATTAAACACAGCTTTTGTTGGCCTCCGCTTCTCATTAGCGCCTGGCCTGGCCTCCAAGGAAAATACAGCTTTTGAAGCAATGACTTTATTATGCATAATATAACCCTACAAGATTTCCTTTTTCTCTTTTTTTAACAGACTAGCCCCCCCCACCCTCTCCCCTTTTCTTTTCTCGTCAATTGTACTTTGCCAATTCCCCCTGCTGTCCCGCTCGCTGCTTAACCCCCTCTGCCGATCTGCGGTGAGCCGTAGACTAGCACATTGGTTCTCAAATTGGGGTCCCTGGCACTTTGCAAGGGGGTCTGCGAAAAGTTTTCAGGAAAATAAAAATAAAAACTTTTCTTTTTTTGCAAAAACTTCATAGTTCAACGAAAATATTTTATGCTTTAAATCTAAATGGTTCAAATCTAAATGGTTCATGGATTACATTCTAATCTAACAAAGCTATCAATTTAAAAATCAAGCACGTTACTGTGGAAACAATTAAAGTCCCTGGAAACCAGATTTTTTTTTTTATTATTTAGCATTTTGAGTTCATCACATCACAGGAACCTATGTTAATAAGCCACCAGCCAAATTTGAACGATGATGAACGTCGCAAAGTATATAAATTTAGGTTTGACAGTCATGGCAAAAGTCATGAGAATCAATTATATTTTAGAGTGTATTTTCTCCCGCGGACTGTGTGGGCGTGTCCCGTCTGCAGCAGGTCTTTTCCTCTCTCTCTCTCTCTCTCTCTCTCTCTCGGAGAAGACCTCTCTCTCCGTTAATGGAGAGAGAGAGAGAAGGAGAGAGAGAGAGAAGGAAAGAGAGATGGAGTGTGTGTGTGTGTGTTCGCGCGTTGCTCGGCGAACACACTCGCCGCTGCGCTGCGAGTGCACAGCGCTACTGTGTGTGTGTCAGTGTGTGTGTGCGCACGTGCATGCGTGTGTGTGATTCGATTAAATCTTATGACGTGATAAGATCATGCATTTTAGCACCGCGCGCTCCACTCTCTTCAATGAGGAAATGGAAATCCAGACCTTGTAGAAAAGTGTCGATTTTTGGGGTTAGGGTTGAAAGTAATTCCCTCTCTTTTCTGAGGCACACAATTACTCACATAAGACCCTACATTTAATAGTTAGAAGGTTTTTGTGGATTTTGGTTTCCAGGGACTTTAAGCTTAGCCCAAAATCACAAATCAGAATGAGGGGGTCCCCAGTATATTTTCTATCTTGTAAGGGGTCCTTGGCTGAAAAACATTTGAGAACCTCTGGACTAGCACATGCTTCCTCTGACAGAGTCGCCAGCCCCTGCATTATTTTCTATGAATAGATGCTTTCATATACAAGGGGCAACTCGAAGCTGATTGGATATGATTGGTGAAAGGGGCAACTCGGAGCTGATTGGATATGATTGGTGAAAGGGGCAACTCGGAGCTGATTGGATATGATTGGTGGAGACGGGCTTAAAATCTAGACTTTTCCCCAGACAGACCTTATTTGAATTAGTTATTTTGCTGCACATGGAGCCATTATGCAGCTGGAACAGAGACAGTTGAGGAGTAATGAGTGCCCAGAGCCTGGTGATCTGTTACAGGGGACGGACAATAAAAGGCCAGCGCAGGGTATAATTTAAATGCAGACAACAACAACAACAACATAATATGCACCTGCTGGACTGGGGTTCATGTTCCCCTCTGTGTTAATTGCAATTTAATGGTAATCTGAAAATACAGTTAACTCATTCACCGCCAATGACGTCTTTGACGTGTTATCAGAAATAGCCCTCCCCGCCAATGACGTGTTTGACGTGTTTTTGTTTTTATTACTGCAGGGCGTAGTTTAAACACTTCCCCAGCCTGTCACATGGTATCAGGTCCCTATCATCTAAGACAACACGTGAACAAACACATACCGCAGCTGTTGTTTTGAAATTGAGCAGGAGGAAAAGCAGAAAACTGGTAACGCTTCCTTGTGCAGACAGGAGAAACGCCATTGAAACGCGCCTCGGCGCGCTGCACGAGCTGGAGTCGACTTCCTCTGTGCCAGCCGGGAGAAAGTAATCAAGAGATGTGTTTGAGCATCGGAGGAATGAGGAAATGATCGATCAGTTTGCGAGGGCGGTGAGGACGTGTTGAATAGCCGAGGGGAAAACGGGAACGATCAGATAGCAGGGAAGATATGACAGGGAGACATGGACGAGGACGGGTGCAAAATAAACACACAACAGCAAGGCACAAGGCAGAAGCGGGAGTCAGAGCAGCCCGCTGTCCTTTCTCAAGAGCTATTCAGTTGGTTCATGTAATCGCTGGGCTGCGTGCCCTCCAGTGTTGCTCCTGGCCAATCCCAGCGCCACAGGGCGTGGTTATTGCTTATCCTATGTGGGGTTAGAAATCTAAAAGGGTGATCGTGTGTGTGTGTGTGTGTGTGTGTGTGTGTGTGTGTGTGTGTGTCTGTCTGTCTGTCTGTCTGTCTGTCTGTCGGTGTGTCTGTCTGTCTGTCTGTCTGTCTGTCTGTCTGCACACTCACTCACACCGAGTAAACTGTATTGTTGAATGTAAAAAAAAAAGCACTTCATGTGTATATATATATATATATTTATTTATTTTTTGTCATTTGTGTCCTAACAAATAATATTTACATGTCTGATGTCAATACAGTTAAAAATAAAAGAATTGAGAGCGAGTTCTGCATGAGATTGTGTGCATAAATACATAAATGCCATTTTCTGCAATTTCTTTTCTCAGAGAGACATTTTGGGGGAAAACAGGGTGTATATAAATGGCTATAAGTAGAGTACAGAACATGCTAAAAGCTCACTTTTTTTTCCTGGTGAACCCAGAGACGTACATCTTCATTTTGAGGTATTGCAAATCACTCTGGTGCTAATAGATAATTTACTGTGGGTCTTGAAAGATGACCAACAATTATGAAAATCTTTGGCCTGTGCTAAATATTGGCAGTCCTAAACTGGCGGTGAATGAGTTAATGTCCTGCTTTCAAAGGGATGGATCCACTCTGATGACATCCACACCTGCTGGAAGAGGACATGACAGTTTGTATGACCCATTGTGACTCCATTGTGTAGTATCAGAGGAGTAGGTGTGTGTGTGTGTGTGTGTGTGTGTGTGTGTGTGTGTGTGTGTGTGTGTGTGTGTGTGTGTGTGTGTGTGTGTGTGTGTGTGTGTGCGTGTGTGTGCGCGCACGTGTGTGTGTGCGTGTAAGCAAACTGCCATTTTCCTGGTATGATGATGTGGATGCCTGAGCAGTCCAGCAGTTGCATTTAGGCTACCTGCTGATAGAATATCAATGTGATTTGCTGTCCACAAAGTTGACCTGAACCCTACACCCTTAAGGCACCTTCACATGATAAGAGGTCTGCACTTTTCTCACCGCGAGGTAGAGCGATCTGGTGAGCGGAGCGCAAATCTAAAGGGCAAGAGGCGAGCAGCAGCATCTCCCTGATTCTTCTCCTCTGATTGGTTGCGCTCATGAAAGGTCAGCGATAAGTAGGTCAGCATTGAGAGATATTTTGATCTTTGAGCACAGAGCAAAGTGGCAAAATCGAGCTGTGCGCGTCACCAAGGGCGGCGCCGCTCACCCCCATAGGTAAACAACGGGACAGCGGGCGCACAGCTGTTTTACCGCGGATCATGTGTAGGCGCCTTTACAGTACGTAGCTCAACCTCTCCAGAGCTAATGCACCTCTGTTCAGTGGGATCTATCAGACCTGAAATAAGTCCTCTGGCTCCATTGATATTGACTCATATGTTACTCTCTCCATGCTAAAGCGAGAGGCATTGGGTGCTCAGCTGTAATTATAGAGAGTGATTAAGGAGTTATTATGGTCAAACCACATGGGAAGTTCACATATACAATAGTAGCATCAAAGCTACTGAATCACTGCTCTACAGACTACAGTACTTAAGGCTCCTCACACAGCATAATAATCCCCCTATTAACAGAAGGATTTGCGTGTCCATTATGAAGACGCCGCCACTGGAGAGCCACAGAGAGAAAAGAAGGAACCCATAATTTTCCATTACCAGGCCAAATAAATCACTTGATCAAAACAGAGTGAAAATGGGGCCAAGGTTAGGAGAGCTGTCTGCAGAAGTGTCAGGTGACCTTGGATTATTTTAGTCAGTAACTTCTGACCTGGAGCATATTTCTCTCACAGGGCTTGCGCGCTCCTCAAGGTTTCAACCCACTTTGTATCATTAATAATCTCGGTAATATAAGCACACGGGCAGAGTTGACCTCTCTCTGTGTTTTCCTCATGGAGATAATTTCCTCTTCTGGCAAAGCGCTCCGTTCTGATGTGTTTTACGTCAACGCGTCACAACGGAGCTGCGGAAGTTCTGCTGGAGACGTGGAATCTGCTCTGAGGATGGCTGTTATTGTTTATTTTTGTTTTTTAAGTAACCGGCAGAGAATAGAGACAGTCGGGATGTGTGGGAACGCCCACAAAATGTTATACGGCTGGCGCGCGAGTGGGGTAAACCCGCCCATATATCTCAATGGGCTGACTCACCAAAGGACGGTGCTGCGGCTCTACACTACAGGATTGGGGATATAGAGCAAGTAAGGATAACAACCTTATCCTTAACACCAAAAAACCAGAAAGAAATGATATTCGACCATAGAGAGGTGGCCGCCCATGACCCTGTGATCATCGAGAATAGCTGCATTGAATTGGTAAATTCGTACAAGTATCTGGGCATTTACATTGACAGCTCTCTCAAGTGGAGTTTTCATGTTGATCACCTGTGTAGTAATTTAGGTCAGAGACTCCACTTCCTCAGGAGGCTCAGATTATTCGGCGTAAGTACCAAGATGATGATGACGTTCTATAATGCTGTTTTAGGCAGCCTCATCAGATATGGGATGGCTGCTTGCTTCGGAACACTGTCCGTCCAGCTCAAAGCCAGAATCGCTAGCACTGTAAAAACTGCTTGGAAAGTGATGGGAAGGAGCGACCCCGCTCCCCTTCAAACTGTTTACGAGCAAAATGTTGTCAGTCTGGCGCTCAAAATCCTCGATGACCCACAACACGTTCTGTTCACCGAAAACGAGTTACTGCCCTCGGGCAGAAGATACAGATTGAAAAGATGTAAGGGGAACCGCCTTAAGCTCTGCTTCCTTCCAACTTCAATTCAATTGTTGAACAGACTGCCGACACTGCCGTGTCCTGCAGGTGCCAGCGTGCCGTAAATTGCCATCTTAATTACTGTTTTACTTTCTTTTTAATTACCGTATGTATCAGGTTATTTGGTTTTTATATTCCTATCCTGATGAGTTACAATGCACTTTTGAGGCCGCACTTTGGTATACTACACTTTGCTCCAGTGCCGCAGGGAATAAAGTCAACCAAATGTATTAATTTGTTGTCTTCTTTCCCTGTGACATTGGCACAAATAGCACTTTACTGCGGACACTTAGTTGGTTTACTTTGGTCAACTTTAATTTCCTTGTATGTGATGTCACCATTATGACTAACAGGATTAGTTCTGTTGACCAAAGCCAAGTTGTTTCACTTGGTGGGGACTTAGTTCCCCCATACGCCTCTTGGGACATGAGTTCATTTCTCTGTGCTGTCGGAACCAAACTTTGTCTATTGTCCATTGTTGTTGTTTGTGGATCTGTGTTACTGACACTATATGTTAAGCAGTTGTACCAAACCTTTGTGCCTGAAACAAATTTCCCCTCGGGGATAATAAAGTTAATCTCATCTCATCTCAAGTACATAGACGTCTGTTCAGATGTGCATTTACTGCGGGGGTTAAATCTCCGATCGTGTCTGCCTGGGCTGGGCTAGCAGCTAAATACTTACTCTGCTGAATGGATAGAACGGGAGGATTTACCCCACCCTGACCACGCCCCCAGCCAGCTAACCCAGCGTCTATGATGAGACATCGCCTCAACCTATTGCATTGAGAGCCTTAATGACTTGCAGCTGGCAGGGGCGGAGTTTCTGCAAACAGGAGCAGGAGCATTTCTCTCCATGAGGTAAACAGAGAGACAAGGGAAAACACTGCCCATGTGCTTACATTACTGAGACTTACCAAACTGCACCAGGGGAAACACGACCTGCAGTAACAGGTGGATCCATCACCACAAAAGTGACAATAGTGCAGGAAGCCATAACAGACACACACGTACACACACACACACGCGCGCACGCACGCACGCACGCACGCACGCACACACACACACACACACACACACACACACACACACACACACACACACACACACACACACACACACACACACACACACACACACACGTCAGCCGACACAATATGTAGCCGAAGCTTACTTGCATTTCAACTCGGTACTGCGAGATTAAAAGTGCGGAGAAGGTTTGAGTCATCCAGGTAAGGTGGCCTCATTTTCCATGGTTGTGCAGCACAGAATGCTGAGTTTCGTAAGCAGTGGGCCTGCCGCTTTGATCTCATCATGGCAGGCAATGCACTTCAGGAGCGTCTGCATTTAATAACCTTTTCTCAATGAAGAAAGAAGAAGGAGAAGAAGAAATAAATTTGATTTGTGCCAGTTACCTCCAAAGGGGAACTCAATTGATTTTTTTTCTTCTCTCTCTCTCTCTCTCTCTCTCTCTCTCTCTTTTTAGAAAATACAGTCAATCCTTGGTTACACTTAAGTGTGAGATGAGAGTATACAGGGTAAAGGAAAAGGGTGATATTTGGAGAGCTACAGTAGAACCAGCTCTACCAGCTTCATGGAAAGTGGCAATTTAATATGCAGTGCTATGTGTACTGTGGTAGTCTATTTCTGCTGAGATATTATTGTGTGGTCGCACACAGACACCAGTTTTTCTATAGTCATTCAGTCATAGTAACTGCTGCCTATAAGGTTCCTATAATATGCCAGTCATTTTCAATAGTGCTGTCTACAGTATAGTGTTTCTCCTTTTGACCATGCAGATGACCTCGCTGTTAGACAACATTGTAGGGGAAACACTGAACATACGTACCGAATAGCTTCGATACTAATGAGTATCGAAACATGCCTTGTGATTCAATACCAATTTTTGATACAAAACAAATATGTCATTGAGCCCATAAACATGCACCATGCTTTTACCACGCTCTAATAATGCTGGTGATTGGCAGTCATGTAGAGGCAAAAAGAAGAACAGCGCCATTGAGCCTATAAGCATGCAACATGATTGGCTGTCACGTAGAGGCATGCAGGAAAAGTTCCGCCCACTTTAGACAGAGCCGGGGAGCTTGCGTGTGTTGTTGTATTTGAGAGGCAGCGTGCGGAGACAATGCAGAAACAAATCAAAAGTGTGGCTCTGTTTTGTAAAGCTCGATGCAATGAGGATTGGTGCCAAGACTGGCAACACGATGAATATGATGAAACATTTGAAAGTTCGTGGAATCAATTTACGAGCAGCAAGTTGCACCGTGTTTGAATGCAAGACCGGGCCAGCGGGACCACAGTCATTGTCTTCTAAGCAGGACATACTGTAGCAGAGTCTCCTTCCACATCTGAGGACGCCGATAGACTCGGATTTTAGCAGCTAACGTTTAGCAAAAATTCATCAAACTCGTACATGGTTGTTTACATGGTTGTAGCTAATGTTAGGCTACTCTAAAGTGTGATGATAAACTGGGACACATGTAACGTTAGATACTGTGTGTAAAGTTAGCTTTAGTTTATGGGTCATTTAAGCTAAGGTTAGCTATCTAATCAAAACCTGAAATGCATTAAGATTAACAGTAATCCTGCCTTCCAGCCCAAGCTACAGTCTAGCTAACGTTACCAGCTCAGCTATCTTTTTCTTCTCTCTCTTCACATTAGCCTCTGTCCCTGTCCAGACTGCTGAGGGTACAATGTCCCTGTCCAGACTGCTGAGGGTACAATGTCCCTGTCCAGACTGCTGAGGTTACAATGTCCCTGTCCAGACTGCTGAGGTTACAATGACCCTGTCCAGACTGCTGAGGGTACAATGTCCCTGTCCAGACTGCTGAGGGTACAATGTCCCTGTCCAGACTGCTGAGGTTACAATGTCCCTGTCCAGACTGCTGAGGGTACAATGTCCCTGTCCAGACTGCTGAGGGTACAATGTCCCTGTCCAGACTGCTGAGGGTACAATGTCCCTGTCCAGACTGCTGAGGTTACAATGTCCCTGTCCAGACTGCTGTGCTGAGGGTACAATGTCCCTGTCCAGACTGCTGAGGTTACAATGTCCCTGTCCAGACTGCTGAGGTTACAATGTCCCTGTCCAGACTGCTGAGGTTAGAATGTCCCTGTCCAGACTGCTGAGGGTACATTGTCCCTGTCCAGGCTGCTGAGGTTATAATGTCCCTGTCCAGACTGCTGAGGGTACAATGTCCCTGTCCAGACTGCTGAGGTTACAATGTCCCTGTCCAGACTTCTGAGGGTACAATGACCCTGTCCAGACTGCTGAGGTTACAATGTCCCTGCCCAGACTTCTGAGGGTACAATGACCCTGTCCAGACTGCTGAGGTTACAATGTCCCTGTCCAGACCGCTGAGGTTACAATGTCCCTGTCCAGACTGCTGAGGGTACAATGTCCCTGTCCAGACTTCTGAGGGTACAATGTCCCTGTCCAGACTGCTGAGGGTACAATGTCCCTGTCCAGACTTCTGAGGGTACAATGTCCCTGTCCAGACTTCTGAGGGTACAATGTCCCTGTCCAGACTTCTGAGGGTACAATGTCCCTGTCCAGACTGCTGAGGGTAAAATGTCCCTGTCCAGACTGCTGAGGGTACAATGCAATAGGGGGTCAATCCATTCACAATGGCTGGGTTTGCTGCCTTTTTTACAGTGGAGACTCCATGGTGGAGGCAAGTAAATTGTAAAGGGTGTTGCTGTAACTTAAATGTAGAAGGCCAATATAGTTTAGGTAATCTTTTAGCCTAGATAATGTTTATTTATTTTTTTATAGTATGCAATAATGACTATGATAATAATAATAATAATCTAATATACTGCCTAGAACCATGCTATTGTTGATATAACCATGATATTGTTGATATGTTGTGATCTGATGTCAATTATAGGGAGAGGAACCCAAACAAAAACATCAAGAAAGAGTTGCAGAACATGAGGGATGTGGCTGTGACCTTTATGCTGTAAAACGGCTTAAAATAAATAAATTAAACTAAAGATTTGTATCGGAATTTCAATGTGTAATGTAGTTTTCTTTTTGTGCAAATGGATTTTTCTAAAATTGGTATCGTATCGGTCCCGATATTGAAAAATGTTGAACGATACCCAGCCCTATTGATGTGTTTGTAAAAAGATTGGTCACTTAAGACTCCATAAAGTCTTTGGAGCTAATAGGATTATATGCTTCATCCAACATGGGATAGAAAACTCAGAAGAACAAGATGATAAAGTCTGATCATTTATTGAAAAGTGCTCTCAAGCTAGCGGAAAGGGCGCAGAGATTAAACTGAGAATTGGCTAAGAGGATCTCGAAGGGCAGGGTTAAATGATCGGAGGCCTTGTTCAGATTGACTGACGCAAGCCCAAGTCACCATGCTGAAATAGGCTTTCACAGGAAAGAGGAGAAAAAAGGGGAATGTGGGGAGAGACCAAGAGACACACAGAGAGAAAGAGACAGAGAGAGAGAGAGAGATAGAGAGACACACACACACACACACACACACACACACACACACACACACACACACACAGAGACAAAGAGAGAGAGAGAGAGAGAGAGAGAGAGAGAGAGAGAGAGAGAGAGAGAGTGAATTTGTGACAGAAAATGATGAAGGTCTCTCCACCTAACAATGAAATAGCTGGTTATCATTAATGCCCGTTCCTTCCTTAAGTATAAAATTATTATTTTTGATAGTAAAGCGAGAGCGAGTCTCTGTGGAATAAAAGACTGATTAGGGTTCTAACTCAATGGGGCTGATGGAATGAGAGCTTTTTAAATCAATACTGTGTGTGACAAAGATGAGACAGAGAGGGAGAGCAAAGAGCAAGAGAGAGAGAGAGAGAGAGAGAGAGAGAGGGACTGCAAGACAGCTTATTGGGAGACATGAAAGATATTGTGAATAAATTCAACATTATCAACTTTAAGTTTAGCAGTTTTGTGGTGAGTAACATGCTGCAGGTGCAAGCTATTTAATTACCTGCTTATTACTTTGGTCATTACAAGGTATTACATAATTATTATTTGTTTATTATCACACTGTTACTATTACCTATTACTATTATCACTATATTACTATTATATACTCCAGCTTTTTCCCCAACCTGGAACCTATTTTCCATCATACTGATTGATTCTGACCAAAATGTTGTCTATTGCTTCACTACAGAGCTACCAGGGTTGGCACCTCTCCAACACAGTACTAACAGTTCAATAGACTACAAAAATCAACCTCAAAAGCAGCCAAGCATGTCTTTTTCAAAACACTGAGACTCACTCTGTAACGAAAATGATCTAAAGTCATGCTGTGGCTGCAAGTCTATGTGCCGCTGTGGAAAGTAGCACAAAAGAAATTAAATTAAAGTTGTCAGGTCATGGATTTAAACTGAAAAATTAAATATAATTACAGAGTGGGTGTGAATGTGGTGAAAAATGCATGTTTTCAAGGCTTTGGGGTATTGATTTTAGCTGTGTCCTGCCCTAAAGGACTGTATTACAGAGCTGCACCAAGGCAACCAAGAACAAAAAGATCTATAGTGAAACAGTTGATGAGACTTTGGTCAGAATCGACTGTTTTGATGGAAAAAGATGGGAATATATAAGTACTGCTGGATGATAATTCAATATTATCGTTTATCGTCTTTCAGTGGAAGGGTTAGTTAGGAAGGACTGGGAAAGAAATCTGTTTTGTTTGACATCATTGGAGTCATAATTAATGTGTCCAGGTCAAAAATTATGGGAGTGTATTGCATGCATAATTCAAAAGGAAATGTAATATCCTGCATTTAAATTTAAATTTGACACTTCGGCGACAGAACTGGAAGTGATATTGTGGCCAGCTTCACAGAACTCCCCGCCTTCGCTCCTTTCCCACATTGTGAACTACTTCCGATTGCGCAACGCAAAACGTGACAATATTAACTCTTTCCCTGCCATTGACGTGTTTTTACATCATTTATGAGACGCTTCCCCGCCACTGACGTGATATCACGTCAATCCGTGTTTTCACTATCATGTGATAGATGGCTCTCTTACCCACCTTGAAATGCTACTGCACTTACAGACTTGCACAGAAGCGACGGTTATTGTCCACCAAAACCAGCAAGCAGAGAAAAGCAGCAAAGCTCCAGAAAACTGCTCCAGCCTGCTGCCTCAAAGCGCGGCACCGAGCAGCTTTGCCCGAGGCGACGCGCTGTCAGACGGACTCAAGACAGTCACTCAAAGCTGAAGGATTTTTTTTTCACCATGACACTGGTCAATTTGACAACGTACACACGTCACTTCTCCTCTCAGGTAGATTAGTAATGGGGTTTGTGAGCCCTTCTCCTCTCAGGTAGATTAGTAATGGGGTTTGTGAGCGCTCACACGGTGTAAATGCAGCCGTCAGATGAGCCCCCAGACCTCCAGACATTGAGCACCAGAAGCCCCCGTGCAAGACGAGAGCGTGACCCGCACCTCCCCTATCTGAGTGCGGGGTGAATCTCTCCTTCCCTCCGGTGGAACAAAGATGCATTTTTCCCAGCTTTCTGGGGACCAGAGATGGGAAAACTACGGTAGACACATTCTTTACTTAAAGCTGTATTCAGCGATGTTTTTGTGTTAAACTAAGTGTTAAATGGCTCTATATTCTGACAGCAATCACTGAAATAGAGTGAAGAGCATCCTCAGTTCCACGCCTTCCCTGGTACGCAAACTGTAGTGGGTCAAGTTTGATATCCTTTAACATGAGTGGTAGTAATATCTGTTCTATGCTTTTGATGATGAGTGAGGTTAGTGCGATTGGCCTGTAGTCATTGGCACAGCTAGATTTTGGGGACCACCATTATTGCATAATTACTCCATGGACTGCCCCTTAAAGGCCCAATTATACTCTACGTTAAAGACGGAGATGGACAGAGTTCATTTCGTGTGTATTTCTGTCCATCCTCTGAAAGCTTATGGATACACATGAAACGGAGCAGGACCACACACACTCACACATTTGACTCTCTACTGCCCACTGGTGGATATATTGCTTAACATGATACCAACGTGAAAGACGCATGAAAGTATGTGGGCAGTGACGATTACCATTTCAAATGGAGTATAATTGGGACTTAAGACATTTATACCTGTGCTGTATCTCTGAACATGTGACTGTACTGTACTATATGATTGCACTTGAGAAAAGGAAATAGAAAGAAGTATTTTTTTTTTTGCATAATCGCATGAAAAATATCTATGCAATTCGGGAAATAAATTTTAATTTGCCAATTTGCGTCATTTTAATAAAGCAAAGAAAAAGCGTGCAAATATCTGTTTAAATTAAATGTCAATACTTGTATAGGAATTGTCAAATGCAAATGCCATTATTAAATTTGATTTTGAGCCAAAAACTGCACATACAAGTGGCAAATATTTTACATATTACATTTCCATTTGAATTATGCATGTGATACGCTGCTACAGAAAATAGCCAGAGTTATGCTTTAATCAGCTGATGTTTTGTATACAGTATGATCCTGTTTCTCTCTGAAGGAATGAAATAACTGATGAGCAAGGTGGTGACTGGTGAAGAGGGACCCACTGCTCCAGTTCAGAGCAGAGTCCACATCTTCAATCAAGTCCATGTCTTCCACTGTCTGTCTTGTCTGTCGGTGCCTCTGTAGAATGGCCTGAAGGCACAGAAGAAGAGGAGGAAAGGGTTTACACTGTACCGTACGTTCAGGCTTTGGCCTCTGAAATGCAAATCTATGAGTATGGTAATGAAGAAAGGTCAGAGAGGATTCGACTGTTATCACAACTATCGCAGGAATCTCTCAAATCCAGGGCCTGATTATGCAGGGTGTCGATATGCATGAACGCCAACACGCCCTTCATATCACCCCTTTGCCGAAGTCTTGAGGGCATTTTCTCTAGAGTTCACAGGGTTGGCCGAACCAACTGAAGCAGGTCATGGATCACATTACACCCACGGCTGAGCACAAAGACACGGATGGCCGTGTGGTGGGAAGCACACACTGGGAGGCTCGGCTGTGCTGCTCTGGAGGACCAATAACATACAGTAGGGACAAGCTCTGTCCCCGTATGGTCCGCTCTGCATGGGTGTGATTGGACGGACATATCTACAGATGGCAGGGTCACCACCGACCGAGACACTTCTGATACTGACTTCACCTCCCTCTTGAAGCCATAGTGTGTCCTATGCCATCTACATAGGGAGGAGGAGACCTGAAAACAAGTCATTTAGGCTGTTTCTGCTTTTTGGGTTTTCACAAAGATGGATAATCGTAACCTTACAGTAGCCTATATGAGAGGGAATCACATTTTTTGTCAATAATTCGTTTTGTTTCGGTTCTTTTTTCCAGACATTAAGATGTGTATTACCGTAAATTCCGGACTATAAGCCGCGGCTTTTTTCCCGTTTTTTGGCCCCTGCGGCTTATATAACGGTGCGGCTTATCTATGGATTTTTTCAGAAAAAAAAAAAAAAATACAAATAAAATCTCTCTTTTTTAGCACTCTTTCTAACTATAAATCCACTTCTGTTTTAATTTCCTCTCTTGCCCTCTTTTCACCACACCGCGGACACTGTGTGCACTGTAAAAATAAACAACGGTGGTGTTGTGTTATGTTGTTTTGTTGAAATGTTACGGTAATACGGTAAATGGGAGCTTCCTCAAACAGCCATCTCTTTCCCGACAATCCCCTCTGTGCGTGACCACTTACATATGGTAATTACGGTAAGCAAACGGCCACTCGGCCAACAACTCCCTGCCCCGACTACCAGGAGAAAATCACAAACTTCGGCGAATTCACACAAAGGAAGATCAAGGAATATTCACAACAAGACGAGCAGTAGAAGCAACACTCTCACTTACCATGGGGAAGGTACGCAGAAATTCACACGACGCAGCTTTCAAGTTGAAAGCAGTCAATCTCGCATTAAAAGAGGGAAACAGAGCAGCCGCGCGTAACCTGGGCATCGATGAGTCAATGGTGAGGCGTTGGACGGTGCAGCAGGAGGAACTGTCTCAGTGCAAGAAGACCAAAAAGTCCTTCAGAGGTCATAAAAGCAGATGGCCCGAACTTGAAGATTCCCTTGAAGATTGGGTGTTGACCCAGAGAGCAGACGGCCGAGGCGTTTCCACGGTGCAGATCCGACTGAAGGCCAAAACAGTCGCCACCGAAATGAAAATTGAACATTTCATAGGTGGCCCATCTTGGTGCTTCCGATTCATGAGACAAAAGGGACTGTCCGTCCGGGCGAGAACTACTGAACAACTCCCTCCCGACTACCAGGAGAAAATCACAAACTTCGGCGAATTCACACAAAGGAAGATCACGGAATATTATAGGAGTGTGAAAACATCCACAATCACCAACGGGTTCCAAAACGCTGGACTGCTGCGGGATGAAGAGGATGACGCCGCCACAGCTGGCGCTGAGGGCCGTCAGAGGCTTCAGAGGCTGTTCGATGCCGACAGTGACGAAGAGGAGTTCGTTGGTTTTGAGTGACAATGAAGGAGAGAGGAGAGTGGTTGACGAAGCCACCCTGAACCTGTTCGTTTCCGACACTGAAGATGAGGACTTTGGTGGTTTCAGTACGCAGGAAGAAGAGGAAGACGAGGATTAGTGACTTGACTTCTCTGGTTACAGCCGTTTGCTGCACATATAGCCTATTGTTGTGTGATTTTGTCTGGGGATTAGTGACCTGACTTTTGTTTTGTTTTGTTGAAATGTTAATAAATGGGAGCTTCCCCAAACAGCCATCTCTTTCCCGACATTCCTCTCTGTGCACGAACCCTTTCATATGGTAATTAAACATCAAAACACCCGCGGCTTATAGACCGGTGCGGCTTATATAAGAAAAAAATAGTCAATTTTGGTCCCGCGGCTTATATACCGGTGCGCCTTATAGTCCGGAATTTACGGTATACAGTATATTAGTCAAATATATCAGGATAATGTTGCAGAGGTCTGTTACCTTCCTTAACCTGCTACTGGCATGTTGCCAGCAGTTCCTGCTGGGCTCAAAATCTTTGTGGATGAATAGTTTTGTTTTCACAGATATTCATCACACTTTTAAAGAGTATGCTAGATTGTATGGTATTTTGATAGACCTCGTCCTTTTAGCAAGTTGAAAGGATATTATACGGTTTTTACTGCACTAACTACATTAATACAACAAACTCCCTCCGCACGGGGTGCGTTCTTAACTGGTGACGGTGTATTACTCCAAGCAAACTCGATTACTGTCTTTTACTGTTCACACTCACACATTCATTCATACATGCTATGCTAAGCTACACAGTGTACAGTGATCAGATCGGTTGCCAGCAGGTAATCGACTGTAGAGACACAAATACACAGACAACAACAACATTAGCGACATGGTTATGGCATCGAGTGTATAAGACACATACCCGAACACGTTAATGGTACCAACACACAGGTAATATTATTATTTATAACATATCGTTTCTCTTACCAGCTCCGCATACCAATCAGAACGATAACGTTATGGCATAATGAGGAATCAGCCGGTCGACGCATGCGCAACTGAGAATACCTGACGTACCATCAAACGTAAACAAATATGCACTCCAACATTACACAGTATGAAATATGACCACACCATTAATTAAAATAAACACTTCTCATGAAGATATGTTGCATTCCCATAACTTTTGGATTTACCACCCCTGAAAAAAAGCAGTACTTATGAACACACGAGGTCACTATTCTACCACAACACTTTACTTTTGCAACTTCTCAAGTAACAGAAAACAACACAGAGATAAAAATGAAAAAACAAATGGAACAGAAGATCCAGGGTGACCTTTTCTCTATCAAACTCAAAGACAAATGTATCTCCTGACGCGTAGATGGAGTCCTCGGGCATCAAGGTCCATCCCCTAGTTTTGGCATGTGCAAAGTGGCAGCTTATGCTTCTGTAAATGTAATATTATGGCTGTGGTGCATGCATTACTGACACAAGAAAAAAACAAAAAGGATCATTGCCTGTTATATGTGTGGTGGTTTGTATTTGTGTTTCTATTACAGCCGGAAATCGCTTGAGGGACAGTTTCTTCCCGCAAGCCACGAGACTCCTTAACATACACAAATAGTGTAGTAGCTGTACTGTACTGTAATGTAGCTGCTACCATTACGTATGTCTAATGTTTAATTGTATGTTTAATTAGGTATATGCTATTTGCACCTGTGCAAACAGAATGTTAATTATCTTTAAGTATATTTAAAGTATGTCCATGCCATTTGCACCTATGTGCAGTGAATATGTCACTGTCTTTGACTTGTCTTATCACTCCCTTATTGCTTGTTGTTTCTCTTGTTTTCCTGCACCTATATGCCTTGTTATTTGGCACTATGTTGTAAACGGAGTCTACAGCACAAGAATTTCACACGTGATATTTGTACTACGGAGCGACAATAAAAATCTTGAATCTTGAAATAACACCCTCATTTCATCAGCTGCTGTCTTCACCTGGGAGACTTACATGTAGAGGCCTGGAGGGGGAGCTATAGATGTTGAGAGCGCGCACGGCTTTTACTAAGAAACATCAAAAGGACTAATTGCAGTAACAATTGTCGCTGTGATTGCCAGTCAAAGCGAGACACTTTTCTGCTCAGTTGGATCCTTTTCAAGTGAATGGCTTGGGGCACTCAGCAGTAAAAAGCCAACACTATGAGTTGGGGGGGGGGGGGGGGGGGGGAATGGCACAAAATATAAACTTACACTCCCCCCCCCCTTTTTTTTAAGAAATCACCTTGGCATTAACATTGCAAGTCTGTTCATGGCTCTAAAGGATCAGGCGTAGCTTGGAGCAACATGACCATATACAAAGCAAATTGAACATTGACAACAAAGCATTTCATTTCTGCTCCCTTCTCCTGCAGTCCACAACAAAGAGCAGAGCATCACTTTACCACATATAAAGACCACTTACTGTAAATTAACAGTGGGCGCAATACTTTACATAAGAATAAATTCAGCAGTTATAATCGGTAACATTTTCACATACGCAAATGTCTGTTTTTCTAGTCTAGTTAGCATGAGCACCGATAGCCACCACGGATGAGCAGACGAAAAGAGCGCCACCTACACAAACTCAAACTTCATCCACAGAAAAATCCAAGCAAAAAGACGTCACACTACTGGACTATCTCCAGACACACACACATACACACACAAACACAAACACACACACACACCAGGGCCGGCGCCAGAATGAAATGGCTTAGGGGGCGGTTATAACTGGGGAGGGGGCTGATTTTTTTTTTTTTTTTTTTTTTTTTTAGATTTTTTTATATGATATTTTTATATCGTAAAACATAGGTTATATACCTGCTATGCCTATTTCTGGACTTTTTAACCATAATAACCTCTGAAAAGCGCAATAACAACACAAGAAAGACTACTATCCAAAATCAAATAAAACATTTATTTCACAGCAGCAGATTAAGGCATTAATAGAGCTGAGCTTTGCATAACGTGAAATGCGGGACCTGTCTGGAGCACTCTGAACATATATGTCTATATGAAAAGTCATAGAATAAACAATTGCTGCAAAAATCGACAAAAAACTAAACTAGCTACATCTCTGACACCTTGTGACAACCAAAGCACAGCAAATAGCGCTTCCCTGCCAATTCTGAAACAACAGAGCTATGTTTATAGGGGGTAGGCTACATCTTAAACTGATCAAATTTGATGAAGACTGCAGAAACAGCAGCCGAAACATGTCAGGTACAAACATTGCCTAACTGGCCTTTATAGATGAACTATTCTTAAAAAAAAAAAAAAAAAAAAAAAAAAAAGTGAGGGGGCAGAAAATTTAACTGAGGGTGCAAAGCCCCCTGGCCCCCCCTCGCCCGACACACACACACACACACACACACACACACACACACACACACACACACACACACACACACACACACACACACACACACACACACACACACGCATTTAATGGCAGACAGCTCACTGAGCTGTGCACATAATATTTGCTGTGAAAGGTGAGCCAGCTAACAGTCCCTTCTCCCCTTCACACTGCAGTCGTCTGCTCCCACAGTGCAGCAAGATGACATTGTCTAACGCTGATGGATGAGCCTCTTTGTTGTCTTCAGTAAACGCTGCAGCCTACATGTATGCTTTACCACTGGCTATATCACTGGGGTTTGGCTCACCACCAGCATCTCTCTGATGCTTTACCACTGGTTATATCACTGGGGTTTGGCTCACCACCAGCATCTCTCTGATGCTTTACCACTGGTTATATCACTGGGGTTTGGCTCACCACCAGCATCTCTCTGATGCTTTACCACTGGTTATATCACTGGGGTTTGGCTCACCACCAGCATCTCTCTGATGCTTTACCACTGGTTATATCACTGGGGTTTGGCTCACCACCAGCATCTCTCTGATGCTTTACCACTGGTTATATCACTGGGGTTTGGCTCACCACCAGCATCTCTCTGATGCTTTACCACTGGCTATATCACTGGGGTTTGGCTCACCACCAGCATCTCTCTGCTAGCAGCAGTAAAGCTTTACCACTGGCTATATCACTGGGGTTTGGCTCACCACCAGCATCTCTGCTAGCAGCAGTAAAGTAAAAATGCTACTGTAGTTTCATTAGTTTGTTGTCTGTGAAGTAGCCTCTCTTTTGGTCAATACCATCCGTTGCAGCTGCTCAACACTACAGTAATTAACATGCCTTCAGGCTACAATGAATGGCTCGACAGTAGGTTGTTGCTTCTTTAAATATGCATTAGCTAAACTGATGATGTCAGGCCAGTGTTTTAAGTACAATAGAATCTGGAATATGGGACATGAAGTTTAATTTGAATATCTGACAAAGCAAAATGACAGAAAGCAGAGGAGAAAGCAAAGCAGAAGAGGCACATAGTTTGTTTTGGCTTGAGGCAAGCCAGGACCTACCATATAATCCTGTCTTACTCTCACACAGTTTGCAAAGCCAATAGGACGCCTCTTCTCGCTCACAAGTCTCACAGCACAGCCAATAGGACGCCTCTTCTCGCTCACGAGTCTCACAGCACAGCCAATAGGACGCCTCTTCTCACTCAGTCTCACAGAGATGCCAGTAAACCTATAGATCCACTCTGCAGTGGTTAATTACATGTTGGAGCCCCAATGAGAAAATAATTCCTGCTCGATTCAATCGCTGGCAAAGGAAGAGAGAAAGAATCAGCAGTACAATCCAGAGCCCGTCTGCATAATGAATGACAAAGTATCATCCATTTTCATCATAGCGCAATGGGGGCTTAAGACAGCTTAGACAGTCTGTAATTCATGCACACAGAACATGGACAAAGTTGGGGGGGGGGGGGGTTTGGGAACGCTTCAGACCGGAGGAAGTTAGAACCGATGCAGGTGATTGAAGCATACGTCCTCCCATATGCACCTTTGAAATCAAAATTCCGTCCCTGTCATAGACGCAGATGACAGATCAGTCAAAAGATGTGACTGACACGAAACATTCTGAATCCGTGATTAACTTCCTGACTGGAATCTCAATGGAGGAACACATCCACAATCCCAATCAATCAATATACAGCACCACCATTCCCACTCTAACTGCTGCTCTCTTGCTTGAACAGATGCCTACACTGTTGGATAAGGCTCAATATTGACTCATCCTACATCACCTACAGGTTTATGCAACGAAGCGCTCCCACAGTTCAGAGGAAGCATGTGCCTGCGGCTCCTTCAAAGCCGTTCATCTGTTAAGAGTGACACTCAAGTGCATACTGCGTGCATCCCACGCATGATAAGTAAGGCATGGATATATCCTATAGCTTTTGTTAAAGAGCATGGTGCAGGTTAGACACCACTTTGCATTCATTATGTGGGACTTTTATGTAGCAATTAGGATTCTCTTTAGTTTTTTGGGGGGATTTTCATAATAATCTTGAGTCCTAACTATAAATTATTTTTATTTTTTTACCTGCACCACGCTCTTTAAGGTTTATAAGCTCTCATTGTCTCATTGTTTAGTTTAACTGTCAAACATACGGTTGTTAAGATTAAATGTAATTTTTAAGCCACTATGTTGTTGTCACATCATTCAGGAGCAGTCATTGGTTAGTTTAGCTGTCAATCACCAGCAATGGTCGAATGAACGCGAGTAAATGTGATTGGTTACACTGACTAGGTGGGCGGGCCTAATCACCATTAAGAAAGGGGTGTTTTCACCTGCATGAAAGCCATGTTTGGCTGTGGGAGAAAACCGCGTGGGTCTAGAGTATGATATGGAGTCTGAATGGCAGTTTTGGTGGAAGGAAAAGACTGTTTGGGTAAAGGCAGGAAGGCGTGCTTCGTCGAGAGGGGAACTTGAATGTGAACTTAAATGTCTAAACCCAGGAGAGAGACTGTTTTTGACCAGGAACTAACCACAACCCAAGTGACTGTTGTTTGTCCCGTCTTGTATCCACGAGGAGCTTCAGCACAGCAATGGCGCGAGCTGTCCAGATGGCCAGACGTCTGTCAGGCGGCACATGTCCACCGCAGTGACGAGCGAGCCGGATGAGCAGCTGGAGGCGGCGGTGCGACGGCCCGGGTCCACCACGGCACACTGAGTCCGGGTCCACCACGGCACACTGAGTCCGGGTCCACCACGGCACACTGAGGCCGGGTCCGCCACGGCACACTGAGGCACAGTGATAACAGGTCCACCACGGCACACTGAGGCACAGTGATAACAGGTGAGGCTTCGCCTGTATGAGTATAACCTTGCTGGTGCCATTCAAATGCTAACATCAACTCATTCATTCATTCAAAGTGTTCATGGCTGGAACCAAGGTCCTTTGCCGCATGTCATCCCCTCTCTCTCTACCAACCTTTCCTGTCTGCCTGCTGTCCTATCTAAATAAAGGCAAAAATGCCCCACAAAAAAGAATCAATCAAATGTTAAAGAGCAGTATATGAATATAGGGGGGGGATAGACAACAAGATTGAAACTGAGCCAGTATAGTTGTATTAAAAGGTTAAAAGTACATCAAGCCAAACACCACCATGACACTTTAATAATTCAGATCAGAAAAGTATGAATGACTTTGGGAGTATGTTACAGGCCATCAATCTATATAGGAGAGCACATGTTCAATCACCCCCACACCCATAACAGCAAAACAGGCATCGTTTTAAAGTGGTAAACAGCAGCCAGATATCAGTATTCTGTGTGCTGCTGAGAGCTGTGGTGTTGTTTGATGTGCGAGCTGGTCTTGATGTTGTGAGGGGACCGAGGCTGTTCCAGAGCCAAGCTGATCGACTGTCCCCACGCTTGATCTGAAGGATGGGCACGACTTGCTACGCCCTGCGGCCCTCCGCTGCCGCTGGGAAAGAGGCACAAGTTTATACTCCACCATGAGGCCTCGCCCCAGCTCTGCCTCCATGCTCATCAATCTCCCCATGCAGCTACATCCTGTCAGGTGTGTGTCTGAGCGTTGTCAGGTGTGTGTCTGAGCGTTGTCGGGTGTGTGCTGAGCATTGTCAGGTGTGTGTCTGAGCATTGTCAGGTGTGTGTCTGAGCGTCGTCAGGTGTGTGTCTGAGCGTTGTCAGGTGTGTGTCTGAGCATTGTCGGGTGTGTGCTGAGCATTGTCAGGTGTGTGTCTGAGCGTTGTCAGGTGTGTGTCTGAGCATTGTCGGGTGTGTGCTGAGCATTGTCAGGTGTGTGTCTGAGCGTTGTCAGGTGTGTGTCTGAGCGTTGTCAGGTGTGTGTCTGAGCGTTGTCGGGTGTGTGCTGAGCATTGTCAGGTGTGTGTCTGAGCGTTGTCAGGTGTGTGTCTGAGCGTTGTCAGGTGTGAGTCTGAGTGTTGTCAGGTGTATGTCTGAGCATTGTCAGGTGTGTGTCTGAGCGTTGTCAGGTGTGTGTCTGAGCATTGTCAGGTGTGTGTCTGAGCCTTGTCAGGTGTGTGTCTGAGCCTTGTCAGGTGTGTGTCTGAGCATTGTCAGGTGTGTGTCTGGGCCTTGTCAGGTGTGTGTCTGAACGTTGTCAGGTGTGTGTCTGAGGGCTTGGATGCTGGTCTCTCCTCGTTGGCCCTCAAGACCTCTTCGACAAATGATTGACACCAGTGCCCAAAATGAACTTTTTGGTTCACCTGCCAAGGGCTGGTAAACTAAAATATAACATAAGAAATGTCTTTAATTTTCGTTCGTTCGTTCTTTCTTTCTTTCTTTCTTTCTTTCTTTCTTGTCCTGATGACAACCTTATGGCAACAAAGGCTTTTTCAAAGCCTCTTTTCAAGCGTTTAGTCTCTTGCCCCTCACTGGATGACATAGAGAGCCTTGAGCATTGTGGATACAGCTCCAGAGTTATCTCAGATTTCTATAGATTGGATTCCCGTTCCCAATGACCACCTAGACTATCAAGTTAAAGATGTCACTAGCCAAAAAGGCTGCTGTAGGCCTACTATTTTCCTGTCTTTCTTTTTTTTTACTTTAGCTGTGCAGCCCCTATACCATAGCAGGCAAACTGCCGGATAAGGGGAGAAACAGTATTTACTTTATTTTTTTAACTACAATCGAGTGAAACACCTCTGTCCAGAAGAACTTGATTGCAGGGCAATGCCACAACACATGAATCAATACTCCCACTTGTCCACAGCCATGCCAGCAGAGATCAGAGGAACTTTTATTTCTATTTATTTATTCAAGTCTGGAGGGGGTGAAATATGCTCTATGAAGTTATGACTCTGAATCTAACTGATTTGGAAACAGATGCAGATTCACTCCAAATTCCAAAACGTCCTCCAGTATACATACCTCTGCTTAAAGCCAAAAACCTGCGGGTGTCCGGGTAGCGGTAGATTCCCTGCCTACCAACACGAGGGTCGCAGGCTCGCACCCCCGTGTTACCTCCGGTTTGGTCGGGCGTCCATACAGTCACGATTGGCTGTGTCTGCCGGTGGGAAGCCTGAATGAGGGTATGTGTCCCTCTGGTCGGTCGGGGCGCCTGTTCGGGGCGGAAGGGAACTGGTGGGAATAGCGTGATCCTTCCACGTTGTCGTGGTGAAAAGAAGTGGCTGGCAACTGCAGCATGTGTGTGTCTACAGCTCTCCCCAGATCGGCAGAGGGGGTGGGGCAGCGACCAGGGCAGCAGGGGGAATTGGCCAAGTACAATTCGGGAAAAATGGGAGGAAATCAGAACAAACAAACAAAAGCCAATAGACCTGCATTCATAGTCCAGATATCCATTGGGGAGCTTTGAGAAATTAGATTTTAATTGGTTATACTGTAAGAAAGTATATGTTTTCTAATTATATCTTCTAAGCTCCTCAAAGGATAAAGTCTCCATATTCTCTATAATTTGGGAAATGTCTGTAATATTGTGTTGCTTCCATACATAGTATGATAGCGGATTCCCTGCAGCTTTAAATGCTGTATTGTGCCATATTGGACAGGATGCTAACACAGTTCTTGTGATGCCCATTTTTGTGTATTTTTTTTAAATAATATCACATGAAATTAATAATACCATTGTCTAGCTTGGAACAGGATAATACCACAGTGGTAACTATGATATAAATCTCTTCTTGTCTTTTACCAGAAACTCCTCTAACCAATCCCGACTAGCTTTACTTAGTTAATCTAGGGAGAATATACATTTTTAGCACTTCAGCTCTGCCCCATAAGGACAAAGGCAGCGTAGACCACTTTCTAAGGCAGTGATACTCAACTTGTGGCCCGGTGGCCAGATGCGGCCCGCGATAGGGTGCAGAGTGGCCCCCCGACCATTTTCTAATTCACAATGAAAACTAATGTTAAATAAAGTTTGACTGAGCTCCAGCTAAATTGTCAAATACCGCCATCTGCTCGCCACCCAGGCACTTATGTACTTAACTAACTTAAGTTAACCTAAATAACTATCATGAGTGCACAAAATTGCCAGACTAAACTGGCTCATAAAATTATATTAATCTGTGTTAATTAGGCTAACTGGCCCCTGGCCTCCTTTTACAAAAGTGGCCCCCGGCAAAGCAAGTTGAGTATCCCTGTTCTAAGGTCTCCCTTTAAACTTTAAAGGAACACCTTTATGACGGTTGAGCATTTAAATCAAATAGGTGTTCCAGCTTGTAACGCATCATCATGAAGTGAGAAACAGTTTACAGACACATTGTCTGTTTTCATGCTGTTTCACTGCTGACTGCCAGAGTCTATTACTGACCACGAGCAAAGACTCAGACATAAACAAGGCATTCAAATGTCAGCGTCTCAATTGTGTGCGACGGCTGACCCTTAACGATTTATCGGCCAAACTCAAACTTTACAGACACTCGGCGCTCGAGGGCAGTTGCTTTCGCATCCTGGACAACACCCACGCTCTCATCACACATTCGCCACATCGCCCAACGCTCACGTGAAGCGAATACGATTAATATGTCTCCCCCGTCCGCAGCCTTCAAAAGCATCGTGTGTTCATGACTGCTCTGTTTCCATCGGCATCTCTCCAAGAATAATGATATCTGTCTGCTGAGAGAATAGCAATCAATGTGAGCGTATGTGTATTGCCACAATACCAACAATCCACTCCTTGACGTGGGCGGAGAGAGGAAGAGTGCCAGAGGAAGGTATAAGAAGATTGATTTTTGCTGGAGATTGTTTGGCCCGCGTGTGTTTAACATATATCAGACTGTGGACGACAGGAGGTCCTCACTGCTCGAAGGGAAAGAGAAAACACACACATATCGAATTTCTTCTGTGTTGTTGAGTAGAAGGGGGGCGGAGGCAGGCAGGTATGGCATTGTGAATACTCAATGCTTCTCGAGAGCTGCACTTACCTCCAAGACCATTCGTTTTTCATGACCATCTGCATACTATTGCTACAAAGTGTAGGATGATCCTGTTTTATAGCTAATTATCATCTGACTCTCCTCATGTGATGTTCTCACAAGAAAGCATAGAGCCTTTCCTCCCAAACAGTGAGGTCCTTCATAATCCCACGTGTAGCTAGCGCCGTTTTGTCTCTTATTTGCCCGGGTCGGGATATAATCACATCAATCCAATCATCCTTGCAATCTTCATCATCATGCAGTTCCTGCCCCAGAGAAGATCTGGATGCTGTGTAATTTAGCTCATCTCATTTCACCCCCCCACTCCCCACTCCTTCAGTTAATATCTGAGTTTTTAATCACAGTATAAAGTGAGGTGCTAAACAGCCAGTGAAAGGCGATGGGTGATCAAACGACACATTCATCGCACAGCAAACTGTCGCAGTCAAACCCAATTACTTTGCAGAATGTGCTGGATAGTTAGCATTAGCGCTCATTTAGTGGGGGGGGGGGATAACTGAGACAAGTGAGGCAGACAGGAGTCATGTCCTCTGACAGGAGTCATCTCCTCTGAGCAAGTCACTGTGTTAACGAAGGCGGTCTGATGTCTGTGTCACACACAACTCCAGCTGACAGTGCAGTGGAGGCAACGGGTGGCTAATGAGCGTGGAGATTATGGTGTAATTAATAATCAATTATAGAGACACTGCAGAGCGCGTCATCAAACCACGCCCAAAACGAGGGAAAACAAACCCCCCCCCCCCCCCCAATCCTGGCGTTCCCCTACTGTATGTCACGTGTTGCACACAAAGATCAGATGAACACTCCAACTTACTTCCTTGACAGGTAGATCCACTTTTTTTTCTCGCCAATTCTCAATGGCTTCCTGGTTTTGCTCGGGAGTACAAAAAAACTTTAATTGCCGATTTTTCACATTTGTTGTCTGCGCAGCCCACCACACAACAGCTTTTCGCTATGTTTAATTCAAGGAAAATCACGCTGGTGTATGGAAGTGAATGGAGAGCTTTCCCCCGTGATGGGCGTGGCCTATTTCATGCAGTGTCTCTATTGTGATTGCGTCACTGCAATTAATATGCACGGTGGCGCAGCAGTAGTCCTCTCACAACAAGAAAGTCCTGGGTTCAATTCCCGGCCTGGGTCGCTGTTGGTACTCATGAGACTTTAATCTCATTAAATGTGTTGAAACACGGCAAACTGCTGACTCCAGAATTATTTCTACAACAGTGACTGACTGCCTGACCTGAATTTAGCTCGTGATGCCTTCGGCTGCGACGTGGAGAAAATAACTAAATAGAAATATTCATACTACACAATATAGTGTACAGTAAAGGGGTTGCTTGTTGGAATTGAGATAGCAGTGCATTTAATCTAAAGGAGCTGTTGTGGAGTTAAGGGCAGAATAACAGCGTATATTACAACCGAAGCAATCCAGTAAACACACTAAATGATGGATAAGGAGGGAAAACTAACTGACTGAAATAAATGAAGGGAACGAGTGATGGATGAGCCGATGCATGGGCTCTGTCCAGACAGACAGTGAGTAAATAGATGGTTCTCATACAGGGACTCAACAGATTGTCCAACTACAATTTAGCTTCCAACATGTGTTGTGTTTCTAAAAGGCTGGTTCTGTGACTTAAAGGACAGGCTATAGCCAAAGAGACAGAGCAGAGCAGATACAGTATAGTGTAAAATGGTAAATGGTAAATGGACTGTATTTATAGAGCGCATTTTATAGTCTATCGACTACCCAAAGCGCTTTTACATGAATACCTCACATTCACCCATTCACACACCGACGGCGTCTGCAGCCATGCAAGGCGCTAACTGCTCGTCGGGAGCATGATGGCTACATATAACTCAACACACCAATATGTGAAGTAAGTAAAGAATAGCATAGCAGTAAACGTTTCCATGTCACATATCATGATTTGTTGCCATGGAACCCTGCTAGTGTGAATTTACTTTTAATGAGGTCATGAGTGAGGGGGAGAGGTGTGGGAGGGGATAAGGGAAGTGTCCAATGCTGCGATGTGTCTTCGTTTCATAATGTGAACTGTGCTGTGTGGATGCACGGCTGGACAGAGGTGCACTCCGGTCAGCCAATGACGTCGCGGCTTGGCAGAGGTGCACTCCGGTCAGCCAATGATGTCGCGGCTCGGCAGAGGTGCGCTCTGGTCAGCCAATGACATAGCGGCTCGGAAGAGGTGCACTCCGGTCAATGACGTAGCGCCTTGGCACTTTGCACTCAATATAAAGCAACCCCTCCTGCTGGAAAGCTCCTGCCCCACCCGCCCAGGAGCCTCTGCGTCAAGCAACTGTATCACAAGCCAAACCTATTAAACATTCACATACGCTACTATTTTTAAGCAGTGCATCTGCTTCTATAAGTGACATGTTTTTATTTGATTTTATACAGTACATGTACAATAAGAAATACCCCAGGCGAGAGCTGAGGGCTTTAAACTATGGCAGCTATTTTGCTCTATTATCTAGCTATATCTTGTAATGTTACATATCTAGTTTGGTAATACAAAGATCCAGCAAGTCTCCATCAGAATGGTTGAAGAACATGACATTAACAGTTTTGGGATTGCCCAGTCAAAGTCCAGAGCAGCAGCACATTGTTGTGGCAGGACCTGAAACAAGCACTTCATGCTCCAAAACCCACGAACTGAGCTGAAGCTGCTGGAAACGTGTGGGCTGAAATGACTCCACAGTGAGTGCTGACAGACTGACCAATTATTACAGAAACTGCTGTTTCTAAAGTTACTAAATATAAATGGAACATTATTTGTTTATGCATGAGCACTAGGTGTTACATACCTTTTTTTATAGTTCAATAGTTGAATCATTGAAATATAAGTACCCCATTCACTTTGTTAGTTGTTCACTTGGGATCCAATAACAATCAGTGTCACGATTATACACACATACAGAAAATGAGACAGGGACCAAATAGCCTATTTTTTCATGGTACTGTAGCTACTGTGGGCAAGCTGTGTAATGCCATTCATGGTGACCTAGGACAGACTTCTTGGGATGTACAGAAGTCATATCCTTCCTGGAACGACAAAATGGATGCCCACAGTCTTCCTTTGGATGTGATTAAATCTATAAACAACCGATCATTTATGTAGCTGTAAACTTAGAGGTAAAGATGTGTCATCATTTTCTGCATGTTTTATGCGGGGGGTTCAGTATCTACTTCAGTGAAGGGTTCCTGGGATTCATGGCACACATTTATTTCATAGGATGGTATCAATCTAATCACTGAGAGGGCTGGAAAATATTTAAAGGAACACGCCAACATTTTGGGAGATTGAGATAGATGAGCCTATTAAGACGAGAAGATAGATAGATGCCTTTCTCTTCTCTGTGCATGCAGTAGAAAAGTAGCTATGCGCCCTCCTGCTAGTTAGCTTAGCACAATGACTGGTAGTCCGCGGGAATCACCTACCCCGTTAAGTCACAGTTAAGACACATTCGAACATCGCCAAAACGTTCATATACTGTAGCCTACATGTTGTGACTCTTGCACCACATTAAAATAATAATGTAAAAAGGGTATGCTAGCGATTCTCGGCGGACTACAGAACCAGTCATTGTGCTAAGCTAACCAGCAGGAGGGCGCGTATCTACTTTTCTATCGCACACACAGAGAAGGGAAGGGCATGTATCTTCTCATCTTACTATTGGGAATATGACAAATAGGATAATCTCCCAAAATGTTCCTTTAATCATAGCAACAATTTGGAGTGATCACTTAATTAACTAATTTTGCATTTTGTTTTTGATGGCAGGCAGCGATGGCCTCTAGACTAACAATGCCCTGAGACCATTAAATAAGCACAAGTGGTTTGAAAAGCATGACAGTGAAGGTAGGAATATGCCAAAGTAAAGCCCGCTCAACACCAGTGGTGACGCCGATAGCGTTTCTGAGTGTTTCTTAAACAACAACAGAGACTGTTTTCCACCACAATCATAACGATGGCGTGCCCAGAGATGAACACTTCAAATCATTGTGTTGTTGGAGATTAGAGGTGAACTTGCCCACTAGGAGATTCATGGACTAAAATCACTGCACACCATTACAGATCATCCACCATAACTGAGGGAAGTCTCCACGGGTTTTTTGTGTATTTTGTCCGTACACACTGGTCCACAACTCAAATAGAAATGCAATAAACGTGAAGGATCAATGACGCACTCAAAGGCGCTGCGCTGACTTTCATTCCCACCGAGTAGGAGTGGAGCTGAGAGTCCTTCAGCGGCCCTCCTCTGATGCTCCTTTTCCTCTTTGAGCGAGTCATGATCTGAGAGGAGTCTCTCAGAAGGCAGGCCGGCACCCACCATCTTGCTTGTCAGAAACACTGTGTTTCCACCTGGCTCAGGAGGTATATCAAGGCACCATGGAATATTCACATTCATTCATCGCTGCACTATGTGTGTAGAGGCAGCCTCATCTCTATCTCTAAACCATGAACCCTGCTCCTAGAGCTGTCCTGCATCTGTCAAATATTCTTTTTCAGCTATACTTCGTCATAAAGAAAATTCGCAGTGGAAACGACTGAGTGAAATCGACTTCCTTTGCCATGCTCTGTGCTTGCTGAGACACCCTGTGGCTACCCTGGAGCTCTTAAACCGTTCTCTTTGAGGCTGTATTATGAGGAGGGTTATACAAACAGCACAGGGTAGGCAGACTGGATTCTTCCCTTAGCATTATGGCCTGGAATGCCCCCCTTTATTTATTTATATATATATATATATATATATATATATATACAGTTAGGTCCATTATGTATTTGGACATTTGGACACTGTATATATATATATATATATATATATATATATATATATATATATATATATATATATATATATAGTAGATATAGATATATATACTATATATACAGTTAGGTCCATTATGTATTTGGACATTGGGCACAATCTTCATTTTGGCATTTACATCCAAATCAGCTGAACGGTGTAGGAATTACTATACATTTTAAGGGACCAAAATTACATTTTAAGGGACCAAAGTAGTTGGACAAACTAACATAATCGTGCAATCGTCCAAATGGTTTCTGAAGCATTTGACAGAATATGTATGAGCAGATAATATTGCCCGAAACACTTCAGAATTGATCCTGCTGCTGTTGTCAGTAGTCACATCATCAATAAATGCAAGGGAATCAGTTCTATGAACAGTCATACATGGGCATGTATGACTGTCAGTTCAACTTCCATTGACAGCCATACATGTCAATGGAACTGGTTCCCATGTATTTATTGATGATGATTCTGCTGCAGTGTTTCGGACAATATTATATGTGTGTGTGTGTATATATATATATATATATATATATATATATATATATATATATATATATATATAATGCTGAAGGAAGATTTCATGGCTGCGGTACAGCTGTCAGTTCTCTCCGCACCACCCGAGCCTCTCATCCCCAGGGTAGACTGTGTCTGGGTTTGCCAACACGCGTCACTGAGTACCTGTCTCCCATCCAGACAGACAGCAGTCGATTGGCTTGTCATTACGTGTCTGTGGACGGCCCAGACAGCAGGATTGAACAGAAAGAGGGGGGAATGGGAGGATGGGAGGGGGGTCTGAAAAGACACAGGGCAAGGCAGCAGCAGGACCAGGATTGGATGCATTTCACACACCATTAAGCACTGCAGAGTGACACTGAACAAGACATCCCCACGTCGACGCTGGCAAAGGTTGTCTGGGGCAGCGAGTGCTCCGCCTATAGCCTTAAAGTACATCTTAAAATGAAAGATGTCGCTTCGGGAAAGAGCAACAGCGTAACTTAACATTCAATATTAATACACACGCTGCAGATGGAGGGGAGTGAATCCACTGATGGATGTCTACATCCTCACTCTCTGAGCATGGAGTGTTAACCGGAGAATACAAAGTAGGGCTGTACACCAAATGTCATCATCATTAAAAAACAAACAAACAAACAAACAAAAACAAAATCCTCAATTTGAATAAAGTGATTAATCGGATTAAATAGGAGTTAGTCTTTTTTTTTATTAAATCAACCTTCTTTAACATGTCACTTGTAAATGTCATGTCACACACACTACGTGATACTGCGGACGTCTGTCATTACGACCTGGAAGGCATCTGGAGCAGGCCCATTCACACAAAGAATGATAACTATAAAGATACAGTAACTATAAACTGTATGCTGTTGCTAAAGTGTCACACTACAACGATATTGGTGGCAAATCTTTAGAGAAAACAATTGAGCTTTATCAATGTTCCTTTATTTCTAAAGTAATGTCAGAGACGATGGAATTGAGTTCATGATCTGCCGCAAAAGGTAGAGGAGGCAGCAGACAGCACTTTCGTTACATTATTGTGCTTTGTTTAGATGACATCTAACTGTACTAATGGCCGCCACCAATTTAAGCTATTTCTTTCTTTACCAGTAGACTATGCACACCACATCTTCTGTGGATCAAAGACATAAAGTTCTGTGTAGGCCATGCTGAGAGCAACACAACTTTACCGTGGCTAAACACGTTCCAACAAGTTGCTACCTCCCAGTCATATTATACAACATAGTATAATAGTGCATTTGTGGTCAGATTGGTCAAGAAATGGTGCTATTAGTTTAGCTAGCAAAAGTTATTTTTCTTCCAGCCCAGGTAAGTAAATTACCTACCTCGTGCACCATCAACTCTCCAGCAAACAGGTCACACCTTAGTAAAGGTACGTTCAGTGATTGTAACTTCTGTAATGACATTAGAAACATCGCTTAATGATGGTGTAAACATTGCAACTTGACAATAACAGCAGCCAGTGTGAGCCACTATCATATCAGTCACATTGACCAAAAATATATCAGGTATCAGGCAGCTCTTTGGGCCGACTGACTAGCTAGTGGCCCTCCGCTTCCGCTACCTGAAGTGGCTAGTAAGATTTTGGTCCTACAGCTGGTAAAAAAAATCAATAGTGGTGGTCTATGTGTCTGCAACCATGGTAATACTGCCAATTAGTATTGTCTAACCCGAATCCATAGTCCAGATGGCTAAAATAATTATTTATTTTGGTCATTTATGTATTAAAATTCCCAGAATCGCTAAATGCTGTCAACAAAGACATGGATATAATCACATACCACACTGACACTAGCTTTTTTTCTTCTTTTTTTTTACCTGATGCTGGGAACTCACTCGGGAAACCGTTTCAAAGCGGCAGGCACTTTCCAAAAATACCTGGCAGGTGACTGGATGAACCATCTGTCTATCAGCATCTATCAGTGGCTCGCTTCTCACTGGCGTCACACCTAAATCCCGCCCCTAGCTGCCTCATAGGATGCTGATTGGTGCGAACCAGTGGTGGTTCAGATTCAAACCAATCGATTGGAGCTGGCAAGATGGATTTGTCATGTGATCGTGATCTCATGATCTTGTGCGAATCCAGCTGCTTCGCAAGGATAATATTCTTTACCCGACAACAAATGTTCTTGTGGGTAAAGTAGCTGTTTATACACACAGTTACAGTATGCCTTCCTCTTCTTTTAGTCTAATTGGTATAGCCTACTGGATGTGTGACAGCGGTGGCCACCAGTGACAGCGGTTGCCACCTGTGCACCAGAAACAGTGCAGCATAATTTCCACTCCAAATTGCAATGATGGCTTCAGATTTTCCATTTCTCATATTGTATCATACGGTATCGTACTGTATATTCATTAAAATGATACATTGCCATCTGGAGTGTATATGGAATACATGCTGTGGAGTAGTAAAGTGTTAGGGATGTTTAATTTGGAGCGGGGCTCCGTCAGTCCTTCTAAAAGTTTACCAAAGTGTAATGTAAACCACTGACTTCTGAATCTCATAATGAGTAGGATGTGGGAAAAGCAACCACAGCTTTCACATCGCAAAATATTAATTTTGTTCAAGTGTAAGAAAAACCTGAAACAAACTATAGCCTAGAAAAGTGCACTCAGTAGAGTGAATCTCCACCATGCAGGCACCGCTACGCCTGACCATGGCCAACCCAATTCACACACTCATTTAGACATAAACAATTACAAAATTACAGTACAAATAGATAGGATAGAAAAACAATTAAGAGCAACCCCAATGTAACATATCTTCAAGAAGTAGTCTGAACGACTATAGAGACCAATCGCTCCAGTTTGAGAGAGTCTTGGAGCCTGCTCCATTTATCAGGAGGGTAAAAGGAAAAAGCAGCCTATTCACACGCGGAATAAACAGTCTGATGAGTGACTGCGAGTGTGTCTGAAAAACTCATACCATTAAAACGTAGAAGTGAGGACAGATACATAGGACGCTTGCCAGATAGGGCTTTATAAATAAATAAATAAAATCATGGGGAACAATCCGTAATCTCCCAGAAGGTCATTGAACCATTTCCAATTACGGTGGCAGAGTAAACATGCTTCACTCTCATGCTGACAACCCTTGTTGATTCACAATCCTCAGCTTTCCCCATCCATTCATTATGCTCCCCCATCTCTAAAGTGGTTGTGTGGTGTGATGTGTTGTAACCGCGTCTTCCCACTTCACAAATGTACTATTACGCCTCACATAATGCTAGTCTACTGCTGCCTTATGTTTGCCATGTTGATTTCACCAGATTGAAGGCATCTCTCACTTTCACATTGATCTTATTGTGGACTGATAAGACGATGTATTTTGAAACAGTCATTATGATGCGTTTGGTCGTGTGTGTGTGTGTGAGTGAGTGATGTGTGTGTTATCTGTCTGACTCCTGCTCCGCTTGGTTGCAGTGTTGACAGATTGGGTGGTTTTCCGCACAAAATTGGGCTGTTTTGAATTGCATATTGTGCAGGGGGGAATTGGGCTTGGGCAGGGCAGGTTATGAGAGTCGCTCGTTTCATTTTTTCCACAGTTTATGTGGCAACACTGACAACTGCGTCAGTTTGTTTGGAATTAGTTTCCGGTACTGTCGCATCGTATATGTGTCACATATGCGCACGCACTCACGCGCACACGCACACGCGCACGCGCGCACACACACACACACACACACACACACACACACACACACACACACACCTGGGTATGAGCATTGAGCAGTGGAACATGAGGTAGGCTGTGGCAGTGCTTCAGGTCTGTGGAGTTCCTCAGGGACAATCACGTCTGATACTGTTCATACCTCCTCCTATTAAACTCCCATTCGCAGACTGGAAGATTACACTTCTATTGTGTTAGCCGCTAACAGCCCTCGCTCATATACGGTGCGGTGCCCTCCTTTGGGGAAGCAGCCGAGGAATAAACGGAACGTCGGGAGCACAACTTGGAGGTGCTCTTGGATGATTGCACCGGAGCGCAAGATAAGATAGTGCTGTAGGCAAACTCATTAACGCTTTTCAAAGCTTCTCCTGGCTGTTGCTCACCTCCATCTTTAAGACAAGAAGGTGTCATTGATATATGTGACATCCACCTCCTAACGCACTGAAACCTAGTCTCATCCTCAATGAGCAGCATATGAAAGCTGAGGATGGGGGTGCAGTCTGCAGGGGCGTCATGCAAGCCAAAAATCTGAGGGGGCGAACTCTGGCGCCGCCCGGAGGGCGGCAAAAAATTTGGGGGGTTGGAAGCCAGATTTAGAGGAATATCTCATTTTAAATTAACAGACTGAGCAGGTGTAACCATAAGGCTATTTTCCAAACTGCTCAGCCTCCTGGAAAGATCCATAATCACCAGACTAAGTACATTGCCACTGCCCAGGCTCAATGGACTTGACAAAAAAGGGAGACCACATGTTTCAAAGCAATGTAACACAATGTTTATTTTGGCTGGTATTGCCTTTTCAGAAGGTAGAAATCTTTCCTCTAGAGCAGGGGTTCCCAACCTTTTTTGTGCCAAGGACTGGTAGATACATGGGAAAAAAAAGTTGCGGACCGGTTGTCAATTCTAATGGTTTTAGTTATATATATTTACTCACCAGGTGGCGACAAAGGGTAAATAACAGCCTTTTGTGTTGTACTGTATGTAGCCTATACAGTATTTATGTTTTTGTTTTAACTACAAACATACATAAACGTAAACTTGAAACTATGTTTCAACTACCATACACAGCCTATAATAATATAGCCTATGTTTATTAAAAAAAAAAAAAAAAAAAAAAAATTTTTTTTTTTTACCTCTCAAAAATCTGAGGGGGCAATTGCCCCCTCAGTTACAATGGGCATGACGCTTCTGGCAGTCTGTGCTCTAGATTTCACAGCTTACCAATTTACAAGCGCTCAAACTCTTATTAAGAGACTAACATTGTTTGTTGTGTGTAATTAGGCTTCCAGATGGCTGTCCATATTTTATTTTGACGTGTGCTATAACGGAAGGAAAACTGGCTACATGGAGACTACACATGGACTGTCCACCCAAGCACAAAGCTGTCTTCATATTGGAACAGCCATATCGTTTACTTACTTTACTTATGCAAATTCTGGCTGCAGCTGTTAACATGTCTACACTATTAACTGGAGTAGCTGTTGTTTTGTCACACGTAATTGCCTTTTTCTTATTGCATGTTATTTGATAGATTGAAAAATAAAATACGGATGAAAGTGTAACAGCGGTTCTGCCACCTGTGCAATTGAGAACAAATGGTCTTTGCGCACTATACTTCCCCACTCCGATTATAGATTCAAATGTGCCATATCGCACATACTGTTTATTTCACATCCCGTGTGCAATTGTACAATGTTTCCCCAGAGTGGTTCATTTTTCTTATGGACTGATTTGACCAGATCACTTCATGTAAATCTTCTACCTATGGTGCTGTTTGTTTAACTAGCCATCATTTCACTCAACTGACACACTGCCATCTGTTGTCTGGATGAAATATACTGTGGAGCTGCTTGATGCAGAGCATAGACCTACAGTACAGTATATCAGGATCACATTCTGCCACTGAACACATTTTCAACACAAAGAGAGCTTCTGACTGTCTCGGCCATGAGAAATCGGAGCGTGCCAAATTAGTCCATCATTCATGCTAGTTTCTGTTTTGTTTTTTTCCATTACATTAACCATTTTATTAATATATAATATAGCCTACAGTCCAGTTCTGAAAACTGACAGGAAAATGTCTACTGTCTCTCAAGCTCTAAGCAAAAGAAAGTGTGTCACCCTGGCACGCCCCCAAAATTGTTTGACAGAAATCTAGGAGAGTGAGTTGGGAGAGCGAGACGATTTCTCCCTACAAAAAGACTGATTCTCTCTGCTCTGGTTCTGCCTCATTGAATCAGTTGAATTAAAACAAGAAAACAATCCACAACTATGAATAAATAGCTTACAACACAGTCAGAATACATTCTGTATTGGGTCAATTAGATTCAGATCCGCTGCCTGGTGTGATTGATACCCGGCCCTGCGGCAACAACCCCAATAACAGCTGTATGTCTCAACAAGGCAGAGATGTGTGCTGTGCAGCAGCCTTGACATCTGGCAACAGAAATCCAGCCAACACATCACAATGCTATGGCTTCCTCACGCTGGCCTAACATGATGGCTACTGACCTAACACATCCCAATGCTATGACTTCTTCACGCTGGCCTAACAAGATGGCTACTGATCTAACACATAATGCCATGGCTTCCTCACGCTGGCCTAACATGATGGCTACTGACCTAACACATCACAATGCCATGGCTTCCTCACGCTGGCCTAACATGATGGCTACTGACCTGACACATCACAATGCCATGGCTTCCTCACGCTGGCCTAACATGATGGCTACTGATCTAACACATAATGCCATGGCTTCTTCACACTGGGCTAACATGATGGCTACTGACCTAACACATCACAATGCCATGGCTTCCTCACGCTGGCCTAACATGATGGCTACTGATCTAACACATAATGCCATGGCTTCTTCACGCTGGCCTAACAAGATGGCTACTGATCTAACACATAGTGTAGTCGCAGACTGTAGTTCAATCATGGAAGACCAAATAAGGCATTAATAGAGCACCTCATGCTGTCATAACCCTCAGCCCAAATGACGTCACTAAATGACGTCTCCATCTCCGACGTCACCTTCTCCACGACGTCCCAAATGACATCAGTTATGACATCATAAATGACATCATAAATGACATCAGTTATGACATCATAAATGCCCTTCTCCCAAATGACATCAGTTATGACATCATAAATGACATCAGTTATGACATCATAAATGCCCTTCTCCTGGTACTATATAAGCCCCCATCACCACAGCTTAATCACACTTGTGCAGTCATCACTCACCTTGTGTCAGCATCACGCATTCATCCAGCATCTCCAGAGCAAAAAGCTTCATCCCACCACCTCCCCAGATCACCACCAATGTCATGACTCCTGTTGGAAACAAATCCCCTTAGGGGGGATGTCCTATCTCATACAGCACTGACGCCCCTCTCTCATAAGCAAGAGGAGCGTCACATCATGGAGTCATACGCTGTTATGACAGCATGAGGTGCTCTATTAATGCCTTATTTGGTCTTCCATGATTGAACTACAGTCTGCGACTACACTTCAATCATGAGAGACTCGTAATATAATTTTAACAAACTTTATTGAATCAGAATAGACAGTTTGAGTATGGCGTATGACTCCATGATGTGACGCTCCTCTTGCTTATGAGAGAGGGGCGTCAGTGCTGTATGAGATAGGACATCCCCCAAAGGAATTTAAAGTTATTTCAGGAACTGGGAGAGTGAAAACGGGGGTCATGGAGCTCGCCTGGGGTATGCTTTAGTCAGGTCGTGGGCTGACGGGGGGAGAATTTAGGCATGTCGGGAGATGAGGGGCTGACCGGGGTTTTTTAAGGCAAAGCGGGGTTGCAAGGGCGTGGATGTGGATAGCCCGGGCATGGGCGCATTGATGAGGAAAAGGAGAGTTTGATCACCACCAACGAAGTGCTTGTTGCCTCTTTAGTCATGGAAGGAGGGATCTTTGGGCTGATAATATGGTGTCTTGCTCTGGTCGAATGAAAGATGCATGGGCGGATGAGGACCAGCGCCCCAGTTGTTGAAGGGAGGCGGAGGACGCCCCCTGCATGGCTGCTGATGTGGCTGCTCCGATCCTGAAGGAGTGACTGGAATAGTTCTCTGCAGGGATGTTGCATTTCTGGAGTGTGGTCTTGAAGTGAAGGATGAACCAGGATCCTGTCATGTGATGATGGGGAGAGATGAGGAAAAGGGGGCCAAGGGCTGATTGAGGTTTATGCAAATGCCGGAATGATGGGTTATGCAGATTGTCGGGACATTGGCTGACTTGTCAGGACGTGGGCTGACTGAAGTTTAAGCAGGATGCAGGGATAATGGGTTGAGCAAGTTGTCAGGATGTGGACTGACTTCTCGGGACGTGGGCTGACAGGTTTAAGCAGAATGCAGAGATAATGGGTTGAGCAAATTGTCAGGACGGGGGCTGACTTGTCAGGACGTGGGCTGACTGAGGTTAAGCAATGGCAAGGACACTTATGGGGTTATATGCAAATTGCCCGGGCATGGGCACCAAACGGGGATTGGGAGAGAAGACCGCCACCAACGAAATGCATTAATACTTCCTACCAATCATGGAAGGAGGCATCTTTGGGCTGATGATATAGCAGCTTGCTCTGGATGGATGTAGGACGCATGGCTGATGAGGACAGCAGCCCAGTTGTTGAAGGGAGGACCCCCCCCGGGAGGGGACCACCCCCCCCAAGGGGGTGGTCCCCTCCCGGACCCCCCCCGGGACCCCCCCCGGGAGGGGACCACCCCCCCCAAGGGGGTGGTCCCCTCCCGGGGGGGTCCTCCCTTCAACAACTGGGCTGCTGTCCTCATCAGCCATGCGTCCTACATCCATCCAGAGCAAGCTGCTATATCATCAGCCCAAAGATGCCTCCTTCCATGATTGGTAGGAAGTATTAATGCATTTCGTTGGTGGCGGTCTTCTCTCCCAATACCCGTTTGGTGCCCATGCCCGGGCAATTTGCATATAACCCCATAAGTGTCCTTGCCATTGCTTAACCTCAGTCAGCCCACGTCCTGACAATTTGCACAACCCATCATCCCTGCATTCTGCTTAAACATCAGTCAGCCCATGTCCTGACAAGTCAGCCCCCGTCCTGACAATTTGCTCAACCCATTATCTCTGCATTCTGCTTAAACCTGTCAGCCCACGTCCCGAGAAGTCAGTCCACATCCTGACAACTTGCTCAACCCATTATCCCTGCATCCTGCTTAAACTTCAGTCAGCCCACGTCCTGACAAGTCAGCCAATGTCCCGACAATCTGCATAACCCATCATTCCGGCATTTGCATAAACCTCAATCAGCCCTTGGCCCCCTTTTCCTCATCTCTCCCCATCATCACATGACAGGATCCTGGTTCATCCTTCACTTCAAGACCACACTCCAGAAATGCAACATCCCTGCAGAGAACTATTCCAGTCACTCCTTCAGGATCGGAGCAGCCACATCAGCAGCCATGCAGGGGGCGTCCTCCGCCTCCCTTCAACAACTGGGGCGCTGGTCCTCATCCGCCTATGCATCTTTCATTCGACCAGAGCAAGACACCATATTATCAGCCCAAAGATCCCTCCTTCCATGACTAAAGAGGCAACAAGCACTTCGTTGGTGGTGATCAAACTCTCCTTTTCCTCATCAATGCGCCCATGCCCGGGCTATCCACATCCACGCCCTTGCAACCCCGCTTTGCCTTAAAAAACCCCGGTCAGCCCCTCATCTCCCGACATGCCTAAATTCTCCACCCGTCAGCCCACGACCTGACTAAAGCATACCCCAGGCGAGCTCCATGACCCCCGTTTTCACTCTCCCAGTTCCTGAAATAACTTTAAATTCCTTTGGGGGATGTCCTATCTCATACAGCACTGACGCCCCTCTCTCATAAGCAAGAGGAGCGTCACATCATGGAGTCATACGCCATACTCAAACTGTCTATTCTGATTCAATAAAGTTTGTTAAAATTATATTACGAGTCTCTCATGATTGAAGTGTAGTCGCAGACTGTAGTTCAATCATGGAAGACCAAATAAGGCATTAATAGAGCACCCCATGCTGTCATACCCCTCAGCCCAAATGACGTCACTAAATGACGTCACCATCTCCGACGTCACCTTCTCCATGACGTCCCAAATGACATCAGTTATGACATCATAAATGACATCATAAATGACATCAGTTATGACATCATAAATGCCCTTCTCCCAAATGACATCAGCTATGACATCATAAATGACATCAGTTATGACATCATAAATGCCCTTCTCCTGGTACTATATAAAGCCCCCATCACCACAGCTTAAATCACACTTGTGCAGTCATCACTCACCTTGTGTCAGCATCACGCATTCATCCAGCATCTCCAGAGCAAAAAGCTTCATCCCACCACCTCCCCAGATCACCACCAATGTCATGACTCCTGTTGGAAACAAATCCCCTTAGGGGGGATGTCCTATCTCATACAGCACTGACGCCCCTCTCTCATAAGCAAGAGGAGCGTCACATCATGGAGTCATACGCCATCTCCATGATGTGACGCTCCTCTTGCTTATGAGAGAGGGGCGTCAGTGCTGTATGAGATAGGACATCCCCCTTAAGGGGATCTGTTTCCAACAGGAGTCATAACATTGGTGGTGATCTGGGGAGGTGGTGGGATGAAGCTTCTTGCTCTGGAGATGCTGGATGAATGCGTGATGCTGACACGAGGTGAGTGATGACTGCACAAGTGTGATTTAAGCTGTGGTGATGGGGGCTTTATATAGTACCAGGAGAAGGGCATTTATGATGTCATAACTGATGTCATTTATGATGTCATAACTGATGTCATTTGGGAGAAGGGCATTTATGATGTCATAACTGATGTCATTTATGATGTCATTTATGATGTCATAACTGATGTCATTTGGGACGTCATGGAGAAGGTGACGTCGGAGATGGAGACGTCATTTAGTGACGTCATTTGGGCTGAGGGTTATGACAGCATGGGGTGCTCTATTAATGCCTTATTTGGTCTTCCATGATTGAACTACAGTCTGCGACTACACTTCAATCATGAGAGACTCGTAATATAATTTTAACAAACTTTATTGAATCGGAATAGACAGTTTGAGTATGGCGTATGACTCCATGATGTGACGCTCCTCTTGCTTATGAGAGAGGGGCGTCAGTGCTGTATGAGATAGGACATCCCCCAAAGGAATTTAAAGTTATTTCAGGAACTGGGAGAGTGAAAACGGGGGTCATGGAGCTCGCCTGGGGTATGCTTTAGTCAGGTCGTGGGCTGACGGGGGGAGAATTTAGGCATGTCAGGAGATGAGGGGCTGACCGGGGTTTTTTAAGGCAAAGCGGGGTTGCAAGGGCGTGGATGTGGATAGCCCGGGCATGGGCGCATTGATGAGGAAAAGGAGAGTTTGATCACCACCAACGAAGTGCTTGTTGCCTCTTTAGTCATCGAAGGAGGGATCTTTGGGCTGATAATATGGTGTCTTGCTCTGGTCGAATGAAAGATGCATAGGCGGATGAGGACCAGCGCCCCAGTTGTTGAAGGGAGGCGGAGGACGCCCCCTGCATGGCTGCTGATGTGGCTGCTCCGATCCTGGAGGAGTGACTGGAATAGTTCTCTGCAGGGATGTTGCATTTCTGGAGTGTGGTCTTGAAGTGAAGGATGAACCAGGATCCTGTCATGTGATGATGGGGAGAGATGAGGAAAAGGGGGCCAAGGGCTGATTGAGGTTTATGCAAATGCCGGAATGATGGGTTATGCAGATCGTCGGGGCATTGGCTGACTTGTCAGGACGTGGGCTGACTGAAGTTTAAGCAGGATGCAGGGATAATGGGTTGAGCAAGTTGTCAGGATGTGGACTGACTTCTCGGGACGTGGGCTGACAGGTTTAAGCAGAATGCAGAGATAATGGGTTGAGCAAATTGTCAGGACGGGGGCTGACTTGTCAGGACATGGGCTGACTGATGTTTAAGCAGAATGCAGGGATGATGGGTTGTGCAAATTGTCAGGACGTGGGCTGACTGAGGTTAAGCAATGGCAAGGACACTTATGGGGTTATATGCAAATTGCCCGGGCATGGGCACCAAACGGGGATTGGGAGAGAAGACCGCCACCAACGAAATGCATTAATACTTCCTACCAATCATGGAAGGAGGCATCTTTGGGCTGATGATATAGCAGCTTGCTCTGGATGGATGTAGGACGCATGGCTGATGAGGACAGCAGCCCAGTTGTTGAAGGGAGGACCCCCCCGGGAGGGGACCACCCCCCAATAAAGTTTGTTAAAATTATATTACGAGTCTCTCATGATTGAAATGCCATGGCTTCCTCACGCTGGCCTAACATGATGGCTACTGATCTAACACATAATGCCATGGCTTCCTCACGCTGGCCTAACATGATGGCTACTCACCTAACACATCACAATGCCATGGCTTCCTCACGCTGGCCTAACATGATGGCTACTGATCTAACACATAATGCCATGGCTTCTTCACGCTGGCCTAACAAGATGGCTACTGATCTAACACATAATGCCATGGCTTCCTCACGCTGGCCTAACATGATGGCTACTGATCTAACACATAATGCCATGGCTTCCTCACGCTGGCCTAACATGATGGCTACTGATCTAACACATAATGCCATGGCTTCCTCACGCTGGCCTAACATGATGGCTACTGATCTAACACATAATGCCATGGCTTCTTCACGCTGGCCTAACAAGATGGCTACTGATCTAACACATAATGCCATGGCTTCCTCACGCTGGCCTAACATGATGGCTACTGATCTAACACATAATGCCATGGCTTCCTCACGCTGGCCTAACATGATGGCTACTGATCTAACACATAATGCCATGGCTTCCTCACGCTGGCCTAACATGATGGCTACTGATCTAACACATAATGCCATGGCTTCTTCACACTGGCCTAACATGATGGCTACTGATCTAACACATACTGCCATGGCTTCCTCACGCTGGCCTAACATGATGGCTACTGACCTAACACATCACAATGACATGGCTTCCTCACGCTGGCCTAACATGATGGCTACTGATCTAACACATAATGCCATGGCTTCCTCACGCTGGCCTAACATGATGGCTACTGATCTAACACATAATGCCATGGCTTCCTCACGCTGGCCTAACAAGATGGCTACTGATCTAACACATAATGCCATGGCTTCCTCACGCTGGCCTAACATGATGGCTACTGATCTAACACATAATGCCATGGCTTCCTCACGCTGGCCTAACATGATGGCTACTGACCTAACACATAATGCCATGGCTTCCTCACGCTGGCCTAACATGATGGCTACTGACCTAACACATAATGCCATGGCTTCCTCACGCTGGCCTAACATGATGGCTACTGACCTAACACATAATGCCATGGCTTCTTCATGCTGGCCTAACATGATGGCCACTGACCTGACTGTGGAAGAGAGCTTTGGAGAGCCAAGTAAACACTCCCCTGCCCTCATTATGTAGAGCTGACAGTGGAGAGTTCAGCGCACTACTACAGACCGGCAGCAAACAATAGGGAGTCTTCCCCCGCACCTGACCCCAGACAGACACCCCATTCAATCTTCTCTCCCCCCCCCCCCCACACACACACACATCCCCCCCCCACATCCCCCCCACATCGCCTCCTCACTCCTCCTTGGACTTCGTAATTAATTCAGGGGTTGAGTTAATTAAAATGTTCAACTAGACTAGAGCCAATTCCATGCATTTAAAATGTACGAAATTAAAGTTTTCAACAAAATGTCAAAGCCAGCCTTGAGTTAATTAAATGTTAAATTAAAAACATTAAGGTTTACAAGTCTTAAAAGGATACGACTTACACAGGATGACCTCCAGATAAAAAAAAAAGATGTCCTCTAGCAAGCTTAATTAAAACCAAAATAACTCGTAATTATGGCTTAGTATTCTGCCTTGAGATTGTCAGGAAAAAGAATCAATTTAACATAGGGAGAAAATGTAACCACATGTTTGTTTCAGATGCCTTGAAGCATGTTGCAACAGTTTATTTTCCAGATACATTCGAGTGCAACAAGGTTCAGGCCTTGACCAGTCAGAGGGAGCTGTACACGTGATGATACATATTACTGCCATTTAGTTGTTGTTGTTTTTTTTTTGCAATTTTCAAAACGTAAAAAAACAACAACAAAAGGCTCAGACAGAGAAAGAAAAAACAAAAAAACATAATTCACATTCCAATACTACAGCTTGGCACTACCAGCCACGTAATGTCCCCATGTGCCTGCAAGAGATGTGCATGGGATCCCATGCAAAGGGTCCATGAGAAGTCAGTTATGCGAGGCACGTATCGCTATTAACCTCATCCAAATAGGCCAGAAACGGGTCCCAGATAACCAAGAACTTCCCAAGAGAATTTGTCCTCAAGAACCGGAGCCTCTCCATACTCCCTCAGAATGAGTCTCTTGGCGACAGTCGTTATCTGCGTCAGAGACTGTTGCACAGCCGTAGGGAGGGGCAGAGAGGATTCCGAGCAGCTGAAGATAGCAACTTCCGCCTCCGGCTGAAGGGTTGTTCTATAGGCCTTAGAGTACCAGTCAAATATTTTGGCCCAAAAACCAGATAGTGAAGCACAAAACTAAAAAGCATGGGACAATGTACATTTAGTGCATTTCTTAAGCTGTATGAGTACTGTATGACTGTTGTCTTCCATCAGTTCTGCGGAGCGTTTCTGTGGGTTCACCATGGATCATGTCTCTGTCTCTGATTTATGGGGTCAGCTGCTGTGGAAGAGGGCAGCAATGTATAATTGGTTGGCTGTAAATTGTGGGCAGGGCTGGAGGGGGAGGAGGAGTTCTGTGCCTGTTGTTACTATGCATGTTCACTGGCTGCAACTGTTCCAGTACTCATAGAAGCTCGGTCTTTAAAACATTCCCATGTATTGGATATATGCCAGGTCTATTCATTCCATATCAACCCACAGAAAACCAGCTCGGAATTATTCTACGTTTTGACAGTACGCTGGCCTTAACTCCCACACTGCTAGGTTTTCTCTCAGCCTTCTCTCCTTGCATAAAGGACGTCAGCAGATCCGGTCTAGCGCCTCCTGGAGTTGTGGATGTGAGCTGCAAGCCGAGGAGCCACTTGAGAAAAGCAAGGGCAGAGGCTGATGAGTGGGGCTGAACATGGGGGATAGTATGAAATGCTGCCTTTTAAATGGCCTATAGACACTTTACATAAGCTGCACACACACATACACACACACACACACACACACACACACACACACACACACACACACACACACACACGCACACACAACACACTCGGGGCTTGATCAATTAGATTGATTAGTTTGATAAATGATTTGATTTCACCTCAGCGTAGTTTGTACGCGTTTGTACGTTGATGTGTAGCCTGCTTTGAATGGAAGGCAAATGGAGAGCACTGGATTTGGAGCACAAAGTATTCCAGACACTTGGAAAAGAAAGAGGAGGGAGAACAGCGCACTTAACACACAGTGACTATTAACAACGTTTTCAAAGAGCCGTCAAACCGGATCAGCGTCAAGCTTATGGGGGACTGGCCGCCGCCTCCTCTGGTGTTGCAGAGCTCCTATAGTCTGAAAGCTAACGGTGAATGACAACTCCCTGTGATCATCTCAGCACCGAGCAAGGTGCGCAGAATGCAGCACCGACTTCAAAAGCATCAGCCATTCAAGCAAGTCAATAAAACCAATTAACAACAATTCCCCCATTGTGGCTAAACACTATCTGGTAGTACTGTCTGTTACTGTAACTGCTTAGGAGGACTGACGCGGCCGACAGCGCGTTGAGAAACAGACAGAAGGCTTTGTCAAGCCATGAGGTGGCACACGAGCACTCCCGGGGTGGATCCACGGTGTCTCACTGTGCGGGTTATCTCAAGTAAAACAATAACAAAACAAAAAAGTCGTATTAATTATGAATTCTCACTGTTGAATCAACAAAAGGGAATTAACACACCCGGACTGTTAAGCCGGAGCTGCCTGTGCATTTGTTTGACTTAATTAACGAGTCGAGAAAGAAGATGTTCCGTTCAGACAGCACAAGAGTGACTCATATATAATTGATGAGTGACTCAGTTTAGTGAGTTTCATTGGCACTGGTGGGTGCTATCCGATGGCGCGTCAAGAGACCAATACACAACAGGCGTACTGTATAGGCACATAGGAGTCCTGGACCCATTCTACAGGTCTACAAGCCAAAACAACATAGTAGGAATGTAGCGTGGAATATAGCAGTGATAAACATCAAAGCCCGGGTCAGACCCAGATGAGCTCCTCTGGTCCAGGATAGCCACAGCGTCTGCAGGGCCATCCTGGTCAAGCCTAATGGTTTGATCCGCATGTGAGAAGGCATGAAGCACACTCTAAGTAGAACCACAGTAGAAAAGTTTATTGCAAGAGGAAAGCTGGTGATATAACAGCTGTAAGCTCCTCCCCTTCCCTCTCATGTCCACCTTTTAAGAGTAATTGCAGCTTTCATGCTGTGCCTCTACACAGAACACAATGTACATTTTAACAGCACAAAGCGCTACATGTAGGTTTTTATAGTGCACAATACACAAGTCAGAGCCCTTTTATCATGCTTAGCCTGGGAAATTATCTTTACTTCATAATTATACTTCTCAATCTAATGGGAGTAAGATCACAACATTGGGAATGGTTATCTGATTAAAAACAAATCTGCTTTGAGCTGAAGTGGTGCACAAGATTACGGCTTGCACAATCACCTCTTGATGGTAACATGTTGAATCATGCATACCAATAAGTTGCCCAGTGTTATATTAATAAATTGCCCAGTGTTAGATTAGTGTGTGTGTGTGTGTGTGTGTGTGTGTGTGTGTGTGTGTGTGTGTGTGTGTGTGTGTGTGTGTGTGTGTGTGTGTGTGTGTGTGTGTGTGTACTGTATGTGAAAGAGAGAGAGAAAGAGATGGAGAGATATGTGAGGTGATTTGTATTTGTATTTTTTGGGGGAGACAGGTGAACTACAGGTGTGTTGTGTTAGTGTTATTTCATGGAGATGTTGGGCCAATGTGGCTGTCTGTTAGGAATGATAAGGAATAAGGAAATATCAGAGCCAAAGCGTCTGCTTCCCCATTCTCTTAGTGTCTATAGTTAGACCGATGAGATTAAAAGGACTGCACTCTCTATTCAACACTCTCAAAAACCTGCCAGTGTCAAAGGAGCTCCATCAGCTATATCCTCCTCCTTAGTGCTCTGAGCACTCGGAAAGTGATGAGTGTGCGCGCCCACGCCTTAAAGAGGCAGAGGCAGCTGGATCCTCATGTCTGTTTCGCAATCTTTGAGCCAGTGTTTCCTACAAAATGTTTGGCAAATGTGGGGTGAGGAAAGGGGGTTATTTTGTCTCCGACACCCACGGCCATCCTGGCCCCATTCCAGGAAAGCCCAACAGACATCTCAACATCTTCCTGGGGGTCGTTTCATGGTACCTCTGTACACTAGACGCTTTTAGCCAGTCACCCAGCCAACACCACACGTACTGTATGCATTAAATGTGTTGCTTTCCAATTACAATAAATCAAAGTTCATCCATTTTAAATGATGTAAGTGAATCTGTTATCGCTGCATCATTCCATCACATATGTTGCATGTATTGGGATTATTCTGCCTATGCTTTGATAATGCATAAACAAACACATACGGTAATTGTTTCAACCCATTGTTTGCAAGCTGTTTGTAAAGTCTTCATGATTACAACATTTCAAGAGTTGCAAGGAAAATGTATCTTTCTGTCAACAACCCTATCAGTTTGATCTAAATACATGTACGTTTTAGCCATGCGATCCTTACAGGGCTCTACAGATAGAAACAAACACATACAGTAATGAATATGAATGAATGAATGAATGAACCTATTTAACCATATTAACACTGAATGCAGTATATGCGTATAGTGTACACATTGTTGTTGACAAGTCTGTTGTCTTACTGTAATCTATGCACAGTTTGTTCTCACAGTATAGTCTGTCATGTCATGCAATTATTTTTACAATGTTCATGAGTAGAACAGAACGATTCTGAAAAAAAAAATCTTTTCACCTCATCCCTTTCAATTTGCTTTAATTATTTAGGCCTTCAGTCTGTTGTCAGACTCTCTCCTATGGGCTTCATCAGGAGTAAATCAATTTGTTAACTCCCCCATAATACAGAGAGGAAGGTCGTATTTCACAGACCACTGAGCAACTCTCAAACTGTGGAACACTGTGTACACATCCCGTGGAGAGGAACATCAATATTTGATGCAACCTAAACTGAAATCAGCTTATGGCTGTAATAAAACACACACCCATCTTCTCAAGAAAATGTATAATTAATGATTCCCCGACAGATCGTAATCAATGTTAAGGGAAGGGCATAGATGTAAGGCGTTTTGGGGGCTTGTGCGACCACTGGTGGACAGATTAAGATGAATGGCTGCTGGTGCTCTCATTAAAGAGTAATATCACCTTTGCTTTCTACGTTCTCTGACAGATACCTATTTAAAACAAAAGAAGTAAAACGGGGGGTGGTGGGATCTTAAGGCTAGACTGGGGATAGACACTTTGTTAGTCAGGTCCATTAACTTGTACCAAGATAAGCTAGCATCTGAATCACACACTGCTTATCCACAATTTATTTTACACAACTTTCAATGTCACAGAAACTATAGATATACAAGCTATATAAAATCATAGTAGAGCAGATGCTGTGCAAGGAACTCTTCTTGCCAATGTTGTTGGTAGAATATCATTTTCACATGTCACGTCCCTATGGCCTTTTAAAGGAATAATAATAATAATCACCTTCTGAAAGTTAACTGTTTTGTTAATTTCCATGGCTGATTAATGAACCAGAGTCTTTAATTTAACCACATTTAATTAATCACCCAGCCCAGCGCTGCCTGAGAAGCCAGACCATTCAGTCACAGAACAGAAGTACTGGATACTTTTGTGTTGCACTCTAAGAGGCCGTTTACATCTGGCTGGCACTAACATGCATTTTCTGTGATCAGATTGCAATTGGATAGTGCTTGACCACTTGAAAGTACAGGTGTAAACGCCCCCAAGACACATTGAGGACGGATTGCGATCTGATCGGCCAAACCAACTCCGGAGGTGGTCAGGGACGCATTGTGACCACATTGAATACAAGTGTATATGCAATCACGTTAATGTGGTCAAGCACTATCCGACTGCAATCTGATTACAGAAAACACATGTTAGTACCAGGTGTAAACGCCCTCAAAGATATTGTAGAACTGGTACAGGAGGTCATAACTCCAGAGGAGCGATTCCAATGATCCAATGATGAATATAATATTGAATATGTGCTATATGGTTGAAAATGTTAGAAGGGTTCCCCTATTACAAAGTGCACCTGATCATGTACGAACAAATTGGGAAATAGTCTGCAAGTCGACAAATGATCCACCTACTTTATTATATATCAACCTAAAGATGAATACGGATTTAATTTTTTCAGATACATCTTCCTTATGTTGAGAGAAGATTGAGTCCCACCCCGATGTCTGATGTCATTTCATTGTTCCCCCACCGCTGAAAATGACCTGGAGAAGAAGGTGAATGTGACTGTGAGAATATCTATTCTATGTACAGTTTTCATTCAGAAATCCCGGCACAGCTATGAAATAAAGCTGGTCGTAAATAGCTTGCGTTTCCACAAATGTAATCTCTCATTCATAGTCAATAGCCTGTTGACATGTTACTGCTCTGCCTGTGGATAAAATGTTGCTTTTCAAACTGAGTGGTATTTCTCTTTAATATTCACAAAGCCATACCGTTTCCCTCTGCGTTTTCCACACCATACGTGCATCTGCACGTCAGCACATCACCTAACTTCAAAGCACTTGGCTTTATAATGGAGTGAGCAAGTAATGATGCCTTTGACCTATTTATTTCTTCCCTCATTTAGTTAAATGCTGCCCTGTGCAGTAAACTGAGACCGTCCACCACAGGCTTTCAAGACCATAAAAGTCGATTACCTATGCAGCCAAACATGCACCATCCACCCCATCAACTGAAAGCCCTTGACTCGTGAGTCATAAACGGAGCTTTCATCCAACAGGGGTGATATAGCAACGACAGGAGATGAAATATATGTCAACCTTGTAAGACCGCGGTTTGTCCCTGGCTGAAGGTGACTGACAAGGCCACAAGGCTATCTCCGTTCAAGATGCAAACTGGTCCCGGATCAGTACCCCCGGCAGCAATATGGCATGCTCCGGTTAGGCTCAAATTGATTGAGTCCAACTTGTAAAGTCTGGGTGGTCACAGAAGCTCATTGTGGTGGATTCAAACTGAATTGAAAATGAATGGAAACCAGACAGCCTGGTCTTAAGAATATTTTTGCGAATTGAGCATGATGACTTCAAATGCAAATACTGTACATGCTTCATGCACGAAAAGTCAGAGCAATCCATTTCCTCACCGCAAAAGGATTACATTGAGGAGACATGACTGGGTGAGCAGCAGTTTGACTTTGAAATAGCACAGTGGAAAGGACAGTGGAAAGTGTTTTTAATTATTTAACCATGATCAAAACTTTACCCTAATCTTAACTCATTGGCTGCCAGCCATTTCTGGAAAACGGACGCTCCCAGTGCCAGCCCTTTCAGAGCATTTTCAGTGATTTCTCAAGACCCACAGAATATTGTGTGATATTACTATGTAAACACCGAACACGCCCAAAGAACGATGAGGCTCTCTTGTATCATCAGCAAAAAAAAGTTTATTGATATCATTTTCCGTTCTTTAGTTATGAGCAGTAGAAGATAGGTTGGTTTCACCAAAAACAGACGTTTCAAACTAGAAGCTGAGATAATGAGCCTTTTGTGAAATTAAGCATTTCAAGCACATCACTGACTCTGAAGCTAATATTTTCTGATGTAGTGACACCTCAAAAATAATTTCCTTCAATAAAACAGCGAAAACAAAGGAATTTTGATGGCAAAATAATATTTTTTAGCTGCAACCAGCAGCGCTGGCCCCTGCGTGCGCAGACCCTAAACCTTCTTGCTGGTCTTGATTTACTGCTGGTGGGCATCAGGTATTCCAGCTTGTGTTTGCCAATCTGTCCATCGAGCATGCTGTCTGGGTCGGTGTTGTATGGTGCCCTGTGTGCCCCACCCCCCTCAACTGCAAACTCCTCCGTGGGAGTGTCTCTGGTGGCTCTCTGCTGCTCTGAACTTTCTGCTGCACGTTTGAAAGTGCGCTGCACCCAGCGTATATTTTCACATCGGTCGCTCCCAGCGCTCCCAGCTGAGAATAATTTTATTTTTCAGAAAGACGCTGGTGTCGGGTGCTCCTTTTCTGGCAACTAATCATATGGAGAAACTATCGCAACAGACTCAGAAAGGCTCAATTGTGGGAGCAGATTGGCTGCTGTTCACAGGCACAGCTAACGTTAGCTCCAGCATGCATCGGTTTCCGTTTCCCCACGGCTTCTTCTCTGTTTTTTCCTCACCTTTCTCTAATCTGGAGAGCACTGTCGCCACCTAATGGGTCCGTAAAATAGCTTATACACCTTCAACATCCCCCATATTTTTACAGGAGATGCATCAGGCTTTGATCCACGTCCCACCGTCAAAAAACGCAATTGACGTCTTTAGACGTCAATGGCACTCTACGTTACTATTTGAATTGACGTCTTTAGACGTCATTGGCACTCAATGAGTTAAAGTTGAGCTGAAATGAAAAATTACTTTTTTTTTCTATTTTAGATCACATCCCTGGGTATTCAGTGCACCTATTTAATAATGTATGCAAAACAAATCACAACAAGCCACTACATGAGACCTGTTGTGCACTGTGCACGCCAGGGAACCCCTGCGCCTTATTATAATAGTGAGACACATTCTAAAATATTACGGAATATTAGAATATAATAATGAGGATAAACTACAAGGTCTCTGAATGTGGTTGCTATGTTATGGATGATTTATGTTACTTTTATATGTTTCAGTAAATTAATTTGATTCAAGTTCTGACATGCACGCAGAGGCAGGGCCTAGCGGCACTGGAAGAGGGCACAGGAGCGGAGCAGGCCGTGGTGCTGAAATGGCCGGAGGACGGGTGACTCGGGCACGCGGAGTGTGTCCCGTCGCTGTCCGAGGTGCTGATCTACCTTCCCGCCTCAGGAACGATGGCGGGAGACGGGGCAGCGCCAGAGCCAATGGAAGGACAGAGACAATAATTAAATAACCCCACTGATTGTGTGATGGTCTGCACCTGGTCAGCTGTCTATTTAAACACGTGTCATTTCAGACCCAGTTGCTGATTATTATCATGTGTTGCTGTGGTCCTGACCTGCTCTGAGTTCCTCCTGTGCCTGTTGGATATTTCAACTCCTTGTGACCTCTCCTGTCGGACTGCCTGATCTGTTCATTGGACAATTTTCCCTGTGTTAGTTTAGTTTAGTTGGCTCCGCAGCCCCGTTTAAGTCAGTGTAAGTCTGCAGCCATTTCTGGCAAACCTTTGTTGTTTTACTTTTGGTCAAGTCAAGTAAAGACTTTGAAACTGCTTTTTGTCTCCGTGTCTCTACCTTTGGGTCCACACACACGCACAGCCTTACAAGTTCCTACCATAAATAATGAAACTTGAAATAATGTATATTTTCTATTATGCTTGACTCTGCCTGAATAATGTATGCATGACCTTTAAGTTTCATGTAGTGGTCGAGAGAAACACATGCCCAGAGAACTCGCTGCTCCATGCAAACTAGAGCTGGGCTCGGGCTGAATTTTCCTTACCGAACCCGACCGAGCCCGTCACATTATTAGCCGAGCCCGGCCCGGCCCGACAGGTGTCAATTGATAATCTGTCCGAGCCCGGCCCGAACCCCCTCCCTGATTTTTTTTTTCCCCTCGGAGCGCAGCGAGCGCATAATTCAATGAGTCTGTCCAGCCTATAAACAGCCCTATATAATCCCAAACCAAAATCAGTCCTCGTAATTCCAAGCAGTCAATGATTAATACGTAATGTACAAAGCAAAGCACCAAACAGCCTAATTTGTGCGTGCCGTGCACTGCCCACACAGTCCCACATCGCTGAAAGAAGTACTGCACGGTGTCCGCGACACCAGCACTGTGAGGCGACACGCAGCTGACTCCGGGCAGAGCAGCAGAGTGCATGTCTGGGCGTGTTTCATTCGATGCCTTCAGGTGCTTTCATTAACGTAGTAAATTAGCTCAGGAGCTGATGATAGATATATTTGAAGGCAAAAACAAGTGACTGATTACGTGACCGAGCCCGGCCCGAGCCCGAACGCGACTTCAATGTTTCTGTCCGAACCCGGCCCGTAAGTCGGGCCGGGTTCGGGTTCCGAGTCCGACGGGCCGGGTAGCCCAGCTCTAATGCAAACACACACCTAAAGAATGAGGAGTATTTCGCCAACAGCTGGTAAAATGGTAATACAACGAAAATTCATCATCTGGCCTTTATCACCGTGATCAAGGCTTCTTGATGTCCTGAATTTGTGACCGTGTGGACCGAACACATACAGTACTGTAGTAAGCACGCCGATTGTGCATGCCCTGTTCCAGACTCCAGTTCAATTGGTGGCAGTGATGCACCTACATGTAGTTGGTTTCCCAACCTCCAAAAAACCTAGAGAAGAAGAAGAAGAAAAGGGGGAAAAGACTACGCATGTGGCATGCTCCAGACAAAATGTGTGCCTGGTTCTACAATGTTCTGGTTAAGTCACACATTATATTTTGTCTTTTTGTCTTTTGCCTGTTCTTTAGCCAAAAACAAAGAGGCTCTCCTTCTTGCTATCGTAAGGTTGTGATTTTCCTGCACACACGTCTTCTTCTTCTTGAAATGTATACATTAGCGGTTGGCAAACAATGATATGGTGCTGTTACCACCACCTGGAATGGAGTGTGGATCGAAGTGAGCATGCATGGAATGCGAGACCGGCGGACCCTGGAACCATGCGCATGTCCGCATGACCGGTACAAGTCCACAGCTGTGAGCGGACGTGGAACACAGAGACTATGTCAGAGCCTTAACAAACTAAAGCAAGCTAAGCTTTGAAAGCTGCACAGTAGAGTTTACACATCCATCTGTACTAGTCTGTGCGTTGTGCTATTTGTGTCAGTAGTCAGTACAGGATGAGCTGCTGGGCAAAGCAAGCATGAGAATGATTCTTGCTAAAGCAGTGACAGAATGTGAATGTGAGAGAGGGAGCGCTTGGTCTATCAGACAGGCAATGGACCGGCATTATTGGGATATGGTGCTGTGATGGCTCTCTAACCTGATGACAATTATCAGCAGGAGACAGACAATGGAGAAATGGGATACGGAAACAAACAAAGAAGACAAACATGTCAGGTTTATCTAGTCGGTGCTGTCTCTCTCCTGATAAGACTGTGGTAATAGCATTGCCGCTCCCTCTTAATAGCAACTCAAGAAGACAAATGCAGGGGCTGATGAACAATCACTGACAGGCAAAAGAGACATATTTCATAATTGCCTTGTCATACAACAAAGAACAGTTATTGTTATTACTGTAGCAGGCTGAGAAGAATACATGTAGCTTCACGATTTGTTGGGACTTAATCAATTTGTTTATGTCATGCATTTCAAAACAACAACTAGCCAAACAATTTGGAGGGAAGTCACAAAAGTCTGTGTGTGAGCATGACAATGATTTTAGGGGAATTTGAAAGCTCAGTAAATATGTTATTATCAATTAATAATAATACGCAAATAATAATAATTAAAATGTTTACTCTGCTTAGCAATAGGCCTATACATGTGGCTGGATAAAATAAACACCTACATTAATATAACAAGTACTGTAGTAAGGCCATCCTCATCCAACCTATTTCTACATTAATACAGTATATGTATATCTCAAGCAGTAGTGCCACCCTCAGCCGACCATATTATGTTTTCCTCATAGTTGGTGTACTATTTTTGCTGAGACTGTGTCACAGTGTTCATTTCATTCTGTGTTCATTTTTGAGGGCGTAGTTTTGTGATGTTTAGCACTAGCAGCTATTCTGCAAGCACTGTTCTTCATTTCCCATGCAGTGTTTGATCTGTTGTCATGGTTTTTGAAACTGTTCTTGCCACATTACATTACATACTGTACACCCACAATTCTCCCTGTTAGTTGCCTCACGTTTCTGTGAAAATTCACGTGTATACATTTTGATTGTCAGACTTAATTTAAAGCTGTAATATACTGCTAATTGCCATTAATCTTAATAGATATTGTTTGTGCAGCATTTATAATTATGACTTGTGACTTGTGAATTCAAAATGAAATTCCCATTCCCTGTATTTTCTTGAGCAATAGCTTGAGCAGTAATGAAGAAAGTGGTTCAGCAACACATAACTAGTGGCAGGGTCATACTTTCTCTTAGCTAATTAGTATTTCAATTGCATGTCTGAAGTCTCAGGTGTGTGTTTATTTGACATCTTACTCCAAATAGATTAAAATAACCACATTTTATCTTTTTAGGCAACGATTCAAAACAATTTGAGTCAAACAATCAATTCAAATGTTCATCCCATTTTCGCTGACAATAACATCTGCATCCTATTCCATCTAAAGCTACAAATTAATTTGTGAGAATATTTTGTCGTTTCGTTTTTCACTGACGTCTCTGATGTTTGAGTACAGTATGAACCATTTGAACCCTGTCTACACATCAATGTTGAGGCGCACCTCTATATTAATATTAATAACCTTTTGCACAGAACTCTCATCACAAATTCATAAAGGGGACCAAGCTTTTGTTCCCCCTAGCATCTTTGAGTTGACATTCTCTCTGAGGGAGAGATAAACCAAGTTAGCTCTCTGAGGGAGAGATAAACCAGGTTAGCTCACAGCAACTGCCAAAAAATACAGGACTGCTATGATTCAGCGTGACACTCTCCCTAATGGGAAAATGGAGGGGACATTTCCACCCGTCTGTGAACTGTATTCCCCACTGACCTAACCAGCAGCAGACATTAACAATCAATAGACATGTTTACATGGAGCATAATAATCAGGTTGAAATAGGTTTAACAGTCCAAACCAATTAAAAATGCTCTATATAAACACCTCAATCAGCTTAAACAGGCCCAAATGAAATATCAATCTGTTGCAGAGGGGTTGTTTAAACCGTTTCATGAACCGATCAAAAGAAAAAAAATGATCATGTAAACGACGAAACTGATTACTCTCTGGCTGCGTTCTTTCTACGCATGTCCATGATGCCCTCTGTCTTGAGGTAAAGGAGACTCATCCTGCCTGCTGCAGCAGGAGAGGAGAGGAGCTGCTGCCAGAGGAGTTATTTTCTAACTATGCGCACGGACAAAGTGGAGATTTTCAACACTCCAGCAACGAGAAACCTGCACGGTCCACAGAGTAGGCTATAAAAGCTCCAAACGTTTTCTCGTCAGGAATCAGTGTCTCTCATTTCCGTGCCACAGTCCATTATGTCTGGCATAATTCACACTTTAGACTAGCGGTATGATTACAGTCAGAATTTATTTATTATTTATTTATTTATTTACACGCATAACATAGAAAAACACTAATGAGGCATGGCTGTGTGCACTGTGCACATACAGTGACATCATCAGTATATAAAACGGAGCTACTGTAGGGCTCTGTCTGTCTGTTTCTCTGTCTGTCCCACTGATGACATCATCAGTGATGTCATAAATTCATTTTCACACACAAAGTCCCAGTGATGATGTAATCAGTGATGTCATAAATTGTGACATCATCAGTGATGTCAGAGGCATTGTGACATCAGTGGTGTCAGAGGTATTGTGACATCAGTGATGTCAGAGGCATTGTGACATCATCAGTGATGCATACACACACACACACACGCACACACACACACGTGCGCACGCACACACACACACGCGCACACACACACACACACACACACACGCACACGCACACACACACACACACACACACAAACACACACACACACACACACTGATGACATCAGCGACATCAGTGATGATGTCATCAGTGACGGCCTAGGAATCGAGCGCACGTAGTGCCTAGTGTAATAAAACAGAAGTATAAATCTGTTCTGTTCCAACAGTACAGTATGCCACCTGAGGACTGTGTACAAATCCAGACTTGCACACAAAAGCCTTCAGAGGCAAAAACTCAGCCTTTTCTTTATATTGTTTGTTTTGAGCTGAGAGCTGACCTCACTGTGGGCCAGTCCGCTCCCCGAGCCTATTGTTACTGTTACTATTCAAACCATGCTGTTGTTGTTATTGCAATCAACAGTGTAGTGGTGCAGTAGAACAAATTACTAAACACTAATTACAGTTATTACCCGATAGGCAGTTTAAAGTGAATGAATATTTGCATGTGTATTGTATTGCCTTTAAAAAGGGATCCAAAATGGTGCAGAGGTTATAGCTCAACATGAGACGAGAGCATGTACTATATATAGTTCAAAACGAGGTCATTCAGTGAGATTAAACACAACACTGACCTTTTTGGAGTTTGGCCCACTGCTCACTTAACCAAATATCTGACGAGAGAATTGGCACCAAAACCACCTCTGTGTCTTAGATGGAGTATGTTAAGTACTGTAGCCTAATCATAAAATCTCAATCTTCATCATCAGTGAAGTCCATTATGACTCAACAGCGGAAAAAAACTAGCTTTCCGGCTAACTTCGCTCTTTTTCTTTTCAATATTTTCTTTCGGATCTTTCACAACACACGAACAAGACAAACGGACAGGCTCAGACACAGGAAAAGAAAAGAAAAGAAACATGCAGACATACATCATGGACATTCAACATTACAACGTGGTGCTACCAGTCGCATAAGGTGCTATTATGTGCTTGTAAGAGATGCTGTGCATGGGATCTGACACAAGGGGTCCATGAGAAACCAGCCGGGCGAGTCATCCGTCACCCCTAACCTCAGTCACTTGTGGTTCTTAAACTCGTCAAAATAGGCCAAAAACGCCTCCCAGATTGTTGAGAATATTTTGAGCGAGTTGGCTCTTAGAGAGCTCTCAGTTGGCTCTCAGGAACCTGAGAGCCAACTCCTTCATTCCTTCAGAATGAGTCTTTTGGTGACAGATGTGCTCTGTGTCAGAGATTGTTGCACAGCTGTAGGGAAGTTCAGAGAGGACTCCGAGCAGCCGAAGATGGCGAGTTCTGCCTCCGGCTGAAGGGTTATTTTGTAGGCCTTAGAGTACCAGTCAAATATTTTGGCCCAGAATCCCATTAGTGAAGGGCGGAACCAGAAGGCGTGAGTTAGCGTGCCCTCTGACACCTGACACCTGTCACACAGTGGTGAGACAGGAGGGAAGATCTTGTGTAATTTATGCTTAGAGTAGTGTAGACGGTGAGCGACTTTAAATTGGATCAGCTGATGTCTGCTGAGCAGAGTTGTACCACAGACACTCCTTTCCCATATAATGTCAGATAAATCAATACCAAGTTCCCCCTGCCACGCTTCTCTAATCCTCTCAGTAGAGGCCGTCTTGCAGTTGTCAAACAGACATACAAATCTAGAGATAAGATGCTTGGAGTGAGGAGGGCTCAGCAAAACATCGGGCTCATTTAAGTCTTGTGGACGAGATCCTTATTCCCTTGTCTTTTGAAAGTGAATTATTATATCTACTTGTATGTCTATTTTACCAATCAAACAAGCTTGGCAGGCTTAGACGTGCCATTAAAATTTAATAACCAGCATTACAGCTGCTACGAGGTCACATTTTCTCACTTTTAGCATAATGCAAGTTGCCTCCGATTACTGAACATGCTGTCTGTTGAAAGTGTTAGCATGTACACCGGACAGAGCTATCTACTGGACTCACATGATCCAATCATCTCATCACATAAATTATTGGGTAAAGTGACCAATGTGGCAAACCTCTAAGTCACTGACACGGTTTTTTGCAACACTCATACAGTGTACTTGATGTTAACAAAAAACCATGCGGCACTTACTTTATGATGAGTATTGGGATCAGCATTTCCTTCCCCTGTAGTAGAAGTCATCTCAGCCAAAGACGGAGGAACAGCTGGCAGCCGACAGCTCTAATCACGAGTAGGGATATTGACAAATTGTACTCGGATGATACTCGTACTCGTAAAAAGTACATTATCTGTACCGGATACTCGTTTGATCCGAGTACTCGGTTCAACCCTAATTGCCATACACAACACATCCAAGAATGCTAAGAATGGCTTCTCTGATCTGATGCTGTCAATGTCTGGGGGCTTGGATGGCCTAAATACATGGAGAAAGAAGCTAAACGCACCTCCACGATGTTCGAAAAGCATTTGGATGTTTAAAGAGATATATCTCAGAGAGCATTTTTAAGAGCGCCAACCAGCAATTGTTTTTAATCAGAGTTTTGGTGTTAGCCAACAATTAGTTGAAATAGCATACAGGAGTCTGGTTGAATGCATCTTATCAGGTAACACAACAGCTTGGTATGGCAACTTCAGTGTAAAGCACAAAAACAAGCTCTCCAATATCGGTAACATTGCAGGGAAGGTGATTGGCAAGTCACAAAAACAACTATGCAAATTTGACAGTGCACAGAAAGGCTAAACATATACCTGTCTGCCAATAGCCTACCTCACACCCACTACACTCTGAGTTTGAGCTGCTCCCATCTGGCTGTCGATTCAGGTTTCCCAAGGGTCAGTATACAAAAAGTTGTTTATTCTCTATATGCCATACAGGCATTGAACACAGAATGACTGTAACAGGGAGCACTTGTGTTTTATAAGATTTGCTCTCTGGTATTATTTATATAACCTATCTGCTGCTACTTGCCATTTGCACTATTGTATCATGTATATTTGTGTGTTTTAATGGTGTGTTGCTCTATGCGTATGTACATTTGCTGTAATTTGGGAGAAGCCATGGACAAATTTCCACTAAGTTAATCAATCAATCAATCAATCAATCAATCAATCAATCAATCAATCAAAGATGATGAGGACATACTGTATGATGCTGCATTACTGCCTCTCACTCATTGGACGGTCTCCACGGTTCATCCTTCATGGAAATCATCCTCTGCTTCCCAAGTGGAGACTTCTCATCAAACACCTCATGCCTGCTAGCTGCTACTGATGCCTTCTCAGTGAGAGCTCATCAGTGGCTGGCATGAGGTGTCACACACAATGCAACAAATACAAATGATCACTACCTAGAAAAGGAGTCTGGAAAGTCGACAACACAAATACTAATGAAAAACAAATCCCCATTGAGTCAGATCTAAAAGAATTCCAGACACAAATCCATCATTCATGCAAATCCCCCTTTAGAAATGTCACCATCCCATTATTTCCCATCATACCTGCATACCGGTGTAAATGTTTTGTATGCACAGCTTGCACTCACAAATCCTGTCAAAATATATGGCCTGATGCGATCATTGTCACTTGATCCAGCTCACAGTTGTAGTAGATAGTTTAGATCATCCTTACTTTTAGTGAGGTACAGTATATATTGTGGAAATAACAGAAGTGTTCACAAATAACGAACGGCTGAGCATTCTTTATCATATAAATGTGACTTTTAACATTTAACAACACAAAACATAAAATAAAAAATAAAAATATCCAGGACACAAAAGTTGTGCGTTCTAGGGAACCTACTGAACCTACTGTGTGGTGACTCGAGTGTCAGACAGACAGGCTGCTGCTCTGACACACAGCAGGCGACACATTTGCTCTTAACGGAACTACTTCATAGAAACAAACATGGACCTGTACTCACATTGGGTTGAAAGAATGTTTCATATCTTCTTTATCAACATTTTCACCACAACCTCTCAGCACCGCGGCCCCGTGAGGCTCAGAGTAAACCGTCTGCTTCTCGTTTGAATGTACGTTTGTTTGTCACCGAGCGCGTCCCGGATGTGTGGAGTTACTTTGCCGTGTTAAAGTGGTTGAGAGATACAAGACAAGGGTTTTGTGTTACAATGTGCTACTCTGATTATTCTACATAACTAATGTGGGATGTATGATACCACTGTATTTACAAATGTATCATGACAAGCAAACAGTGAAGCATCTGGCTATAAATAATGGATAAGGAGTTGGGTAATCTGTATGCATGGCATACTAGACTTATGGCTTTCATTTGCTCGAGAAAAAGCCTCTTCATGATGTATTCTTAATGCCTGACTCGGAGGCACTGCATCGTCTGTGGCTTTGTCTCCTGGTAAAACTTGAGGCAAGGCCAGGATCAAGGGATCGTATTCAATCCCTTGAATACAATGTCTCACCACCCACAATTAACATGAGGTTTTTACAGAGTGGAAGTGTTACTTTATCACTCCTGGTGGAGAGACCTTGCAATGACCTGGAAACGAGTCACTTTCTTGCCCCACACAGCTTTAAGTGAAGAAAACATTAGGCAACCATTTTTTAAGATTTTCGATTGTTATTAAACAGTATAATTACAATATTGATGCATCACATCTTACCTATAATAGTAGCTGAGACCAAAGCCGTGCCAATCGGAGATTGCTCTCTTGATGATTATAGAGTCTGTGTCTGTCTAACCTCGCGTCACCAGGGGGCTCTCTCTCTCTATCTGCCTACCGGCGGACCGGATAAACCCGGAAGTGAAACCCGGAAGTGAAACGCAGCTGCCTGCCTTCCGCTGTTTCGCTCTGCCTAGCAACAAACCGTAAACAAGGAGAACGCCATGCAGGGGCTTGCTAGTCTCGCGAACATCTCTCGTTATATTCGAACAGGTTTTTTGGAAGTTATTTTGTGGTTATGGCCGAAGTGGCTGCTGCAAACCGTTTCATTTCACTTCCTGATCTGCCTTGGCCACAGACAGACTAACACTGGCCGATTCACTCGGGGTTCAAGCGAGACTACTCTGCGTTGGTATCGTCTACTATTACAGGTAAGATGTGATGCATCGATATTAAATTTAGACTGTTTAATAACAATCGAAAATCTTGCTCGTAGCTGCTTTAAGGTCTTACAATATTTTATTTATATTTTCTATCGATCTGTGGATATGGTGTCACAGTAGTATGCACAATAACATTTTATTTGACAGAGAAACTGGCATGACAACAATCACCCAAAATATCCTCCACAACATAACCTCACTCACACATTATTTTCTCTCTCTATTGCAAACCTTTTAAATCGTACTGTGTCCCTTAAATAATGTCAACAACATTCCCAGATCACAGATCTGGGAACAGATCACAGGAGATCACAGGAGATGCACAGACTGCAGAGTGCACTGTCACATTTGTTAAGGTCTATTGTTCTCTAGTGATGCTGCATGATCCCAGAAGAACAGCTACTTTTTCAAACACTGTTATCCAGAAACCTGTGAGCTGATGCCACTCATGGTTAGTTACACAGTAGGAATATTTGGAGCAGATCATTGTGTTGGTGAGTATCAAGAGCAGGTCAAGTTCTTAAACAGTTAGTTTCTTTTCTCTATCCAGGAGTATGATTGCTGTTGAATGTGTTGAGTCTTTTTCTTTCTTTTTCTATGTTGTTGATATATCATAATAGGGATGAGCTGATTGATTGTGGATTGCTATGCTGCATTTCTACTTGAGCGGAATTTTCCACGCTTCCCATTCGTATTGGAGGAGGCAGCCGTGCAATGCATTGTGTGCCAGGGGGAGTGTTCCGCGAGCCGGGAGTGGGCACTGCCCGCCTGCTCATTTGCATGATGTATAGCTCCAGATTACTTTATGCAAATTAACTCATATACAATCTTTTAAACGAACCGTTTTAAATCCAAAACAAAGGCAGAGAGAGAGAGATTTTCATACAGGAAGAGAAAGTTTCAAATTTGCCACCATGTTTCTCCCCCGCATCAAGACGCTGTTCATCCAATCAGGGCCACAGATGGCCCTGATTGGATGAACGCTGTTGTTCATCCAATCAGGTGCAGCAAGGAACAAACATCGAAGCCCGCCTACAAGCGTGCAATTCTGTGGAACGGGGCAGCCCCTAGTGTGGAATCCCGCAACAGTGGACAAGCACCTCTACTGCCATCTAAGAGCCAATCACAGAGCTTTCCCCCCCTCCCTCATCTAAATTCTGTGGAGCCAATCAACCCTTCCTGAAGGACGAAGGAGTGCAGCCTGTCACTGAATGACCAGGAGGCTAACAAGAGAAAGCTGTCAAGAAAAGTCCTTATTAAGGTGCTCATCCTCCCTGGCCAGGGAAAGGTCAGCCATCACAGCTATAACTTTTCATCATGGTGAGTGTGGAACATTACTGAATATACTGTACATACATGCCCGTGTGGAAGAATATGTGTAGTGTTCTGAACCATAATGCATTTATTGATGCTCAGGGAAACAATTACATTCACCATGACCTCCACTAATAACACTACTAGCATGCAGAAAGGGTGTGACTCAAACGACTTTTAAACACCACTCGCATCTCTGTCTCTGACTCAGTCAACCCAGGAAGGAGAGCCTCCTAACTGCAGACATCTGATGAGAAGCCAATTCAAAATAAATAAAAATAAATCAATAGAAAGTGCCAACAGCATTACCGAGCCAACTGTTATTTCAATTAGCCATGTTCACCAGTTATATTTTTGCTTCCTACAATTACGATCATGCCCATCATTTTGTACATGCACTGTTGAGTTAAAGCTTGAGGCTGAGGAATAATAAATGTCAATATTTGGTTTGTCATTGTGGTGGATTAAACTATATTCCTATTGTAAATTCCCATGATCACAAATGGCCACTTTCACAGCCATGAAATTCTATACCTGCTTGGTTTGATCCGTGTCTGGGTGTAAACACAACATTGGCATTCAATGTGGAAATTCTTGTTATAGCAAATAAATTAAAATAAACAAATAAAACGTGTCTCAGGTCTGCTAATCCTTATTGCTTGAAACTTTAACTTCTTATGTTATCAATTTATTTACCGTATTTATTTATTTATTATGGACAAATTTCATCACCATCGCAAACCTATTTTGAGATGGCCTATTTCATCAAATGCTGTGAGCGATGTGTGTGTGGCCTGAGGGCAATGTTTTCTCTCTGCTTCAGAAAGAGAGCAAGTGCATCAGTCACAGTCGGCCTGGAGGGAAAGGACCAAAACATTCAGCAGCAGCCTCTCACTGCCACCACTGCATCAACAAGACATTCCACTCCCAAACTCCATCCGCCTCCACTTCTGTCACACTAAAAACAAAGTAAATGCTCTCAACACAACAGCTCTGTCACATTGCTTATTCCCTTGATGTCTTATTAGACCGACTTCAATGCAATCTAAACAAAACAAAACAAAAAGAAAAGAAAAGAAAAAAGTTTGGCTCTTCTTTTGGAAGCTTATATTCAAGTCAGGAAAATATAGTTCATTTAAGTTGTATCTGCATTTGAAACTTGTATTTCTAATGCAGTGATGCAACAGCAGAGCAGCCTATACTGGAGAACAAGGAAGGAGGAGATCCAACTGCAAGCAATGGCTAAGAATTACTCAGCGAAGACCCTTCACGGTCTGAGAATTCAGCCAATTTGACACACATCATTCTCATTTGATTGATTGTCAGTTAGAAAAAAGGTGGCTGTCAATCTGGGAACCCAGTCTATACAGTAAGTCTGCCGATTAATCAGACTGTGGGACAGCTGGTTGAGCGGATATGTCCACCCCAAGTCTTCTGCTTCCGTCATTGTTTACAGGCCGACGACGTCTCAGCTATGCAGCTATGCAGCTATATACTGTATTATTATTATTAGCCCAAATGCCGTCTGGACCTAAAACACCTACAATCGATCATCTCCAACTCACCTCAATCGGACTGTAAACAATGAGCGCGGCCCACGGACGCAGAAGTCTTGGCGCGGATATAATATGTGCTCAACACCAGAAACCCCGAAATATCGTCCGTCTGTCCCAGAGTCTTTTTAGTCGTCAGAATGATTCGCTGTCAACACCGCCTGTCAGCAGTCACATCCTTACTGGGACTCCTTTAATCCACCTATTGCTGCATAGTAGGACAATTTCATCACTACTGTAGCTGTGTGAACACAGAAAAAGTGTCATTCACAAACAAAAATGCATGTGTAATTTAAGGCAAAATTGGAGACACTTATCTCTGTCAGATTCCACTAGATTATTTGTTTTCACGTTGCTCTTGAGCGTGAACTCTGTGGCAAAAAATTATGTTTTCTCTGTTCCCTCTGCTTTCCACTAACAATAAAACATGTGTGATGGCTGGCATAATGCAATATGGCTTTACGCTCCACTAATGACATAATGACAGGATGTCTCTTGGCGTTAGAAAGACGCGGGTGACATATTGTTCTTGTTCACTGGAGTGATTCAGTGGCTGTAAAGTACGTGTTAAGACATCACAGTTTACTGATGGATTCAGAATGCAAAACAATCTGGCCAATTGACTTGCAGTAGACTACACTTCTTGGAACAAAATAATAGTGTAACATTTTGTAACAAAGAGACAACAGATGAGTCAAGAATATAAGTGGTTGGGTTGGGCAGTATTGTGGCCCTTGGCTGCCAACTTATTTTCACTTTTATTTTCAGCCTCCTACTATTATTATTATTATCATGACGAGAGGCAGTTTTGCAGCCAGTGAAAAAGCAAACAAGGAAATCATAAAGCAATGACGATATGGCTCTTGATTTAAGATAGCAAGTGAGCAATCAATGTGTTGAGAGATGCAGGTTTTGTCTGCTTTTGTGGTCGATTCTTGGAGCATCTGCTGGGCCTGACTGTATTGGAAATCCACAGCAAGATGTAAGTAGGTCTAGAGTGGAGCGTTTGATAAGAGGTCACAATCGATGGCTATGATGGAGAAAGATGGGAATATGGGAGCGTGGTTATGCTTTAAGAACACATTGTTCAGCTCCCTGGTCCAATCAGTATCTCAGTCCTGAGTCAACCCCCCCAGGTCTAAATTCTGTTCAGTTCATAAACCGTAACAGTTTGTGTTTTTACACCTCTCCTCCTTCAATAAGACTGAGAAGTTGGTCTACACATTCATTACTTTGTGGTTGGTTTCTGCAATTGTCTACAATCTGGTGCTGCCATTGTACCCTATCTACACTTTCAAGTACAAATCATTACTGCAAAGACTCCAAAGTAGAACCAGCAATTTTCACCATATTACTCCAATTCATTCATCCCTATATCCCGGCACCCTGTTAAACTGCCATGCGGAGTCCAATGTCCCTTTGTTTTCATACAAATCACTCCAATGTCCGCTTACTCACTCACTCATTTAAAATACACAGCAAGGCCTTATCGACAGGCAGCACCGTGGCAGCTCTTTTTCATATGGAGCTCCATACCTGATCTACCTTGCATTTCCACTCCCACTCAATTCCCTTCTCTCCTCATGCAGTCGCTCTTCCCCAGCCCTGTCCTGCCCGGCCCTCTGCTGGCCCTCTTCAGACAGTCACTTCTTCATCAGCAGCTCCGTGGCACCAAATCATTCAAATCACTCACGGCCCCCCTCCACACTGGACCTGTAGCAAACTCCAAACCCATGAACCTCTGAGGTTTGGGGTCACTTCCTGCAGTTGATGTGTGGATTACATTCTCTCTCCCAACACGCCACACTGGGAAGAGACACATTGTCAGGTGTGTGTGGTTATATGGTGCCACCTGAGTTCTCACAAACCAAAGCGAAGCAAAGTGAATGACTAACCTTTAAGGCTCTAACCGCTGTTTAGTGTGAACAAACACACCCTTAGAAGAGTTGGCAGGGGTTTTGTGACATCAAATGCCTCTTAGCTCTGCTATCATCACTGTAAAACAGGACTTTTTGTGGCTAATTATAAACCTGGCTTGGCCTGACAATAACCACTATCAAGCATACAGTATGCTGCAATGTGTGAAAAATGCCAATTCAAAATTCAGCATCCAAACCTGAAGCCCAAGTCTACTGTCATTCACGACTTTTTCACCCAAAAAAATAGCTCTTAGTTTGACCATCTTGCATCGTATTTATTATGGGTAACTGTTTTACTCTACTGTCATCAAGTAGTATTTTTTTTACTGTTTACTCCATAAAATCGCCAAAGCAGTATAAAATCTGATCAGCAACACCTGACTCTTACAATAAATGGTGTTTTATAGCTGGCTGCTTGACTTGCTGAGGGGGGGGGGGGGCACTATCATATGAGTGGGATCATTACTCCATACAATAATGTTGGTCTGAGTGTATGAGGAGTCATGTGTATGGGGGTGGGGGGGAGACTGGACTAAGGTTATTAAGAGAAAGGCAGTTTTTAATCATTGAAGCTAGGACAGAGCAGGGAAGGGCAATCTGGGCTACGCTGCCGGCAGAAGCCAAGTAAACCTCCCATTGTTGGACCTACAATTGGCCGCGCTATTTACTGCAGCTTTGCCTGGAGATTGTGGCTGGTACCATTGTATGAACATCACACTCCTGTAATACAGTAGACTGCCAGTCTACATCGCTTGTTCATGAGATTTGTGTTTCTGAGATATTCTAAAGCATTCAGAGAGGAATCAATGATTAAATGAAGTGGAACAATTTAGTTAGTTAGCTGAGCTGTAATACTGTGTGTTGGTGGAGCAGCAGGTGTAATGGAGAGCAAATAACTGCTGCTGCTGGTAGTCTATAAACATGTCTCTGAACAATCAGCCCTGCAACTTCCACACTAGTGACACAAATAAAGAAAGATTTAAGGTAAACATGACACAATTTGATTTTGTATATCAATATATTGCAGGAATATTCCTAAGCACCTTAGATCAGATCTTTTTGTACAAACTGACAATTTTTTTCAGTGTTACCTTTTACCTTTTACAATACCTTTTATTCTATTTTCTCCCCCTGCAAATCTTCTGCCTGTTCAGTCTTCAAAAAACAAAAAGACATATTACTGATGATGATAAATGGGTTATTATAATAATTATTTTTCATATATAGAAGTAGAGTGCAAATTCTGGCTAATAGAGATCGAACTCTTCCCAAGCAAATCACAGAATAATAATCTCTATGCGGTGATATCTTTAGGCTCTTTCACACCGGCCTTGAAAGCCGAAAAATGCACGAAAAATAGGATTCGCGCCTCCGATGTGAAAGTCGTGAACGCGCTTTGGTGGACAATTGTTTTACGCCTTTTGTCCCGCGACGGTAGGTAGTATATCATGGTATACCATGATATACTGTTATTCAAAATGAAGGCTATGGGTTTTAACAGTGCTTCTCTAAGGTGGGTAGAGTCATACCTAAGGGGGAGGAAGCAAGTGGTAGAAGTGAATGGCATTATGTCATCTTCACTAGTGCCAACTTGCGGGGTGCCTCAAGGGAGCATTTTGGGTCCAGTCTTATTTCTTTTATATGTCAATGACATGAAATCTGCCTGTGAATGTGACTTGCTTCTCTTTGCGGACGATGCGGCTCTACTGGTCTCACACCAGGATAAAGGGGAGGTAGAAATCATACTCAGCCGAGAACTACTCAGGATCAGTTGCTGGCTGGTTGATAACAGGTTGTCCCTCCACTTAGGTAAGACAGAAGCCATTCTCTTTGGTTCTACCATCAAATTGAGGAGGTCTCCGGGGTTTAGGGTGGTGGTGGGAGACGTAGAGGTCTCAGCTAGGGAGGAGGTCACATATCTGGGCTGTGTGCTGGACAACACCTTATCAGGAGAGAGCATGGCGCAGAGGGTAGCCAAAAAGGTCAACCAGAGAGTGAAATTCCTCTCCAGGATTTCCACCTATGTCAACAGGTACGCTCTGGAAATCCTAGCGGGAGCACTGGTTCAGTGTCAATACGACTACGCATGTTCCTCCTGGTACACCGGCATCGCAGTGTCACTGAAAAACAGGCTCCAGACAGCACAAAATAGATTAGTCAGACTCATTTTACAATTGAATCCTAGGACTCACCTACTACAGTCTCACTTCGACAGCCTCAAGTGGCTAAGAGTAGAGGAGAGAGTAACACAAATTAAACTCGGCATGGTCCACAGGATAGTTAACAATGCTGTCCCAAAATATCTTAGACATTACTTCACCAAGGTCAGTGACGTACATGGGCACGGCACTAGAGGGAGCCCCACAGACTTGGTCCCAGTAAAATGCAAAAGATGCATCGGCCAAAATTCCTTTCTTTATTCAGCGGCAGTAGCCTGGAACAGTCTCCCAGCTGAGATTAAGACAATCAGCCCCTATCCCTCCTTCAAAGGTAAAGTCAAGAACTGGATCAGGAGAATTAGAACCTGGACTTAATGTGTTGTGTTATATTGTGGTATTATATTATTATATTATATATTATATTATATCTATATTATTATATAGTATATAATGTTGTATGGTAATGATATGTAATGCTATAGTATATTATAAGATATTGTCCAGTATAGGTTCATGTAGGATGGATTTGATGGTAGCCAAGGTGACTGAGGTGGGGGGGCGACCTGTTGTCGGCCAGCCAGTAACTGAGCCGGTGTCTCACTCGTCCCTATATGTTATTAGATCTTATAGTATTTTATTTATTTTATTTATTTTATTTGATTATTTTTTAAAGTATGTTTTTATTAGGATTTGATGGGTTTATTTTTTAATAGCACAAATTGTCTTTTATCTTATTTTATGCTTATTTTTATTGGTTATTCACTGTGCCCCACTTTCCCATATCATTCTCCCCCCTGCGTGGCAGGCACACCCACGCATTACCCTCAGACTCTGACAAGTGCTTGTGGCACTCACACTATCACACACTTACACACATCCAGACATACACACAACAGTACACATTTTATAACAGTCATCATGAGGACCGCAATGGAAATAAGCTGTCAGCTTTATTGCGTTTTTATCCTTTTGATAATGGTGGGCCTGTGTATGTATATATGTATATTGTATATACTGTGTATTCATTATCAATAAAGAACTCAATCAATCAATCAAAGTAACAGCGCCGGGTTACCTGGCAACCCGCCTCCATTTGAAAGCGTCGTCGCAGCGAGCCGGAAAAGGTGCGAATGGTCAGCTCATTCATAAAAAAAATACAGGGGAAATCACCTCATGTATCAAGAAAGTGCAGGAGTGAAAGTAAAAGAAGTAGCCTATACAATCATGACTGCAGGGACGCCAGGAGGAATGCTCCATGCGGTTAGGCTTTATGCTCAAACGATGTTGACATTAGTAGGTACAATTAACGGATATAATAATAAGCTTCAGAGGGCTATAGCTGTCTGTGGCGAGTTGGTCTGAGGTTATTCCCTCTCGAAATCAGCTCTGTGCATTCCCTTACAAAAACTACTAACGTTATAGTAGTCATGTGCATTTATAGCCTATACTATTCCCCCGACGAACGTTATGCAGACCGCAGCTGTATGATATGCGGGCGGTCGTGTATCGTTCAATTTTAGTAGGACACCATATCGATCTGCCCGCCCACCTACTAGGAGGAGGGAAGTCTTGTTGTTGAATTAATTCGTTCATCATACAGTAGCCTAGGCTACACTAACCTATGAAAATATTCATTTGGGCTAGGAGGAGCTGGAAATCCCTCCGCTTGCCTTTCAATCCGGGAGCAGGGGATTTCACCTGAAAGTACACAGCAGCACGGGAATGTGGCCGTGCTGCTTGGCTCTGTGTGAAAGCAATTTCTGTGGCGAGGGTGCGAGCTTTGCGGGACTCCTAAACGGCAATTTTTGAGCGATCTGTGTGTGAAAGAGCCTTCTGTTACACGGGCTGCTTGCAGTGCAATGAATGATGTTTCCCCAAGAAAATGACTGAGCAGCACAGGGCTCATATGGCCACCATTTTGGTCAAGTGCGACTAAACATTTCCATTGGTTGACATTTAGGAAGGAAAACAACTCGGAGAGACAGAAGAGAGAGTAGACGACACACACGGAAGACACTTGCTCAAAGCTTGTGTTCTAAATAAAAGAAGATATATGCAAGTTGATTATTTTTATAAGTGTTGGATTCATCAAGCATTTGACTTCAGTTATTTTGTCTGTAAAAATGACCCGAAACTGATCTGCAACCTCGAAAAAGATTCAGAAAGCCAGGCAGTCCATTTCCAAACACAAAGAATGTAATGTATGAATGGCGGGATAAACCAGCTGGAGATTGGAGGAGTTTAATGAAACTAATTTAATACAATTTAAATTTCACTGGAATTTAGTGTAGTTAATACATTGTGTTTACGGTACTTTGTGTGAAGCCCATTTGACCCACAAAGTTGAGGTGACAGACCCATTACAGCCATTATTATCATGATCTTTTTTGTTGTTTATGTCTGTATCAGGATCAAAAAGTGTGCCGTAAAAATGTATAATAAAAACAGTTTTGTTTAAGAATTGTGAGAGAGAATCATGTTTTCAGTTCTAAGATTCTCATTTTATTCAGAATCATGTAGCGCCAGTAACCTGTCTCCCGTCCCCGGTAAGATGCCTAATTCTGACCCAACATCTTGGGCAGAGATGGTCTCAGAGCCAGAGCCCACCAGATACAACAAGGCCAAAATGTATACCTCTGGCACCTTCATTCCCATTTACAATCATTTACATAATGTGTTAAGAAATGACCAACGTGCATGGGAACTGATAAAAAAGCTAACACATAAAATGTATTATCACAGTGACAAAAGGTGCAGTGGGGAAAAAAAGTATGTGCACCACATACTGCAACCACTGCTGTTGCAGTAAATGAAAAAGTTAGGCGCACCAGAACAAACCAATTAATGTAAAAAGTTAGTCTGCAGCCCTGCAATAAATCACTGTAATTAACGCAAAAAAATAAAGAAAGATGAGAAAAGTTCAGAGTGAATATGTTTGGACTATGGATGGCAAAGCAAGCCTAATATAAGTCAACACGAAATAAATAATTCTTATGGGAATGTACTGTTGTTCTGCTGAACAAGACAAAGTGAACCAATAAAAGCATAAACCTGCCGTGGTCTAAAGACATACAGTTGTGTTGTTCCCTATAACCTCAGGTAGGGTAAAAACATTATTACACATATTCACTCACCTTCATAGAGGCAGGGGGACAAATAACCAAATATCGTCACATAAGCAGGACATGCATGCTCCAGGATGTGGAACAGAGGACGCTCATGCTGTCCTTCATACAGCCGTGCAGACTGGAACATTGCCTCGGGTGCAACGTAGCAACAAGACTGAAAACAGCAATAAGAACTCGTGTGACAGCTCAGGGGTTACATCCTGTGGATAAATATATGCCATCTTTCCTCCTCGTCACTGAAATCTCCCTGCTGAACTCTTCACTAATACTCAACCTCTCCACACTGGTATCTATAGATAGATAGATAGATAGATAGATATATAGATAGATAGATAGATAGATAGATAGATAGATAGATAGATAGATGGAAGGGTGGATAGATTGATTGATGGATGGATGGAGGCTCATACTGTATTCACACAGGAGGCGTTGAAGACGCGTATATCACCGCGCACACATCAACAACCCGAGGGTGTGACTGCGACTAATGGTAATGATCCACAGGATTTGTCATTTTGATGCTTCTCATTCATTTTCTATGTAAGCAGCCATGCAGTGCCGCGGTGCGTCTCGAGGGACGGGACGTGATGATCGCTCCATATTTGCATAAAGTTGAGATCTAGGCTACTTTATGCAAATCAGGCGTGTCCAGCGCGACTCGCCTCCTCTACAAACTCCGGGTACAAACTCTTAAACTAACCGTTGTGAATCCAAAATGAAGTCAGGAACCGAATGCCCCCCTCCAGACGGATGCACGCACGTACAGCTTTCCAATTATCATAGTAGGATGTGTACCTTCACTATCATGAACAAATATTTATTTATCACACTGGCATTAATACATATGCAAACCATCCCTGGCATAAACAAACACTGGCAGGCTTCTACAGCAGTGGCACCTCATCTCTACATGAGCGCCAGCCTAATGATGTCCTCAGTCAACACGCAGCCCCCCAGGGCCAAGTTGATGGCTATTACTCTACTCTCCATCAGCCTCAATCTTCCCCCTCTCTGCGGGGCTCCGCTACATAGCCGCACTTTACAAAACAACTCCTCTCAAACGGCCCGTTGGCACCCGGAGACAGAGCTGTTGCGACGCAGCGGAGGGTGGACAGGGACCTCGGGGGTGTGGCTGGGTGGGCAGGGCTAGTATTGGAAGGAACGCAGGTCCAATCTTCTCATACCATTTAGTGCAAATGCCAAGTTGTGCCCCTCTTGGGAGCCTGAATGTAATGGCTGGAGTGTGAGACGCGTTTGCTCGCCTTTATTTTATTTATTTTTTTAACTCCTCCCTCATTCGCAGCTGTCCCCTGTGGCTCTCTTAATCTGCTAGACTAGAGAGAGAGAGAGAGAGAGAGAGAGAGAGAGAGAGAGCGAGAGCCTGCCAAGCCCCCGTGCCTACACCAGTGCATGGATGAAGAAAGACTAGGACGGACAGAGTTGGCTTGACAACAAAGAGACGGTGGACGGCAGAGAGAAAATAGTTGACAGAGGAAAACTCATATCAGGTCACTGTGGGAGTAACGCTGTGCCGAATGGCTGTATCACTTCATTAGAGAGCTGATGGCTTTTGGAGGCAGCTGAACTGGAACCAAACCACTTGTGGTCCCAAGGAGCTGGCTTTTTATACAACCCGTTCACTCTCACATCACACCCTCCTAACCACACATGCACGCACGCAGACGTGCATGCACACATCCACGCACACACACACACACACGCACGCAGACATGCACGCACACATGCATGCACACACACATGCACGCACGACACGCACACACGCACGCACGCGCACACACACGCACGCGCGCGCGCACACACACACACACACACACACACACACACACACACACACACACACACACACACACACACACACACACACACACACACACACACAGACAAACCATCCCAGTAGTGGCCATTATCGTATGCTGATTTAGAAGTATAATCTTTTTCCCAGTTCACTGGTCCTAAGTAAAAGCCTGGGATATATAAGGAGATACACAAAGCCCTGTGGGAGAAGATGCTGCCTTCTTTACGTGTGCCGATGCTACAGGATAAATCTGCATGATTTCTCCCCTCTATTGTTTGTGCGAGTGAAGGCCACAGGCCAGCAGCAGCAGCAGAAAGCGGAATGGAAGTTTATTCAAGAAAAAACATCTTTCTCCACAGTGGCTGAGTTTGATACCTGTGTATTTGTGCGTGCATGAGAGAGAGAAAGAGAGCGAGGGGGCGAGAGAGAGAGAGAGGGAGTGTGTGTGTGTGTGTGTGTGTGTGTGTGTGTGTGTGTGTGTGTGTGTGTGTGTGAATGTTATTTGTGTGTCCATGTTTGCATTTAAATGTTAAAACTAAAACAGCGTTGCCCCTCCCCATGCTGTTAGAATAATTCAACATCCACTCCGGCTCGTGAGATGCATCTCCTCCCAGTGTCCCAGCCTGTCTGTGGAGTCGCTCCTCTGGACCAACTCCAAACGTCAGTGGGAGTCTGCACACAATAAACCAACACACTCTCCATGATGCCTAAACATGCACGGTTGGATGCTGCCTTCCAAATTATGTCCTCTCTCTCTCCCTCCCTCTCTCTCTCTCTCTCTCTCCCTCTCTCTTTCTCCCTCTCCCTCCCTCTCTCTTTCTTTCTCTCCCTCCCTCTCTCCTTCTCCCTCCCTCACTCCCTTTCTCTCCCTCTCTCTCTCCCCCTCCCCCCTCCCTCTCTCTCCCTCCCCCCTCCCTCTCTCTCCCTCTCTCCCTCCCTCTCTATCTTCGGGGGAAACGGAAGCACAGTTTGAAGTTTTTTCAGCTGCTGCCAGCATGGGAATGTTACCAAATCATTGAACACAGCGCTCCATTCGGCCCTGGCTGGTTGGCAGATAAGTGGGGGGGGGGGGGGGGAGGTGGTGGTTGGGGGGGGGGGGGGCGTATCTTCGTCAGATTTCAGGAAGAAAGCGTGAATTATTGTAATGATTAATCTTATTTAGGTGATTTGATCGTTTGATTGTTCTGTGCACTGTGACGTACGAGCAGCTCGCTCACGCCCAGACAAAGGGAATGGATTTGGTGTGAAAATGGAATTGAAATCTGATGGCACTTCATCATCACACAGTGTAGGATCTTATCAGAGGGAGGGGAGGAACATCATAATTGAGCCACAGACAGGCCTAAAATTACTCATTACTATCTCATTAGCCTGTGGCACTGCGGCTGATGTAAGCACACCACCCCACCTCATGTAAGTCAAAGAAGCTGACAGTCACGATTAAGGAGCTTGTTTTTAAATATGACGGTCTAATGGAAAAGACAGTGGGAAACCATGTGTGACAAAACCAGTGCTGAACAGAGATGGTAGCTTGTTTGCACAGTTCATTACTATCTGTGCAAAAAAAGAGAGCATGATCCATTCATATGCTGGTTATTAAAGAGACTAGAAACAGAGCGTTCCTTTCTAGCCCACCGTGCCTCGTCCTCCTTTAGCGGGCTCGCAGACACATTTGATCCATCTAGATCAGGGCTGGCCAAACTAGCTCAGCTTACTGAGTGCCATCCAGTTCCATTGTATTGGAGAAAAGGCAGACATCTCTCGGGCCGATATCTCCAAAACCCAGGCAACTAACACAAAGTGATCTAGATGGATAAATAGTGTTATGGATGAGATGAAAACAAGGGCGCGGGAAGCTGTGTGCGGTGGGTGCTGCAGCACCCCCTGGTGGCAAGAGATGTATTTTTTTTCCTTTTTTTACAGTGCACCTGAACGCAACATGCAAAATACCCACTGAATAAGTGTCCAAATGTTTTTAGTTTTTTTTTTTTTTAGTTTATTTATTTGCACTCATTTAAAACATAATATAACAGACATAAACATTTGCCTACATATTGTGCAGGTGAACATCTAAAAAACCCGAGAGAGCTTGTAAATGTAATTTACATGTTCATGTAATTCTGACCAATACTCCACTTCTGTTATAACATTTCAGTCTGGAAGATATAATCTTTATGACTAAAAGGCTAAATGAATAGATTAGAAAATGAATAGCCCCGGGGGCCCATGGTACTATTAATCCGGCCCTGGATATATGGGAGGAATAGCAGGTAGGCTATCACTGTCCCTGATTCCTGAGGGTAAATTGAGTAATGCTGCAGAGAAGAGGAGAAGACACTCAATAATGACATCACAACAGTATAATCCTAATGTTAATTTAAAATTAAATATTCCTCTAAATATGGCTAAAAGTCCAAAAAGGGTGGGAGAGAGAATGAGGATTCCAACACAGCAGTGGGAGCAAGTGGTGACATGGAGGTGAGTGAGAAAAGGTGACTGAATATACTGTAGACACAACAGTCTAATCTTAATGTTAATATTCCTCTAATCTGGCGACAAATGGCTCATTTCCACCACATTTTACTGCCCTGCACAGCTCGTCACCAGTCGGCTCTACTCGTTTCGGCCCGATGGATGTTCTGCTTCGACCGCCGTTGATCTGCCCCCGCCCACAGCTGGTCGTCATAGCGACCGCATATCTGTCCTTCGCCTAATAGCCGAAGTAGGCTATAACATAACGTTACAATTAAATCCATCCACAGAACTTTTAAACTGTTTATGAAATACTGGTGCCTCTAAATGACCTACAGTGTACATGGGCAAATGTGACAATCGGCCAGGAGAATGGATATCACTTTGTAGTTAGTCAAACTCACAGGCAAGCGCTGCGCGCGGACGGGAGAGGCGCAACAGAGTGAAGCCTGTACCCCGCGGCCTCTCACCAGGCAAGACCACGGCTTCACCAAAGACCCGCTGCGGCCTAGCGGAGCGCTGCACTCAACTAACTACAGGAGCTTTCTGAGCAGTGGACTTTTTTCACTCTGAAAACAATTGAAACCACCGCCACGACTTTATTTCACCAGAGGCGAAGACAGCAACACAAAAGACTGATGGAAATAACACAACAGAAGAGAAGGTATAAGCCCGCTAAACTGGTATGCAGCATCGCATTGATAGACAGAGTAAACACGATTCTGCCTGACCAATCAGTCGTCAACAATGTTTTCACGTCACCGTATGGTACCGGGTTCACAGAATAGAACCCCGATGAGGCAGGTACGAAAAGTAGCACGACTCAACCCCAATACAACCCGGGCTGGGACAGTTTTAATCGGTGGAATGAGACAATTTATCGAGTCGAGCGGAGCGGGATCGCGCTACTACCTGCGGTGGAAATGGGCCAAAAGTGGCCAAATTTTCCAGCGCCCGCGTCCCCCCCAGTTGAATCGGTGGCTACGGCCTTGCAGCACCCCCTACCTAAAAGTACTTCCAGCGCCACTGGATGAAAATATGTATTTTGGATTTTAGGGTGAGCTGTCCCTTGGGTGCTATATTAACAACATTTTCAGCGCTTTACCTTGCCTTAAAAACAGCCGAGCCCTTTCCTTTGGCATTACATCTTCTCAACCGTAGAACTTCTGTATTCCTACACATGCCGTGCACGGTATTAAAAAACACGATTTCAGACGGAAGCCCGTCTTTATTGTGACACGAACACACTACAACACATGCGTGCGGCCACAACACACGCTCATGCTGACGGTGGCCGGTGAAATATGTCCTCTGCATTTGACCCATCCAGGCTTGTCCTTTCTTCTGGGGGCAGGCCAGGAGCAGTGGTCGCTTTTTCTTTCCAGCGCCCGGGGACCATCATTGGACCATCATTGGACCAACTTCAGATGTTGTCGTCACTGGTCGGATGACGATCTTCTGCATGTTTTTAGTGGGGGGTTATGTACGGAGGAACCCCCTGGGGGGTACGGGGAGAACATGCCAACTCCACACAGAAAGGCCCTTTCCACGAGATAGCCCACCTGGGCAGTAGGCACTGAAGATATGGGGGGGTCACAACTCCAGCGCCCACAGCGTCCCAGGCGAGAATCGAACTCAGGACCTTCTAGCTGTGAGGCGACAGCGCTACCGACTGCGCCACCATACTGCACAACAGCACCCCTTCTGACCAAAACAGCGACCTGCGGTGTCCCTTTTAAGAACGCACAGCTCAAATCCATGGCCTGAGAGAATGACTCAAGACGTTTTTATTATGACGACGATTATGATGATGATGATTATTAATTATAGTTATTATTATTATTTAAATAATAATCAAACTGAGACTTCCTGCAATAAGTTAGAATCAGTCAATTCCACCACCAAGTTGCTCTCTCTACTTTCCTCAGTGTCAGGAATGCAAATCTAAGCTGCAGACTACTATATCTTTTATTTATCATATATATTGATGTTCTACTGCTCCATGTGGAATATGGCGTGCTATAGGTTCCCTTTGCGGATGTCATTTCCTCAACGTGAAGCTCTGGCTCAACCACTGCCGGCTGCTAGTCCACCACTTACTGTGAATATAATCACACAAAGCTACAGGTGTCCATTTCCTAATGTCAGTGACATTCTCTGTATATAGACATGCAATGACATGGTAATATGCTCCCACTGTGCTGTCCTCAGGGAAAGTTCTCACTGAAATACTGGGATATGTTTCTCATAATGACATGGTTTACACTGAGAATGTACGGCTGATGTTCCTACAGTATTACTATACTTTCTGTATTGTATGCTTCACATCTCATTTCCCTCTATTTCATCACGTGTGTTGGTGCCCATGTCCGTCATGTTGCTTCCTCACAGCACAAGGGAATGCGTCTTCTCTTACAGACACACCAGGGGAAGCACAGCCTGTCCTCTACAGCCTAATGTAGATCACAGTCCTCAGCATTGTCACACACAGTGGAAGGACAGACACAAACAGAGAGAGAGAGAGAGAGAGAGAGAGCGAGAGAGATTATGGGCATCTGTTTATCTTTTCTTCCACTCGGGTGCATCATGGCATTTTATTCTTTAATCTTTACCTGGATCCCCATTAGCTGAGCCAACGTGAGTGCAGACCTTCCCGCGGAACACAGACAAGAAGCCCAATTTACACATCAAGAAAGCAAAAGGAACAAACACATGGGAGTTAACAGAAGACACGAAGCAAAACAGACAAAACACACTTATTTTGAAGAGCTGCAGCCACTTCTATGTGACGTGTGTCCGTGTAGCATTGTATGTAGCATTTTGACATTTCTAGATATGTGAATAAGTAAGGTTATACGCGGCGACCTCCAGACTCCAGACGTAATAACAGTGTGAGGTTTAAGAAGGTCAAAGCAGCGGTTTGCGGACCTGTAGCATTCCCAACTTGTACCTTTCTTGTCATGAGAGAACTGGTTTGACTCCTGACCCAAAGCAGAACCCTAACCCTGAACCAAGTTGCAAACCCAACCGTTGTTTTTTACTTGCCAAAACCCAGCCAAGACGTTTTACTTGCATAAATTTAACCGGCATTTCGAGCCGTGCCTCCCGCAACTCGCTACCGTGCCGAGGAGGTAACCAGGAAGTAGCGGTGGCTCCTCCGAGGTGGGGGGCAAGGGAGACGGTTACGAGGCAGCTTGAGGAAGTAACCAGGAAGAGCCGGTGTCTGTGCTGGAGAACTGAAATGTCCATATTTAACATTTGAGTGGAAAGGAAGGTAAAATATGAACATTTCCGTGGATTCTATAACATACAATGCCCTCACTTTATCCTGGGGATTGGGTTGCATTTAATGTACCAAATGTGAGGTGTAGCAAAAGTGATTGACATTGGCATGGTGGTATTTTGTGTGCTGCAGTGTGCTCATTATTTGACTTTCTTCTTCTGTTTGGATTTGTGCTTTTCACTCTAAGCAGTCATTTGCTTCTCTTGAGCAGGTTTGTTTATGGCTTGTGGATCGCCAGATAACGTCTAAATGCTGCATGCTGCACATGCTCCATGTTTGTTTTAATTTGTCCATGTTTTTGTTTTTTCATGTATTCACTATGCTTTTTATATCTGCTTGCACACAAATTGCCCTTCTGGGACAAATAATAAACTTGAATCTTGAATCTTAAATCCTGGAGCTGTTTTCACAGTAACAAATCCAACCAGCTTGTCGGCACGAATTGAACTGGAACAATGGTGAAAAGCAGACACAGGTCGTGAGCAGCTTTGATACCTGTCATATCATCTTTTTTCCAGATCATCGCCTTGTGGTAATGAAAGTGCCATCAGAAGTAGAAACTAATTCAAACTACTATAATTACTAAGTGGGAGTTTTGTAAAACTGTCTTTCCTTTTTCTTCTTCTTTTTGTTTCTTTCTGTACTTTTAAATGTGTGCATCTTGGCATGTTTGGCTGGCGCATCTCCCAGTGGATGTCTGTCTGCCACATCAAGTACTAACATCACATGAGTCACGTCCTACCTCTTCCAGAGATGTGATAATCATTACTGACAATACCGACAGGGCTAACTTAATTCTTCAGCTTTGTATGCTTAACTGTGCTCCTAACTGTGCTTTGTAATTCTGTTAGCTGGTCTAAATAGGGGTTCCCAAACTGCTTTATGTCAAGAACCTCCTAATCGATAGATATTAGGCCATGGCAGCCACTTGATCACATTTTGGTCCAGGAACCCTCAACCTGACAAGACATGATTTAATCTTAAACTGGTTAACTGTATTCTGTAGGTCAGAAGAGAACAGCGGACAAAGCAACATATTTGGTCAGAGCAGCCATTCTCATATCATACATCCATGTAATGTGCAAACGTCAACAAAACAACAACAACAACAACAACAACAACAACAACAACAACAACAACAACAACAACAACAACAACAACAACAACAACATCTCATCTGGCTGCATGCCTTCCACACTTCCATAATTGTGTTTCTCAACTACAGTAGTTGGTCAAACATTTAATCTGGATTTAATGTGTCTGTTTTTTGTATTGTCGGAAAACCTCTTCAGTTGAGTGATTGATTATATCTCCTTTTGTGTTTGTGTTTTCTAATGAAAATCCTATATTCACATGTACATATCTACTGAATAGGCCTATATCAGTAGCATTTTATCAGTTGAATATACCAAAAGCATTATATAGCAAAGTTATATACACATTATTGTTACTATTCTCTGTGGCTTTACTGTAACCTCTAGAAATGTTAGGGAAACAATTTAAATTACTATTACAATTACGACTACTATAAAAGCACCTTTCTCAAACACAAGAGACTGTACAATGAAAGAATGTACAATAAAAAAAATCACGCCCAGGTGTTGAAATAAATGGTGCAGGTTTGTGCAGGTCAAACCCTAAACTTCTCCCCCTCTCCGGCACTGTGTGTGTGTCACGGAAAAATAACTTCACAAGCTGAATAAAAGTCCAAGACACTGCGTGCGTGTGCGTGCATGTTTCCCCGAGCCGTGGCGCTTTCTGTCTCTACTGTGCTTCCTTGTAGAGGCGAGGGGGAGGGGTATAGAGGTGAGGGGGAGGGGTATAGGGGCGAGGGGGAGGGGTATAGGGGCGAGGGGGAGGGGTATAGGGGCGAGGGGGAGGGGTATAGGGGCGAGGGGGAGGGGTATAGGCTAAATCTCATCCATATATCTTACATGGCGACCTCATGCTGCACCAGTAGGTGTAAATATAAATGTCTAACCAATAAAACCATCAACTTTTTGGAAGAATCCCACCCCTCCACACCCCTCCCATAAAATTAAATTGCCTTTCATGACAGACATGGTCTGGACTTTTGAATGGCTCCTCGCCTCCCGACCATAGACTGTAAAAAAAGATGGCCATAGTGAGTTTGCCGTCACCCAGAGGTTTTTGAAGGGCGCTTTGAAGCCAAGAGTTTATGAGTGCTGCCATGTTGACATTTTTTGGAGCCAGGGCAGCCAGAGCGAATGGGGTCGTCCACAGAGGCCCGCCCGCTATTGGCCCGTAATCGGCGACCTGTCAATCACTTGCAAAACAACCTGCTATATAACGCTTATATCCTGTTAATGACACAATTATTTTGCAAATCCCATATGGATACACTTTAGAAGAAGTTAAATTAACCTGAGACCATATCATAGCCTCTCGTCGAAAGAAAAAATATATTGACTTTATATTTTGACAAGTTGGTTTGTGGTTGGTTTGACTTAACTTGAGTTGGGCTGAGCTTGGAGTCTCTTTGTTCCAGCATCTACCATGTAGCAGACGTTAAAGTAATTGCAGCTTGCCGCCACTTCATTATTGGCTTCAAAATTCACCCGTGGTTTTGGCCGCTTGGACCCGCCCCAACATCATCATTTTCAACAGGAAATGCATCAAATCAAGGAAGTAAATGTGCCATTCCATGAGGTCTTTAATGTTAAGAATGTGAACGCAGCTCTCGCTCCAACAGCTGGCAGCAACGAGCCCGACACCCCCATACGCCACAACAAGAACATAGTCACACATCAGATGTTGAGAGCATTGGCAAACGCCCAGGACTCCTCAACTATCTGTGAGAGGGTAACAAGCTGGCCCACTGTTCCACAACCAGGATGAGATCTAATCCAAGGTTTGACCATCATCTGCCAGACTACTACTACTACTACTACTACTACTACTACTAGTATTACTAATTTAACTACTTCTATTAATATGTTGACCACAACTACTGTTGCTGTTGCTACTACTACTACTACTGCTAAGAGCGCTTCCTGTCCTGGTGACACCTGCCAACAAGTTGATTCAGTGGTTCCTGCAGGCTGCCCGGGATACAATTGATAGAGGGCTAAAAATAAAACCGCCTCTCAGTGAATAAATAAGAGGCATTGATTCCATGTCTCTATCTTGCCTTCTCTAATGTTGATCGAATAATTCCAGGCGTTTGGCCGCTTCAAAACTACAGTAAGCACTTTATTTAGCCTGATGTGTATGCATGCAGTTAGCCAGTCTGATACAGCTGTCTGATCCTGTTATGGTGCTGCCATGCTTCAAACCACGCGTCTCCTGTCCCTCCTACCTGACAATTGCTGTCAAAACCAGTTGCAGGACGGTAGTTTCAGTATGGCTGATGTCAGCGAACACAAGGGGCACAGGGACAGATGACAGGTGTTATAAGTGGATATCTACACTGACAGGCGCACGCAGACACGCCAACACACACACACACACACACACACACACACGCATGCACACACACACACACACACATGCATGCACCCACGCACACACACACACACACGCGCGCGCGCACGCACCCACCCACCCACCCACCCACCCACCCACACACACACACACACACACAGAGGGGTGTCAAACACACATTTTCTGTATGCAACACTAAATGGTAAACTATTTTAATTACCCTTGAATATAGAGAGGAATTGCACAGTTGCCGTCAATTGTAATGCACAGTTATAGATGTAGTAACCCTATGTATAACCGTGTTCTTTAAAATGTCCCTGTAGACCTCATTCTTTACACTAAAATAAATGGGGACATTTGCACGTGTTGTTATTTATAGGTTATTATGCATTGATTTTCTTTGTCTGGCCCACTTGAGATCAAATTGGGTCCCATGTGGCCTGTGAACCAGGATGAAGGGACTGAGGGGGAAATTTGAAAATGGCCATGCCAGTTTTTCCCTCGCCAAAATGTAGCCTCTTTGGAGCATTATTGCAAATGCAATAATCCCGGCAAGCTAGCATGGTTGGTACCAACGGATGCATTAGGTCTTCTAGTTGAGCTCTGAAAGACAGCAGTGCCATGCCACGAGGAGTACAGCCTCTGAAAGACAGCAGTGCCATGCCACGAGGAGTACAGCCTATGAAAGACAGCAGTGCCATGCCACGAGGCTACAGCCTCTGAAAGACAGCAGTGCCATGCCACGAGGAGTACAGCCTCTGAAAGACAGCAGTGCCATGCCACGAGGAGTACAGCCTCTGAAAGACAGCAGTGCCATGCCACGAGGAGTACAGCCTCTGAAAGACAGCAGTGCCATGCCACGAGGAGTACAGCCTCTGAAAGACAGCAGTGCCATGCCACGAGGAGTACAGCCTCTGAAAGACAGCAGTGCCATGCCACGAGGCTACAGCCTCTGAAAGACAGCAGTGCCATGCCACGAGGAGTACAGCCTCTGAAAGACAGCAGTGCCATGCCACGAGGCTACAGCCTCTGAAAGACAGCAGTGCCATGCCACGAGGAGTACAGCCTCTGAAATACAGCAGTGCCATGCCACAAGGCTACAGCCTCTGAAAGACAGCAGTGCCATGCCACGAGGCTACAGCCTCTGAAAGACAGCAGTGCCATGCCACGAGGAGTACAGCCTCTGAAAGACAGCAGTGCCATGCCACGAGGCTACAGCCTCTGAAAGACAGCAGTGCCATGCCACGAGGCCACAGCCTCTGAAAGACAGCAGTGCCATGCCACGAGGCTACAGCCTCTGAAAGACAGCAGTGCCATGCCACGAGGCTACAGCCTCTGAAAGACAGCAGTGCCATGCCACGAGGCTACAGCCTCTGAAAGACAGCAGTGCCATGCCACGAGGAGTACAGCCTCTGAAAGACAGCAGTGCCATGCCACGAGGCTACAGCCTCTGAAAGACAGCAGTGCCATGCCACGAGGCTACAGCCTCTGAAAGACAGCAGTGCCATGCCACGAGGCTACAGCCTCTGAAAGACAGCAGTGCCATGCCACGAGGCTACAGCCTCTGAAAGACAGCAGTGCCATGCCACGAGGCTACAGCCTCTGAAAGACAGCAGTGCCATGCCACGAGGCTACAGCCTCTGAAAGACAGCAGTGCCATGCCACGAGGCTACAGCCTCTGAAAGACAGCAGTGCCATGCCACGAGGCTACAGCCTCTGAAAGACAGCAGTGCCATGCCACGAGGCTACAGCCTCTGAAAGACAGCAGTGCCATGCCACGAGGCTACAGCCTCTGAAAGACAGCAGTGCCATGCCACGAGGCTACAGCCTCTGAAAGACAGCAGTGCCATGCCACGAGGCTACAGCCTCTGAAAGACAGCAGTGCCATGCCACGAGGCTACAGCCTCTGAAAGACAGCAGTGCCATGCCACGAGGCTACAGCCTCTGAAAGACAGCAGTGCCATGCCACGAGGCTACAGCCTCTGAAAGACAGCAGTGCCATGCCACGAGGCTACAGCCTCTGAAAGACAGCAGTGCCATGCCACGAGGCTACAGCCTCTGAAAGACAGCAGTGCCATGCCACGAGGCTACAGCCTCTGAAAGACAGCAGTGCCATGCCACGAGGCTACAGCCTCTGAAAGACAGCAGTGCCATGCCACGAGGCTACAGCCTCTGAAAGACAGCAGTGCCATGCCACGAGGAGTACAGCCTCTGAAAGACAGCAGTGCCATGCCACGAGGCTACAGCCTCTGAAAGACAGCAGTGCCATGCCACGAGGAGTACAGCCTCTGAAAGACAGCAGTGCCATGCCACGAGGAGTACAGCCTCTGAAAGACAGCAGTGCCATGCCACGAGGCTACAGCCTCTGAAAGACAGCAGTGCCATGCCACGAGGCTACAGCCTCTGAAAGACAGCAGTGCCATGCCACGAGGAGTAGAAAAGGACTTCAACTGGGGGGCGGGGCAGATAATACAACTACAATACACTACCCCTACCCCTAGCCTGGGTAAACCCATCCCCCACGTGACCTGCTCTCAGACCTGTTCTCAGTCACTATGGTCTGGAATCCCACCATTGTTAATCGATTTCCTGCGGTTGTTGGGCCCCCCCCGATAGACCACTCCATTGCGCAACCATCATCCAACCAGTTTAGTGCACAGAGCACATGCGCAGTGCAGCAGATGGCGTCATCACTCTGCGACCTTTGTTGTTAGCGCTCGAGCTAACTCCACCTAGCTAACTCACTAGGCTACTGCTAGCAACCACAGGTTGCAGGTTGTGTAAGATAAACCTTCGTTCTAAAGGCAAGTTGGGCAGCTGCAAACCACTCGAGAAGGGGGTATTTCTACGCCTGGAGAGGGTTGGTGTGAAACTACACCAACAGGATTGCAAATCATGTCGGATTTGCCAGAGTCTGACTGAGGTATGTACTTATAACCTAATGTACTAGTGCTGCACGATTAATCTCCACTTCCCCCGTGCACTCCCGCAAATAAGTAATGTTATGCGCAGCCAGTTTATCAGATAATTTCGCCGTAAAATGTGTCCAGGTGATGAGAAGCCCCAGCTTGTACAAGCTGTCCTTTGTATGGTCGCTGCCCGTCCGCTCAGACCCGATTTCGATATAGCGTTTGGTGATCTTTTGATCAACAGACCTCATAACGGGGATATACTGTTACGTGTGTCTACCAACATCACTAAAAGATCATAAATGTAACGCTGTTTTAATCGATGGCTACGTTGCTAGCTACTAGCTAGCCGCAGACCAGCTATGAACCCGTTTGGATGATCGCTGCCCGTCCACTAAAACGCGATTTCGATATAGCTTGAGGTGATATTTTGATCAACAGACCTCATAACGGGGATCTATACTGTTACATGTGTCTACTGTACTGACGTCCTCTCTGTTTATTCTTTCAGGTATTAATTCTAAACCCTTCTCAGTCAGCTGCTGCCAACCTGATGAGGAAACAGGCGTGCTTGTTGGACACTGAATGCAAGAGCCTAGCCAGTCTGCAGACTTCATCCTCCGGTGCTGTTCGCCTCAGGACTTGAAGGCCTAACGTTGTACCATGGACTGTATACATTCTGTGCTAATAATGCTAGCATGCTAACATCCTTTTCACACACACACACTGAATATACCGAAATGCTAGATTTGATCATGGACTTAACGCTAATGTTAATCCAAAACGGCCGCAGTCATAACGGTAAGGTGTGTTTGACCTAATTGAAATATTAACGTTAATGCCCTCACATTTCAGCGTGGTTACAGATAAACCTATTTAACGCTAGCTAGCTACATTACTGGCTTGATATCATATTCCAGATGCAACCTAGCTAGATAAGCTCCACACGGCTGTATGAGTAGCTACAATCAAATGTATCAAGCCTTGATATCATATTCCAACGTGAATTCAGCTGAGGGGTTCGCTCCAGAACGAGACTGTTGCGTTCAATATTTGTACACGTTACTGTGCAGTAACTGTGCAACTGTGTACTGTGCAATTCTGTATATTATACATAATCCAGATGTAACCTAGCTATAGCTAGACGTTAAGAGGTTAGCGTGAATGCGACTGAGACCTGACATTACTGAAGTGAATACAAGTGACCTATATTTTTCAATCCTGTCTTTGAATAAAAGTTGTGTTATACTTGAAAACCATGTCTTTGCTCCCTTATGTGTTCACAATTACAACAAATCTGTATGGTTTATCTGTTGGCATTAAACCGTGGTATTTCCTTGGGTGATATTCCATATTTGTCATTAAACCTAGCTGTTCACATAAATTTGCAATGATGATCGACCACGTGAGATATCACAAGTAGCCTACTTTTATTAAAAAATAAAATGCAAAGAGAGGTTTCCTTCTCTAACTATTGGTGCGTTCACAAAATATTTACACGAGATTTTTTTTATAAATAATAATCAATAACGTGGATAATGATGACATCTGCAGCTACTGGACGAGAGACAGAAGAAACTACGAACGAAGATTGGAGCAGAGGACATTGACTACAGAGAAACTTAACCGACCAGCACTCTGCTTCAATCAATGAATGCTTATAAATAAACCATACACATGAGAATTACCGTTAACGTTACAGCATTTAATAACATAAATATGGTGATATCTGGTGGTCTGAAATTACTCTCTATCTACAGTAGGGTAACTGGCTCCTATATTGTGTCTTATTATTGTAACGTTTGAATCAGCGTTTCATAACTATAATAGCCTAATGTTACTGTAGCCTGGATGACGTCAGCTAATGCTACCCAGCCTTCCAGCGTTTATCTTCCATAATGCATTAAATCATAATCACAATGCGAAGACATTAGCTGATCACCACAGAGCTGCACAGACAAGTTTATCAGATAATTTCGCCGTAAAATGTGTCCAGGTGATCAGCTCTGAAGCCCCGGCTTGTATGGTCCGCTAAAATCCGATTTCGATATAGGTGTTATTTTGATCAATATTGTATAGCTGGCTAGACAGAGGAGTTTATCTGGAATCAGTGTGACAAGATCCCTGCTGCTAGCTTGTCTGCCTTTCTGTGTCAGAGTATCTAGCTACATTATCTGCATTACATGCTACACCATGCAAATATATTTCGATATAATTCAAACAATTAGCCCACTGTACTACTGGACTGTGTATTGCTGTGAATAAGTTAGATTTGATTGTGTAAAGTGTTACATGTTATATTTTTAACTGAGCTTTGCAGAATTACCTCAACACAATTGTGTTGTGTATCAGCTTTAAATATCCAATATATACAGCATTAAACAAACGACCAGCAGCATTCAAATGTGCAAAAACGTTATATTTATTGAAATGTGGTGATCTCATGTCACATTACATAATGTTATGCCCAAATGGTCTACTGCCCAGAAGCGTCACTTTACATGTTTGGTAGGGAATTATTTTAATTATGTTAAACCAGCGTTTATCTTCCATAATGCATTAAATCATAATCACAATGCTATGAAGACATTAGCTGATCACCACAGAGCAGCACAGACAAGTTTATCAGATAATTTCGCCATAAAATGTGTCCAGGTGATCAGCTCTGAAGCCCTGGCTTGTATGGTCCGCTAAAATCCGATTTCGATAACGCTAGGTGTTATTTTGATCAACAGACCTCAACCTCAACAGCTGTTTTCACTTGAATTTCCTCACGTAGTTGCATAGCCATATAGCTAGCCAGCTAGTAGCTAGCTCGGGAGCTATGCTTTAGAGAGGCCAAATGCTAACGGCTAGGTAGTGCTAAGCCGCTGCAGCTGTTACACGTCATTGACAAAGACGCACTCTCTGATTGGCCGATCACGGCAGGACTGATGTTGGCAGTCACGCCGTCACTCATTGGCTGCGGGGTGGCTGCGGGTCTGCGCGGGTCTTTCAATCGCCCCAGAAATCGATCTGAATGGCCCGGAGTCTAGACGCTAGTGACTGGGAACTGAGAGAGCAGGTCACGTGGTGGCTGGGTTTACCTAGGCTACCCTACCCCCCCCCCACCCCCGGTGCCGGTCCTGCCATGAACTCAAATGCGTTTGATACCCTGCTGTATACAGTACTAAGCCCTTCTCTCCCCACCACTACCCACTGATTTCTGTATTGTTTGTTTTCTTCTTTTGGTGTGTGAAATCAAATCAACTAAAATCACAGAAATCAAAACACTCCTACAACCACATTTGTCGCATAATTGCCTGAATCACCCTCTGTTTCAACTACGCCCCTAAGCTATGACAATGATATGGATCACAGGGGGGAATTGAAAAAATTAAATGTTTACTCGTCTCCTGGATAAAGAGCAGGATAATGCACGCATGCATGCTCACACACACACACACACACACACACACACACACACACACACACACACACACACACACACACACCACCTCCCTCTCTCCTTCCACCTCCCTCCCTCCCTCCCCGCTCCTTCCTTCCCTCCCTCAAACTGCTACTACTCCACTCCTGACTATGCTCTACCATCTAGTGGAGCACTCTGGTACAGCAGGGGCTGGGACACAGCAGATAAGCTCAGTGCAGCTCAGTATGAGATATCTCTATTGATTAGAGATATCCTACTGACATTGAGCTCTACGTTAATGCTGTTTTGCACTGCAGAGCCTTAGTGCACTGAGCTCTCTCAGTGGAGAGGTTAGTGTGGGCGGAAAGGCTGGAGTATAAACATTATAATCATTGTAGTAAGGCAGTCTGACGGTCTGACTTTTGGAATTAAACATTTTAGTCACCACCAGAGGGAGCACTGATCAGATATGACAGGCTGTCCTGTCAATAGGCTACTGTATTTCCACAGTATAGAAGTATAATTTTTGTACATGCTACTGTACAAAAACCTTCTTGTCTGAGTAGCTATAAAACAGTGTGAGTGTGTGAGTATGTACATGCATTTCTACACTTGGGCATGGGTGTGTATGCATGCATGCCCACACACACACACACAAAATAAGTGTGTGTGTGTGTGTGTGTGTGTGTGTGTGTGTGGGGGGGGGGGGGGGGGGGGGGTAGACAGCAGACAGTTCAGACAGCAGAAGTGCTGGGTCATGTACACTGACCTAAATAATATGGACAGAGCTATCCCATTGATCTTGGTCTCCCATTTGGAGTTGAAACGTCATCAGCAGAGTGGGAGGGAATGGGTTGACTCCTTGCGTAGCTCACGTGAGATGGGGGTTTCCCAGAGCCGCAGCTCCGCCTGCTATTGGTCCGTGATCGGCAAGCTATGTGATAACTGGACAGGCGATCATCTATTTTACTCCAAACGGGCGAGTTATATACAAAATGGCCCCTCTACAGTTGATAAGAAAAGGTCAAACTAGCTACAGTATATAGACCAAAACCGTGTTTTGCCCCTCACTGGAAAGATGTTTAATACTGTTACAAAGTCGGGCATTTTAACATGGGGGGAATGCCTATTGCCCCAGATGCCTAGTGGCCATTCGAGGAACTACAGCTTTTCAATTAACTTCCACGTCATCAGAGGGAAGCCGGGGGGATTGGCCGCTGGTCATGTAGCAGTATACCACTGGTCATGTAGCAGTATACCACTGGTCATGTAGCAGTATACCACTGGTCATGTAGCAGTATACCACTGGTCATGTAGCAGTATACCACTGGTCATGTAGCAGTATACCACTGGTCATGTAGCAGTATACCACTGGTCATGTAGCAGTATACCACTGGTCATGTAGCAGTATACCACTGGTCATGTAGCAGTATACCACTGGTCATGTAGCAGTATACCACTGGTCGTCTCTACAGTGAAATCCACTTTGAAAGATTGAATGCCTCTGAGATTCCCAGCTCTCCCAGTCGCCACCTAAAGGCTGAAATATACTTCTGCATCTGCCTGGACTTGGAGCCTTGCCAGCTGGTCCCATATACTCCAACGTCAGCTTGACGAGGGGTCGCAAAGGAGTCCCCAAATTAGTCACTTGTGTGATTTCACTAGGATTTCAATGACTAGAAGTTAGCCCAAGGAGAGAATGCAGTGCATATACTTGGTAATAGCTTTCACTCTCTCCTGTTATCTCCCCATCTACCGTATATTATATTATACTCATGCTGTTCGCGTCAGCTGCGTCGAGTCACATTTTCAAGGAGCTGCACGCAGGCGCGCCGGCAGGCTGGCCGACCCCTCGGCACATTCGGCGAGGGGTTTGACGCGTTAGTATGTCAAGGCCTTAAGACTCAAACTCCACCATCCTGCCCTCACTCTGATAGCGGCCACATCATAAGAAGCCCTCTTGTGGTGCTTGTTGTATAATTATTAAGCAGCCTGGTGACTTGACAGGAGAGTGCTATGCACATATATGAATATTTTATCCAAGCAATATTGAATGTGTCATCCTTTAAGAAATAAATCAGTGGATTCAGACACGGCTCAAAGCAGCCTTATTCATGAGCTCTGCCTTTTCTTTATTTCATTCATTCTCTTTTTACAGCGATGCTGTCAGTCGGCATGAGAGGCCATTTCACTTGATTCATACCTACAGTATAGAGATTGCCCCTGGACTGATCTTTCTCTCACACACACGTCACACACACACACACACACACACACACACACACACGCGCACGCACACACGCACGCACACACACACACACACACACACACACACACACACACACACACACACACACACACACACACACACACACACACACTTCAATCTCAATTGACAGCCTACATGTCTCACATGGTTTGTAGCAGCTACAATGTGTAACAGCTGGCAGGTACAGTATAATGTACACTTTTATCAAATATAGAAGCTGGTGCTAGAGTGAGCTCACAGTGGCATTCTTCTTCTTTTTGGTTATTTTTTTATTCTCATGTTGTCTCTCTGTCTCTTTTAGGGAATGACATGATTATGTATGCCTGTTGTCATAGCATATTAAAGTTTATTTACTTTTATGTGTCCTTAAAATCGTTGCTGAAACATGACATAGCTTATTCCTGTCCAGGCTACACGAACAAACCGATGAAACTGGGCCTTAAAACAAAGAGAAAGCAGAGAGAAAGCAGTGATTTCCATTGGGAATGTGCAGTGTCCCTACGTGGACTCCCTCCTGTCTCTGAATGAGTAGTGAGCTCTTGGATTGCTCTGGGCTAACACTACAGTCCAGTCTAGTCCACTCCAAAGCCCACTTTTCATTGGGGTTTAAATCTCTGCATTACCTCCACTTGGAAGTAGGCTCAGCTGGGAGAGCATCCCACACAGCCACACAGCCAGGGGAGGCGGAGTGAGAGGAATAGTTTAAAACAGAGCACTTACCTAAAGCAGCCAGCCAACCACGGCAGAGAGGAGGGGGGGAGGCCAGAGGAGAGCCAACCACGCCAGAGAGGAGGGGGGAAGCCAGAGGAGAGCCAACCACGCCAGAGAGGAGGGGGGAGGCCAGAGGAGAGCCAACCACGCCAGAGAGGAGGGGGGACAGGGAGGCCAGCAACACGGGGGAAGGTGACAGAGAAGGTGATCCATCAGGAGGGCAGTGAAGAGATCCACAGTTCGACCAATGGGGAGAGAAAGAGACAGAGAGAAAGGACCTTTACAGAGTGAAAAAGTGAAAAGGTCTGCACCACTGGATATTGAGATTTTAAATTAACATTTCTCCAGCAGTCCATTCTCCAGCAACACCCCCCCCCCTTTTTCTTCCCAATTGTACTTAGCTACAGTAATTGCCCGTGTGTCCTGGTCACTGCTCCACCCCCTCTGCCGATCTGAGGAGAGCCACAGTAGCACATGCTCCCACCAATACATGTGCAGTCGCCATCCGCTTCTTTTCACCTGACAGCAAGGAGTTTCACCAGCAGGACGCTATTCCCCCAGTTCCCCTCCCCCAGAACAGGTGCCCAAACTGGCCACAAGAGCCACCAGTGCAGCGACCAGGACTCATACCCCACCGGCTTCCCACCCGCAGACACGGCCAATTGTGTCTGTAGGAAGTAACCTCTTTCCAAGCCGGAAGTACCGGTGCCGGCACCCGGCACATACTGTAGAGTCCACAGAGGCTGGATTTTTTTTTCTTTGCAACAGAATTCATAACCTTGTTTTAAAGACCCATGGGACATGTTTTATACAGTTAAAAATAGATCAATAAAATGGATCGGTTAATTTGCACATCAGGTTACAATGCACACAAAGGCGACTGAGTGTGAAATCATACTGTTATTGGATCAATGATATGTAGGCTATCGATTTGAAGAAACATAACATCCCACTGACATGAGAGAGAAAGAGGAAAACTAAACACAGGTTGTGCGGTATGTGGGAGACACATTGGTAAGTTAAAGTTTTCATATTATGTTTATGCGAGGAAAATATGCCCTGTGTATTTGATACTGTATCCAAATGTATGAACTATGCACTATATGCATTTAATATCCAATCGTATCCTTAAGACACACACACCCCACCCCCAATTTTGTGAGTGGGATCGGATCCGCTCCAAAATGTAATGGCTTCTTCCTTGGCCCATGCTACTGTACACCCTTCCACCATGTTTCATGAAAATCTGACCTGTAGCTTTTCTGTAATCCTGCTGACAGACAGACAGACAGACAGACAGACAGACAGACAGTCAGACAGACAGACAGTCAGACAGACAGACAGTCAGACAGACAGAGTCCTGTATTACAGACAGACAGACAAAACCGAAAACATAACTTCCTTGGCGGAGTGCACGAGACATTAGCTTTAAACAGTCTTACCAAGGCAATTGTGTAAGTAAGACTCAAGCAAGCGCCCACCCTGCCAGACCATCTGTTAGATGTTCTATTATGGTCTGTTAGATCATCCTTCTGCACACTTGGGTTTAGCACTGTGTAGGAGAAATGTGCCAGTAAAGGAGCTAATGTTAATGTTAGCCACCCCAGCTAATGGAGCTGAGCTCTCTCACAGTTTCTTTCTATTGTTCATGTTAGTCGAAGAACAGCATGCCTAATGCTTTCTTAATTTATCCTCTCTCCCTCAGAGAGAGAGAAAGAGAGAGAGAGGGAGGGAGGGAGGGAGGGAGGGAGAGAGAGCATGCAAGACACCAGGTAAAAAAAAAGCTGTGAACTACCTGTTCAGTTCCACAACATGTATGTAGAGAAATGATAGAACAAAGATCTATGACTGAATGAATGAATTTATTCGACAAAAAACAAAAAACAAAAAAAACAATACACCAACAGGCATACAGTATAAAATAACTCATCTAGGATGTCACAATAAAATCGTTAAACTTATTTCCATCGTGGCCCTGAACAGTATGTAATGTAGTGAGTGGACCTAATGCAGCACAGACACCCCCTCCTCAGCCATAATGAAGCACAGATGGACAGCCAGAGGGAAAGAGGATGCGAGACACCAGGCAAAATGTTACCAGCTATTATCCAAAACATCCCAATGCTATTATGTAAGCAGAATGCCGCGTGAGGATGCCTCCGCTCCGTGTAACCACAGCAACACCACATTTCAGTTGGAATACTCTCTGCCTTTAAATCCCCCCTCCAGAACACACAGAGAATGCTGTTAATGACCAGATTATTAGACCATGCTGTGTTCCCAAGGTAACCGCCGTCTCCGTTCCTCCTCCTGTGAACTGACTGAGGGTGTCATTTGGAAGAGCCGACTGGCTGGGGGGGTATGGGACTAGGAAATGACAGAGAAGAAAAAGGGAAGGGTGAAAGCTGCGTCCAACCAAGGTGGAAATGCAGTGGTCCAGGTAATCCCTTTAGTAGGAGCAAGACTTAGCAGGGTGTCAGGGTTGGACTTCCGTTAAAAGGTACCTCTGCCAGCAGCGCAGCACCGGAGCAAATAGCCACTAAGAAGAACACAACTGTGCTTTTGAAATCATGTCAAAATAAGTACTACAGTAAAAGCATACTGATGGAGGCACATTCCTTTTAATGAAGCCTGAATGAGATGCGTGGGGGAGTCGGGGGGGAGTCATGGGGGGCGGTTTTGCCAGTACTTTTGCAAAATAAGCAAAAGGATCCCATCACAAATCCGGTTCAACATAGTCAGGGTTTCTTTGCAATAGCTGGCTTCACAAAATAGAACACTGCCAATTCCAGCTGTCTCACAAAGCTGGTTATCAACTGGCTTCGTCAACCCAGGATTTTCCAATCCAGCTATGGAAGGGGGTGGGGTTTGTAACAAATAGCCAATCACATGCAACATGGACAGATCAGGAGCAGCCAATTTAAGATACGATTAAAGTATTGATCACCGTGGGGGAATAGGCCATTGCCGTGGCAAAAGTAAAATAGAGCATAAGCATACAACTCAAATATAAATATGACCAATAAAAACATTGAAAATAATAGAACAATAAAAACAGTAGACTACTGTATAAATACCTGTTGTTAGTAAACATATGCTGTTACATTATGCTGTTTGCATGTTAAAAAGACTGAGATACCAGGTGCTGAGATAGCAATTTTTGGAGTGCCTAACGACGAAAACTTGACATCAATGCAGTTAAATTGCCTTCAGTTCTCTTCTTGCTCGTAGAAGGATATTCTTTCTTTGGAAGTCCTCTACACCCCCTTCATTATCTTCCTTGATAGAAGACCTGATGTTGTTCCTTAAATTGAAAAAAGTCAAATTTACCATTCGTGGTTCAGTCCAGAAATTCTACTCTACTTGGCAGCCGCTTTTATCTTATTTCGACCGTTCAGCAGTTCTTCCCAACGACTAGCTGTAAACGTGTATGGGACATTCCTTTTTCTTTTGTTTTCTCCCTATCATTCGATTTCAAGTGTGACTATTGCAAAATAGCAAAATAGATGTTTCTTATATTTTATTTTCCAATGAGTAATTTTGTTGTCGTTTATATGCACTTTGTCACTGTATTTTATTTTAATTTCTGTTTATTTTTTTATTTTTTTATTTTTTTGTGCTTGTGCTTCGGCAATGGGGGTGGGTTTGGGAGGAGAGGAATGGGGGTAAATTTGAAAATATGGAGGGACAACCCCCTTGATTTGTGCCTTTTCTGCATAACTCTGTACACCTTGGTACACAGATGGTGTTGACCACAGGTCTGAGGTCAGCCATACATACTGTAGCAGATTACAACAACTAGACTCCCTGCGTCAACTTAAATACTTATGTTAGTCTTTAAGAGGCAGTCTTTGATATCATCACAGCTTGGTTTGGTAACCTCTCTGTGCAACTCATTGATGCAGAATAAGCTGTAACAATAGACAATACATTGCGAGACAGTTAAAAATCTATACAAATATTTGAAGATTCAAACAGTGAGATGATAAATGAATGGCAATGCTTTCAGTTTTTCTTTTGCAAAGAAAAGGAACTATGCAAAGTTTGTGTTTTGCAGTTATACCTCAGAAATGAACAGGGATTCTTTAATTTGATGAAAAGAAAAGAAAAGAAAAATACATTATTTTGTGGTTTTTGTCTAAGAAATAATTGTATTAATCTTTTTCAGTCATAATTTACAATCTTATTTTGTTAAAAAAAAGAGAAGAAAATAGAGAAATCGTGAGAAAATCTCATCCATTTGAAGGAAATGTTTTTGTTCCCATCTGGTTTTATAAATGAAAATCCTGCTGTTATAAAAGTAAAGTTCACACGATCCTCGAGTGTCGACGCAGTTCTTAAATTGGGAGAGTTGATTGAGAGTTAATTGGTGAGGAAGGAGACAGGCTGTTTATACGTGTGGATCTGCGTAGGTTACCATGTGATCTAGTCCACTTAAAAGTGAGCCACACACCTTCGTAACATCGGAAACTCCAAGCTGACGTTACCTGAACCCCATAATCTGTACTACAACCCTCTGCTCAATTGTGGATTAAACCAAAAAATGTAATGAAACTGAATGCTTAAAATATACATAACAAAAATCACCGCAGCTGCGCCTCTGATCCTCCCTCTCTACCACTCTCTCTCTTCCTCCCACATACTGTACACACACACTCCTTTGCCACATCGTTGTAGAGCGAGTGATTACAGATGAGAAGGATACACTCTCCTTGTCGCTTTTTTAATTGCCTTTCTCACTTTAATAAAGTAAAGGTAAAGGTAAAGTCCCACTGATTGTCACACAATGTGTGAAATTTGTTCTCCGCATTTGACCCATCCCCTGGGGGAGCGGTGAGCGGCAGCGTGCGCCGCGCTCGGGAATCACATGGTGATTTAACCCCCCAATTCCAACCCTTTGATGCTGAGTGCCAAGCAGGGAGGCAATGGGTCCCATTTTTATAGTCTTTGGTATGACTCGGCCGGGGATCGAACTCACGACCTCCCAGTCTCAGGGCGGACACTCAGACCACAAGGCCACTGAGCTGGTTTACTGGTAGTTTAATAGGAACCATCGATCACTCTCCACAAAGAAGAGGCAGCCTGTGGAAATGATCACGCCTCTAAAGAGAAGAGAAGAGAATATTTAACACTTCTCACTGGCAATAACAGCCAAAACAGCCTATTCTCAAATCCACCTGTCCCTCAGCAACACACACGTCTGATCCGTCACTCACTCTGTCTGAGCATCATCATCACCCTCCTCCTCCTCCTCCTCCTGTCTGCACGCTCCATCTCTTCCCCGCTCCCTCCTTCAGCTTGCCTCCCATTACCGGGATAATCAATGCATTTCAATGGTCTCCCTGCAGATTGGAGTTAAGGGATCTTAAACGAGAGAGTGAAAGGGTTAGTATGGGTTTTCAGGAGTCAGCACCTTCAGTTCTCCTGGGGTCAATAGAAATCTCTATTGCAGCCACCATTGTTACCAATCTATTGTATACGGCTTCCAATATCTCCGTAACAACATCCGACATTACAGTATGTGACCATACATTAAATGGGTATTAGACCATTAAATTACATCTGCAGTATACTGTAAGTGCACACCAATGGGCTGATTTCGATATATACAAGACTGGTTAATTAACTGGTTGAGGACTCATTAAGCTTAAGGCATGATGAATATTTAACATGCACGTAATTAGCATTAATTAGAATGACACCCCATATTATCCCTACTTTTTTTTTTTATACCAAAAGCTCACTCTTACCAACACACTCTTAGCCCTTGAGTCTAAGAATAGTTTCACCTATTTTCATTGCATTTAAAAAAGTGTAATTGTCATGAAATAAATACATTTAAACAAGTATAAAAAAGTAAATACAGTATATGGAATATATAATACAATGTATTTTGTTTTGCTTTGATCGCGGGGGGGAAACGCTTAAGTCTGGCTGCTTTGTCACCCATGTGCATCAATACCTTCTCACTTAACAGCTGTGTGGAACAGATCCCTCTATAGATTCCCGGGCCATGCAGGGGAGTCATCAGACCAGACAGGTAAGCCTATAGGTTATTTGAATCTTCCTAAACCAAACTCAAATATACTTTAAAAAAAAATCAGTTATCTATAGAGCCTCCAGTCAGTGAAACAAATAAAAAAAAATCACTTAAACAGATGTTTATGAGAGAGACCAAACATTTGAAATGATGTCACCTTACATGTAAAGCATGATGTTTTAACCTCTGTACTCTTAACCTCTGTTCATATATTGTACTGTTAATTATCACTAGGATGGTTTCATTGTGCTACTTAGGTTGGACTGACGAGTGTCAGTTGTATTGCATGTTTGATGTTGTATGGTTTTGTGTGGACCCCAGCAAGACTAGTGACCGCGGCAGCGGAAGCTAATGGGGATTTGAATAAAGTATAAAGAATAAAGTCACAGACGTGTGGGCAGCACAACAGCAGAAGCAGGTGGACGCGCAGAGCAACAAGGTCCAGACAAAGCCAGAACAAAGAATGGCCAAGAGGGATGTGAAAAGTCTCATTCATTAAACACGACGCTGCTGAATAAGGTTGAATAAAATATCTAATAAAAGTCCAAACTCCCTCACAGCATACATACAGTAAACACTGGGTTATGGCTATACTTAAAGGGTCATTTGGGAAGTGGAGCCCGCCCCGGCCTCCTCTGCTTCACCAGCGGCTCTTGCCAAAGCTACACTCGCGTCCTAGGTCACATGCTCTGTCAACAGCTCCTCCCCTTTCAGGCCGTATAAATAAATAAATAAATAAATAAATAAATAAATAAATAAATAAATAAATAATAGTCTACATAATTTGGGGTCAGTGAGCTTTCAATCAGCTCTCTATGGATGTGTATAATATGCTTTAATTTCACATATTGTTTTTCTTTATCTCCTCATGTGGTATTTAAACTATCTAATGCAGCTGCATATTGCACATCATTAATAATCGCTGTTGAATAAAGTTTTGATTTTGTGATCCGCGCTAAATCCCCAAGCAGACTTTTGAGCTGTCTCCTCTCCACGCAGCGCGGTGCACAATTGCTCAACTGAGCGCATTGAGCGCCTAAACAGGTGCAGCGCCATCTCGGAGCATCTTGGACCTGGATGAGAAGAATGAAATGGAAAAATAAGGCTATGAGACTTTTATGATGAGCAGACAGTGGGTTTGTTTTGCCTTCAGAGGTGATGTGTGATGTAAATGATTACATTGCACATGGGCTGCTTCTGAGACACTCCATCATCCCCCAGACACTTTCTTCCCCACGAACAAAAAGCCCTGTTCCCATCACAGAACCTGCCAAACATGAAGAGATGGTACAAAAATCTGGGGGAGAGTGTAATTCCCAATAGGACAACTGGCATCAATCCGACTCACATCATCAATGTCAAGCAGCCCTTTGGCAAACCCAGTTCCCGCCCACCTCCTACTAGACCAAATGAATGGAGTGACAGATCCCATTCCTTCAGCATTAATGGCCTGGATGTTACTGTAGCGTCAGTCCCAATGGGAAATGATGCCTGATGGCATTGCAATGCTGAGCAATGTACTTTAGTCTGCACATCATCAGTGATGAGTAGACACAAAGTGACGAAAGAATGTAACATTTCAATACCTCAACCCCAAATGTGCACACTATAAACCTATAACCTACTGTATGTCTAAGATGTATAGTATTGGCTGATACAGTGTATATGTGGCTAGAATCCACAAAAACAATACATCCTACATAAACCACAGCAGTAGTTTGAGCTGACTTGTATTTACATGGAGAAGGAGAACCAAAATGGCCTCTCAATAGGCTGCTGTGACCATTCACTAATCCAGGGGGTCCCAAATTTAAGAATGACGCGGCCCACTTTGAAATCTGAAAATCTTCCCGGGCCCACCCAACCCTTTAATCACATGAGATGATATATTTCTCTAGGCTATATGGTGTTTTTTTTATATTATATATTTTTTGTTCATTAACAGAGCATGTGAACTTGGACATAAGGGAAATTAATAATCCATCCACATACAAAAACATTTCGGCAAAATACCCAAAAGTAGACAACAACAATAAATCAATCAATCTACAAGCTATTAATGCTAGGCTGTGAAAAATGCTACCTTATCTGTAAAGGGGAGACTTGTAGGTGCCCATTGAACCAATTTTCATTCAGATAAATTGAGCTGAGAGGTCAAGGGACCCCTTTGAAATAGTTTTCCCTCGCCAAAATTGAACCTATGTTTGGAGCATTAATAAGCCCCCTTGCTAGGCTAGCATATTACACATGGTACCAATGGATGCCTTAGGTCTTCTAGTTTCTTCTGATAACAGAATTTCCATTATAGCTTTAGAAATGACCCTGCTACAGACATTTGATTGCCCACAAAAATCGGGAGTGTTGGCAGACCACTCGCGGCCCACCTGCAGTACCTCCACGGCCCACGAGTGGGCCGCCGCCCACAGTTTGGGAATCACTGCACTAATCCCTTTCCAGTGATGCACATTAGGTGACACAGTCATTTACTGAGGAGAGGATTGATAGCATAACATTAATCACAGCTTATCTCCATCAAATGAATAAAACCTTCCTCTGCATTCAAGCAATCATTATATCACACCTACCAACCACCCGACTGAGCACGCGCACACACACACACACACACACACACACACACACACAACTCATTCAACTCACAGCATTAACCTCCACTCCGAAGATCACATAGATACAGATGAAAATGTGCAAAAGAAAAAAATTGCCTCTTTCAAGGAGTTTCTAAATGTGCTCCTCAGCCCAGCAGAGACTGAGGAAGCATTTGGCCTCATCTACACCTTGATTGATTTTGTTATGCTGGCCTTTCCAAGCATGTGGCACAGCTGTATCAGATGTCAACACCTGTCTTCTTAGAGCCATAAAAGGTCACATGACATTCTTGTCCCTAAGGAACCGCACAGCGGATCAGACGAGGACTCAGACCTGCAGTCTCAGGCGTGTCGATGCGATGATTTGGCACCGCTCGAGTCCAAATGGCATTGTCCTCAATACACAAACAAACCAGACTGAAGGAGTGAAGGCTCCAGAGATCAAACAAACTGCTGCAAACATACTTGCCATGCATCCTGAGTGTTCTGTCTTGATTTCTCTCTTGTGTCATTTGCAATACAAATACATGTACAAACTGGAAGGACAGTACTGTATGCAGTGTTGAGCCAATCCTACAAAGCATCTCCTCTTGAGAATGGACAGTATGGTGAACCCTGATGATGTTGCTGACTCCTACCCACAGTGCAGTACTGTAGATCAACGTACTGTATCCCAGTGGGAGGATGTTAAGAGGATCCTCTCCCCTCTGGTGGTTACACACACACTGCAGTGTGTAGCAAGTTGTGTGAACCTCTTTAATCTATTACCCTGAGTCCTCCCTGGACCACTCTGTCAGCACAGGAGGCTGGACCACTCTGTCAGCACAGGAGACTGGACCACTCTGTCAGCACATGAGGCTGGACCACTGTCAGCACAGGAGGCTGGACCACTGTCAACACAGAAGGCTGGACCACTCTGTCAGCACAGGAGGCTGGACCACTCTGTCAGCACAGGAGGCTGGACCACTGTCAGCACAGGAGGCTGGACCACTGTCAACACAGGAGGCTGGACCACTGTCAACACAGAAGGCTGGGCCACTCTGTCAGCACAGGAGGCTGGACCACTCTGTCAGCACAGGAGGCTGGACCACTCTGTCAGCACAGAAGGCTGGACAACTCTGTCACTGTCAGCACAGGAGGGGGAAGAGGGGAGGATTACCACTCAGAGACTCTAGAGCCCTGCTGGCGCCTGATACTCTCCGCAATTCCAATTCCCCCCAATGCAAATGGTCTCACCCTGAAACAAGGCCCAGTGGCTGTGAGAGAAGGGCTGATGATTCACGACAGTCAAAAAGCAGTGGTACATTCCCTGCCTGTAAATTCCGAGCCCCCATGTTGCCTCCGGCTTGGTCGGGCATCCATACAGGCACAATTGGCCGTGTCTGTGGGCGGGAAGCCGGATTAGGGGTATGTGTCCTGGTCGCTGCACTAGTGCCTCCTGTGGTCGGTCGGGGCGTCTGTTCGGGGGGGGGGGGGGGGGGGGGACTGGGGTGCATAGCGTGATCTTCCCATGCTGTCTGACTCCTGCCAGTGAAACTCAGTGGAAGCTTGTGCTAGTCTACAACTCTCCCCAGATCGGCAGAGGGGGTGGAGCAACAACCGGGGCAGCAGGGGGGAATTGGCCAAGTACAATTTGGGGGGGGGGGGGAGGGAGACAGTGGATGCTGAGAGATGAACAGAGGGGTGAGGAGGGAGGATGGGAGGAGACCAGAGCAGACAGGGAGGAGAATGGCCAGCCAGACATGTGACTTGATGTTATTGAGACACCGCTGCAGTTGTTGGCAGATGTTGCTTCATCACTTTTAGAAGAGCCCATTAAGGGCCGGATCATTTCCAGGCCGCGAGGTAGCGACAGGATTGTTTTATAGCTCACTTCACGGCACAATTTATTCCTCCTCTCTCTATTATCTCCCCCAATACACTGTTAGGACAAAGTTGTGGGGAACGCCGGCATAGGGCGAAACACCTTGTGCTGTTCATCTGAAATTATGATGTTTGCAAAAGCAGCGTGCAATAAGATAAAACAAGGTCCCTTTATCAGCCCTCTGTAGAAATCAAATTATAACAATACAATTTCATTCATATTGACAATTTCAAGTGTCTCCCTTTGGAAATGGCTAAGTGCTATGGCTTCACGACAAATGTGTACAATGAAGCACCAGAGCAATCGAAAAGACTCGTGTACACCGGCTGTGTGCTACAACTGAATGGGTTTGGATGTATTGTACAATACACTAACTGTCAAGCAACAGGTATGAAAATAAAAATCCTGAAACAATAACTGACAGCTGCTTTTGAACATTAACTGCCAAGCCATTTGTACAACACCTGCCTTTCGATCATGCCCCGGTACATTGTACTTCGCTTCAGTTGTTTAAATCTCTTAGTCGCAGAAGTCTTTGAAAATCCTATTTGTAAGAAGTCGAGATATTTGCTCAAATCAAGCAGGGTCACACAGTAGTTTAATAGGTTTAGCTTTCATTGGAAATCTGTTTGTCAAAACAGGTTGTCTGAATTTAATGTTTAATCTGTAGAACAAATAGAAAGGTTGGATGTCAGTTTGGTTTAGCACAGTACACATTTCATCATCTTGAATATCAACATATTTTGGAACTTTACACAGTCAAGACAAAATATTTTTTTTCAGATTTTTCCCCATTTTCTCCACAATTGTAATTTCCCTCTGCTGCCCCGGTTGCTGCTCCACCCTCTGCCGATCTGGGGAGAGGCGCTAGTGCAATGACCAGGGCACATAAGACAAAATTCTTGTTCATAGCTTTCAAGAGTGACAACAACACGAATGCAGTTTTTCCCCTCAGATTGTCCTTGTGTTTCTTGGTTTTAGCATGCATCTTCCTAAAGCACCAACATGACTTTACACTGGATTATAGCACAGACAGAATGGTTCAATGGCATTTTGGTTTGGCTCATGTCATTTTCATCTTCCATGAACAGAAGGCCTACTACACCCCAGGCCATGAATGTATTTACATTTTTAATATAAACCATATTAATACAACTCGATATGGAAATGTAGTGCTTTATTTGGCAGCTCTCTATGTAGGTTCAATTTGGTTTATATTTACAACTAGAGTCCGCACCTTGCACTGATCGCATTAACTCAATTATTTTCAACTTAATGTGATGTGTTGAGCTATTTTTCTCACCCCCCCCCCCCCCATTTTATTTCAATGTGTTTTACATTAGTCATGTCTTCAGTGATGTCATAAGATGATTTTGGTCAATAATGATGTCACTGATGACATCACTGTTGATGTCATAGACATTGTGACATCATCAGAGGGACAAAATTGAAACAGCCCCCTTTTATAGAAAGAATAATGATGTGTATGTCACTGAACATGTCATGACGTGGTATGAGTCAGGAGAGCAGATAAAAGGCGCTAGTAGAAAGGAAGAAAAGCTTAGGGCCTGTGCTTGTGCCTGGCAGCAAGAAAACAACCAGAAGGACCTTAAAATACTCCGAGGAGAAAAGAGCTGCCTGACAGCAGGCATGCACTCGCGAGCTCGAGTACTCTTGAGAAATCACTCATGTCAGTCTGGTGAAATCCAGTGACAGATATCAATCTCCTTGTCACTGAGCAGACAAACAAACTCAGACAAACTCACTGCCGTAACTCAAGAACCGGGAGTAGTAACGAATTCAGACGTGGACTTGATGGGGGGAAACTGCTGCTTGTTGATAGGCGAAGAAAAGGCGAATAAGCTTTTGTTGCACATGCATGGTACACAAAGCTGCCAGGCATGAAACTATGGATTTCCTGAAAACTATGTCAATTATATCAGCAACCTCATTGTACTTTCAAGTGTCACCATTGTCTCTGTTCATAAGATCAATAGAGCATCTGAAAAAGGCATTTTCACCTTAGGAAACCTCCTTGTTGGAAAGTTTTAGTTTGTTTGATTGTTTTTTTTTTTAAGTATTTGAATAGATTACAAAACCCATAGCTAAATGGTTATGAATGGTACCGTGAAGGCATCATTTCAATTAAACATAATTGCTTTTAGATCACCTGGGCAGCCCCTATTACATCGGCAATGGCATTTCATTGTGATCTCCAATGTAAACATCTCATCAAACGAAAGCAGGACAGACACTATCAATGTTATTCTCTGGAAAGTGGCAAATTTGAAAAAAAAAAAAAAAATGTTTTTATTTATTTTCCTGATTTGCCCCCATTTTCTCCCCAATTATAGTTGGCCAATTCATCCCCATGGTGCCCTATTGCCTGCCCCGGTCGCTGCTCCACCCTCTGCCGATCTGGGGAGAACCGAGACTAGCACCATGCTTCCTCCAACACATGCGCAGTTGACAGCCGCTTCTTTTCACCTGACAGGGCAGGGGGAGCGTCACCGGCAGGACGTAGCACGTGGGAGGATCACGCTATTTTCACCAGTTCCCTAACTTCCCTTCCACCCCGACCTGGTGCCCCGACCGACCAGAGGTGCTAATGCATATGACCTAATCCTAATCCCCTAATCGCTGTAATATGATTGGTTCTTGTTCTGCCTTGCTAATTCTTTCTCTCGGTTATCAATAATTAACAGTCTATTTTAAAGCCCAGTTTGTGTTGGGAGTCTATGCAGCTGTTCTAACTGGACACATTGGGAATGCAGAGATGTCAAATAAAGATTCCAGTAGCAGCCTCCCTTGTACTGCTGAATCCAGGGACAACAATCAAGTGCCAGCAGCACATTACACCATTTACTGCAGGTCCAAGGCCAAAACTATCAATCACTTCTCTCTCCCTTGCTGCTGATGTTGTAGTTGTTTTGTCGTGGTGGTGTTGCGGCCGTTGGAAAGCGATCCTCTGGCAAACTCAAACTCAGAAATTATTCCATTATTTCCCTCCTCTCATCCATCTCTCTCCTCCATGTACTCTGCCTGTCTCTTTGGTGAACGTGAGTGTAAGCACAGGGGGCTCAGGAGAATCAGACCACACTCCACTATTCAATAAACAGAGCATCACCTTGATTGGGAGCACTTCAATCTAATCCTCGCACACTTGCCTTGAAGAAAAAGAGCCTTGCTCTCAGGAGCAAAGCCGAGAAAGAAAGAAGAAGAAAAAGAAGAGCATTATAACAGCCACCGTTAGGTAGAATTCCACAGCCGGTGTCCCTTTGTCCAGCAGGGGGATGTGCTTTTTGCGTCCCTGAATGTCAACTACAGTAATACACAGGCTTAATGGCATTAACCAAGGTAACACCAGCACAGTCTTTGAAATAGCCACTCATGGCCTTTGACTTTTTCTCAGGGCAACGTGGTGCCACTCTAGACCAATCTGCAAAGTGTACTATTACAATAACCTTTATTTGTATAGCACCTTTGATACACAACATGTACTGTAGCTCAAAGTCAATAGAAAGCAGATAAAAGACCACATTCATATAAAAGAACAAACCAAATGCATTGCATTAAAATCATCAAATCAAGTCAAATAGAAAGATAAAAGAACCCCAAACTTCCACTTTCCCCTGCACTTCCTGATTCTACTCTCGATCTGATATTTACGTCAGATCTCACTGCCTGAGGCAGACGAGAATCATAGATTCTCCTCTTGGACAAAAACCTCACCATCCCCAGTCTACTTGTAACAAACGTGCAAGTTACCTTTTCAGCATCTTTCTGGGTTAGGAAGGGCCGCACCTTGGCAACAATACAATTCTACATTATTAATGATGTTTAGGTCACCTTGTTTATATGGGAATTAATTGTTGAATTGTTGAATTGTTATTTGTTAATTGTTGATCGAGGGTTTCAGGTTCCCATGTCTTGTGGGTAATCCTTCTCTTTTGGCTTTGAGGCCGACCAAAAGTATTTGTCTTATCTTCATTCAATTTTAAGACAACACACAGCCTGTGTCTCCGCAACCATTTCCCCATGCACACTCGTCTAAGCTTTCACTTTTTTTTTCTTTTTTTTTTTACTGCAAACTGCCTCACTGAACACACCAAAGCCAGCTGTTCCACCTCCATGTTTGTAAGCATCTGCCTTCTGCCTCTCATGGTCACGTCTTGCATACAGACGCTCAGACAAAGTCATCGTAAGATCTTCTTGTAGTGTGTGATGCCCCGTCATGTTCTAAACTTGTAGTGGGAGCTTGTTCGCGATTTGAGAGAAGAAAATCAGTCAAGTTTCTCCTTATGTGCACGATGCACCCCATTTTCAAAATCGGTTAGGATTTTAACTCCTGTAATCTGAGCCCAGTTTAAGGCATCTGCATGAATATTAATAATTGTGTATCATCAGGATAGCGATGGAAATTGGCATGTTCTCTGAAAATATCACCTAATGGAAGCATGTACAGTATAGTGAGAAAAACAAGGGACAAAGACAGCTTCCTTGTGCAGCAGCATAAGTTGGATCATGTTTCTCTGATACATGATCTATTGTTGGAGGTCATTGCCGGACAGAGTGGAGACCACCGTAAAAATAAAAGAAGAAGAAAATAACAGAAGATTTATGTACAGCGTAGAACTTCCTACATGGGCCTGCAGGAGTTGGATGGTGACTCGCCCTCCACCAGATCTTCCTCAGATTTCTCTCCAATTGTACTTGGCCAATTCCCCCTGCTGTCCCCCTTTTGCTCCACCCTCTCTGCTGACCTGGGGAGAGTTGTAGACTAGCACATTCTTCCTCCAATACATGTGAAGTCACCAGCTGCTTCTTTTCACCTGACAGCGAGGAGTTTCACCGGCAGGACGTAACGCGTGGGAGGATCACGCTATTCCCCCCAGTTCCCCTCCCCCAGAACAGGTGCCCCAACCGACCAGAGGAGGCACTAGTGCAGCGACCAGGACACATACCCCACCGGCTTCCCACCCGCAGGCACGGCCAATTGTGTCTGAAGCCAGAAGTAGCCAGGCCCGGGAATTGAACCCGGGTCTCCACAATGGTAGGTGAGTGCTTTTTACATCTACACTGGCCAGAACCAGGGGGTTTGCATTGTGGTCCCAACAGGCTTCAATTTTATTTATTTTATTTAACCTTTATTTAACCAGATAAGACATTTGAGATACAAGATCTCTTTTGCGAATGTGATCTGGCCAAGAAGCCAGCAATTACAAGCCAAGTTACAATCAACATAAATTACAGTACATATAAAGGAAACATAAAAACAGGGCTATAGAGCTGAAACATAAAAAAGCAAGGACAACCAAGTACATCATAAAATACCACATCCAAGGGTAATAAATAACACAGGATCAAGAACGTAAAAACATATGGCCTAAAAACAAAATTTACAGGTCAAGAAGGGCAAAGTAAAACTAGACAATACCGCAGGAGCAGCTTGAAGTAAGAACTTCAGATAGAGCATGTTTAAAACTGCACAGAGGAATAGAAGAGACCAGTTTTAAACGGGACTGCAGGTCGTTCCATGACCAGGGACCAAAGTAGGAGAGACTCTTTTTTTCCAGATTCTGTTCGCATAATTGGCACTTTGAATTTCAACCAGCTATTTGATCTTAAGTTATGGGAGTTGTTTATCGCTACAAACGTAGAGCAGATGTATGAGGGTAGTCTGCCCAGGATGGCCTTGTATATGAACATGTACCAATGTCGCATTCTGCGCAGGGCAAGGGAGGACCATCCGATTCAAAGTAGGGATGGGCATCGAATTTCGAATTTTCGAATAATCGTTGTTATTATCAAGGTCGACTTTTATTATTGAAAGTCGAAATTCGTTTATTGATTTATTTATTTATTTTTATTTTATTTATTTTTTTGTGAGTGAAATGTTGCATTGTCTCCCCTGATTCTAAGTATAGTCGAATCGCTTGGTTTGAGCAAGTAAAACAATTTTTATAAGCAACCTCTCCCTCTTCATGGGATTTCATCCGCCATTCATTTTTCCATAAACCTTGCTTAAAATGCTTATAAAAATTGTTTTACTTGCTCAAACCAAGCGATTCGACTATACTTAGAATCAGGGGAGACAATGCAACATTTAACTCACAATTTTTTTTTTTTTTTTTTTTTACATTTTTTTTTTTTTTTACATTTTATTTTTATTTTCGAATTTCGATTAAAAGTCGACTTTGGCCAGCGAATTTCGAATAGTGTTTTTGCTAGAAATGCCCATCCCTAATTCAAAGAAGAATCTTAATTGAGCTGTTGACATGAGCCTCACCACCATATTGCAGTAATTAACATTCCTTGTCAAAGGATTTGCAGTGATTCATGGGAGAATTTTAAAGGAGTGTCAACACATCCATCAACAACTACACGGTTGGTAAGTGTCCCTGAGCAAAGCACTTATCTGTCTCCTCCTCAATGGTTCGATTACTATGGATTTTTTTAAGATTAAAGCTCGAGTGCGTAACTTTTACATATAAATTAAAGTTAGTTACATTCAAACCATTGCCAAATGATTTCCCACAATGTTGATTAACTCATTCCCCGTCAATCCGTGTTTTCACCGCCATGCGATAGATGGCGCTCTTGGCCACCTTATGAATTAAGTGCTACTTCACTCCTAAAGTTGCCCAGAAGCCAGAGGTATTGCCCCACAAAACCAGCCAGCGGAAAAAGCAACAATCTCCCATCAGGAGGAAGCTCCATAAAACCCCTCCAGCCTGGTGCCTCAAAGCGCTGCAACGAGCAGCGTTCCCCCGAGCTCCAAGGCACTGGCAGACGCACTCATGACAGTCACTCAAAGAAGCCGAAGGATTTTCTTCACCAGAGGCTGGTAAACGTTACAACGTACACAAATCACGTCTCCTGTCAGGTAGATTAGTAATCCGATTTGTGAACCCTCACATCGTGTAAATTTCACCCATCAAATATGTATGAGGTTTGCAAACACAAACTTTCCCCCCGCTGCTCGCCTGGAGTATTTCGGAAGGTGGGGGTTCTTAAAAGGACAGGACCTAAAACAGAGCGTTTCAGACAGAGGGTGAACTGAAGGGGGCAGTGAGAGCCAGTACAAGATAAACAATTAGTTTTTTTTAACTATGAATGATGCAATAAGTTACTCTACTGGAGGCCAACAATAAAATAATAATACATTATATTAGCAAAATATGGGCCCTTTAAAGCCGCAGTGGGTAAGTTTGAAGGAAACCAGGAAGACATTTACATTCAGCCAACATGGGGATTCCTTTTGCAGCGGGTTAGCCTCTATAATCCCTTTAACCCTGGTGAAACCTTACATCAGGTCAGGCGGGGTTGGTCCGGTCTGCTCCAGCTGCTCTACACTGCATATTGAACAGTCCAGTCAAGGCAGACATTGGAGAAATATGTTTCTGGATGAAACATGGTGTAGGTCATTGATTCTCAGTATGGCGGCTGTCATCTGTGGCCCATGTGGCTGGACTGTAAATGGCTGGGCACGGGTTCAGACACACAGGATTGCATTGTGTCTCCCAGCTGCTAGCAGACAGCTAATACGCTGCTTAGCAGAAACCAGCACGGAGCAGTGAGAGCCAAATTAGTGAGCAGAGCTGTCAGGCCATCATGAATTCCTGTGAGCACTTCCTAGGCTTCCTCAGAAACTCCCTCTCCCTCTCACACACACACACACACACACACACACACACACACACACACACACACACACACAGTCAGAGGGTAAAGACTAAGACCCGGACACCCGGACAAAAGCTTAGGGGACATTCACACCAAAAGCGTTTTTGGAGCTGCCAGCACCTTTCTGCAATTCATTCTCTATGTAAGGACGCGCTAAACGTGCTCCTCTTTCAAGGAACGCACCTGGCGTTTAAACGCTGGTGGCATCTGGTTTTTTTGGCGGAGCGCTCTGGGTGTTTTAAAGCTGAAAAAGTTGAACATTTGGAGGAAAAGAGCGCTGCTCGTCTTTTCACTCCTCCTCAACCTCCGCTGCTGCCAGAATTGGCAAAAATCTGGCTTTCATGTTGTCAGTGAACAACATCAAACAGACAAAACCAGCTGGTTACCGTCCATGTATTTGTTGTGTCGTAATCTGTACTGCGTGCGACTGCAGGGGAAAACAAAACGAAGCGGAAAAAAAACATGCGCTGTGTTTTGTGCACAATGGAAGCGCTCTCAACATGATTTTCATAGCGTTCTAACTGAAAAAAGCGCTTTGGGTCTGAACGCTGCCTACTCTGATCTAAGATCCACCTTTTGCTTTGCACAGACATGCAGCATGTGTATGTGCATAGTACAGTACAGAGGACAGGCGTGAATACAATCTATAAACTTAGCCGTTTTCACACATGCGCTTTTTACCGTTAAATGACCGGAAAGCGGTCTAATGCCTTGGAGTGTGAAAGTTGTTTTCCGGTATAAGCGCGACCCCGTCATCGCAGACTTTTCACCAGTTTCGAGCCAGTCAGACACAAGTGTGAAACGGGTCCAGTCATTTGCCCGTCCTCTCATGGGCGAGGTGTACACACGTTGCTTAACGTTCACTTCCAGCGTGCATCATCTAATCATTCGCACACATCAAAGCAAACTACTTCCACATTTCGCTTCGTGCATTTGCTTTCTCTACATACATACAAGCGTTGGGCGGCTTGCAAGCCGCTGTCATTCTCGCTGTGTCTGTCCTGTGTCGGGCTGCTGCGAAGTGCGGAGGACTGAAGGACTGAAGGACTGGCCTCTCTCGAGCAGAGAGGGGAGGGGGAAAATCAGCTGTGTTTATTACGCTGGCTGGATACTACTCTGCACTGCAGCCCATGAGCGAATGTGAAGGATACAACATACTCTTAAGTCAAACGAGTGTGATTTATTGTGTGACAAGCTAACTTATTTCACCATCGGAGTTTTGCTGACCCCCAAAATAAGCCCCCCTTCCCCAACATACAGGGGCGGCTTTAGCTCAGGAGGTAGAGCGGGTCGGCCAATGACGCAAGGGTTGGCGGTTCGATCCCCGCTCCCTCCCAGCTGCTGTCGTTGTGTCCTTGGGCAAGACACTTAACCCTCCTTGCTCCCGATAGTGTGTAGGCACCCTGCGTGGCAGCCTGCCGCCATCGGTGTATGAATGGGTGAATGTAGACTACCTACTGATTGTAAAGCGCTTTGGATAAAAGCGCTATATAAATGCAGGCCATTTACCATTTAACATACAGGCTATTTGAGACTATATTCACACATGCGAATGAAGGGAAATTCCGGGAAATGGCCGATATTGATTTACAGGTAATTTTCCTGTAAGCATGTGTGAAAACGGCTCTAGAGGGCACTCAATAGAGTGCATACCTCCACCAACCTTTCTACAAAGTTTTGTGGTGTTACGTGAATCTGTTTGGAAGTTATGGCGCCATTTTGTGATTGACACGCCCACTACCATGCCCCATTTTGCCCACTGGGCATGGAAAGTTGATCAGTTGTTCCTTGGCCCACGGCCAACCACGGCCATTGCCACGCCCCCTTTGGCTAGTCGGCATGAAAAGTTAATGAGTTCTAAGTTAGTCTGACTCAATGGAAGTGGATTTGTTTCAGACGCTCTTTTTTACACTTGCTTGTTTTAAAAGTAGCTTACCCGTTGCTACGGGAAACAATACACAAAATGATCAGGGATTATTGTTCCAGCTGTAAAGGCCGACAGTATCATGCATCTGTCTTTACAGAAGTTAAGCCCTCATGACTGAAGTTGTAACTAAGAGCAATTAATCACAGGGATTGATCGTAATATGAACTTCTGAAAAATCCAAATAGCAGAGGCAGCAATTGATTGCTTAAGAGAGGGCAGCGTCCAAAATCGACTTCTAAACATTTTATTTTGATTTTTTTTAGTGCTGCAGGGTAATCATTGATCCATGAATTCAGTACAATGTTGGTGAAAATATTTCATCATACTCAAACTTAGTAAATACTCCCCACTGACAATGATTTTATTTTTATTTTCTAATTTATTTATCCTGGTTGCTGCTCCACCCTCTGCCGATCTGGGGAGAGCCGAAAGGAATGATATGAATCGCAGTTTAAATTGCAATTGCAATATTCTGGCAAATAATATACAATAACTATACTATAACTTTTTAACGTTTACAATATTTTTCTGGCCTAATTTGAACAACACTTGCACAGTACTCAGTGGAGATGTGGCCATGCTGTCTGCTTACAACACGAGGGACCCTGGTCCAGCTGGACTCTATTTGCATAGTTCAATATTGGGGGGGGTCACTCGCTAAAGCAGTCAATGAACAACACTGCTTGTCTCATTATGTTGATCCCTCAGCAGCACAGGAACAAAATAAAAACAGGATAAATCAGAGGAATAGAACTGTGCATTGTGCATACCAAGCTATTTTAGTAGAGCTGATTCGGAATATTTCACATTTTCATTACATTGTAGCACCATTTCTAGAAGCATTTACCCATGATTCTATGAAAAACCTCTCTAAAGTGTTCTCCGTGGCCTCCAGGGAATATATGGAACATTTTTGCTTTACAAATGCATCTAATGAGAAAACATGTATTTGGCAGATGCCTGCTCCTGCCTGGCACAGAGCGCGGGCTGCCCATACATTAGGTGCCAAGTGTAGCAGCAGCAGCTAAGTGTGGCTGAGTGTCTGTCAGGTTTCACCTGCTGTTACCAGAGAGCTGTGGACGATCTGTCTTCCAGCGCCATTACAACCAGGCTAATAGATTCTGTTCAGCCCTGTGCAGCTCTCTCTCTGTGCTGCTCCCTGACTATGTGAGAGCAGTTGAAGAACTGAAACAGCGGGGGTCAGTGATGAGCAGCAGTCACAAAGGGAGGGACGGATGTAACACAGGTGTTCGACCAGCCATCACCTGACAATTACATCTAAAATGTGCTGTTTTCCCTCCTCCGAAAAACATGGCAAAAATCCAGAAGAACACATGCACTCTGTCTGACACCCCGTCTAAACAACTGTGAATAACACACAGCAGCACAATAGAGCACTCTTTTCCTGATAGGCAGGTCCTGTCCAGAGAGCCCTCACCAGTCAGTCAGTCATCATTACAAGGAGACCTGTAATCTGCCCAGGTGCTGAGGGAGTCTGACAGGGCCACAGCACATGCAGCCTTTATTTACTCATTTAGCCTACTCCTCCCACCTACAATATGTCTCTATTCACCTTATGTAGAAGAGACAGTCTGGCTTCAGAGACTAACAGGAAGTGTAAACACAATCGTAAAACCGATCAAATGCGATGAATTTAAATAAATGATGGTACCTTCTTAAAGATAATAGCTAAGTCCTTCAGTTGACTGGAAAAATTATGACAATTTTAGAGGCTGTATATTCTACTTATATTAAACTGAATGATGGTACTTCAGGGAATTATATCTCCCAAACTAGATATAACACACACACACACACACACACACACACACACACACACACACACACACACACACACACACACACACACACACACACACACACACACACACACACGAGACAGACAGGCACACACATGCACACACAAGAGACAGACACACACACTGATGACATCAGTAATGATGGGCTAACTGATTCTCAATCTGGGAACCCAGAGTCTCTCCTGAGTCATTTTGGCCAATTAATTAAGCGGTCGCTGCTCCACCCTCTGCCGATCTGGTGAGAGCCGAGACTAGCACCATTCTTCCTCCAAGACATGAGCAGTAGCCAGCCGCTTCTTTTCACCTGACAGCTAGAGCCTCCCCGGTAGGACGTAGCACGTGGGAGGATCACGCTATTTCAACCGGTTCCCTTCCCTCTGAACAGGCGTCCCGACCGACCAGAGGAGGCGCTAGTGCAGCGCCCAGGACAGTAATTTTTGCTCATTTAGTTGGCCCTAATTAAAGAATCAGGCCCTGTTAGGTCACCCGTAGGGGTGCTCTTTACACTTCCTAAAAGATTCAGCGCCATCGCACCTAAAATGGCATAGCTGTGGCCGAACACAATTCCGCTCGCTCACTCACTCACTCACTCACACACACACACTTTGCATTCTTATTATAGGATAGGATACTGTCCTCTGCAAGCAATTAGTGTCATCAGTGTCATTAATAGGAACATGTATTATGCTTGCTGTTGTCAAATGTTTCAACAGGGAAAATTGAATGGCTCACTTTATTAAATAAAACATACTAGGTGTTGTGTTGTCATACATACTGTGATGTCTGATACTAATAGGCACTAGCAGTTAGGTCTACACACTGTTAATAAGAACAGCATCATGCTATCAGACAAAATGCATACAGAGCAGCTCAGCATGCAACATGACAGTATTCACTAGCACAGCAGGAGATAGACTGTCTACAGGTGGGCTGCACCAATGTGATTCTCTACGTACTGTAATCTCCAAATCAAGAGGCTGCAAATATTCGGAGGGGAAAAATGTGTCAGGCAGCTTTGTAAATAAGATATTCTGTTGTTGAGCCAAAAGCCCTTGTGCTGTGCAGAGTAACTTACAAATCATGTCGGAAGAAAAACTCATTTGATTCCAACAGAGCAAATCCCAGGAATCTGCATCTTATTGTTTCTAATTGTTTTGAACAAATTTTAAGCCCAGAAATAGATATTATGTAGAAAAAGCTGCACCCACACGCATTGCAATTACTATTGAGATTGCAATATTCAGCAAGAAGAATAAAACAGTCATATTACATTTCCCACCGTTTTTTTATTTTACCAATGTGTCCTAGTTTACAAAGCAGATTAATTGAACAGCACTTCATGCCGTTTACGCTAACACTTTATTCGGATACAGTAGTCCGCCGAAAGAGAGTCTACAGAGTATTCGTAGCATTTCAACAGATTATTAAATGCAACCTAGCTCTCATGGTGATGTTGCTCTGTAGACTCTCTAGGCGCACTATCCAAATAAAGTGTTATAAATCATCTAGATTAGTAAACTAAGCATTACACTGGAGTTTAGACCCATTTTATGACTACTATATTGGCCAAATCAGATAGAATAGCAGCATATCAGCATGCATGAGAGAGCTCTCTCTCCCCACTGTTATTTCATATTGTGCTTCCCTCATGTGTTTTCCAGTCACAACAGAGAAAATATCCTCTAATGACCGGTGGCAGAGATGCTCATAATTCAAGTGTCTTTTATCCATTTTGAAACCATTCATTCGCTCTTACAGTACCATATAAGACACATTGTCATGCAGTATACATGGCACAAATAGATTTGCATAATCTTACATTCACATCTACAGGATGATGTATGCATCCAAATGCAGAGTCCCATATCGTCAACTTGCAGGCTGTAACATGTGCTCACACACACACACACACACACACACACACACACACACACACACACACACACACGCACACACACAGATAAACAGGCTCACACACACACACACACACACACACACACACACACACACACACACACACACACACACACACACACACACACACACACACCCAGATAAACAGGCTCACACACAGAGCCGCTGCCTAAAGCAAAGCAGGTCCATCTGCTTAGAATTCAGCCATGCTCCCTCAACCCTTCAAGTCTCTCTCACATCATGTATCTCTGCCTCTCTCTCACATGATGTCTCTCTGCTTCTCTGTGTCTCTCCATCCTACATTGACCACTGATCTTGAACAATCTCCACTCACCTACGTTATCTATGAAGAACATGGGAATACGGGAATGCGCACGCAGGCGTTGAGCGAACTGACCGACTCCCACAGCTGCTATATCTGAAACTTTGACTTCACTCTGAAAGGCTCACTGATTACTCCCCGTCTGGGTTGGCCAAATGGAATGAGATGGCCTAGTAATTATTATCATCTGAAGAGGCAATTACTGACAAAAGTGCTTAATGTTGAATGGGCTATCTTCCATCAAATCAATGAGCTCTTCACTGAGGGAGCCTAACTTTTACAATGAAAAGCACTAGGCAACTTTTAATGTTGCTGCTAACAGGGAATAGACACAGAAAATCAGATTTCCCCTAGGGCATTTTGTGGACAAAAAATAAATAAATAAATCCAAAAGCTAGAAACAAGATAGCCAACTTTTGTCTGGATCATAAAAATTACCATAAAAATGACAGTGAAATTAAGCTTGTATAACCTCAGGCAAATAATTGATGAGTTCACCCACTCCATGTCTAATTTATTGTCAGTCCAGTAGCTGCAGGTTTTGTCTAGTCGCCGGCCGCGGCTCAGACTCTCTGGCTCTCAGGCTCTCTGGCTTATAATCATATCACACACTTGCTCGCACATACTTGCTTCGAGTATTCTGTTTCAGAGTAAACAAGAGGGCTTTTTCCAGAAAGAAGTCTACTATACAGCTGGGCAGTGGCAGTCCTCCTTTGTTAATTTGTACATGTTGAACAATGGCACAGAGTTTAGCTGAGCTCCTTACCTTTGAGTGTAACTGCAGGAGGACACAAAGAGACAAGAATGGAAGCATGCACAGAACATCACTGGGTATAAAAGATCTGACAGGGGCGAGATGAAGACGGATTTATCCTAACACACACGCACGTACGCACACGCACACACACAAAATAACATTGTTCTCGTACAAGCTTGTCTTCGTTCTCTTTTTCTCCATCTTGGCAAACGATGTCTGGGGCTGCAGGCCTTGGCACACTGGTCACTGTGATTCTGCTTGCTCTCAGTCAGCCCTCTTGTACTGGAGGTATTCATTAACACACATCCATTCTCTCTTTTATGCTTTTCCATGAAAGAACTGCAATAAGAGCATTTCCATCAGGCCAATCCAATATGACCTTATAGCCCCCTCCAGTGTATTTTTTCATTTTTAAGATACTACATTATGTTTCTGAGTCATTTATTTATTTATTTATTTATTTATTTATTTATTTATTTTTCTAAAAATAACCAAATTTTGTGCTCATGTAAAACAAAAAGCTATTGCTAAAATGGAATGATGATGTATGACTCAATGGAACATTATATATGTCATGTCAATTAAATTCTGACTGAGGACGAGCTAACATGTTAACTAGCTAGCTATAGCTATTAGCTATGCATGCGGGACTTGCCCCACATTATAAATCCTAAATCTGCGGGAATTGCCGAAAATATGCGCGATACCTGCAATCCCGTGCCGAATTTTAGGCCCTGGGGGTGCTCTTTACACTTCCTGAAAGGTTCAACCCCATCACACGTAAAATGGCATAGCTGTGGCCGATCACAATTCTGCTCACAGACTCACACACAGACACCTCGCATTGTATTGTATAAATTGTATGAACAATTGCTGCAAGAGACTGTGGCCAAGCAGACTGTCTCAGGGCCTCAGCTGACAGGATATTTGAGACATACGCTCTATGCAACAAGACACAGCCAAATAGACTCTTTCTGACCCCTTTGGACGGCAGCACAGCGCTGTCAATCTAGGACTACTTATGTCAATGTCAATGTCACCAGCAATCCCACTTCTGCATAATCACATCCACCTCACATCCAAGTGATTTTTCTACCAAAAGGACGTCTGCGCCCATCATTCTAAGAAGGCCCTGCATGTCTGTGCTCCTCCTGTTGAATCACATTAACGTCACGCTCATTCAGCCCGACAGGCCAGCAGAGCCAGGAGAAAACCAGCAGAGAGCGGAATGATTTGACAAAGTGTGAAGAGATGACCCCGGCACACCTTCTCTTCCATGGTGGACACACACAGATGACCCCGGCACACCTTCTCTTCCATGCTGGACACACAGACGCATGCATATCCAGTAGTGCTGTCATTTGTCCCCACTTACTTCTTCTGCCTCTACCCAAAGCTGTCATTCACTAGAAGTTCTCCCAAACCAAAAGTAGTTAGGGGACTAGAGGATGGCCCACATGGCCTGGTCTGCTCTGCTGTCATGTCTGTCACTGTGTCAACTCAATACAAAGAGGCATTTTAAAAGTTGAATGTCAACCCGTCTCCTGATCTCTAAGCATTGTGCTTCCACTTTCTCAGGCCCATTTCTCTGGCCCAGTGTTGACCAAGAAGCAGAGAGGTGCATGGTGATGAGCATAGAGAATGGTGTTTGATCCTGCTTACAGGGAGACAGCTATTTAAGACAGTGTGAAAAAGCCATTAATTCAGCATTAACCTCATGGCCCCTGTGTTTACACTGGTGTGTGGTGGAGAAGAGCTGCCCACAATGATCAAACACTATACACTTTGAAGACAGCCAAAACGAATAGTGTCATTAGCAAAAAAGTATTGTCTCATAGTACAATTAACAGGATCCATGATGACTCATTTAGTGTTCAAACCATACCATTTCAGGAGGATGTGTGTGTGTGTGTGTGTGTGTGTGTGTGTGTGTGTGTGTGTGTGTGTGTGTGTGTGTGTGTGTGTGTGTGTGTGGGGGGGGGGGGGGGGGGGGGGCAATGTAAAATGTGTATGCATGAATTGAACGTCTGCACATACCTGCCGTCATGTTGCATGTGAGAGGAGATGGCATGGCTCTTTTCTGCCTTTCTCAATTAGGAATAAATATAGTCACAAAGCTGGCAAACCAACTGACCTCACGTTGTCCTACAGTATATGCTTTTGTCTCTTTTTGTTTAGTAAAGGTATTGGTAATAATGCACATTGTCATGGGGAGAAAGAATACTTCATTGTTGTTTCCATCTCTGAAAGAAACAAAGTAAAAGTTAATGCATTTATTTTGATTTCCAGCTGTGTGACGTCACTCCGTTCCTCATTTCCCAGCAGCTAAGTGCGTTTAGTTCACCATATCAGAGGCAGCTGACCCCCTGCTGTGAAATCAAAGTATGTCTACATTGTGGAAATCATGGCTATATGTTTGTCTGTAACACAATTGTATTCTTCTGTCTCATTATGACATTTGGGGGTGGGGAGGAGGCACATTCGATGTAGTCTTTGGTTATCACATCTGATAGAAAGTGCATTCAGAGTTTCCCACTCAGATTGTTTGTACTTTGACTCCCTCTCATTTTCTTTCGGGTCTATATGGCAATGAAGTTCAGTGCAACACTTTATGTGGCCGTTGGAGGTTGTCAAGGCACACGCTGTTACGGAGCTTAACTCATAACATCTTACTTTTTCTGCTCTTTACTGCAGTCACTTAAAAGTGTTACATCACTGTGGCTGTTAATGCTGGTGAATGATGCGTTGGCATGCCATGGACTCTCACAAGACTCACCTTGACTGCAACATTTCATTTACTCCCACGTTGGCCATTTTGCAAACAAATAAACAAAGTCTCTGTGGCTGGGTGGCAAGGTAATGTATTAGTATTTCGGACCATAAAGAGCACAGCTATTAAGACATTTTGCTAACAGATCCGTGCACCGTTTCATTTGAACTCAGATTACCATTGAATGCTGCTGTCACTTCGTGACAATAAAATAGGCAGGCATGCAGGCAACCAATTATTCTCCGCTTAATCAACCAGGAAGTGTGTGCGCGCGCAGACGCGCGTGTGTGAGTGTGTGTGTGTGTGTGTGTGTGTGTGCCTAATTGAAAGAATTGAAAGGGAGAAGTACAAAGAGAATGATGGGGATAGGTTGAGGCATTCAGCAAAGTTAGAATTTAGCTGCTAGCCCAGCCCAGGCAGACACGATCGGGGATTTGACCACCGCAGTAAACGCACATCTAACGTCTTGTGTTCTGCTCTAGAACCCCCAAACCTGTAGTTTAGAGCCACAGCACCTTCCTTTGGTGAGTCAGCCATTGAGATATATGGGCGGTTTTACCCCACTTGCGCGCCAGCCGTATAACATTTTGTGTGCGTTCCCACACATGCCGACTGTCGCTATTGGGTACAGAGTAAATGAGTACAGCTACACAGAGTTAGCAAACCAAGCATTGATCCGTAATATAGCTCTGGCCTAAAATCATTTGAACAAGGTAAATTTGGCCAACAGGCATGCTACATTTTCAGAATTGAAATGACAAGAATTTGAAAATAATGACAGAAGATCGTTTTCTTCTTCTGATGTTTCACAAAGCACACAGGCAATGTTTCTAATCTTGCTGACAACACATGTGTGGTAATTGAGTTGTTTGATGAGTTAATAGTGGGGTAATTATGCAGAGCACTAACCTTGTCTTCTGAAATAGAAATGTCTTGCTGGGTTAGATGCATATCACCTAATTACATTACGCCCGTCTGCAAGGTGAGCAAGAATTGGTTCGGCAGAATTGGTTGACTCGTGCCTAAAGTAGATTGGCAACCTTGTGTAAATATTGGATATGCAATAGAGTTGTGAGCAGTAAAATGTCAAAGCTAAAGACAGTTTGTGAAAATGGACATGCAGCCTTTCCTCAAGGTAATGAATTTAGCTGGAACTTGAGACATTGAAACTCCAGACGGTCCCCATCAGAGTGGTTTTTGTTTGTTTCCACTGTGCCCAGAGAGAACAAGAGAAGGGAAAAGTAACAGGGGCGAAGAAAGAAGAGGAAGAGAGATGCAGACTGACAGTAATGACCAAAAAGGTACAGTAACTGTGTGTGGGGAGCCATTGCCGAGGGGATATGAAAGTGTATTATTACAGGAAGATCATCATTTCACATTGCAATTAGAGGACACCTCTAGTTGAAACAACAGTATAACAGTATTTGGATGAGAAACTTTTTTTTTTTATTCCACAAACTTTTCTGTCAAATCATACGAGTGCAAAACTGAATGCAAAGGCAGCCTCTTGGCAGTGCAAAAACTCATTTGACCTGTAATACCTTCAGGCGCCCTCCAATGAAATCCACAGGCTCCATGTACAATTCCAATCAACTAAATGGAGCGAAGCCAATTGTCACAGCAGCCAAAACAACACGTCACATCTCACTGCATGGAGCCGAGGCCAAAACAATACATGACATCTCACTGCATGGAGGCGGAGCTGAGGCCAAAACAATACATGACATGTCACTGCATGGAGGCGGAGCTGAGGCCAAAACAATACATAACATGTCACTGCATGGAGGCGGAGCTGAGGCCAAAACAATATGTGACATGTCACTGCATGGAGGCGGAGCTGAGGCCAAAACAATACATGACATGTCACTGCATGGAGGCGGAGCTGAGGCCAAAACAATACATGACATCTCACTGCATGGAGGCGGAGCTGAGGCCAAAACAATATGTGACATGTCACTGCATGGAGGCGGAGCTGAGGCCAAAACAATGTGACATGTCACTGCATGGAGCCGAGGCCAAAACAATACATGACATGTCACTGCATGGAGGCGGAGCTGAGGCCAAAACAATACGTGACATGTCACTGCATGGAGGCGGAGCTGAGGCCAAAACAATACATGACATGTCACTGCATGGAGGCGGAGCTGAGGCCAAAACAATACATGACATGTCACTGCATGGAGGCGGAGCTGAGGCCAAAACAATACATGACATCTCACTGCATGGAGGCGGAGCTGAGGCCAAAACAATACGTGACATGTCACTGCATGGAGCTGAGGCCAAAACAATACGTGCGATCTCACTGCATGGAGCCGAGGCCGACGTTGCCTTTTATACAACTGCTACTGTACGCTCCTCATTACTCACTGTGAGGAAACTGCGAGCAACTCTCACTTGGCATATTCTGTCAACATAAACAAAACAAACTGAAAGAGAAATTGTCAAAGATATTAAATAAAAAGGCTTCTACGTGTAATATAAATGATGCACTCTTGTTGATCTTGTCATTCCATCATTCTAAAACAGGCAGACTTGGAGACTCTTGCAACCAAGTAAAATAAATTCTACCTATTTGACATATTTATTGAAAATCGCTGGCTCTCGGGAGAGAAGTGGACTCTTAATCACATCGTTACCTAAGCGCCTTGAGATAACTCTTGTTGTGATTTGGCACGATATAAATATAAAATTGATTGAAACTGATTGATAAAGACGTCTAATCCTTTCGCCCATCTGTCCCAAAATAACCTGCAGGATATAAGATCAGTGCAGACAGACACAAAGAGCTGTCTGATGACAGACAATTCAGGCCGGCTAGAGGTTAGAGGGGAGAGCCGGCAGCTATTCACACAGGACACAATTGGTCAAGACAGGAAGAAAGGCAGGCAGATAGCGAGGAGAGGGGCTGACAGAGGCTGATGAAGCAGGACTTAAGACAGGAATAATAACAGGATTGTGTTTCATTCCATGTGGTGTAGACTATCGCTTTTGATTTGAGCTAATTACCTCCCTCCTGACTTCAACACTGGACCAACACCACTAAAATAAACAGCCTTCACAGCCTGGTGAGCACAGAGGGGAGAGAGCAGAAGATAAATATTTCATTACTTATACATTGCAAACAATTTACCAGCTTGTGCAAAAAATGTGTATGGATTTTGATTTGATAGAAGGAAGCAGAGAGTGTTGACTTGCTCAGAGTTATGGATCACAGGCTTCTTATCGAAATAAGATAGAGATGTACTAGAGCGAGAAGGTAAAGATCCTTCCCACCGATCAGATGAACAAATCCATCCAGGAACTACCTTCATGTCTAAATTAGCTCCATTTAGCCTCTGTGGTTTTATCAGGTGTTATCAGTACCCAACACAAAGTACACCTTTCTATTTGTCTGTGGCATTGAATGGAACTGACACAATGGAATTGTCCATGTTGTGCATGCAGTGCAGGTAGGCACCAGACAAGAAACCTGATTAAATCATCAAAGTGCAGGACATTTGCTCAAAACACAAGGTCGCGGCCTGCATGAACTGCACCACTGAATAATGGGAGCATATATATATTGCATTACTTTCAAGAGCATTTATGTAAAAGGTCAAGACCCAAAACGGTACAGTGTGGGATTCACCTGCCGTAAAGAAATGTGAATAGGAACAAAGAGACATACAGTGCAGTAAGTGTTGTACTGCTGTGCAAAGGAAGGGAAGCTCATTGTACATAAGACACAATCAAATTAATTTTAAATAAACATAAAAAGCTATTTGCAGCATATTACATTTTTAACCGCATTGTTTTATACTGAAATGATAACATACTCAGAGCTGAGCAGTGTGCACTTCCCCATATTCAGCTGCGATGTGATCGTAACGTTAACAGCTGTCAGAAAGCGTGTGAGATGGTTATGGTTATGTAACAGTAGCATGGCTGATTAGTAGTCAGAAAGGAGGAGAGTGAGACAGTAATTCCTTTTGCTAGCTCAAGCGAGCCCAAATTTATTCGTAACATCTTAAAAGTCATAACGTTACCAGAGTTGGAGGTGCTCTCAAGGGCGGCCAGTATGACTGACTAGACTGTTATTCTCATAAGGTACATAACGTAACGTTAGCAGCTCATTAACGTTTCGTTAACAGCTGATGATGGCTGTGTACTGAAACACGTCCGTTGTTTGTGCTTTTCATTGATAGCTGACCTATTTAATTGCTCCTTTTGGCGCTTTGCCGTTTGCTCTCCTTTCAGCCGGGCTGCTAAATGCAGTAGCCTGTTCTGTCGCTACTGTTGCTATGTGCGGTGCACTTCCAGAAAAGATCTGCGTTGCTTCCGTGGCACGTTACTTTCGTCATGGAGCGCTTTTGTTTTTATTTTAATGATTTTCTCATATGAAATTAACACCAGCGATTGTCCGACCAATGAGAATTCGGTCGGAGTGGAACATATCGACCAACCAATCGACCAACCGACCAGAAAAAAAGTGTCCAATTGCCAAAGAATTATTCAAGGTGAAAAGGAAATTGCTTAAAAAAAAAATAGATTTATTTTCAACACTGCTCTTTTTTTTGCAAGAGAAGATCTTTTGGTCTTTTTGAGCAGCATTCGACGAGCCCGTCTCTGCTACGCTTTTAGCAGCTGATAATGAGATAACTAAGCTGTTGCATGATGGGGTCAGACGGCGAGGTTAGAAGTACAAAAGGGATGCATCAGATAACTTTACACACCGAGCCCTCTCATTTTCTGCTCAGCACCGCAGCTGGCACCTTTGCTGCCGTGAGCTCTCTTATCAAAGGCAACCTGAAAACGGAAACCAAAGTAAACTCCAAAATCCTCCAAAAGAGTTGTGCATAGAGAAAGGAAACTCATCCAGGCTAGCCTTTTCCCTGCTGCATCTAGGTTATCAACTTGCAGTCAGCCTTTTGGGCGAGAGCCACTTTGACAGGCCTGAGGCACCGGGAGGAGAATGTGCCGCTGATTGCACAGTGAGACTGATGCACTGTAGCCTCTCAGAGCCGGCCAGCTTCCCCCGAGTCTCATCTCTACACACTCCACCTGAGTCTCATCTCTACACACTCCACCTGAGTGTCATCTCTACACACTCCACCTGAGTGTCATCTCTACACACTCTACCTGAGTCTCATGTCTACACACTCCACCTGAGTCTCATCTCTACACACTCCACCTGAGTGTCATCTCTACACACTCCACCTGAGTCTCATCTCTACACACTCCACCTGTTGAGTCTCATCTCTATACACTCCACCTGAGTCTCATCTCTACACACTCCACCTGAGTCTCATCTCTACACACTCCACCTGAGTGTCATCTCTACACACTCCACCTGAGTGTCATCTCTACACACTCCACCTGAGTCTCATCTCTACACACTCCACCTGAGTCTCATCTCTACACACTCCACCTGAGTCTCATCTCTACACACTCCACCTGAGTGTCATCTCTACACACTCCACCTGAGTGTCATCTCTACACACTCCACCTGAGTCTCATCTCTACACACTCCACCTGAGTCTCATCTCTACACACTCCACCTGAGTGTCATCTCTACACTCCACCTGAGTCTCATCTCTACACATTCCGCCTCAGGAAAACAGGGTCCCAACAGCAGTGGCATCTCTACAGTCCACAGTGGGAGTGTGAAACTGCATTTGCTACAATACAATCCCCACTGAGACAGGGATGAAGGGGATGGGGGCATCTAAATTGAGATATCAAAGTGCCGTTAGGGGAAGAGTATGCAGAGAGAGAGAGAGAGAGAGAGAGAGAGGGAGGCACTGATGCTTTGACTTTATTTTTAGGTGTGTTTTAGCGGCGTATGTTTTATTCAAAACATATTTGGTGTCAATTTGACTATGTAGCGGACAGGTTCTATAATGTCCTGAGTGTGTCTTAGACTGTGTCCTGTCTGTTTTATCTTGTTGAGCTGTGCTGTTACGCCAGAATGAAAATAAAAGGGAAGAGGCAAATAAAGTGTTACTGATTCTGAGAGAGAGAGAGAGCGAGAGAGAGCGAGAGAGAGAGCGAGAGAGAGAGCGAGAGAGAGAGAGAGAGAGAGAGAGAGAGAGAGAGAGAGAGAGACTTGGGTATTTTGGGACCTTTATTGAGCAGCCTCAGCATGAGAGAGAAACAGAATAAAAGACAGAGACAGAGAGACAGACTGGATAAAAGACAGAGAGAGACAGACAGACAGAGAGAGTAAAAGACAGAGACAGACAAAGAGGCAGAGGAGGGGGTGCACTGCTGAGAGGTCAGGCTAATGCTGGGATCAGACTATGTCATATCGTTTTGTCTTTCACGATGTCACCATGTCAGACTAGGCAGTCATACATTTGTGTCGTGACTTGGTCAGGAGACGGGCAACAACACTACAAGTCTGATCTCGACCAGGGCTGCGCCACAAATCCATTTTCTCATGCAGTGAAAACAAAATCATAACTGATGACCTCACAGAGCGAAAAGAGGACCGACAACGCACGGGCAGGCAAGACCGACAGCACTGTGCAACAGCAGCACTACAGCAGCAGCAGAAACCAAGAAATATAGTCTACAAACTCTTTGTAACTATAGCCTACCTACCCACTATATTGTAGCCTACAATATATTTGTAGTCTATATTTCTCGCTTTCCCTGCATGCTCTTGGCTCTTCACTGCAGTACAGCGTCTCTCCCTCTCCTCTCCTCTCCAAGAAGCAGGAGTGAGTGAGTGAGTTGCTATGGTTACGGGGCGGGGACGCTCTGTGTCTCTGCCCCTGAAGCTGCATTCCAAGCTGAAGTCACAAGGAACACGTTGTAGTAGATGTCAAACTAGGCGAGAAAATATCCAAAAGACTGGCATGCTAGACTTTTCATCTCTCAGGCACCACAACACAGGTCTTTGATTATGTCACACTACAACAGGTAAAGATGGCCGTTCATCGTTCCCGACATTCATTTTCGGGCCCGCCGCTGGAAATGTGTCGACCAAGGCCAAATCGTGTTAATATCGGGCTGAATTTGTGTAGTTTGTGCCCGGCATAAGCAATTTCAACAATGCTTAGAAACAAGTTAAAACTATCTTAGCACTTGTTGTTACTTGTTACATATGTATGCCAGCTACAGTATGGGCATACAGTATCAGATAAGACCCACTCTAAAACACAGTGAACATCAGCGTTGCTTTTTTCTATTGCAGATTAGCTGTGTTCACGTTCACATGCTACTTCAACACCTGTACAGATGCTGTTATCTCAGCTCAAACTGACATTTTGCACAATCCTGATACGATACAATACTTGGTGGCATAGCCTACAGTAATGTTGGGGCAGTGGTGGCCCAACGGTTAGAGAAGCGAGCTTGTGACCGGAAGGTCGTCGGCTCAATCCCCAGAACCGGCAGGATAAATCTGGGTGGGGAAAGTGAAAAGGCAGCGCTTGCCCCTCCCTCATTACTACCACCGAGGTGCCCTTGAGCAAGGCCCTTAACCCCAACTGCTCCAGTGGAGCTGCTCAGTGGCCAACACATCAGACTGTGGTTGTACTGGTCAGCTTCCAGGTGTGAATGTATGTGTGAATGTGAACAGGGCGCTCCTGAAAAAGAGAGCATTGCTCTCAGTGAGACTCCCCCTGTATAAATAAAGGTAAAAAAAAATAAAAAAATGTTGTAATGTTACATCCTTAAACGATTAAGCCCGTTTACAACACAGTTCAACAAACATGTACCTGTATGGTCTCCACCTAAATATCCCTTGAAACATTTCAATGGTTGAGGGTTTAATTTAAAAACAGCTACACACACCCCATGGTTTTATCTTCTGTAGTTCAAAGTTACAATAGGTACTGTAACTTTTAATGCATCAGGTCTTTGACCAAAACGTTACATTAAACGGTAGCTATTGCAGGTTTGACAGTGTGTGGGGATTCGTTTTTGTTTTTCTTTTGATTCGTCCCTCTCCTTATGCACCTGTCTTAAAGAATAGATGTGTAAAGTGCTTCATTTTTGAATCGTCTGTAGTTCAGAAGTGATGAACGATTACATCTTAGCCTCACATTCAAGTGAAGTGAGGCAGGCTGTGATCAAAAAGTGTTCATTTCCATGTGACAGTGTATCACCATGAATGCAGATACCCAAGTATCTTCTACTACAACTATTCAGCATGTACACAAACCGATACATCATTATTTTCAACCTGTATTTCAGTGATGCATGGACAATCCTCCCTCTGAAAATGAATGAATATGAAAAAAATATAGTCAAACATCAGAGAGAATATCAGAAAAAAAGCTATTCAGGGAAGCATATCGCTTTGTCTCCCTTTTGGTATTTGCTAAAGATGACAAAGTCAGGCCAGCCAGTCAGTCATCCAATCATCACTCCCTTAACAATGACACGGAACCTGTGTCATGGTGTAGCCCACAGTACGTTTATATATTGAACAGTACATTTATATAGCTTTTGTATTGTGCTGAAAGTTGTATACAATGAATGAAACAAAGTAAAAGCTTGATAATTGACAATGCTACAGCACACAGGTTCTATGGGTGAGCCATTAATCTGGAGTCTTTTGATGTTCCAGAGTAAATGGGATGGGGCGTGCATTTAATTGTTACACTCGATAACGTTGCTGTCACCTACAGTATTGATGTTAGTATGTTGCAGTCGCTACGGAGACATAGACATGCTGTTATGGGGGTGGCAGGGTTGTTGTTGTCGAGTTGATAACTTTATCGCCGGTTTCTAAATGACAGAATTTACCAGCGAGGTCAATGTCAACTTTACTAGCGAGGTCAATGTCAACCTCAGACTGTCACTCATTGTTTGTCTTAACCCAGACAGGTGTGAAATTACTTCTGCACGCGTGATGTCGTAGTCTAGTTGATGTCACTATGGGAAATCCAAACAACAGGCATAACTTTATAGCAGGTCGGATTTCCCCGAACAGTTCTATATTGTTTACATTTACATACAAATTATGTGACTGACCATTGCACTTATTGTGATTATGAAAATAATCTATTTGAGGGCCGTGTAGATGCCATGTCACGTTACCCTGACGATTCAATGTATAGGCTACGTCTGCAGCGCCCTCATATTATACTGCAATCTATCAATAGATGCTGGATTCTCCAGTTCATTTTCAGCTTCATGAGAGACAAAGATCAGAAGAGGATCTCTGTCATATCTGCTGTGACATCTTTAAAGATCCTGTCATCCTGTCATGTATCCACAGCTTCTGTAAAGCCTGTCTGCAGAGCTGGTGGACACAGAGACTAATACATGAGTGTCCACTTTGTAGGGAAATATCTTCACAGAGTGAACCACCTTGTAACCTTGCGTTGAAGAACCTGTGTGAGGCTTGCTTAGTGGAGAGAGATCAGAGACCTTCAACAGGATCTGAGCTTCTCTGCCGTCTGCACTCAGAGGAGGATCTCTCCTGCCCTGTCTGCTGTGACATCTTTAAACATCCTGTCATCCCCTCAGGTGGCCACAGCTTCTGTAAAGCTTGTCTGCAGAGCTGAGAGACGAATACATGAGTGTCCACTTTGTAGGGAATGATCTTCACAGAGTGAACCACTTGGTAACTTGGCGTTGAAGAACCTGCGTGATGATTTCTTAGTGGAGAGAGCTCTAGCTTCAGTAGGATCTGAGCTTCTCTGCAGTCTGCACTCGGAGAGTCTCAAGCTCTTCTGTCTGGACCATCAGCAGCTAGTGTGTCATCTTTGTCTGCATTTAGAAACAGACACCAACCAGAGATTCAGACCCTACTGCTATAACATGAATTTAGACCTCTTATCTTATGAATCATTGGGGTCTTTTGTAATAATCAGATTAAAAACCGAAGCTCAAAGATAACCCTCCAACTGGAGGCGGAACTCGCCATCTTCCGCTGCTCGGAGTACTCTTTGCTCCTCCCAACGGCCGTGCAGCAATCTCTGACACAGGGGATGACTGTTGCCAATAAACTAATTCTGAAGGAATGGAAGTCCTCCTCTCCACCTTCTTTTTAGCTGTGGCTGACAGACATGGTCTCAATTATATGTATGGAGAGACTCAGGTTCCAGAGGACCAATTCATTGAGGACATTTTTAGTTATCTGGGACCCGTTCCTGATCTATTTTGAAGAGGCTAAAACCGATAATTGACTTTCTTTTGGACCACTTGTAGTGGATCCCTTGCACAGTATTTTTTTTATTTTTTTTGTAAGCACACAAGCATTTTACATGACTGGTAGCACCACTCTGTAGTCTGTAACATTGTAATGTTGAATGTACTGTATGTATATATGTTTTTTCCCCTTGTTTTCCTGTTCTTGTTTTTTATGTTCTGAAAACTTAAAGGTCCCAATTCGTGCAGCTGTAACCTCTTAAAAACGTGTGTCTCTGGTCCATAAAACATGATTCTGGATTAATCTGTCGAAAATATAGCAACCCCGTTTGTTGTGACGGAGTTCTCACTTCCTCATCTCGTCGCTTCCCAAGAATGGCCTGTTTCTATAATATATTCAGAACTAACAGTTCCCATTGGCCGCTGAGGGAGAGCCCGCCCCAGGCTCCCAGCGGCCAATCAGATTAGCGTCTGTGGACCAGCACGCTAGGTTGCGAGTTATCGTTAACTTACTTACGTACTACGCTAAAGAGGACATCTCAAAATGCATAGACTTACCGAATGCACCTCTGCAGTTGCTGGATCACGTACAGTTGGCGTCGCTCCAGCTAGAAGTGTTAATTTTGTGGCTATAGACTAAATGGTGCAGGTAGCTTGTGTGAGAGAGACCCGCGCAGTATGCAGGAGGAAGCTAGTGACGTCCCAATTCCCCTCTGGGCAAACGAAGCGTTTGGGGGTGTGGCTTGGAGGAGACTGCAAGGGGACGCTGGATAGGGACAAATCCAACTGTGGCAGTTCTGAGCGTGTGACCACTCATTACAGGGAGGGCTGACAGCAGTATATATGCATTTACAAGTAAAAACAGCTTTTGCACGGAATGGGACCTTTAAAATAAAATATTGGGGGGGGGGGGAGAAAAGAAAAAAAAGAAGCTCAAACCCTCTCCATTTCATTGATATACTTGTTTGGTTACGTCAGGGTGTCCACAAGAATAGTGGAGGAATAATAACATCCAAAGATTATTTGAGTCCATGCTTATCATATTGACCATGCTGGGTTATGACTGCCTGCCGAAATGACACTGTGTTTGTTCATGCCTTGAATACAAGATAAAAAAGGCCAATCAACCAACATCACAAGTTTTGACCGCAGCTACAAAGCTGTCTTTCCCGACCGTATCAGATTAAATGATCAGTACTTGGAAGGGCCGGCCCTCACCCACAGTGTTTCATATGTGTAACTGAGCTACCGTAGCTCAACCAAGCACCGTGCATGGATTTGTGGATGGGGGCAAATGGATTTATAATTGATATGACTGGGCTGGCGTCGTTTATTATTATTTTTATAATTATAATAATAAACAAAATGTTGTATTTTTAATGTTATTTCTGTCTAGTTTTATGTTATGTCCCAAAACCCTAGACTTGGGGTGCAGCACTAATTAAATACCCAGGATAGTGAGGTCACCCCATGCTGAGAGGCAGGGAGGGTGTGAGAGAGAGAGACAGAGAGACTGAGAGAGAGGGAGAGAGAGGGAGAGAGACAGAGAGACTGAGAGAGAGGGAGAGAGAGAGAGAGAGAGAGAGAGAGAGAGAGAGGGGGAGAGAGAGAGAGCGCGAGTTCAAGTGAGAGATTATCATAGTACAGGCGTGAATTTGCTGGCTAGTAATGAGACAGGCTGGAGGACTACTAATGACCCTGACAGCTACTGCAATTATCCACAGATTAATTTGCTATGAATATTTCTACTGCTCTGTTTGCATGCATAGTCTCACGTTGAGGAGGATAGCTGTTGCTTGCTTTATGATAAATCACTCAAATGTGTCGCTGGGGCTCTCAGTAATAGCTGTAGCCTCCAGCCAGAGTTCAGCGCATGTAGCAGCAGCCAGCTAAATGGCACACTCACTCTGAGCCTGCTACTTTTGCTCTTCTTCTTTTTCTTTTTTCAAGAAGTATCCCACTTGTCGGGATTACATCATCTCTTGATGCAGCGAACTGTTCTGTTCTGATCTGAGTTCTACTGCCGTCCAAAATCCAGACAGCGCTCAAAGAAGCTGTCGTTAGTCACTTAGTTTCCTGCCACTGCTGGAGACCTGGGTTTGGTGGTAAAGGTTCAGGCTGTCTGCTTCTGCGGCACAAGCTAACGAGATGTTCAGAAGATACAGTACGGTAGTTCTTTTTTTCTGTCAGCTATCATTTTGGCAGCGATTTCAGATTGCTTCCGAGATGAAATCAACAAAAAAAGTGTCCTTTGTCATGAATAAACGGAGATACAGTATAACGTTCCGTCATTTAATATATACCTGCTGTCAAAACGAGCATTCGTAAGAATGAATCTCATTCTATAGGACTCTATTGTATGCTCAGAAATCAAATGTAATCAGTATTGTTATTGGCCACAACTGCATGTATTAGTATTAGTGTTGTTAATCCTAATTAATCTTGCAAATCATTTCTACTAATCTGAGCACATTAATCAATAATCATGGACAATTATGGTCTCAAAGACTTTAAATAAGGTCATTGTGCAGTTATTTTTATTCTCAGTACATGTAATGAGTATGGCTATTTACAGTAGATTCCATCCATTGTTGTTTTATGCGTTATTTTATGGAAGGTTATACGTATCACAACAATATTCACTAACATCCATTCATCTTTCATAAATATGATCAAAGTAGTTCCTATTATATGATTGCATTTTTTTGCAGGACAATCAAGTGGGAAATGTAACAGCAATTTCACAGATTTGTAGATCAAAATGACTTTTGAGTCTTTTTTAAGTCAGTAAGCCAGCAAACTCCTCCTTGGAGATTGAGATTCAAGTCAATCACAGTTAGCGGTTAGTCTGGAAGGGGAAGATAAACAGCATGAAGAGAACCAAGGGAGCCAAATTGAGAAAAGTATTTCAGTAGCTGAAAACTGACACACAGCTACTGATAAAAAAAATAAGATGTCAAGAGAGCAAAATGAGAAAAAAGATGTTGTGAACACAAAATGAAATGGGGAAAAAAAGAAAACAGAAAATCCACAATATTATGTGATAAGACAGAAGTGAAAACTCATCCACCAGAGCAGACGTCAGAGTCCTGCTGCTTCTTACCGTACCAGCAGCAATATCGTGGTAAAAAAAAGGTGGCTAAAAAAGAGTGAAAGAGCACGGGATTGAACAGAAATGTCAAAACTACAACAACAACTGAACACACACACAAACACACACGCAAAGTGGGACTACACCATGCTGTATCACTGCAAAGGAAATGCAAATGTGTGATTATACATTCTCCGGGTGACTTCAAACAGTCACATTCTGCCGAGGTGAAGCGCTGTCATCAAAGCAGTGACCTTTCAGGACCACCCCCCACCCCAGCCCACTCCCCACACACACACACACACACACACACACACACACACACACACACACACACACACACACACACACACACACACACACACACACACAGAGACATCCATACACAAGCATGCAAACGCATGAAGACGGCACGTGGGCGATAATATGAATGAAGAGTGCAATCATAAGGTAATTATCTTCCCCACAGGGGCAAGGGAAGAGGCAATTAAAGCTTGAGAGAGTGTGCATAAGATGTAGATGTGCTGCACCCACAGAGGGGAGATGGCGCTGGAGGAGCGCAGTGACGGTGCCTCACCACAGCGGGAGACCGACAAGTCTATGGTAGTCTCAGTCTGCTTTTTACAGCAGAACAAGCTAATCACCTGAAAATAACCTCTGAATGGCATCCTAGTGTCAAACAGCTTCCACATGAATCCAACCAGTTGGTACTGTAAACACGGAATTCGGTGTTGTACTACTCGCGTCGCTCTTGAACGCACCGCCCTGCGTGTACACATTGCCAATGCAGATAGCCGCGGGAGGTAGAATGTGGCGTTTCAAGCTGCGAGGAGCTGCTGCGGCATTCCTCACAAACTTCCCTTCATTCATTTTGCTGTTGGTTCACCATGTCAGTGACTCAACAAATTGCTGTTCTCCATCTCGTTCTTCATGCTGAAAAGTCTAACACTACTTTCTATTTGAGGTAGTGGCTGCTTTGCCTGGGAGATATCGCAGCCCACTGGTGTGGCAGAAACAGGGAAGTACTTACATGCAGTATGTGGACTGGAGTAGGGTGGTAGCGGTGGTGGTGGTGGTGGTGCGAGAAAGACAGATTGTGAAAGAGGTTATAATATAACTCACAAGCCCAGACGCATACAGTATAGCGCCGCCTACAGTCAGAGTCACATCTTTGCACTTACACCTCTACCGCACATGCTGCGCTCACAAAAACGTACTGTAACTGCTCCGTTGTTAGTGAGCCACAGTCAGCAGCAGTGGCTCCTGCATTACATTAATGGCTTTCCTGGGGAAGCTATGCACATCTGGCCTAGGATACTCCTTGGATGGGAGACTGGTACTGGAAGTGGTGTTGGAGGACCAGTAGGAGGTGCTCTTCCCCTCTGGTCTCATGAATACTCCCCAGGGCAGAGACAGGGACTCTGTCTTGTGAGTGAGCACCATCCTTCGGATGAGACGTTAAACCGAGGTCCTGACTCTCTGTGGTCACTATAGATCCCATAGGTACTCTTCACAAGAGGAGGGGTGTAACCCCGGTGCCCTGGCTACATTCCCACGCAGGACTTCCTTTAATCATGGCCACCGAATCATGCCTTGTTACTTAATTGGCACATTCAGTCCTCAACTCTCCACTGTGATAACGCATGTGTGGTGAACGTTCTCCGTAAATTACATTAAAGTAATTTACAGTTTAATTTACATTAAACTGTCAATTTAGTCCCCCCCCCCCCCCCCCCCCGATGCTATTTTTTGTTTTTGCTGCAACTGAAATGTTTTATAGTCACTCACGATTCAGAAGGTCACGGGTTGGCTTGGTTCCAGCCTTAAGGATTTTTTCGAAATGTCTGTGGAGAAAATGAATGGGGAACTCACTTCCAGGGAAAAAGATGTTTGATGGTTCTGTACAATATGTATCAGCCAAAAGATTAGTTACTCTCTAAAATGAAATAAAATTAACATTTGAATTAAGCATAGAGAAATGACTGGGAGAGGAGAAAAGAACAGATGGAGAGGGAGGATTTAGAGAGACCAGATAGAATCTTAGAAAAACAAATGCAGATAGAATGAGGACAAAGGTGCTGCAGAAATCAGCTAATTAAATAATGATGATTAAAGCATGTGTCTAGTGAAGTGCAACTGCTCCCCAGTCACATAATTGTAGTATTAGCATGAAGCATTAGTATTTGAATGTCCTCTGTGTGCTGGTGTGTGCGTTTTTTTAATGTCTGTATGCATATTTGTCCGTCTCTCTTTATGCGTTTTTGCACTCTTTGCCTGCATTACTCACCGTAAGGAAAAGGCGAGAGCCTTTGTCTTTAGCTACAAAGTCCATCATCCACCAAGAGCAAAGAGAAGCTGCTTCTTACTTTCATGTGTCAACAACCTGTCCAGCTCTTCCACTCTGCTTCACTCACTCCAACCATCTATCTTCATCTTCCTTCACCGGGCCTGTGAAGGTTTGGCTCCAGACCTTCACAGGCCCCTCGATAATGCTGCTCCACAGTTTCTCGGTAGCAAGTTGTGCATATGCAAACACAATAGCTATTTACAGAGAGCAAGGGAAGAAGTGCTCTCAACTGAGGAACAAGCACCTCCATGCCAGTTGTATTTGGCTGCTTGTTTTTCTTTTCAGATAAGTGGCTTCATTCAAAACAGATACAATGCAGCAATTATTGCGCTGTCATGAGCAACCAGTCATCTTTCCCTTTCTCTGTATCATATTAGCATAATTTTAGAGTGACAGAAATAGCTAGGCCTGGGTATCGCCACTGATTTCCCGATTCGATACGATTCCGATACACAAGGTCCCGATTCAATTCAATTTCCGATTTCATATGATATGATTCGAAATCGATATTTCAGTTACAATAACAATTTTGCTTGGATATGAAAGAGAACTCAAAGAACTAATGCTGTAAATTGTAAAAGGAACCCTCTAACCTGGTGCATTATTAAAAATATGAATGTTTACAGATGTTTACTACAGTAGATATCGTGCTAAGAAGCAGACCACGTGAGTTATAACATGGGTTAAAGCTTCAAGCATCCATGGGAAAACGTATTATATTAAAAGATCAATATTGGTATTTGTGAATTGGTATCAGTTCCTATGAATATCGATTCGTATTGATTTTTTTAACCCAGAAAATAGAAATAGCCTATGCATGCAACCATGGAAATCATAGTCTGCAGAGAGAACTAGTGCTCTCTGAGGCCGAAGGTGACCGTTAGTAAATGACAGGACTTCTCCCACTGGATCTCCCATAAGATAGCCTTCTCCTCTCAGATCACAATGTCCTTAAAAGTTCTACTCTGTATTAGTGGACCCGTGGGAGTTAGACCTCCCTGGTCTCAAAGCCTCCGGGACACACTCAAATTCATCCTAAACTAGAACGACCGCACCGCGGATATATGCCTCCGGCAACAAGTGAGCAGTCGACATCTGTGTCTGTCCAGACTTTGACGTTTGAGCCAAATGTGAAGAAATTCCGTCAATGCGTTACTGAGATATCGTGTTAACGAGCTTGAAAATGGTGTTTGTGAGGTCACAGTGACCTTGACCTTTGACCACCAAAATCTGATCTGTTCATCCTTGAGTCCAAGTGGGTGTTTGAGCCAAATGTGACGAAATTCCATCAAGGCGTTCCTGAGATATCGCATTAACGAGCTAGAAAATGGCGTTCGTGAGGTCACAGTGGCCTTGAACGTTGACCACCAAAATGTAATCACTTCATCCTTGAGTCCAAGTGGATGTGTGAGCCAAATTTGACGAAATTCTGTCAAGGCGTTCCTGATATATCGCGTTAACGAAGATCGGACGGATGTACGGATAGACGGACGGACAGACAACCCGAAACCATATAGCAGCCACTCAATGATGATGTCATCAGTGGTGATGGACAGTCGAGATCACTAGCCGAGATCATCAAGCAGTGAGGGAAGTCGGCGTGCTGGCCCGAGGGCCGAGAGGTCCGGGAAAATGGAGGTCGAATAGGAGAGGGAGGAACATTGAGGAGGAATTGAGAACATTGAATTTGTGTAATCTGTGAGAGGCAGCAGTCCAGTCTGCCAGAAAGCCATTAAATAAGTCATCAGTGATGTCACCAGATGATGTCATCATTGCTCAAGTGACATCACATCATTAGGTAATTAGGGTAATCATCATTACGTAATTAGGGCAATTAATCAGCCCTAATTACCTAATTAAAGAATCCGGATCCGTTAGGTCACCTACAGGCGTGCTCTTTACACTTACTGAAAGATTCAGCCCGATCGCCCGTAATGGCTTAGATACAGTCGGTCTGTGTGGGAATGCCCACAAAACGTTACTTCTGGGAGAAAAAAACATATACTGTATCTCAATGGGCTGACTGACCAAAGGAAGGTGCTGTGGCTCTACACCACAGGATTGGGGATTCAAAAGCAGGTACATAGATGTCTGTTCAGATGTTACGTTCACTGCGGGGGTTGAATCCCCGAACCTGTCTGCCTGGGCTGGACTAGCAGCTAAATGCTAACTATGCTGAATGGGGAGAACGGGAGGATTTCCCCCATGCTGACCCTATGACGAGACACCGCCTGAGCTGTGGCCGAACACTTGTGCACAATTGTGCTCACACACAGACACTGGCATTAGGATAGCCTGTTGCTCTAGCTTGCATATTCAGCTGACAGACCCAGACACTGAAGATATAGTGAAAGTTTGCTGCCTGCTAAACGGACAGAAAAGTCCTCAAGCCGGAATGATACACACACAGTTGATCTTAAAAGGATATCTCCAGTTTTTATCGCCTGTACATGATTCATACTCAGCTGGGAGTACTTTAAGCCAACTCATGAAGCACTCCCAGTCTTATCTGTTTGGAGATTTTGGAAGTAGATCTTAGCAAAACTGGGGCAAGTTATAGGGGCTAAAACTAAGTCACCATTAGTCTCTTAAAACAGACGGTTGGCTTTCGCAATTTTCAAATGCTTCCGCCTAAAATGTCTGTACGTCGAGCTGGGAACACTTGGTCAAAACGGAAAGGGAAACTCTGGGAAAATAATGAGCGATGATAGGGGGATGTCCCGGATGTCCTGCCTAAAGGCAGATGATTGGAGAAATATGAGCGGATGTCCGGACATCCGCTCATATTTCTCCAATCACCTGCATCGGTTCAAACTTCCTCCAGCGTTTTCTTTTCTTCCAACTTCCTTTGTCCATGTTCTGTAGGCGTGAATTACAGACTGTTTAAGCTGCATTTGCAGACAGTCTGGCTTGAGAGACAAAGTCATCATCATCCTTTGGCCATGTGAATGGACGGGATTCCCTGAACAACTTGCTTCCCACACGGCATGGTTCTGCATCGCTGCACTCAGCTCCTCAATTTGGATACCAGTATCAGTGTGTTGTATATACACAAGTATGAGACACCTATAATCACATGTCAATAAGGACGGTCTTGGATTCAGCCGGTACTTTCTGTTACTCATCAATGTAAGAATTTTTACTGACCCATACTGTAGCTAGGGCTGGGTACCAAGAACCTGTTCCAATTTAGTCCTGTTTTTATTATGTCGTAAAAATGTAGTCTTTTACTCCTGACAATTTATACTGTAGAAATTGAGAAAGAATGGGATCAATAAAAGGAATCAAAATGGCAGTGAAATGTGTAAAAGGCTACCTGACTCTGCTGCTCATAGCACAATATGATCATAATACAGTACTGCGGTGGGGGTTTGATAGCGTTGTTGATCAATACCAATAACTGAACAATACTGCAGCAGGTGCTCAGACTGCTGGCTTTCAAAACTCACTTTCCAGCCCGTAAACGTTTTGAAGCAAAGCAAACACTTTCAGCTGCTCAATGATGAAGACGGTACAACTGGCATCGCAACATATTCGGTACTCAAGCCAGAAAAGTAATGAGAAAGCAGTACTATTTCAGTGTTTTGCCTGGTGATGCATTTCCTTTTCACAAGATCATCTTGGCTGTGGCGCTACTCTAATTAGCTAGCTTACACTATAAGAACGTGACCATTATTTGTCAACTTCAGGCCACGGTAGGCTGTGCCAAAGACCTGCCATGTTGTTGGAATTCCTTAGGCGCCAAAAGAGATTGATAACAGTCATAGATTTCCTCCCTTGAATGTTTACTTTAATCCGTTTCATTCCTCGTGGTTGATCACATCAACTACTGTATATAGTGTACAGCAGAATAAAGTACCATCCAATCATTACATTACTGTATACACGGTCAATGCAAAACCTGGACATAAAGGCTTTTGTTGTTGTTGTTGTTGCTTTTGCCTGATAATATTGTAGATACTAATTAAATACAATAGCACACCCGGGTCAGAGAAGACATGTTTTCTAAAGTAATATTCCACTAGTTTTAACATGGCGGTTATTCGACCATCAAAACCAGATCGGATGCAGCTCAGTTTGTAGAGTTTGGGTTTTCACTTCCCATTCCTTTGAATGAGGCCACGAAAATAGCCTGAAAACTGACATGTAACACGCCAGTGAACATAGTCAACAACAGTTCCCGCTACTGTGATTTCAATTGACTGTGGGTCCAACGTCCAACCGAGCGTGTCTGAGGGTCAAAGTGGCAAAGCGTCCCCGGCATCCCAGCAGCATCAGAGTGAGACTTCTCTATGAAGAAAGCACCGGGCATGAACAGTGTTCACCGGGCACTGACACTAGTTACAGTATGTTTAACATCATCGATCATCCCTCCCCCTAGTCCTTACTAACTCCTTTCATATATACGCTAGTTAAAGGCCTTAGCTGGCTGATGATACAGAGGTGTGTGTGTGTGTGTGTGTGTGTGTGTGTGTGTGTGTGTGTGTGTGTGTGTGTGTGTGTGTGTGTGTGATAGACGTGTGTGTGTGTGTGTGTGTGTGTGTGTGTGTGTGTGTGTGTGTGTGTGTGTGTGCACACGTGTATGTGAGATAGACGTGTGTGTGTGTTACGTGTGTGTGTGTGTGTGTGTGTGTGTGTTTATGGGTGGGGTCGCTCAACATTACACAGCACCGCCTCCACCACACATTAAGATTCATGTGCTGTACGAGTGTAATGTTAACACACTGCAATATGTTACGTCTGGCGGCATATCTGACTGTAACCTATAGTGAAATATGAATTTTTATGATTTGGATGGCTGGGACCCGCAGAGAAATCCATGAATGGCAGATTGGTTACAAGGAAATGATGATGGATCTAAAGAGTGCCAGAGGGAGAGTAAAGCTCCGACACAGTGTGACAGTGGTCTTATAACTCCTACAGTACACAAACACACAACTCTCATACACACGAGCACACACCCACACACACACACAAACACACGGACACGCACGCACGCACACACACGCACACACAAACACACAGACACGCACACACACAAACACACAGACACGCATACACGCACACACCCACACACACGGACACGCACGCACGCACGCACGCACGCACACACACACACACACACACACACACACACACACACACACACACACACACACACACACACACGCACGCACGCACGCACGCACACACACACACACACAAACAAACACACAGACACGCACACACGCACACACACACACGCACACACACACACACACACACACAAACAAACAAAGAAACAAATCAAAAGAGGCGTCTTTATTGAGCTGGAGTACTGTACCTGTTCCTTGCCAGGTAGTAAACTGCCATCTGTCATGGTGTGCAGCCCGTCCTTCAAACTGAGCAGCTTCTCTGATCCAGCCCAGATAATAAAAGAGAGAAAATTAACTTGGCTATGTTTGATCTCTCTTCTCTGGCTGATAAGGGCTACAGTAAGCTGTGTAATAAAGTTAATGGGTCAAAGTCCCTTAGCAATGGTGCTATTTTTCATGAACAAAAAAACTATAATGTAGTTCCTGGTTTATGTTTACCACATAGTCCCATGCTGCAGAAAAGCAACTAAACAGATTTGAGATCACTGATCACTGACTCCAGACAAAGCAAAACAAATCACATTGACATGATTCCCACACTTGAGTCTAAATAATGGCCTATCTGGTACTTATTAGGGGTGGGGGAAAAAATCGATTCACCTAAGTATCGCGATTTTTAATGTCACGATTTTTTGGATCGATCTTTTATTCCAGAATCGATAATCGCAAATTAAAAAAAAAAAAAAAAAAAAAAATTTGGGTGCTTGCAGTCAGGCCACTCACTGAACAGCAGGCTAGGCGCCGCCTACTGGTTTACTAGTGGTTTTATTACTTTATTAGTTAGTCTGAAGTAATAATTACACTTCAGGGTTAAAGTGGGTGCATCTCATTGTAAAATTGGACTTCAAACGGCCCAAATCTGGCTTCAAACGGCCCAAATTTCACGCGCGTTGGCCCATATCGGCCTGGCCTGCTTGGTATCTAATGCCCGGCCTGAATTATGATCCCAGTCCGCCCCTGTTTTTAACTATGTCGCCCAGCCCTACTCATGATATATAATATACAGTCTCTAGTGTATGATTCAACTTTTCCCATGTTCTAATCTAGTGTAAAAAAGCAAACAAACTGAAAAAAGAAAAGAAAAAAATAAACAAAAATCGCAATAAATCGTAATATCGAATCGCAATAATCGTAGAATCGCAATACTTAAGAATCGCAATATAAATCGAATCGGCACCCAAGAATCGTGATAGTATCGAATCGGGAGATAAGTGAATCGCCACAGCCCTAGTACTTATGTAATCAGCTAGGCTCCATGCCAGTGTACATAATGGATTCCAATCACCTGAAGGACTCTTCTGGGGGTGAATGCAATAGCATGGCCATCTAGTAATCAGCAAGACTGAACCAGAACTACATCTCCCAGTAGGCCATCAGACAATGACGCCCCGATGAGGAAGCATATGAGCTTAAGAACAATGTAGGTCTCTACCATGGATGTATTAAAAGAACTGGATAGGGGACGTGCCACGCCCACCCATGCATTGGAGCTTGCTCATTGGCGCATGAAGCCATCATGGGGGCTTTTTCTTCCTGGTTTTACTTCCTGACAATGCAGCCCAAGGCGAAGTGTGCATGTGTGCCATGACGTGTTCCATGACGTCTCCCACCCCTCCCACCCATGGATTGTATTACAAGAAGAAAATACCCCCGTATACGGCTCTTAGTGGCTTCTGAAGAAAAAAATGCCCCATAAAAAATTAGTTGATAATTAAAAGAGTCGTTTTATACTTTGAGTGACACCCGGAAAAAATTCCCCTGGGTTTAACAGCTGCCGGAGTCCCCATGCAAGTGGATGGGAATTTTCCTTTCTGGGCTGCATGGCGTCATGTGACTTGCAATACAGAGCTTCGCCAGCATGTTCAAATGGCTTCAAAGCCCAGCGCTATTCCTGGGGGCTTGGTCTCTACATACAGTACATTCCTGGAACTATGACCTATAACCTTCTGGTACTGTAAGTACTGCTCTGTTTTACATCACACCTTAAAAGACAACACCAGTGTTTCTTAAAGTGTGCTTCAATACACTCTTCCATGCTGCTCTTCATTCTCGTACAGTAAAGCAACTCCCACAGAGCGAGATAATCCATCACAGCAAACATGAAGCCCTTTGGTTTTGTCAACCAGCCTTACTGTTTCATCTGGATGTCATTCTGCCCAAAGTGAGTGTTTTCACATCAATATTATCCATTATGTTATGCTCAGCTTACTATCACTCACCTGACACCCACAGGAAGAAGTCCTGCTGGAGACTTCCACTTGTCCCCTTAGAAATGTAATTACATCGAACTGTATTACATCAGTGTAATATCATCTGTGGCTTATTATTTTGTCTGTCTTTGTTAGTTGAGGCAACAGCTGATTTAAAGCTAGGTTTGACACTATAACTTTGTATTTAAAAAGATAAGACAATTCATGTTAATAATATATATACACATGTATATATAATTACATACAGAAGAATAATGTGGCGGAATTAAATGGAAGGAAATGAGCTATAACTCTAAATGACACGCGTATACTTAGACAATCAAGTCTGTAATAGTAATAGTAATAGTAATAGTAATAGTAATAGTCTGCATATCGCTTTTTACTGATCCTAGAAATATCACTCACTTGGCACGTTTATTTCTAGCGTGCCTCACTCCCCTCGCCTTATTATAGTAGTGAGATAACAGAGGATTACTTGACGTCCAGAGGAACTTGCTAAATGCATACAGAACTTTTCAACACAGTGAGCTGTGAGGACTGTGTTGAAAAGTCAATAAAAGTCATCCGTTTGCGGCGCACAACCCACACAGTGGGCCTTGGGGTTGCGGCAGGAGAAATCGATCTTCCAAAAATGCTTTCAGATACTCCTGAACTTTTAGCACTCTCTGTCTTCTTCATTATGGATCAGACCTGACGACAGCCTCCACTTTCGATTTCACCCACGGTGAATAAGATCTCTTCAGTGGGACCTGTGGCGATCAAACCCACGTCCCATGGTAAATGGATATCTTCAGTGGGACCTGCGGGGATCAAACCCGTGTGTGCACAGTGAATGGGCTTTTGTATGCTGAGCAAGAGCCATTGTGAGTGTGAGTGTCTGTGTCCGGCCTTGTCCCTAGTAGGGATGGGCATCGAATTTCGAATTTTCGAATAATCGTTGTTATTATCAAGGTCGACTTTTATTATTGAAATTCGAAATTCGTTTTTTGAAAAAAACAAAAAAAAAAACCTTTTTTTTTTTTTTTGGTGAGTGAAATGTTGCATTGTCTCCCCTGATTCTAAGTATAGTCGAATCGCTTGGTTTGAGCAAGTAAAACAATTTTTATAAGCAACCTCTCCCTCTTCATGGGATTTCATCCGCCATTCATTTTTCCATAAACCTTGCTTAAAATGCTTATAAAAATTGTTTTACTTGCTCAAACCAAGCGATTCGACTATACTTAGAATCAGGGGAGACAATGCAACATTTCACTCACAAAAAAAAAAAAAAAAAAAAAAAAAAAAAAAAAATCTTTCGAATTTCGATTAAAAGTCGACTTTGGCCAGCGAATTTCGAATAGTGTTTTTGCTAGAAATGCCCATCCCTAGTCCCTAGCACAGTGAGGCCATGAATCTATCATGTTATGTTATTCTTTAAGGCCTTTAACAAGATTGAGATCTCACACACACACACGCACGCACGCACGCACGCACACACACACACACACACACACACAATGGTTATTTTTCTGTCACTGTTTTGAATCGTTGTGAAGCACATTTTAAAGTTGTTTTTTCTGAAGGTGATATAAAAATACAATTATCATTAAATTATTACTACTGTATTACAGAAGAACAAAGAACCTTTCTGACCAAGCTTCTTTAAAGAACCATTTCTGCACTGCTTTGCTGAGACACCTGCATTGTGTTTTTGTTATTATTAGAGATGTTCCGATACCACACACACACACACACACACACACACACACACACACACACACACACACACACACACACACACTATATATAATCTGTTCATGTTTTACATGAACAAATAGATTCCATCAGTCCAGTCCAGAAATGACTTTACAGTTGATTTCCCCCCCGCAGCTAATAAATTACGTGGTATCGGATTGGTGCATGGACTCAGGTATAGTCGCCGATACCGATTCCGGAAGCATCTCGGATCCTGGTATCAGTATTGAACAACTCTACCTTGTACAGTCTCATTTGTAATTGCACAATATATATGGGATTTGGTTATTTCCCTTATTTATGGCATCACCAAACTCCTGAACCATCCAGTAAGAATTGGAGGAGGTTCTTGAAAGGTTCTTTGTGGAACAAGAAATGGTTCTTCTTTGACATGACTAAAAAAATAAACATTTTCAGTTCCAGTTACCACCTTTATTTTTTCTACGTTTTTGCACAGCTCCATTCTCACAGTCCCTGTGGACACACACCTTGTCAAGCACAGACAGCGATGGAGAGACAGATAGAGGAGGAGGAGTTAACTTAATGTATTGCAGAGAATATTCCCATCTCCCCCTTCAAGTACAACTTATTCAGAAGTTACAGTTAAATATTGAAATACGATTGAAGAAATTAGTTTTTCAGCAACGTCCCATAGTGGCAAAGTAATGGAAAAACCCACTTGCACACACAGGTAAGAACACACGCAGCACAAAGTGTGGGGTATTTAAGGAGCACTCCAGCTGACAAGCAAGAGATAAAAAGGCTACACTACAGTGCTAGTATTTACATCAGATCACACAGAGCACAGATCTGCTGTAAACGGAGCGCTGCATTTCAATCAGTGCACTCACCCAACATGCTCGCCTCTTTTATAATCCATCACTACAATGTTTCCACCCTTCTTCACCGCTTGTTCAACTTTCCCCTCTGTGTTTCGCCTTTACATTCAGGTAGGTTCATCTCAACCGGGTTCTGTCCTGAAGTCATGAGGCAAGAGCAGGACAGAATAAAGTTAAAGGGGAAAATAATCCACTGATACTCTTACACACTGTTACAAATGACAAATTTATGATGTTCAATGTGTTCCAGTATTGAAATTTACTTTTCTTTTTGGTGTGCCCACTTTCTCTCAACCTGCCTACTCTACTTCTGTTTCAGTTAGAGATTCTCTACATTTCCCAGCATGCATTTCGGCAAGCCCCAGACAACAGGCTCGTCTCATTTTCTTTTTTGAGTGGAAAAAGAGCGGCCGGCCCGGACGGCATCCCTGGGCCTGCGCCCACCAGCTGGCAGGCGTATTCACAGACCTTTTCAACCAGTCCCTCTCCCTCCGGCAAGTTCCCTCCTGCTTCAAAGCAGCAACAATCGTCCCCATTCCCAAACAGCAGAAAGTGACCAGCCTCAATGACTGGCGCCCAATAGCCCTCACGCCCATAGCCAGCAAGTGCTTCGAAAAGCTGGTCATATCACAGATCCGCCCCACACTCCCCCCGGACCACGACGTGCTACAATTTGCATACCGCCCCAACAGGAGCACAGCGGATGCAGTAGCACACGTTCTTCACACCGCCCTCTCTCACCTGGAGGGGAAGGACACCTATGTGAGAATGCTGTTCGTGGACTACAGCTCAGCATTCAACACCATAGTACCCTCCAGGCTGGTAAGCAAGCTCAAGGATCTGGGACTAAACACAGCAATGTGTGACTGGATCCTGAACTTTCTGACAGACCGCCGCCAGGTGGTGAGAGTGGGCAACCTCAACTCCTCCCCACTGACCATCAGCATAGGAGCGCCCCAGGGGTGCGTCTCCAGCCCCTTCTGGTACAACCTCTACACTAGGGATGCAGCGGTTTCCGGTTTGAAGGTATACCGCGGTTTGAAAAAGTCACGGTATCAAAACCACTAAGATTTGCCGTCATACCTTCTCCACGGTATCAGCTGTTTCCCCAAAACAACGTGGCCAGGTCGCTTGCAGAGTGCTGTGCAGCTTACGGGGCCCCTCCCCCTGGCTGCTTGCCTGCCTAGACTCACAGTAGTGAGGAGTTGTCCCTGACTGTGTTTACAACCGTGTGTGTGATAAAGCAGAACGCAAGGACCCCCCTGAACTTCCCCCCCATCTAAAAAGACGACGTCGGCTGTATGGGAATATTTCGGCTATTGTAAAAACACAGATGGCCATAGCCTCAACGCAAGACTCATCAGAATGACAGCTTCAAGTACCTGGGAGTCAACATCCACCAGGACCTGACATGGGCCAGCCACACCGCCACTGTTGTCAAAAAGGCCCAACAGCGACTACACGGACTCAGGCATCTGAAGAAATTTAGGCTAAGGCCAAAAATCCTCATGGACTTCTACAGAGGCACCATTGAAAGCCTGCTGACTGGCTCACCACCTGGTACGGGAACTGTACCACCATGGATCGCAGGGCGCTAAGAAGAGTGAGGCGTGCGGCCCAGCACGTAACAGGATGTGAGCTGCCAGAACTGCAGGAACTGTACAACCAGCAGTGCCTCAGGAGGTCCCTGAAGATCATCAAGGACACAAACCACCCCCACAACAGCCTGTTCTCCCTGTTACCCTCAGGGAGGAGATACAGGGTCCCAAAAGCATGCACAAATCGCTTGAGGGATAGTTTCTTCCCGCAGGCCACGAGACTCCTTAACAAACACAAATAAACTCCCAACAATCCAGGCCAATCATGTAGTAGCTGTACTGTAGCTGCTACCATTATGTATGTTTAATTACATCTATGCTATTTGCACCTACGTGCAGTGACTATGTCACTGTTTTTGTCTTGTTTTTATTGCTTTACTGCCTTATTGCTTGTTGTTTCTCTCGTTTTCCTGCACCTATAATATGCCCTGTTATTTTGCACAATGTTGTAACAGAGTCTACAGCACAAGAATTTCACACGTGATACTTGTACTACGGAGTGACAATAAAAATCTTGAATCTTGAATCTTGAAAATATGAGTCTCAAACATGTCTTGTGGCCGAATTGCATTCTGGGCTATTGATGCTGCTGTCGGTGAAGAATTAGCCATCTGTCCCTCGTCTTTGATGGACTTCTCCCTGTGTGATTGTTGAATGTCAATGCAAAATGGCAGCTGTTGAAGAAAGCACTTACTGTTTGATTCTGAGGGACTGACACCAAAAGCTGTTGATGTTTCAGATCGCTGAAACATGTTTCTACTATCCATTGTCTGTGCACTGGAAATATCTCAACGTGAAGTAACTAGTTATCACTGGAAACATCCCAATGTGGAGTAACTAGTTATCACTGGAAACATCCCAATGTGTAGTAACTAGTTATCACTGGAAACATCCCAATGTGTAGTAACTAGTTATCACTGGAAACATCTCAATGTGAAGTAACTAGTTATCACTGGAAACATCTCAATGTGGAGTAACTAGTTATCACTGGAAACATCTCAATGTGGAGTAACTAGTTATCACTGGAAACATCTCAATGTGGAGTAACTAGTTATCACTGGAAACATCTCAATGTGAAGTAACTAGTTATCACTGGAAACATCTCAATGTGAAGTAACTAGTTATCACTGGAAACATCTCAATGTGGAGTAACTAGTTATCACTGGAAACATCTCAATGTGAAGTAACTAGTTATCACTGGAAACATCTCAATGTGAAGTAACTACCGGTAGTTATCACTGGAAACATCTCAATGTGGAGTAACTAGTTATCACTGGAAACATCTCAATGTGGAGTAACTAGTTATCACTGGAAACATCTCAATGTGAAGTAACTACCGGTAGTTATCACTGGAAACATCTCAATGTGAAGTAACTAGTTATCACTGGAAACATCTCAATGTGGAGTAACTAGTTATCACTGGAAACATCTCAATGTGGAGTAACTAGTTATCACTGGAAACATCTCAATGTGAAGTAACTAGTTATCACTGGAAACATCTCAATGTGGAGTAACTAGTTATCACTGGAAACATCTCAATGTGAAGTAACTAGTTATCACTGGAAACATCTCAATGTGGAGTAACTAGTTATCACTGGAAACATCTCAATGTGAAGTAACTACCGGTAGTTATCACTGGAAACATCTCAATGTGAAGTAACTAGTTATCACTGGAAACATCTCAATGTGGAGTAACTAGTTATCACTGGAAACATCTCAATGTGAAGTAACTACCGGTAGTTATCACTGGAAACATCTCAATGTGAAGTAACTAGTTATCACTGGAAACATCTCAATGTGGAGTAACTAGTTATCACTGGAAACATCTCAATGTGGAGTAACTAGTTATCACTGGAAACATCTCAATGTGAAGTAACTAGTTATCACTGGAAACATCTCAATGTGGAGTAACTAGTTATCACTGGAAACATCTCAATGTGAAGTAACTAGTTATCACTGGAAACATCTCAATGTGGAGTAACTAGTTATCACTGGAAACATCTCAATGTGGAGTAACTAGTTATCACTGGAAACATCTCAATGTGAAGTAACTACCGGTAGTTATCACTGGAAACATCTCAATGTGAAGTAACTAGTTATCACTGGAAACATCTCAATGTGGAGTAACTAGTTATCACTGGAAACATCTCAATGTGGAGTAACTAGTTATCACTGGAAACATCTCAATGTGAAGTAACTAGTTATCACTGGAAACATCTCAATGTGGAGTAACTAGTTATCACTGGAAACATCTCAATGTGAAGTAACTAGTTATCACTGGAAACATCTCAATGTGAAGTAACTACCGGTAGTTATCACTGGAAACATCTCAATGTGGAGTAACTAGTTATCAGTGGAAATAAAATAAAAAATACCACCAAACAACAAAATGAGGGCAGGAAACAACAGCTGTCTTTTTTCAGGATTTTTCTCAGCAGCACCAGTGGGACACCTTCCCTTGACCATTTTAATAATATAGTGTAATGATGTTACAGAGACAAATTTAAATGAAAAAAAGAATGCTCTCCAGACAAACTCGCTCAATAATTTCTCATCTCATGTTTCCTCGAGCCAAAATGTGTAGTTCCCCTTTTGATCTCCTCTGACCTGGCCAGGGCTTACTGGGATCCATGTCAGGGGTACAAAGGAGAGGAAATGTCCAGGATCATTCACTAAAACAATCCATTGCAAGCTCCAAGGCCTTGATCTCCAACACACTCTCTCTCTCACACACCCACACACCCACACACACACATGCTAACCTCTGATCCACTCCTTGTCCTTCTCCACACACCCTGGATCAACAACATCCCATGAGGATCAAACAAGAGTAGCAAAGTAGCTGAACTGCAAAATAGGGAAAATGAACATCTGTGATACAAAACAAAAAGAAGCAGACAAAATCCTGAAGGTAAAGTTACAGAAAGAGACTGTGACCTTCTATATATATGATTGTTGTTTCTCTCTGTCCCTGTCCACAGCCTGTAGGGGCAGTATAAATAGTTATCTTAAAGGGCCACTTCCCCAGAAAAACAAAGCTGATTTATTAGTTATAATCTGACACATGCCCCCCAACGATGGAGTTATTGAGTTTGACAGCCACTAAATGCATCCTGTGAGTCATGCCATTCGGAGGACAACAAGCCCTTGTTGGAATAATGACAGCTCAATTAAATTATTTTGATTAATTGGTAATTTGGGGGTAAAAAATACATTGCCCAAGGCATCAATGAGGATACTGATAATCGTTGTTTTACTCAGATTGTTTCCTATAGTCAAAGGGGTCAATGTTATTTTATTTATATATTTATTTAATTAATAAGAATTGACAAGCAAAGCAAAGCAAGTGAAGCAGGATGGCGTCGTGGTCAGACAGACTGTACCTTAAACAGAAGATCACTGGGTAAATCTCTGCAAATGCCAATGAGTGAAATCCTGTCAAAGTGTCTATGAGCAACATAGTGAACCGGCCCACTCCTGCTCACTCACTGGAAGTTAATCTATGTAAGAGGCAGCATTTAAAAAATAACCTGTGACACTTGTATATAAATAAACGTCTGTCTTTGCTACTCTTTACAGCCAGTTGATATAATACAATAGTGATCGTACCTATACCCAGTTCATGAACGTTTTTACATTTGCTGTTGTGCACATCTGGTGTCTGGTCAGGCTAGACAAGCTTACTGATGTGTTTTATGTTTCTGGCTGCAGCAACAGCTTGTCTGGCGTAAATAGAAGAACTGTGTCATTAGTATGAGCAGCGATAGCCACCATGGCTGAACAGACAAAGAAAACAGCGCCACCTACAGAAACTCAAACTGCATCCACAGAAAATCCAAAGCTGTCCGTACGGTGCATGCAAACTACCGGCATGATGCATTGGAACAGTGCATGGCAGGCCACAGGAGAAACACACCCCCGACGTCTGCTCTGCTCTGCTAAACATAAGGCGGGTTAATGCAACAGACATGGCATATCAGTGCTTCCTGTTTCCCTCACAACAGAGCTTGCCAGACCTCCGACTGTCGCCAGCCCCTCTCAGCCCCCCACACCCTCCCCTCTCAGCCCCCCACAACCTCCCATCTGCTCAGCAGTCGACTCGGGGACGAGCGGACACACATGAACAAGCAAGCAGGGGATTCAAACAACACACTGAGCGAGATGCTCTCCACAAACTGTACAAAGCCAGAAGTGCCACAAGACTAAACGCTGCATAACTAGCATGTAATGAACTTGCTTGTTTACGGCTTAATCACGCTTTACAAGTCAAACAGATACAGCAGGGTGGTGTTTAATCACACAGGATAAAGATGTCTCTGTCTCGGTTACAGGGGCTGCAAAGTCTGTCGCTTCCTGGCTCACAAGCCCATGAAAATAGGGCCGACACGCTGCGCCTGCATGTTCGAAATATCCATGTGCTCCTTGATTTGCATCCAATTCTTGTAGAGCACCACGCAGTCCCAGTAAGATCACACTGCTTTTGGCAGAAAGGTGAAAAGAAAGATCCACCATTGGATACGCTTACTCTGTTCTCCATCTGTGTGCATGCCAAGAGTTCTTCTGCAATGAACTATGATTATGATTGCTTTTTTGGTGCGCGCGCTTTCCCCTCAACCTGCCTCATCTACTTCGACTTCAGAGAGTGATTTCCTACATTTTCCAAAATGCCCTTGGAAAACCGCCAGAAAAAGGGGCATGAACTTTTCACTTTCAATCAAAAGAGGGGAATATGGTCATAGCTAAGTAGTTTGTGAACATTGCGACATGTCTACGATCACGGTTTACTCTGACATGTTTCAGGGCTGCATTGCATTCTGGTGTATATTGAGGCTACTGTCAGTGGAGAAATTGGTCTCTCTGCTTCCTGTACGATAGGAAATATACGGAAAAATATGGCACCAAACAACAAAATGGACCCAGAACTGCAACATCGTCAATACCTGTTTTTAACAGTGTTTTCAGGTGGATTTTTTCCTTTGAGTGGTAATTCATACAGATTTACAACTCACTAATTAAGAGTATCTCCCCATAGTTTGGGTGATTGGTTAGCGGTCAAACTTGGGACACATCACACAGAACTTTTAGTAGCCTGGTTTCAAATCCCCATGTACTAAACAGAGCACAGAGCCCAGCCCTGCATCATGGGCTGCTGGGTCAGATGCTCAACCTACAATAGGGCGCTGACCTGCCCCCGACACGAGCCGTACGCAGCTGGAGACCACAGTGCTGTGACAGAGCACCGAGCAGCCAGCGTGTACTGCTTAAAGGCTGATGGAGGAGGACGAAGACGAGGAGAAGTGGGGAAAAGGTTTAAGTGATGTCAATACCGAGCAGAAGATGAAGGAGCTCTTATGGATGAAGAGAGAGAGAGAGACGGGGAGGGAGAGAGACTGAGTGGCTGACTGATGGAGAGGTGGAGAGGAGAGGGCTGTGGGTAGTGCACTGACTGATGGAGAGGTGGAGATGAGAGGGCTGTGGGTAGTGCACTGACTGATGGAGAGTAGGGCTGGCACGGATCAGAAAACCCACGGATCGGATCGCGTGACGGATTTTGAGCCACGGATCACGGATTTTTCGGATCAGCAAAAAAAAATATATATCAGATTTTTTCTCTCAAAATTAGATTTTCTATTAGATTTTTTTAATACTATTATAATTCTCTAACCATTTGTTGCCCTGCACAGCTCAAAAAATATTTTTTTCTCATAAGTGACACAATGTATGCTTTTACTCTGAAGGCAGAACGACCCAACTTCCTGTTTTAGGTGGCACTGCTATGCCTAACTTCGTGGCTGTTGCTTGCACCAGTCACATGACACGGGTACAGACCTACAGACCAGACCAGGTCAGTCTGGAAATATAACGTTGATGCTACGTTAAGCTACTCAGTGGCCCCACGTGTTGTTTTGTTGTTATGTGTCCTAAGGCAACATTTCACCATCCGGTGATAATGTGTTTGTGAAACGTGTGCGCGCGTGTGTGTGTGTGTGTGTGTGTGTGTTGTGGCTCTCGTTATCTTGTGCAGCGCGCAACACGCTGATCGCATTCCTGTGCTTTTTCAGAGGTGTTGAAATAAGTGTGTGTGACTCTGTCTTTAGTAGCCACTAGCCACAGCCTTCAGACATACTTTACAGCAGCGACAAGGGATGAGGAAGCTCAATTGTGCTTGCCATGATTATGCCTGTCTGTGTCTGGCTGCGCTGGGCGTTCTCATACACTAACATTAAACGTTAAATGAAACGAAGGGGGGGGGGGGGGGGTCCGCGGACTATTGATGTTCCGAACCGCGTTCCGAACCGTGGGGGCTGATCCGTACGGGTCACGGATTATCCGTGATCCGTGCCAGCCCTAATGGAGAGGTGGGGAGGAGAGGATTGTGGGTAGTGCAGTGACTGATGGAGAGGTGGGGAGGAGAGGGCTGTGGGTAGTGCAGTGACTGATGGAGAGGTGGGGAGCAGAGGATTGTGGGTAGTGCAGTGACTGATGGAGAGGTGGGGAGGAGAGGGCTGTGGGTAGTGCAGTGACTGATGGAGAGGTGGAGATGAGAGGGCTGTGGGTAGTGCACTGACTGATGGAGAGGTGGGGAGCAGAGGGCTGTGGGTAGTGCAGTGACTGATGGAGAGGTGGGGAGGAGAGGGCTGTGGGTAGTGCAGTGACTGATGGAGAGGTGGGGAGGAGAGGGCTGTGGGTAGTGCAGTGACTGATGGAGAGGTGGGGAGGAGAGGGCTGTGGGTAGTGCACTGACTGATGGAGAGGTGGGGAGGAGAGGGCTGTGGGTAGTGCACTGACTGATGGAGAGGTGGGGAGGAGAGGATTGTGGGTAGTGCAGTGACTGATGGAGAGGTGGGGAGGAGAGGGCTGTGGGTAGTGCAGTGACTGATGGAGAGGTGGGGAGGATAGGATTGTGGGTAGTGCAGTGACTGATGGAGAGGTGGGGAGGAGAGGGCTGTGGGTAGTGCAGTGACTGATGGAGAGGTGGGCAGGAGAGGATCGTGGGTAGTGCAGTCACTGCAGTGCCAGCTGGTGAGGGATTTACACACGCTCTAGTCAGTGGTAATGAGAGCATGCGAGCCACTAGAGCATGACTCAATGCTGAGAGGTCACACTGAGGCCACACATGAACAACATGGCACCTGGAGCCACCTGACTACTCTGCTTACTACTCCAATATATACCACTGTGCTAATACTACTCCAATATATACCACTGTGCTAATACTACTCCAATACATACCACTGTGCTGATACTGGCCAGTTATTAACATGCACATATTGGCTTGTCAATGTCATCCACCCCTAATATGATGCAGTTTGATTATATTTATTGTAGAATTTATCAATACTTTTAATACCATTTATCTATGTGAAGCCTTTAATATGAATAGATTCAAATGTGACATGTATGAATGTACTGTATGTATTATGTAGTAGTAGTAGTACTAGTATTACAGTAGTCTCGCTGGCCAGCCTCCTCTCCCTTCCGTCCGAGGGGTCTGGCGCCACGGAAACAGGCAACAGGGATAAACCCTCCCCTGCTCTACAGCTGCTCTCCCATTGGAGCGACTGTTTCGGTGGCAGCCGGATGTTCGCTCCCGGCTTATTACAAACTCTGTCATTGGCTCCGACCATGTCAATCAGAGCGGCTTCCGCTCCCTCCTCCCTGTGTGTCGCTGTAAATAGTGCCCTGCCGCCTCAGTGAAAACAACAATGCTAACGAGCTAGCAAGCTAACGACAGAAACCTACACGCTAGCTCGTTGCTACATGCTGAAAACGGCAAGTTGGATTGTTGGAAACTATTTTCCAAGGGCACTGCCGCTAAGCGCCGCCCATCACAATACCACGATGGAGACCTGCGGCGCCAGACTCCTCGGACGGAAGGGAGGGCAGGCTGGCCAGCGAGACTAGTATTACAGTAGCAGTAGTAGTATTATATAAGCCTCTGAAACAGCATTTAGACCATGTGACACTAATTGGAGCCTAGGATAGTACTCCTCCTACTCCTACTACTACTATACCTACTAATGTATGAATTAGAATAAGAATGAGAATAAGCCCCTGTTCACACAGGATGCCGAAGCAAAGCTCAACCTAAGCTCAACCTACGCTGAACCCACAAGTTTCATTTAAGCGATATTGTTAACCGGCAAAGCCGCTCACACCACCCGCATGCGTGCCACGCCGAAGCCACGCTCACGCCTTGCTCAAGTGATCGTTCAGGATTCACGCCTATTCCAAGCGTGACACGTGCTGAAGCCGAGCATTGATCTGTCAAGCCAGGCATGAAGTCAATGGGAGTTGTGGGCGGGTTCAAGGCGCCGAGTAGGCGCTGAGAGGAAAAGAGAAGGCTTCTTGTGTGAACGGCTCAGCGTGAGCCTGCCTGAAGCTTCAGTTCTGCTTACGTTAACGTGTGAACAAGGGCTAATGCTATACTGGGTTTTAGTGCGACTTGCTGGTCTAAATGTTGTTTCAGAGGCTAGTCCACCATGCCAACAAAAACATCTAGGGGGAAACACAATAGCACTTGAAGGAAGAGATTAGATGCTTCAACCAAACAGCCCAGCAGGGCCGTCCGCTGCTCTCAGAGTAGGGCAATCTTCCAGGAGAGGCTTCAGATATTTTGTCCAGAGTTTAGCACTGGAGCACACGGGTCAAGTGTATTATTATAGACTTTTATTGTTGGACTAACCTTTCGATGCCAAGTGCGTCAGACTCTGTTGAAGACGCACTTGGCGTCGAAACGTTAGTCCCACAATAAAAGTCTATAATACACTTGATCCGTGTGCTCCAGTGCCATACTTTGGATGAAATATCTGAACCCTCTCCTGACTTAATAATACTGGTAATTTGGTTTACATTTTTGGCACGGAAATTGACAAATATTATCGAACAGTATTCAGTACTGGCACAAAATATGGTGATGAGCAGCTTCAGGTCAAATCAGCTGTCAAAAACCCATATTGGTCTAAGCCTGCTTACAATATCACCAATCACACTGAATGAACAGCCTGCAGAGGAGAGGGACATCGGCAAGAAGGAAGTGACATCAGACAGGAGGAAATGGACAAACAATGTCAAATTAGAGGGTGTAATAGAAAAGAAAAATGAGAATGACAAACAAGTAGAGGCATTGTTTCAGAGAGGAAGACCTGATTCCTCTCTTTGTTAACCAGTGTGCTACTGTAGCTAGGTCAGTTAAAATAGTACATTCTCCACAATGCAGGCTAATCTTTGCAGATGGGGTGTCCATAGCGCAGTGGTGCTCTGTTAGTAGCAGCATGGATGAATGCAGCCCCCGTCCAAAGCAACAGCTCATGGGGCTGTGAACATGCACAATCTCTCTCTCTCTCTCTTTCTCTCTCTCTCTCTCTCTTTCTCTCTCTCTCTCTCTCTCTCTCTCTCTCACTCACACACACACACACACACACACACACACACAGACTTTTTTACACTGTCATCAACTCCCAAATGTTTGTCTTTGCATCGCTCTGTCTCTATAGAGAGGCAAAGTGAACGTCACGTCCTGCCTTTCTCCCTGTACCAGCGCTGGAAAAAATATGAATGGCGGTGAACGGAGAATAACGTTACTTTTTTGATCCCGTTTGAATTGTGCCACAGGGCACCAACGTAACTTTTGTCAATTTAAAACATAACTTTGCATGTCAAGAAAGTCGCAGTTTGTCACCAAACTGTTGCACTAGAAGTTAGAAATCAGAAAGACTACATATACTGTCGCCTAAGTGACGACACTTTCTCTACGGGCAAAGCTGAAGACCGGCGACATGCCACGAGCTTCCACGAGCTATGTAGTTTTTATACGAAACTAACCCCTACGTTTCAGTTTGACGACAAACTGTGACTTTCTTGACATGCAAAGTTATGTTTTAAATTGATAAAATTAACGTTGGCGCACCGTGGCACAATTCAAACGGGATCAAAAAAGTAACGTTATTCTCCGTTCACCGCCATTCATATTTTTTCCAGCGCTGGTACAAGGAGAAAGCAGGAAGTGACGTTTCGCTTTGCCTCTATATCTCTGAAGTCAGTCTTTCCTTCTGTTTGTTTGTCACTTTCCCTGCAATGTCAGATAAACACACCTGGCTTCCTACATGTGGGGGAAATGGAGTTGCTTAGCAACTTCACGCTGCACAGCCACTTTTCTGCCTGTTTCTCCATCTCCCAAAAATATCTCCCACCGTCTAACCCCCGTTCCCCCTCCACCCAGCACACACAGCATACTGATACCACACACCTATAGCCTCATCTGGGAAGGAGCTCTAACTTCATTCAGAACTGTGATGCTTTAGGAAATGGCTGATTCTGATCAAGCAGAATACAACAAAAAGCTTAATCATTCTCCATTTACCATCTGTAGTGATAGGAATACTCTGACCATCAATGATCATATCGCTCCCCCTCGCAAACACATCTCTCTCACGTTCCTTCTCTATATCACTCTGTTGCATTGCCCATCTCCTGTTATACTTGAAGAGTGACTCACACAACTTCATCCTTTTCTAGCACCCCAAACCTATTTTACATCTATCACTTACTTTCACACACTTCCAAATGAACACAGCTAATGAAAGGAGATATAACACATACAGTACATATTCTATGACCTCTAATAATAAGATCTAAAACATTTGAATATTAAGTTTAAGGCCTTAAAGGGCTGCTTTCCCATTTTCAGCCAGCTTTGTGTCACTAGACATCTCGCGCGCTACACGGGCTCCAGGCTCGGAATCGAGCCTAGGATGTTAAAATGCCTATGACATCAACAGTGATGTCACTCGCTGGTTACATCATCAGTGGGACAAAAATTGAAACAAACTAACAGGCAGAGTCCACTTACTCCCTTTTATGATGATGATGTTTACAATGTCAGTAGTATATATGTAAATGAGCAATGTTCAACATGTTGCCTGCCGTGTGAGCTCCTTTTTTGCTTGCCAGCTGCTTCCTAGACCAAATTACATGATATTTTACATCATTTGGTTCAGGAAGCAGCTAGTGGTGCCTTCAGAACAGTCAAATGTGGGAAAGTAGTGCGTTGTATGGGCAGAGTTCACTGTATAACCTACTCTACGGATGTGTTGTATGGGCAGAGTTCACTGTATAACCTACTCTACGGATGTGTTGTATGGGCAGAGTTCACTGTATAACCTACTCTACGGATGTGTTGTATGGGCAGAGTTCACTGTATAACCTACTCTACGGATGTGTTGTATGGGCAGAGTTCACTGTATAACCTACTCTACGGATGTGTTGTATGGGCAGAGTTCACTGTATAACCTACTCTACGGATGTGTTGTATGGGCAGAGTTCACTGTATAACCTACTCTACGGATGTGTTGTATGGGCAGAGTTCACTGTATAACCTACTCTACGGATGTGTTGTATGGGCAGAGTTCACTGTATAACCTACTCTACGGATGTGTTGTATGGGCAGAGTTCACTGTATAACCTACTCTACGGATGTGTTGTATGGGCAGAGTTCACTGTATAACCTACTCTACGGATGTGTTGTATGGGCAGAGTTCACTGTATAACCTACTCTACGGATGTGTTGTATGGGCAGAGTTCACTGTATAACCTACTCTACGGATGTGGCGGTATCCGCTTGAATGCAACAGGCTACCGCGGACACAGCTAGATTATGTCACTCATGTGTCACACGCGAGTGACATATCTAGCGGAATGTGGCACAGCAGAGCTACGTTATTATGTTACAGCCACAGCCAGACTGCAGCTGCCAAGTTTCTCTGTGATAACACGAACAAACAGCTAGTGTTATAATGTCGGAGCAGCGATGTGGAGCCACCATTACAACTTAACTTAGAGGCTCAATATAGTTTTGTAGAATAACACAACAGAGGAAGCAACCAAATGCAACGGACCGGGGAGAACATCTCAGTGTGTGTGTGTGTGTGTGTGTGTGTGTGTGTGTTTTTGTTATACCCTGAGCAGCAAAAGCCACTTTGGTAAGTTTATCAATATAAACTCCAGCATGATGGTTTGTTTTCTAAACTGTTGAAAACGGATGTGAGAGAGATTTGGAGATGGTTTTGTATGGAGCAGCCAGGCTAACAAAGCACTTCCTGTCTTGCAGTGTTGTTTCTGTGAGTTGGTGTTGTTTGTGCTCCGTCTGTGGAGGTTCTTGGTGGCTGTGGTTGGTGTTCGTCCTCATTTTCTTGGCTAGCCAGATAGTGGTGGTGGGTGTTGCTGACAGCGCGGGGGGGCGGGGGGGGTGGCACTCGGTGGGGTAGCACAGAGCTGCTTACTCTATTAGCTCTGCTAACGTTTCCTATGGGCCATGAACTCACCCGCTCTAGAGTGGCTTCTCAATTTGCTCTAGTCATAGAGAAGAGCACCAATTTAGAAAATGTCAACACATTTCTACTACATAGTTAACCTAGTTTTAATAGACCTTCGCAGCAGCAAAACCATTCTTTAAATGTAGATAATTTCTCATCTAAATAATTTAAGAATTGTTAAGCCCCATGAATACTCTGTCCTCTCTCGGCCGCTGTCATGCTCTCTCTTTCTCTCAGTCTCAGTCTCAGACGCCCCGGTAGGCTACTGTTCCCGAGCACACTTGTCTCCAAATTGACCCCAGTTTCAAGATGTTTGACGAGTGTGAACGTTGCGTTCCATTCCATTCCGCGCCCGGGCGCGCAACAGGGAACCGTGACAAGATAGTGGTCTTGGGAACGCTTTGGCGTGCCCGGGCACGGAACGATTGCGAATGTGAAAGCCAACCCTTTCCGAACCACATAGACAACACACGGGCGAGGATACACTGCAGGCATAGTTGATGACGCAAGTACACTCGGTTCCGTTTCTGAGAAAGCACCCTCAGACCCCTCAATTTCAGACAGACACGGTTCTGGTTCTGGCTCTGGCTCAGTTCTGGAGTCTCAGAGCCTTGGTGCTTTCTGGCGAACCATCCCGTATTCACACACCAGTTTAAGCGGAACCAAAGTGGGAGGACATTATTCGGTAGTCCTTCAGTTTTTTAAGTTTATTAATTATTTGGTCTGGCGTTCGATTGACCCCAGCCTTGGCCATCTCTTCCGCAAGTTCGGCATACGACTTGCTCTTTCTTGTACTGCTTTCTAGCTTTTCTTGAGATTCGGTAGATGCCCAAATCACCACTAAACATTTGGTTTCCTCAGGAGACCACTGCAAATTGTTCCCAAGGAAAAAACAACTATTTTTTGGTTCCGCTGAGAACCAACTTTTCAGGTTCCGAACCAATTATTTTTTCAGTCTGAACGCGCCGGCCGGTTCAAATTTGGGTTCGGGAACCGGAACCGGAACCGGCACGGAGCCCTGCCGGTGTGAAAGCCCTAAGTGTGGAGCAGCTCTGTGTTTCGGTCCTCAGATGTAACAGGAGGATTAACACTTGAAGTAGTTTCCTGGAGCCGGTTATCCTCTGGGAGCTCTCTGAGCATGAAATCCCCTACACTCTGAGATGGAAAAAATTAATCTTTTATGTCACTCTATAGAGCCATTCACACACATACAGTCAACTTGTTGAGACTCCAACATCCTTTGAGTGCATTCAGCAGCTTTCCCTTATAGAGGGAACTGGGACGGAGCTGTAGAATGGTCCACACGGACGCAGTGAAGCCTACTTTTACACTAACGGCGTGGATGGCAGGTGACGGTGTATTGCCACTCACCTCACAGATAATGATGGCAGTGGCAGAGCTGTGGGAGTAATTACAAGCTATTCCTGGGCATGTCAGAGATTCAGAAGTGATGAGGGCTCTCCTGAGAGCTGGGGACCAGAAGGTTCCCCGAGCTAATCTCTAATGATCAACCTCGTTTGGCTGTGAAATAACAGCCAATTTGGACTGGTGTCCTCGTAATGAATTCAATTACCAAAGGAACGCAGAGTGTAAATAAAACCGTATATAGCCATCCTGCCATATTGGATCCATCTCCCTGGGGAGACGTGGAAGAGCAATCTCACTGCATTATAGAAAGTTCATGCACACCCCGCCCACATACTGATCTACAAACACACACATACGCTTCACCTCAATGTCTCACATCACTTTTTGATCTTTAATAAAGTATCTCCTTGTATATTGCTGACTGTTTGAGTGCTGGAACATGTGACTGAAATGTATAGAGTCCTTTCCTTGTCACGTTGATTATTGTTTTTGTTCTCTCATGTCTCTATGTATGTGTATTTAAAGGTTCTATGTGTAGCATGTTCAAATCAATCAATCAATCATTTCCACATTCATTTTGGGAAGTTAATATAATTACCATAAACAAACAAGACCAAGAAGACAGCTGGCAGCTGAGTTTGCAATTGTGTGCCATGCAGCCATCATGTTGGACAAAACACACAAAACAGGAAGAGGCTTCTGCGACAAACAGAGCTAACACATTGTTAGTTTCTCACATTGACAGAGTTAGTTAGATCCTCACATTGTCAGAGTTTCTCACATTGACAGATGGTGGGAGAAGTGAAAGGAAAAATACATTCAAACATGTTTACCCTCTTCAGTGAAGCCAAGGAGAAAACCACTGAGAGACAAAGATCTTTGCAACAGCAAGCGATGGAGTTCATGGGAAATGTCTTTATTGTGATCAACACTAGCACTAGCATAACAACAGTTGTGAGGCTACAGTAATTATATCAAGGTGTCACAATTAGTTTGGCAATATACAGACAGACAGTATTGCCGGTTAAACATTAGCAGCTTTAACTACATGTATTGCATAATGTCTACATGTGTGTGCAGCATGTATTATATCAGTTTGATTGTTAATGAATATGACTGCCTATAGTATTTGTAATGTGCTCGCTCTTCACAGAGAGGCCAGGGTCATGTAACAGCAGCACCCTGGAGCCGGACTGCTCAGCAGGGCGGATGACCCCGGCTAGTGAGGCAGAGGGAAGGTCAGCTACTCCTACTCTGCACCACTCGGCTGTCCTCACACGCTGAGGCCATACATAATTATTATAATTTCATATTACTCTCAGGCTCCGAGTCATATGAAATTCTAATAATTATTATGTTTCCTCAGGCAAGAGCACAACCAACTTAGAGCAATGTTGGGCAGCATGTGGCGATGTTACCCCGCTAGCCGGGCGCTTCTCGCTCATACTGGATCATTAGCGCCCGGAGAGCCACATAACATTTCCCCATAGAGCAGCTTTCCTCTCTCACGGCTACGTCTTAAAACATTACTTACCTGAGCCATAAACTTGAAGTGAAGTGAAGACCCTATCCGATGCTTAAAGGAACACTCCGCCCATTTTCAACCAGCTTTGTATCATTACAACATCAGTAGTATATCAGAAAACTGTAAACTGTTTTGAAGTCTGTCATTTAATTTGACAGTTATTGAGTGTTAAAGTGTGGACCAGTGACATCACTGGTCCACACTACCTCAAATTAATAACTCATTAAGTCAAATCTAACTCTCAATAACTGTCAAACTATATGAATGATGAATAGTTTGACAGTTATTGAGAGTTGATTTGAACATACAACTGATGTTCTAATGATACAAAGCTGGTTGAAAATGGGCGGAGTGTTCCTTTAACATCCTCTTCTGAGGGTATGCACGTGACGTCACAGAGGCAGAAGTCACTGTGTGTGGTCACGCCCACTGAGTGGCAGCAAGACTGATTTTGCATGCGGTAATCAGCCCAGATAAATGACACCTGCTGATCCAAACATCAGAGAGGAACCTGCTGAATGTTTTGCCACTCAGTCCCGATTGAGGGGGCGTGTTCCGGTGGGAAAGTCACGTCCGTACATACCTTCTATTCTGTAGTGTCTGACCAGCAGCAGTAACTATCTAAGTCCACCGGTCTGCTACAACACTTCCCAGCGATCAGTCATGTGAGAATGTTGTACATAAAACAGTAATGGTGGTGGGGAAATCTTGTTTGTGCTTAGTAGAGTGTAACCTGAAAAAATGACGTTCCATCAGAGAACATTCTTTCATTTCCCCCCATTTTATGCAAATCCTCCGTAATATAAATTATTGTCTGTGTGGTTGGTCATCACTCCATCCCCCATGTTCTACAGCAATAACAAAATCTGCCTGAGCGAGAGAATCTGTCTGAGCGAGAGAGCCCTACATTCAGTTTCAACCTGTGTGTGTGTGTGTGTGTGTGTGTGTGTGTGTGTGTGTGTGTGTGTGTGTGTGTGTGTGTGTGTGTGTGTGTGTGTGTGTGTCTGTGTGGTGGGAGACCTCTGTGGCAGGGGGAGGTTGGGAAAAACACTTCAAAGTGAGTGATGGTCTGACTTTCCGATTCACCAGACAGAGAGGCAAGCTTCTGTTTGTTGTTAGTGTAGTATGACCAAGGTCAAGCTAACTAACTGCGCCACACTGTTTACTCATTGCCTTTCAGCAAAGCAAACACGCAGTGGCATCATGGGAGTAGTAGTTTTCACGGCTTCACAGAGTTGCATTTGAACGGAGCCGTGGAACCGGATGAAAGAGGGTAAGGGAGGAAAAGACGGAGGAGGAGAATATGCTCAGCAACACCACAGTGGAAACTCCCACAGGACGTCAGGGGAGAGAGAGAGGGGCGAGAGAGATTGAGAAAACGCCCCGTGTGCCACCCACTGCCTCAGACTGAGAGAAATGAGGGAGGGAGGGAGGAGGAGGAGGAGGAGAACGATGAAGGTTAGAAAGAAAGATGAAAGCAGAGAGAGAGAGAGAGACCTCACAGGAAGCTGTTGGAAAAAGCAACTTAATTTACACCTCCGTAAAATGTACAGATGGAGGATGATGAATTACTGATGGATTTCCACGTGTAGAAACCAATCTGCTCCGTGTTAGTGTAGTTAGCTGGAACTGAGGGAGGAAGCTCAGCACCAACGTTAAAGCTATGCATATGTTAGCAGCAGAGCAGGTCCCGTGTCGGGCCAGCTTAGATCCAAGCCTGAGGCATGGCAGCACAGCACCACTTGTTTTCTGTCTGACCAGACTGAGCTGTGGGTTTGATATGTTCTGTCTGACCAGACTGAGCTCTGGATTTGATCTTTTCTGTCTGACCAGACTGAGCTCTGGGTTTGATCTTTTCTGTCTGACCAGACTGAGCTCTGGGTTTGATATGTTCTGTCTGACCAGACTGAGCTCTGGGTTTGATCTTTTCTGTCTGACCAGACTGAGCTCTGGGTCTGAAATGAAATGAATCACTGCTTGTAGAGAGCAAAGGAATGGGTAACAAGCGGTGTTGCAGACCATGATGCTCAGACTTGAGGGACAGTTTCTTCTCACAGGCCATGAGACTCCTTAACGTATACAAATAGTGTAGTAGCCGTACTGTACCGCACTGTAGATGCCACCATTATGTATGACTAATGTTCAATAGTATGTTTAATTAGGTATACGCTATTTGCACCTAACAGAGTTATTATGTTTAATTATGTTTAAAGTATGTTCATGCCATTTGCACTATGGGCAGTGAACACGCCACTGTCTGTGGCGCGTCTTACTGCTCTATTGCTCGTTGCCTCTTGTTTTTTATTTATATATCTTTTATTTTTTGCACTATGTTGTAACGGAGCCTACAGCACAAGAATTTCACACGTGATACTTGTACTACGGAGTGACAATAAAAATCTTGAATCTTGAAGACTGGCATGTGTGATAAGTTACTGTGAGGACAAACGCTCTCCGGGACACACTCATCAAACAAGCTTTGTTTTGAACTCAGCCACTTGCAACCATCCAGACCCTGATGATGAGCGACGCTCACACAGTGGCACTGCCTTCATCTACATTGCACATCTCACTCGACTCCCTGCTGGCAAAGAGAGGCAGAGAGTTTCTCTGCTGGCCACAAAACAGCCCAGACTGTTGATGCCTTTAGAGGCTTCCTGAAATGACGATAAGCTGCTCCAGTCCAGACTTCATTTGAGACCGCCTCTTCAACAAGGTCTCGGTCCGGCTGTTTGGTCCTGAGTGTGAGTGCTGTGTTTGCAAGCTTGGAACGCATTGGTTATTGAAACAGAGTGTGTGCGCGGCTTGCCTCTCTCATCTCTCCCATGCTGTCCACACTCGCTGATGAAAGCGAGTAGCCTACTAAACGCTGTTCGTGAGTTTGTTTGTTTAATTCAGTGATATGCGTGATCGATTAATTAAGGTACGTGAACGTCAATAGCGGGTACTTATCACCCAACAGCCTAATGCAGTATCATCTCCTTGTTGCATTTTCAAACTGGCAGATGGAGGAAAAGAAACGATTCAACTTTTACTTGTTTACTCACCAATTTGGCTCTCTTCCAAATAATCCAGCCACGTAACTACGTCCATTCATGAAATAGAAATGGCTTAGGAAGAATGGTTGTGTCCACACACCTGATTATCTTTTAACCATGTCTTCAGAGTGTGTTTGAAGGATTTCTTTCTATGTTTTGATATTGCGAGTGTGTGACGGTATGGAGTTTCAGAACTGGGCAGCCAAAGGAAAGCAACAGATCTTGTGAGTCTGCAGCTCGCCGTGAAAAACATCATTAAGTGGAGGTGGAGCGAGACCTTGGAGGATCTTACAGAGCAGACACGCATCACTGAGCTTTGTGATATTGTCCCAGCTTAAGAGGACATGCTTGCCTAGGATACTGCAGTGGTGATGGCGAATGGGTTTCTTTTCAAGCACCTTGAGCGCCTGCTTGTAAACGGAATGAATCGGTGTTCGTGTTGTTTTGCAGGCCTGTGTCAGCTGGTGAGGCAGTATGTCAGTTAGAGTATTATTATCATATTAAAATTGAATGTTGCTGCTTCGCTGCTTAAACAGTTTCTTATGTATCTGAAATTAGCCGAGTTGTATTTGATTGTTTGAGTGACTATCTTTTACTGCTTTTTGAATGTGAGGTTTGAGTCGAGAATGATCCTAAGGTTCCAAATCGTCCGCGATAAAGAGAGAAACTTTCTACAGCAGTGTTGGTGCTCATAACTCAAACATTTATTACTCAAAAGTACAGTATTGATACTGATTGCTCATTTGAAAAGTGATCATCATTTTGCCATCATAGATGTCAATATGCAGGACTGCTTTGCACACACCTTCTCTCTTCTCTGAGGATTTCATCAGTGGTGGCCTGATCCTGCTGACCCTGAAGGAGAAGAGGTGCAGTATGGCTCCTGTGAATCCCAGCTGAGCCATGTATTACTGCAAAACTGGGCTAATTTGAGTAATTTCTCAAAACATCCACCCTATGACAGCAGCCTGAGGGTTTACACTGCAATACCAGCAGGAGCAGGCACAAGATCTCCAGGGGGCCCGAGACCCGCAGTCAGCAGCAAACAACTGTTGAGGCTCCAGCAAATCAACTTTTATGGCATCAAAGTTAATAAGATTATCCCTTATTGATCTAGCACACCTTCACAGAGAGCACAGAGGACTTCTTGTTTATTAAAGGGATTATGAAAGGCCGCTTATTGCAGAGATCAATATTATCAATGACAGAAGGAGAGGTCGGCATGCAGGAGTGTGTGGCTGTGTATTGACGTGTGCAGCGTTATCATCTGTGTTTGCATGCATGTGTGTGCAGGCTTGTAATTGTGATTGTGTGCATGCATGTGTGTGTGTGTGTGTGTGTGTGTGTGTGTGTGTGTGTGTTTATGTATTTTCCATGGGTGTGCATACTAATGTCAGCGTCCCCACAACTCTTATCAGCCATCAGTCACACATGGGCTCCACATGGCTCCGTTAACAGCTGACATATGAGCCTGACACACAACTATGATCACTTATAAATCAGACTGAGGACAGAGCAAGAAGGGAAGATGAGCCAGAGAGAGAGAGAGAGAGAGAGATACAGCAAAAAGAGAGGGAGGAGAAAGCCCGAGATGGAATAAATAAAAGATGACGACAGATGAGAAGTAAACGTAGAAAGCGCTGGAGGTAAAGGGGCGAGCTAAATAACACGTGAGAGGAGCGATGGGTACAGCGAGCGTGGAAACAGCTGACACGGCGGAGGCCGAGCATATGCCGCGCCGGGAACTGCGATCAGTATCGACCCGATGGCCGGCTGGAAGCGAGGAGCGGTGCTGAGGCAGACGCAGAGAGAGAGGAGGGGGAGACGGAGCGGAGAGTCTAAACTGCCATAAGTGATGATTACACAGCACACACAGCTGTCTGAATCTAATACATGCATATCAATACTGGCTAATGACATGAAGGTTCAACGCACGCAGTATGCAGGAGAGATGGGCAGGAAAACACTCACTCTCTTGCTATCACTCTCTCTCGCACGCATACACACACACACACACACACACACACACACACACACATACTGTATATGCACTAGGGATTAAACGATTAGCGGTTTTATGATAAACCGTGATAAAATTCCTGATGGTTAGTATTACCGTTTCAAATTTTAATTGTCATTAAAACTGTGTTACTGTGATTACAGTGCTTTGAAAAACATCCTGTCCATCATCAACCAAAGTTAGCAACAGCTTCCCAGACGCAGGTGCACAGCCTTGGTGAAGTGATTAAAGTGAGTCTATCAGTACTTTTTGAACATTTTCAGAACACTTTAACAATAGCGCGATAATAATGATAACTGTGATCATTTTGGGCACTATAATGGTGATATGAAGTTTTCATATCGTTTCATGTTCTGATATGCACAAGCACAGGCCTATGAGAGGGCAAACCAGTCAGTCCGCCTCCTGGCTGTCCAAAGCACTGGGGTGTTATTAAATTCCTAGTGTCGGCTCATTTCCTCTATGGCTGCTCACCTCTGCTGGAAATATTCTCCATCACCTGTAATCTGCACTTCCTGCCACTCACAGGAAGTTCATTTAGCTGGGGACGGGAGCGGAAGACAACACGGGTAAGAAGACTCCAGCAGAGAGGCTGCTGCAGGAGTGGAAAGAGGAGTCAAAAGAGGAGTCGAAAGAAAACATCTTCAAAAAAGTAGTCCTCATGGAGACTAAATGGATGTGCTCAGACATAGCCATCCCACAAGAAGCACTCCTCCAGGAGCACTAAAAACAAAAGGCCCACTTACTGTACAGACACTAAGCATTAACACCCCCACACGATCAGACACCGTGAATAAGGGTCACCACGCCGCGCTCAGCCGTGTCGGGATGACTGCGGTACAATCAAAATGTCATCTCGTGTCTGGCTCCAAAAACAGCCGTGGGTCCGGAGAGACACTTAGCGCTCCAGACCGCAACATGACTCCCACCTGAGCTGCTCCACTGTCCTCATCTCCACTCTGCTCAGCTCCACTCTGCTCTGCGCTCACCTCATCCTGGCTTCAGTATTCACCATGTGTAAGTAGTTCATGTTTGGGGCATGCCTGCACATAGAAGGAAAACACCTGGAGATAGCTTAACACACAGGGTTTAATAACATGTCACGACTTCCAAGACTTCCAATCACCCAGTAGGTGCTTACTGTATCATGCAGGACTCGCATCATATTTACATGCCAGTATTTAACAACAGTCACGTGACTTTCCAAGTGAAATGTCACGATTCAGTAGGTCACGGGTTGGCTTGGTTCCAGCCTTAAAACTCGTTTTTTCAAAATGTCTATGGAGAAAATGAATGGGGAACTCACTTCCAGGGGCAAAAAAATGCCATGTGCCTGTTGAGCTCTATAGAGAATAGGGCGAAACAAAACCATTCCCAAACGTTTCCAAAGATGATCATTATCTCGATCAATTTATCTGCACCCAGCCTAATAACAAACTAAGTCAACACAATACAAGACAAGTTAGTTTATGATTAAATGACAGGTGGATTTGTCGAACGATATCCATGTACAGTATACTGTAGAGAAGCACAGACATATCCCACGTTTCGGCTCCAGGGCACTCTGTGTGACTCATGATACAGAAGCACAGACATATCACAGGGTTGGGGTCCAGGGCACTCTGTGTGACTCATGATACAGAAGCACAGACATATCACAGGGTTGGGGTCCAGGGCACTCTGTGTGACTCATGATACAGAAGCACAGTCATATCACAGGGTTGGTGTCCAGGGCACTCTGTGTGACTCATGATACAGAAGCACAGACATATCACAGGGTTGGTGTCCAGGGCACTCTGTGTGACTCATGATACAGAAGCACAGACATATCACAGATATGGTTGGTGTCCAGGGCACTCTGTGTGACTCATGATACAGAAGCACAGACATATCACACGTTTGGTGTCCAGGGCACTCTGTGTGACTCATGATACAGAAGCACAGACATATCACAGATACGGTTGGTGCCCAGGGCACTCTGTTCTGACACTATTGTTCTGAAGGTGTGTGAGTATAAGAGGGCTTTTCATGATGCTCACTGGATCAATGGAAAAAATGGATTGAGCAGCGTTTAGGAGGAGACCTGTCTGTAGCCCAGTGTTCTGCTGAAGATGGGTTTTTGTTGGGCACAAGGGCATTTTCATATTCATGCAGCACTACTGAGGATGTATGCATACAGTATTTGTTTTATTAAAAAAAAATCAATGTTTGTTTGTTCTGTTTAAAATAAATGAAGCAATATTTGTTCTTAAAATGTTATTCCCCCCCTAAAGAATAAAATAATGAGGGTGTCCGGTTAGAGCAGCAGTAGATTCCCTGCCTACCAACACTAAGGTCGCAGGTTCGAGCCCCCGTGTTACCTCTGGCTTGGTCAGGCGTCCATACAGCCACACTTGGCTGTGTCTGCACTGGAGGTGTGAAGCCGGAATAAGATGTATCCTGGTCGCTGCACTAGTGCCTCCTCTGGTTGGTTGGGTTTGCCTATTTGGGGGGGAGGGGAACTGAGGGGGAATGACGTAATCCACCCACGCTACGTCATGCTGGTGATAATTGTAGGGACAATAATCTCATTGAATATCGAAAAAATATTATTATATCCCTATCACTGACAGCATTCAACCTTGGCAGTCAAACATTTGGCTTCTTCTTGTCTCCGCAACAATGATCTCTCATTCAGCTTTCCAGGAAAAACTCTCAATCTGAATCCTCTAAAGTCCCAAGCAGCTGTTTGCTACCAAATTCGACACACATGACCAGAACACTAATCCCATATTAAAAAAAGAGTGCCAAAACAGACAGACAGATACACACACACACACACACACACACACGCGCGCGTGCGTGCGTGCGACAATAGCCACAGATTGGAAAGATGCACCACAAACCCACTAGAGCTTGTTTAAAACAATGTCAGCACCTCACATTCTGTTTCACTCTACATATCAGTCTGGACTCCCAGCCGCCCACGTACATTTCACTGGGCGCACTGGGCGGGAGTACTTGCTTTGACAGACAAACTCCTTCAGCCAATCAGTGTCGCCAAATCCAAATCCAGTCAGAAGAATGACATTTTATTCCTGCCGAGAAATGCAGCTAGTGAGTTTATTTCTGCAATAACAGCACTTATTGCTGTGTGTGATAACGTTAATGATGTAGTAGAGCTACATTAACGTTAGCGCTCGTTACTTCGGGAGATGCCATTACTCCCCTCCGCCTTTTTGTCCCAATCGTTCATGGCCAATTTCCCCTGTCTAAGTGGTCCTGGTCGTTGCTCCACCCTCTCTGCTGATCTGACCAGGGTGACTCTCGCATGCCTCCTCCGATGCATGTGAAATCACCAGCCGCTTCTTTTCACCTGACAGCAAGGACTTTCAACGATAGGACGTAGCGCGTGCAGAGGAACACATTATTCCCCCTATTTCCCCTCTCCACTGAAGAGGCGCCCCAGAGGAGGCGCTAGTGCAGCGGCAAGGACACATAGGCTACCTCTATCCCACTTCCCAGCCACAGGTGCAGACAGGGCCAATTGTGTCTGTAGGGACGCCTGACCAAGCGGATGGTAGTCTCACTGGCCAGCCTCCCCTGCCTTCCGTGAGAGGAGTCTGGCTGCACGGAAACAGACTGCTGTCATAAGCCCTCCCTGCTCTACAGTTGCTCCCCATTGGAGGCGTCGATTTCAGACGCTGCCGTATGTCCGCTCCCCGCTTATTACAAGCTCTGTCATTGGCTCCGACCATGTCAATCAGAGCGGCTTCCACTCCCTCCTCCCTGTGTGTTGCTGTAAATAGTCCCCTGCCGTCGCAGTGAAAACAACAACGCTAACTAGCTAGCAAGCTAACAGCAGAAACCTACACGCTAGCTCGTTGCTACACGTTGAAAATGGCAAGTTGGATTCTTGGAAACTATTTTCCAAGGGCGCTGCCGCGAAGCGCCGCCGATCGCAATTCCAGAATGGTGACCAGCGCCACCAGACTCCTCTCACGGAAGGGAGGGGAGGCCAGCAAGACTAAGCCGATGGTAACAACATGGACAAACATGCAGCCCTTGGGTTGGGAGGCGAGGGAATACACTGCTACACCACCCGGGTACCCCGCCATTACTCTTTTGCGAGCGGTGGCCTTGATTGGTCCGGTCATGTCATCAACTAATGCAGTCCCTGATTGGCCCAGTTAGATTGTAATTTCAGGAAATCGATGTGGGCGGCTGGAAGTCGAGACAGATGGAGTGAAACAGAATGTGAGGTCATGTGACTGGGATGGTTTTGACCAGGCTACAAACCCACACACTGCTTAACTGTACTGCAGTGGAACTAACACATGAACACACAACGTGCAAACCTACGTCCTAATGTCTCTTACATAAACAGGCTTGAATATTTCAGAGTAATTACTTGGTTTCATCGCGGCCGGTTTCCAAGTGTACATGCTGTCAATTCCCAGCCACTTCCTCCACCCCTTTCCCCATTCTCTCCATGTTTTAGAAGCACAGACCTGCTCATAACACCTATAGGCCTGTTCATGTCCAGCACTGTGAATGATTGAACATATGGCCTGTCATGCCCCTGAGCAGGCACAGGGAAGAGAAGAAAAATGCAAGTTTCACTGCGTGCATTTACACCGGGCTGTAGGGCAGTAATTACTATTACAACTCAGGCAAGTGTAGATTTTACTTCTACACTTGGACAGCCAGGTTGATTGACCGCAGCTCAGAATCTACTCAGCAAAAAGAATTCTTTATTGTGGAGGGCCTAAGGTGGCACGATTGAAGTTCTTGACTGAGAAAGAGCTGAAAGTATATTTTGAAGGACTTTATTGTAAGTACAAGTACAAGTGGCTTTCCTGTGAAGGGCGTGAGTGGTTACTACAGTACAGCAGAGCAAGCAGCAGAGTCTGTGGAACAGTGCTGCAGTCTGAGAGAAGCAGTAGAGTCTGTGGAACAGTGCTGCAGTCTGAGAGAAGCAGCAGAGTCTGTGGAACAGTGCTGCAGTCTGAGAGAAGCAGCAGAGTCTGTGGAACAGTGCTGCAGTCTGAGAGAAGCAGCAGAGTCTGTGGAACAGTGCTGCAGTCTGAGAGAAGCAGTAAAGTCTGTGGAACAGTGCTGCAGTCTGAGAGAAGCAGTAAAGTCTGTGGAACAGTGCTGCAGTCTGAGAGAAGCAGCAGAGTCTGTGGAACAGTGCTGCAGTCTGAGAGAAGCAGCAGAGTCTGTGGAACAGTGCTGCAGTCTGAGAGAGTGAAGCAGCAGAGTCTGTGGAACAGTGCTGCAGTCTGAGAGAAGCAGCAGTCTGTGGAACAGTGCTGCAGTCTGAGAGAAGCAGCAGAGTCTGTGGAACAGTGCTGCAGTCTGAGTGAAGCAGCAGAGTCTGTGGAACAGTGCTGCAGTCTGAGAGAAGCAGTAGAGTCTGTGGAACAGTGCTGCAGTCTGAGAGAAGCAGTAGAGTCTGTGGAACAGTGCTGCAGTCTGAGAGAGTGAAGCAGCAGAGTCTGTGGAACAGTGCTGCAGTCTGAGAGAAGCAGCAGAGTCTGTGGAACAGTGCTGCAGTCTGAGAGAAGCAGCAGAGTCTGTGGAACAGTGCTGCAGTCTGAGAGAAGCAGTAGAGTCTGTGGAACAGTGCTGCAGTCTGAGAGAAGCAGTAGAGTCTGTGGAACAGTGCTGCAGTCTGAGAGAGTGAAGCAGCAGAGTCTGTGGAACAGTGCTGCAGTCTGAGAGAAGCAGCAGAGTCTGTGGAACAGTGCTGCAGGCTGAGGCAGGATAGTGAGCCGTGTCTTCGCTCTGAGAAGTCAACATCAGTTCAGCTCTGTAGTAGTCTCTTAGAACAGACGAGTTGGCTTCCGCAATTTTCAAATGCTCTCGCCATACCGTCTGTACGTCAGACCCCCAGAACATGCACAAGGAAGTAGTGAAAAAAACCTTCAGACCGGAAGGAAGTTCGACGGAATCTGACCAATCACGACACGCGTGTCCACGAAAAATATGTTCCCTCCGGAAACTTAAACCGATGCAGGTTGCTAATGCTAGCAGTGCTTTAGAATTACCATGGAAGCTACGCCGACGAAACCGGTGAAATAAGACCCTGATAGACGTAAACGATGTATCCGCGGCTTGGAGGAACCTCGTGCAAGACGTGCACTTATTCCAGAGTTAAACGAAAGTGATGAGGTAAGTTGCTAACGTTACTGAGCTTATCGTTCGTCTTACTAATTAGCGTTAGCTAACGATAGCTACAGCAGTATACAGCTAGTTAGCTAATGTTAAATTCTGATTGGACGAATGAGCGGAAGTCCCGCCTTTCAACTTCCTCTTCCGTTTGGTGCATGATTCTACCCCACGAAGTACAGACTGTATATAGCTGCATCTGCCGGATGTAGATAAGACAGTCTGTTTTAAGAGACTAGCTCTGTAGGAATGCCCGTTGGACTCCTCCCAGGCGAAGCGACTTTGCACAAAAGTGGAGATTATCCACTTCTCTCTCAAGCGGCCACATGACATTTTCCTCAAACTATATCACACACTAGCAGAATACCCATGCAGTGTATCGAGTGGAGATGTTGCATTCTCTGTGTGCTGGCAGGCTGGCCGGAGCAGTGGGGACAGACATTTGCGTGTCTGGTGTGTTCCTGACACCCATATGTGTAAAAATCATCAAATAGTTCACCAACAGATACAAGAACATTAGCATACGTGGAGGTGGAGGCTATTTGGCAATTAATGTGCCCTAATTACCTCATTCAAAAATCCGGCTCCGTTAGGTCGGCCACAGGAGTGCTCTTTACACTTCCTGAAGATTCAGCATGGTCACATGTAAAATGGCACAGCTGTGGCCAAACACAATTCGGCTCACTCCCACCCAGATACTTTGCATTCTTATGATAGGATACTGCAGAAAAGATGTTTATAATTGAGGGAAATTGACAAGAAGTCTGGAAGAGTGTGAAATTCTGTTCTTGAGATGTAAGTAGCATCTTTGAGGGAATGCCCAATTTAAACCCTCCTTCCATGTGAATCTCCCAATAGTCATTACACGATTCTCTCTGATGCCTCCCAGTGGTGCTGAAGCTAATGCTAACTGCTCCAAACTCGTTAAGGCTCTCTGCCTTGTCTGAACAAAGATGGACGACGCTGAGGAACATGCAGGTTATTACCACTCGTACTAGAGGGTCTGAGAAATTAATCAATGGTCCACCAAGGGGCATTTACAACACATGTGCACATGCTGCATAATAAATACATCCAGATACTTTAATCAGTGCAGTAACCATTTGTGGGTGGTGACCTGTTACGGTAATATTATTTCCCCCAGTATTGAACAGCTAATTACTACAGTATTTACATTTTTGAAAGAGGGAAATCAGTCTTCTTTACTTTTGCTATCACCCCTCTATCAAACTGGAGTTGAATTATTGAAACATCAACATTGCATCAGTGATGTTTTGTTTCTCTGATCATTCACACATTTTGGTGGGGGCAGTTATTGGCAGTGGTAGGAGCTTTTAATTCCTATATAATGCTAGTTTAATTAATAATAATGCATCACATTTTATTTGTTATATTTTGTGAGTAAAATCTTATTTTTTAATCAAGTGCTGTTATCTTTGACACGAAGTACTTACAGTACAAAGATTTAGTGCTATACAGTAGATACAGGTTAGTTATTTGTTTGACAAATGGAGGCATTTAAAATAGAGTACATTAGATAATTATCCAGCCATCCAGGGAATGGGATCATTTATTAGTCTATATATTGACAATAAGAAGATAGATTGACTGAAGAAGTTGGTGGCACCAGTGCTACCAGTGGAAAAGTTAGTCAAATGAAAATGAACCCTGCTACTGTGGCAATAAAAGTGTTTCTGATCTTATTTCCCTTGTATTGTTGTTATTAATATTACATTCTGATTTTCATTAGCGTGTGCAAGTCCATCTGACTGAGACAGAGTTCAAGGGTGACGGGCGGCAGACATATTGGGGTTGTGCAGATGCAGTGAGCAAAGGTCACATGGAACTACAATTAAATGAGCCGAGTCTGGCGTGAGGTCCCGAGGCCGGAGGATGCGCCTCCCTACAGGGAAACCCCTCTAATATTACCATCAGGCAAATCCTTCCCATTGTTTGGCCGTCGGCCATCTTTCACTTTCATCACATCTGTTATTTCCCAAAGCCTCATCTTTTCCCTCTCATTCTGTTTTCCTCTGATTCTCATGTTTGTGTCGTCGCTCACGTCTGCAGCTGTTGAATTATTGATGCCATGTTGAGCTGCTGAGATTTCTCCTGCTGTGGACTTGTTTGTTGGTCTTGGTGTGTATCGCACTCCTTCTCAATCACACTGTGTGTGTGTGTGTGTGTGTGTGTGCGTGTGTGCGTGTGTGTGTGTGTGTGTGTGTGTGTGTGTGTGTGTGTGTGTGTGTGTGTGTGTGCGCGTGCGTGCGCGCGTGCATAAGTATTTTAGTTGTTTGGCTAATCAAATCTGCTAGTGCATCACAGCAAGAGATTTACATGCAAATAAATCACACCCAAAAGCACAGACAGCATACATGCGTGTGAAGATTCACACACAGAGTCCTAGATGTTAGTCATGCGAGTCATACAGAACAGCATGATGCATGACTGATAGGAGCATACAGGCTTTGTTTCATATTTCTATCTATGATATCTATGATGGAGCCTAAACCAAAAGATGATGAACCACTGCTATGTATCAAATAGGCTGGAAATTACAGAACTCAGTGAAAGTGCTCCCTTAGCTTGCAGACCCCATGTTGCCGTAAGGCTTCGGTAAAATCCAAACTCCCTGGAGAACGCTATCTTGAACTGCCCAAGAAAATCAGCTCGAATGCGGTTTCCATAGTTACATAACAACATGCTATATTGCCAACCCCTTATAAAAATTCAAAGTTTCCCTCTGTGAATAAGTAATGTGTTTTCCCTGGATAACTGTGCTGTATAGTGGATAGAACCATGTATTGCCATCAAAGCACTTGGAGGGTTTAATGATGAGTTTATACTCATTTGTACTCAGAGAGTGGCCTTACACACAGCTAGTTAGCATATTCAGTTATGCGCACAGTCCTTTCACACTAAACATTTTCTTCTAGCGTCCTGTTTCATAACCAATCAGCCAATCCACCCGCATTGCAGGACACATTTCCAATGCTCATCTCTGAGACGAGACTGAGAGCTGCTTGACAGAACCGAGGCACTTTTTTTAAACTGAAATTTCAACAGTAAAGTTCCAGATGGAGCTACAGTACTGAAACACCGCCCAGTCAGCAAATTTGGAGCCAACAGAAAAAGATGAGAATTGTTTAATGCGATGCCGTCAAGGGGAGCTCAGGCCTGAAACAGACCTTGATACATGACAGAAACTCCAGGGAGCTTTTCCCCCCTGCGGATCCCTGTGACAAATTAATTACACCACCCTCTCCCACCGAAGAGGAAGACAAAAGCTGGAGGTGGAGTCAGAGAGATGATGGGTCTTATCTTTGGCTGCTCAAAGGAGGAATTACTAGTGAGATCTTTGACTGAGCTGCTTGAAGCCATTTACACACCGACACGAGATACACAAATCTGGCAACCGAGATTTGTACGACGGCCATGACTCACCAGCAAATAGAGCGCTCAAGGCTGGCTGTAAATCACCTAGTCAATCAGTGGGGATGCAGAGGGGAATTGACCCCTTCTATATTGATTTGTGTAGGTCCCCGCCGCTTAACCACCATGCCCTAACTGCAACACATATAACTGCTTTACTACCATGCCCTAACTGCAACACATATAACTGCTTTACCACCATGCCCTAACTGCAACACATATAACTGCTTTACCACCATGCCCTAACTGCAACACATATAACTGCTTTACCACCATGCCCTAACTGCAACACATATAACTGCTTTACCACCATGCCCCCACTACAACACATATAACTGCTCTACCACCATGCCCTCACTGCAACACATATAACTGCTTTACCACCATGCCCTAACTGCAACACATATAACTGCTTTACCACCATGCCCTAACTGCAACACATATAACTGCTTTACCACCATGCCCTAACTGCAACACATATAACTGCTTTACCACCATGCCCTAACTGCAACACATATAACTGCTTTACCACCATGCCCTAACTGCAACACATATAACTGCTTTACCACCATGCCCTAACTGCAACACATATAACTGCTTTACCACCATGCCCTCACTGCAACACATATAACTGCTTTACCACCATGCCCTCACTGCAACACATATAACTGCTTTACCACCATGCCCTCACTGCAACACATATAACTGCTTTACCACCATGCCCTCACTGCAACACATATAACTGCTTTACCACCATGCCCTCACTGCAACACATATAACTGCTTTACCACCATGCCCTCACTGCAACACATATAACTGCTTTACCACCATGCCCTAACTGCAACACATATAACTGCTTTACCACCATGCCCTAACTGCAACACATATAACTGATTTACCACCATGCCCTAACTGCAACACATATAACTGCTCTACCACCATGCCCTAACTGCAACACATATAACTGCTCTACCACCATGCCCTAACTGTAACACATATAACTGCTTTACCACCATGCCCTAACTGCAACACATATAACTGCTTTACCACCATGCCCTAACTGCAACACATATAACTGCTTTACCACCATGCCCTAACTGCAACACATATAACTGCTCTACCACCATGCCCTAACTGCAACACATATAACTGCTTTACCACCATGCCCTAACTGCAACACATATAACTGCTCTACCACCATGCCCTAACTGCAACACATATAACTGCTTTACCACCATGCCCTAACTGCAACACATAACTGCTTTACCACCATGCCCTAACTGCAACACATATAACTGCTTTACCACCATGCCCTAACTGCAACACATATAACTGCTTTACCACCATGCCCTAACTGCAACACATAACTGCTTTACCACCATGCCCTAACTGCAACACATATAACTGCTTTACCACCATGCCCTCACTACAACACATATAACTGCTTTACCACCAAGCCCTCACTGCAACACATATAACTGCTTTACCACCATGCCCTAACTGCAACACATATAACTGCTTTACCACCATGCCCTAACTGCAACACATATAACTGTTTTACCACCATGCCCTCACTGCAACACATATAACTGCTTTACCACCATGCCCTCACTGCAACACATATAACTGTTTTACCACCATGCCCTCACTGCAACACATATAACTGCTTTACCACCATGCCCTAACTGCAACACATATAACTGCTTTACCACCATGCCCTAACTGCAACACATACTGTATAACCGCTTTACCACCATGCCCTCACTGCAACACATGTAACTGCTTTACCACCATGCCCTAACTGCAACACATACTGTATAACCGCTTTACCACCATGCCCTAACTGCAACACATAACTGTTTTACCACCATGCCCTCACTGCAACACATATAACTGCTTTACCACCATGCCCTAACTGCAACACATATAACTGCTTTACTACCATGCCCTAACTGCAACACATATAACTGCTTTACCACCATGCCCTCACTGCAACACATACTGTATAACCGCTTTACCACTATGCCCTAACTGCAACACATATAACTGCTTTACCACCATGCCCTCACTGCAACATATATAACTGCTTTACCACCATGCCCTCACTGCAACACATACTGTATAACCGCTTTACCACCATGCCCTAACTGCAACACATATAACTGCTTTACCACCATGCCCTAACTGCAACACATATAACTGCTTTACCACCATGCCCTAACTGCAACACATAGAACTCAAATGCCGATGGAGCCGCAAATGAGCGTTTCCTCATATGAACAACTGAAATCGCTTTTCAATTTGGAGTCACATGTCCTGCTGTCAGACTTTTAGAAACTCTGCTGTAACTAAGCACTGGGGTGGGTGAGAGGGAAGAGGAAACAAGCTGGAAACGGGTCAACAGATATCTGATCTGTGTGTATAGCGAGTGGGTGGCATTAAATCATCATTAGCCACATTAGAAAGTGGTGTGTCTTGTGTTTGCTTGCGCGGCTGGTGTTACTATTGAGCTGATTATAGCGAAGGCTTTTGGAGACACGCTTATTGATGCCGATAATGCTGTTTGGATTAGGGGGGAATCCAAATAATCTGCTTCATTCTGTTCTGTTTGCTATCCTGGGATGGAGACAGATAGAACGTGATAGAAGAGGAACAGCTCTCTCTCTCTCTCTCTGACACTCTTTCCTTCACGCAAACATGTTTTACTATGAGGTCAGTCCACTCACAGTCACTTTCCTTCTTTCCTCTTGACACATTATCCTGTCTGTCATCAGTAAATGCCTGACCCTAATGTTACTCCTCCTCTAATCCAAATATGTTTGTCTTGAGAATTATTGTTGTTGTTAATATATTAGTCAGGATTTGTGGTTTGTGCACACGCGCGCGCACCCACACACACATTCAGACACTCTGCAAATACTGTCTTACCAATCAATATGATGTAGCAGAGAAGAGTGAACAGTAATTATTCAGGTATGCCAGACATCACTGATCCTGCAGCATCTGCTCCATGCGACAGCATTGATCCTTTGTGTGCATGGCTTAATAGAGAAGCACTGTACTGCTGTGCAGGGAAACACACACGATCCAACCAATCAACACTCAGTATCACAAAATGATACAAATGCAGGGGTCAGGGGTGAGCAACAGACCAACACCCCTGGAGCTGGGTGACTCTCCTGCAGCTGATAGGGTCTCACTCAAGCCATGTCCACATGGAGACGGAAGCAATCTTTTTTTTTTACAATATAGAACGTTAACTATCGGTAACGTTCCTGATATCATCCACTTCCATGATCTTTAGACATATGTTGCAAACACATCCCAGCGTATTGGCCGCTCCTGCACATCACAGCACAGGCTAAATGATGCAACATAAATATACATTATATAAACTCATGGCATAAATGAGTTTTTATTGAAAAAGTGGTGTCAAGTAAGCTAAAGTCTTGTTGGAGTGGATACGAGTGGACATCACAGTGCAACCGTGTGGTCGTCAAACCTCTCACTTCACTATTCACGTTGTATTTGCGAGGGTTATATATAGAGCATCCCGAGTATGTCTGTTACACTCAGGGTTTACATTTCATTTCATTTTGTCCAATATTAAAATATTCCAGAATTGCATGTTGTATTAAAAATAAATATTATTTCTATCTAACACGTTTAGCCTGATTTTATTTGTGTTATTGTAAAAACGTAGCCGCCGCTAAGCCTTCTGGGAAATATCCGATGAAGGGAGGGGAGGGGTGGCTGGGAAGAGTCAGCTGTGGAGCCCTGAGGATGTTGGACACGCTGTTCTCCGTGTCCACTTGTTGCTGACGGTGGTAATAGAGGAGCATTATATTTTGCTGCAAGAGCCCTAACAGGCTCAGTAGCTGCTGTAGCACGAACGCTAGTGCACATGATTGTTATTGTTGCTGGCGGAGAATGGTGGGGCTATGGCATCATCGGTTCAGGAAAGCTGCGTATGGGTTGTAAACACGGAAATGCAAGGGGTGGCGTCTTCAGATTTATTCACTCTGGGACCCGGTTTCCAAAATTAGCGTATACTCCCAGAACGTATATCCTACTCCCAGAACGCTGGTTCCGTCTGGACGAAACGTCTATACGAGAAAAAACTTTAGTGGATACACCTGAAGTCGTCTCCGTGTGGACATGGCCTCAGTGTCTTGCTTGCTCAAGGACACTTCAGCAGGACTTGTGATTGCCTTCACCTGGGTCAGGAAAGACTCAGATTGTTTTGGCAACAAAGTTAGCAGGTAAGGAAAAAGCTAGCCTGCGATGAGTCAGTTGAGCTTAGCTCAGCAGCTGGTTTACCGACTGTGCAACATGCCTCACTTCTCTCTTTTGCATGCTAGCAAAACGTAAAACGTACACACCCCAAGGGTGCACTTATAAATGTGCTTTTTCTTGCAAAACCTATGCATGTGGAAAAAATTGAATGGGTGAAAGAAGGGAAATGGAGTTGCATCAGCCTCAGCTCTTGAAAAACAATCTCATTGTTTTTCCAATTTCCTGTAAATATATATACAGCCATCTATGTTTGATATTGCTTTTCTGTCTCTGCAGAAATCGACCATGGAAAAATCAACAGCTCGCTCCCTCGCCCCTGCCTCTGTTTTAATGGTCAGCACAGCCCAGATAGGAAAAAGCAGATGGGGGGGAAGGGGGGGGGGGACAATGTGGACATACACACTTACAGGCATGTGTAGAGGTACATAAACAAACAAAGTAAAAGGAGTCACTCAGTCAGTTACTCACTTGCTAGCTGCCAGTCGCCTCTCACGCGCTCAGGTTCATAATCATGTGGCTCTGCTAACCGGCCACAATCTAACAGAATATCTCACTTCAGTTCAACAGACTGGACCCCACTTACCTGCCCTTTTATTGAGTTAATTCCAGCTCTGTGCCACTCAAACTCACCCATACTCTCCAAAGACAGGCAAGCAGGCAGGCAGCTAGACACAGACAGACAGACACACACACACACACACACACACACACACACACACACACACACACACACACACACACACACACACACACACACACGCACAAGACAGGGCTCCAGATTAACTTGTGTCACAAACAATTTCACATAATTTGGTGGATATTTCACTCGGGTAAATGCATCAAGAGGAGCGATCGACTGAAAATAATTGTGCCTTTAAATACCTTAACTCCTGGACCTGTATTCAATTTTAAGTCTCCCTCTCAGTCACTTAGACAGGAAAGGAAAAAGGGTCAAACAAGAAGATTCCAGTTAATCTGTCAAATGATGGGCTAATTCACTTCTCACACACAGTCAGACCCACAGTCAGATCACACTGTATTAGCTTGTGATAGGTCAGAATGTCCATCCTAGCTCGTCCTTCCTCCACAGGCTGGCCAGGAGCGGTGGGCAGCTGCAGTGAAGCGCCCGGGGAAAGGCTGTCTTTTTCCATTATTGCTTCGTTTTGTGCTCTGCTCGAGTCTGCTGAAGTTCAAATCACCTAAATCCCCTTCACCTACCTGTCTACTTTGAAACTCTAACATAGTGGCTATAGTAGCCTAGCCTTGCAGTCTTTATTTTATAAATGATACACAGATACCCCTAGTCTTCACACACTGCAAGAAAAAAATTATTGCTCCACTACACCAGGCACACATGATAATGCAGTTGTTTTGTTTTGTTCTTAAATCGTGGCAAAAGTCAGTTTATGATCTATGTCATATCGTGAGCCTCAACTCAACCTGTCAGCCATCTACTGCTCACAGCTGCAGTGTAAGGCGAGCTCTATTCTACAACACTGTTCCCATCCCTTACACAGTGAATTCCAGCTCCTTCGCTCTGGCCGGCGGTTTGCGGTCCCTCGCTGTAGGACCAAACGCTACAAAAGCACTTTTGTACCTGCTGCCATTGCACTGCTAAACAAAGCTGTTACGGGATGATTTCTTTGTTTTATTTCTCATTCCTACTCCGCACATACATGACACTGAGCGTCTCATGAGTAGCTACATGTGTGTGTGTGTGTGTGTGTGTGTGTGTGTGTGTCCCGCCCCTTCCGTCATTGTTTACAGTCCGTTGACGTCTCATATACAGCTATTTATTATTATTATTATTATTATTATTATTATTATTATTATTATTAGCCGAAACGTCGTCTGGACCTACAATCAGGAATCGATCAGCGATTATTGTAAACAATAACCGCGGACATCCTCTATACAGCGGAAACACCGACATAGTCACAGAGTCATATTAGTGGTCAGACTGATAGACTCTGGGTGTCAGATTGGGCTGTGGGGGACTGACAGCCTGGACTGACACAGAGACAGAGAGAGAACAGGGCTCCTTAAAGGGCACTGCCTTCATTCTCAATGAGATATAGCTGCAGTTCTTTCACATCATTACAAAAGATAGGTTTTCTTTTAGGTTTTCTTTAGATGTTGCTTTTTCATGAGGGAAAATTATATATCAAATTTTCAAAGACCTGTTGGATTTTTTTTTTACAGGTGTAGGTGTGACAAAAATAAAAAAGTATAGTGGTACAAGCAAAGAAGAAAAATCAGTCAGACAGTAAAATGGCCGAAGACGTTAGATCAAAGTAGCAGTAATCAAACACAATGTGAAGGACACATTGAACACCAAACACAAGGATCAAACAAACCACACAGGCAAGCCAACCATAAGAGGCTGTTTGATAAAAAAAAAGCCCCATGTCAGAGATTGAAAAGTAGTGATGTACGGGTCAGGGTTTTTTAAGATCTGCATCAACCCAACCCATTGAGAGCCAGTCTGACCCGCCAAAATATGTGTTAATGGCCAACCCAACACCAACCCGGAGGCCTGCAAACGGCCAATTGAATGCAATATGTGTCAGGACTCAGGACTGAGTGCTGCTGCGCTGCTCTCCAAGGTGCTGAAATATATTTGTTCTCCCCCTGGGAAGATCTAGGCTCAATAAACATGTTCTTATTGTCGACCAGCAGCACAAATCTGTAATCCTTCATTAAAGACATACTCTCATACTCTCTCTCTCTTTCTTTCTCTCAAACACACAAAAGAAAACGCTGCTTTCTTCTCAGCTTAACGGTGAACTTTACAAAACAGCCATTAAATCAATACAATCTTTGAACATGAATGCTCTCTCTCTCTCTCTCTCTCTCTCTCTCTCTCTCTCTCTCTCTCTCTCTCTCTCTCTCTCTCTCTCTCTCTCAATGCATTCTTCACATCTAAACCTCTTAAGAAAATAGCCTTATTTTCAAATCTATACAACCTTTGAACATGAAACTGTGTTTCGATCAGATGACCAGCTGGATGCGCTTGTTGCTGGAGTGGACAGCTCCGCTCTAACCAGCATGGACAGAAGAGGGTATGTGGTGTGCTGATCCCTCCAAAAGGTGAGGACATCCTCCTGCCACTCATCAACACTGAAGTGAGCCTGCAGGTAACACTGCACTTCATCTGGCTCCATTAGGTCCGGGGTGTCTTCAGTTCTCACTGTATGATCTAGCCTCTAAAATACGTGTGTGTGCGTGTGTATCTTGGTCTTACAGTATTAGTCTATCTGTCGACCTACCATTGCCATCATCCTGTGTTAACATCATTATGTGTATGCAATAGTGTGGTTGCCAAATAGACACTTATGTAACTGACCGACTTCCAATATCTGATTGCATTATTAGTGTTTGTCCTTATTGCATACTTATACTTATGTGGACATAAATAAATCACTCAAATGTGTGTGTGTGTGTATGTGTGTGTGTGTGTGTGTGTGTGTACAGTATGTGTGTGTGTGTGTGTGTGTGTGTGTGTGTGTGTGTGTGTGTGTGTGTGTGTGTGAGAGAAATAGAGAGACAGAGAGACATAGTTCACGTCTTTAATAAAGGGTTAGCCTAACTTGTTTTGCCGTTGTTGTAAGTTATTTAATAATGTTGCTTTGTCACTTTCTGTCCCACTGAGTGCTGCTGACCCAAAGCGCTCGCCCCGCGGCCCAACCTGCAGGACCCAGGTATCACTAGGTCAGGACAGTGGAGCATTGGCACAGTATAGCCTGGTTGCACGATGCAGAGCAGGCCTCAAACAACAGCTGTGAACCTTCATAAAGCAAGGCCAGTGTGTTGCAGGGGGAAAAGTCAAGCCAAAGTTGAAAAACACAAGGATAAGACAAGCACGTCTACAGCCTCAAAACATCTCAGCAAGCATCTGGCAGACAGCCCTGCACCCCCAGCACCCTGCATCCTGTCACATCAAGTCAAACAGACGAGAATATGTCTTTAGATTGGGACAACTCGGCTTGAGGGGGTCTTTTTTTCCTGATCGAGTTCAGTTTCTTCCTTCAGTTCTGTTCAGTTCTGTTCAGTGTAAGCCCTCTTCCCAAACACATCAATAAAAGATCTTTGGCAATGTTGTTAGCTCAATGCTGTTTGGTCCCCCCCCCCCCCCCCCCTCCCACGAGTAGCTCCTCTTCCAAAATAAATCAATAGAGGATCTTTGTGAAAACAGAGTAATCAGACACCTCTGACGACGCTGTCAGAGTTATCTCCGGACAGTTGTTATGCAGTACTTTGCTCACGCAGGATATGAGGCCCTGGGGGAAGTCTATTTTGCCGAAGTCTGAGGTTGTTTGGAGGTCTGTGCGGTGAAGAATACGTAGCTCCGGGTATTTACTCCTGCCGACCCCCGACTGCCTCCCTCGAACATACACATGCCATCCCTATATCCCTCTCTCTCTCTCTCTCTCTCACACACACTACAGAGGCTGTCTCCTCCTCTCCTCTCTCTCTCCTCCTGTCCTCATTAGTAGGCAAGGCCCCCGTTCTTGTTTGCACACTCCACTGTTCTGACTAAATGAGAAAATTAATGAGCTAGCATGAGCTAGAGGGAACACCACAACCTTCAGTAGGCTCTTTCACACCGGCCTTGAAAGCCGAAAAATGCACGGAAAATAGGATTCGCGCCTCCGATGTGAAAGTCGTGAACGCGCTTTGGTGGACAATTGTTTTACGCCTTTTGTCCCGCGACGGTAGGTAGTAACAGCGCCGGGTTACCTGGCAACCCGCCTCCATTTGAAAGCGTCGTCGCAGCGAGCCGGAAAAGGTGCGAATGGTCAGCTCATTCATAAAAAAATTACAGGGGAAATCACCTCATGTATCAAGAAAGTGCAGGAGTGAAAGTAAAAAAAGTAGCCCATACAATCATGACTGCAGGGGCGCCAGGAGGAATGCTCCGTGCGGTTAGGCTTTATGCTCAAACGATTTTGACATTAGTAGGTAAAATTAACGGATATAATAATAAGCTTCAGAGGGCTATAGCTGTCTGTGGCGAGTTGGTCTGAATCAGCTCTGTGCATTCCCTTACAAAAACTTTTTATTTATAGCCTATACTATTCCCCCGACGAACATTATGCAGACTGCAGCTGTTTGATATGCGGGCGGTCGTGTATCGTTCCACCTATCCTCCCTGCTCAGCGGACTAGGAGAAGGAGGGAAGTCTTGGTTGTTGAATGAATTCGTTCATCATACAGTAGCCTAGGCTACACTAACCTATGAAAATATTCATTTGGGCTAGGAGGAGCTGGAAATCCCTCCGCTCGCCTTTCAATCCGGGAGCAGGGGATTTCACCTGAAAGTACACAGCAGCACGGGAATGTGGCCGTGCTGCTTGGCTCTGTGTGAAAGCAATTTCTGTGGCGAGGGTGCAGCCTTTGCGGGACTCCTAAACGGCAATTTTTGCGCGATCTGTGTGTGAAAGAGCTTACAGTCTCCCCCCGCCTCGCTGCCCGACTCCTCAGTCCATCCACTGGTTTGCTCCCTCACCTCCTCGCTCTGTCTCTGTCTCGTGCTCCTGTCTCTGTCTTGTGTTCCTGCCTCTGTCTCATGCTCCTGTCTCTGTCTCATGCTCCTGTCTCTGTCTTGTGCTCCTGTCTCTGTCTTGTGTTCCTGTCTCTGTCTTGTGCTCCTGTCTCTGTCTTGTGCTCCTGTCTCTGTCTTGTGTTCCTGTCTCTGTCTCGTGCTCCTGTCTCTGTCTTGTGTTCCTGTCTCTGTCTTGTGCTCCTGTCTCTGTCTCATGCTCCTGTCTCTGTCTTGTGTTCCTGTCTCTGTCTTGTGTTCCTGTCTCTGTCTCGTGCTCCTGTCTCTGTCTTGTGTTCCTGTCTCTGTCTTGTGCTCCTGTCTCTGTCTCATGCTCCTGTCTCTGTCTCATGCTCCTGTCTCTGTCTCGTGCTCCTGTCTCTGTCTTGTGTTCCTGTCTCTGTCTTGTGTTCCTGTCTCTGTCTTGTGCTCCTGTCTCTGTCTTGTGCTCCTGTCTCTGTCTCATGCTCCTGTCTCTGTCTCATGCTCCTGTCTCTGTCTTGTGCTCCTGTCTCTGTCTCATGCTCCTGTCTCTGTCTCATGCTCCTGTCTCTGTCTCGTGCTCCTGTCTCTGTCTTGTGTTCCTGTCTCTGTCTTGTGTTCCTGTCTCTGTCTTGTGCTCCTGTCTCTGTCTCATGCTCCTGTCTCTGTCTTGTGTTCCTGTCTCTGTCTTGTGCTCCTGCCTCTGTCTCATGCTCCTGTCTCTGTCTTGTGTTCCTGTCTCTGTCTCTGTCTCTGTCTTGTGTTCCTGTCTCTGTCTTGTGTTCCTGTCTCTGTCTTGTGCTCCTGTCTCTGTCTCATGCTCCTGTCTCTGTCTTGTGCTCCTGTCTCTGTCTCTGTCTTGTGCTCCCGTCTCTGTCTTGTGTTCCTGTCTCTGTCTCTGTCTTGTGCTCCCGTCTCTGTCTTGTGCTCCTGTCTCTGTCTTGTGCTCCTGTCTCTGTCTTGTGTTCCTGTCTCTGTCTCTGTCTTGTGCTCCCGTCTCTGTCTTGTGCTCCTGTCTCTGTCTTGTGCTCCCGTCTCTGTCTTGTGCTCCTGTCTCTGTCTTGTGCTCCTGTCTCTGTCTTGTGTTCCTGTCTCTGTCTCTGTCTTGTGCTCCTGTCTCTGTCTTGTGTTCCTGTCTCTGTCTCGTGCTCCTGTCTCTGTCTTGTGCTCCTGTCTCTGTCTTGTGTTCCTGTCTCTGTCTCTGTCTCGTGCTCCTGTCTCTGTCTTGTGCTCCTGTCTCTGTCTTGTGTTCCTGTCTCTGTCTTGTGTTCCTGTCTCTGTCTCTGTCTCGTGCTCCTGTCTCTGTCTTGTGCTCCTGTCTCTGTCTTGTGTTCCTGTCTCTGTCTTGTGTTCCTGTCTCGGTCTCTGTCTCATGCTCCTGTCTCTGTCTCATGCTCCTGTCTCTGTCTCATGCTCCTGTCTCTGTCTTGTGTTCCTGTCTCTGTCTCATGCTCCTGTCTCTGTCTTGTGTTCCTGTCTCTGTCTCTGTCTCGTGCTCCTGTCTCTGTCTTGTGCTCCTGTCTCTGTCTTGTGTTCCTGTCTCTGTCTCTGTCTCGTGCTCCTGTCTCTGTCTTGTGCTCCTGTCTCTGTCTTGTGTTCCTGTCTCTGTCTTGTGTTCCTGTCTCGGTCTCTGTCTCATGCTCCTGTCTCTGTCTCATGCTCCTGTCTCTGTCTTGTGTTCCTGTCTCTGTCTCGTGCTCCTGTCTCTGTCTCATGCTCCTGTCTCTGTCTTGTGTTCCTGTCTCTGTCTCGTGCTCCTGTCTCTGTCTTGTGTTCCTGTCTCTGTCTTGTGTTCCTGTCTCTGTCTTGTGTTCCTGTCTCTGTCTTGTGTCTCTGTCTCTGTCTTGTGTCTCTGTCTCTGTCTTGTGTCTCTGTCTCTGTCTTGTGTCTCTGTCTTGTGCTCCTGTCTCTGTCTCTGTCTTGTGCTCCTGCTTCTGTCTCTGTCTTGTGTTCCTGTCTCTGTCTCCGTCTTGTGTTCCTGTCTCTCTCTTGTGCTCCGGTCTCTGTCTCTGTCTTGTGCTCTTGTCTCTGTCTTGTGCTCCTGCCTCTGTCTCTGTCTCCTGTCTCTCCCCCTCCTTGTTTCATCTCACAGCGTCCCTGCTGCTGATACCTGCCTGGGCTGCCTGGATGGGCCTTTAGGTAAACAAAGAGAAGTGTAAGACTTGACCCGTATCTCCTCCGTCATTCTCATCACTCTCTCGCTGTTTGGACAGAGGCGCATTGCACTCGATAACCACAAGACAAAGGGAATACAAATGATCAGGCTAGCGAGGAGGGGGGGCGGCAGGCGGCAGAGCTGGTGTGCTGCTGCTGTGTCCGATAACACAATGCTTTTTTATGAAAATAAAATAGTGTGCACACAAATAGTGTGCACACAAATAAAATAAAATAATAAATTTTCCTGGAATGCTCAACTTTGTGAGAGGGCTAATTTCGATAGAGACGTAAATACAACGCAGACACATGAGCTGAGTCACCCGACTGCCTACACACATTATGTTCACACACACTTATAAATAACTAGATAAAGGATATAAATAGGTAAGCCAATTGGTTGGCAGAGAAGATTAATAATGCATTAGTTGATATGGATGCTTTGATACGCAGGTGTGCGCCGGTGACAGACAGACACTAGCATAAACAATAAGCAAGCACACAGGATGTGGGCGACTGATGGAGTGAATGCCGTCTTGTTTGCGGTGTCTGTGTGCTGCCTGCTGCCTCAGCTGCCATATTTGATTCATTACCTGCCCAGGGTCTGACAGAGAAAAACACTGTACATGCTCCAAACAAGCAATTGTCCTTCTCTCTCCCTCTCTCCCTGTCTCTCCCACACACATGGAGAAAGAAATGCATCTCTGATATGAGGGGGAGGAGCCCCTGCTTTACTCAGTGGACACCTGAACTGCAGCCTCTTCTTTGGACTCTGAGTGGGGGGGTTCCCAGCCTGCCCACTCCTGCTCTATGGTGGTATTATTACCCTGATATGAGATAGTATAAATAAGAGGAAAGCCATTCCTGCAACACAGTTACCACTGCTTATTTTTATTTTTTTTTATCTTGGTTCTAATAACTGAATGGGTCTGGGGGGAGGCATCGCACCGACGCCGGCGAGCACACCGCAGGTTTTTAAATCAGCTTTTAAAATAAATAAACCATGATATATGCATTGCTCTGTCTTCCCATAAAGCACAAATGGCCTACAGAAATCAGATCATCTGATATATTAGCGGAGATTAGATTCTAATGCATTTTAAATGCATAGGGGGGCGGGCGGAGGAGAAACGGTCTCCAAAGATATTCATCACCGGAGATAATATGGAAAGAGAAAACAAACTCACTCGGCAGTGGAGGGTCAGTGGGGCAGAACCCTGCACCTAAGCAAAATCAAATAAAGTGTTTGCATGGCATCGACTGTTTATTATACACGGTGATACCATCGCTGCATCGCACTGACTCATTAACATCGTAACCAGAATCCATATTCCATCTCCCAGTGAAGACATGACCTGCAGCGTGTAAATAATACATGCAGGTGAGGGAGTAGGAGACAGGCACACAGAGAGTGGATGTGTCGGAAACTGAAAGGAGGCAAAATGAAAAGGTGGTTTGATCAACCGCGGAGGGCTGGAAGGAGAGAGGCAGTCTGCGTTCCGGGGTGCTGAACCCTTCCTTGAAACAAGTTTGACTTTCAAAGAAAGGGATACCGACACAACGGCATCTTCAATCGAAAACCCTCGGGAGGGAAATGTCATTTGAATCAACGTAAGTTTCAAATGATTGGAATACACCTCAACACTCCTCCCTCTTGGGGGAACAAGAACATAAATGGAAGAATTGAAATATTTGTTAATACAACCGCTAATCAGATGAGCAAGGAACCAGGGCATGCATTTACCGCAACATGAGCTCTGGTTCTACCTTTCATCAGGTGGTTTTAATGTTTGAATCTAACAATTCAAACTAAGGGATTTTAAAAGTTGTTCATGTTGATGTCCGCAATTCTTCAATATCGTCGGGCATGTGCCAGACAATCCTGCTGGGACTTAACACACAGTGTGACACACATACTTAGATTCAATGCTGCTGGGACTTAACACACAGTGTGACACACATCCTTAGATTTGGACATCTTTCACAGTGGGAAATGACATCAGACAGCAGGATGAAAGCAGCCTGGCGCTATACTGGGGGTTCCTCCGTACATAACCCCCCACTAAAAACATGCAGAAGATCGTCATCCGACCAGTGACGACAACATCTGAAGTTGTTCCAATGATGGTCCAATGAAGGTCCCCGGGCGCTGGAAAGAAATAGCGACCACTGCTCCTGGCCTGCCCCCTGGAGGAAAGGACAAGCCTGGATGGGTCAAATGCAGAGGACATATTTCACTGGCCACCGTCAGCATGAGTGTGTGTAGTGGCCGCATGCATGTGTTGTGTGTTGTAGTGTGTTCGTGTGACAATAAAGATGGGCTACCGTCTGAAATCGTTTACTGTATCTATGGCACCAGAGTCACAACAATGGCATATGTCTCTGCTGTCCAAGGTGAAGAGGTGTGTGTGTGTGTGTGTGTGTGTGTGTGTGTGTGTGTGTGTGTGTGTGTGTGTGTGTGTGTGTGTGCGTGTGTGTGTGTGTTGTGGAGGGTACAGTCAGCCTTGTGATCAGTCAGTGGACAGTGGACGGATGGGCATGGGGTGGGTGGAGGTGGAGTGGATCACAGGGCAAAGCCCAGGACAGACAGAGGTTGAAGGATGCTCCACTCTGTTGCTCCTTCACTCACCCTGCAGGACTGGATCAATAGTCACAGAGCAGAGCGCCTCCGGAGAGGAGAGAGTGAAGAAGGGGGGGGGCGGCAATCTACTTGGCCTATACATCCCTCAGTCTATCAATATTATTTGTCACCTGTCATGGCCGTACCCCTCTTGACCCTCTGTCTTGTCTCAGCCAGTTCCTCGTTCTGATCAAGTGCATTTGCAACGTTTCCATTACGGCTGCAGCATCTGGTGCTCAACCTTGAGACAAATCACCTGAGAGAGTCTGGCTGATGGATGGTTTCCTGAAGCTGCGGGGAGCAGGAAGTCCCAACCCAGACAACAGTGCAGCGTCAATTCATCATAAGAGAGGCAGGGGCTGGCCGGGCTGCATGAGAAAAGATGCAGGGACTGCAGCCGCCACAAGGGGGGGGGGGGGGGGCTGCAGCCCCCCCTTCCTGCACCCTTGCCACCCCAACCCCCCCGCTTTTAAATCCGCGTCGGTTACATCACTTTTGTTTAAACTACAATATTATTTAACACAATTTAATCACTATTTGAGGTCATCAGTCATGCACAATTTGTGGAGAATCGTACACAGAGACCGAGAATAAACAGTGGTCTAATTTTTCTACAGCCATTACACTATGCTATCAAAATTATTTGGAGAATGATATATTGAGGTAAATATTGTATTTGTGCATTTACTGGCTTTAATTTGGGACCTGAGAACATGTCTTCATTTTCTTTCTTTAACCATTCTCACTCCAAACTCATCAATTACAGCTTCATGAGATGGCCACTAGTTTCCAGGCTGGGTGGGACAATAACTGTGCTTAACGCAGTAAACTTACTCCACAACACCGGCACGCACCGTACGATAAACAAACGCATCTTCAAACACCCAGGCAGTGAGCCGTGGAGCTGAGAGCTTGTGTTGTAAACAGTTAAAGAAGAAACCAACATACACCATTCTTTCCTAATTAAAGTATTCAAGTCAATTCCACTCATTGTAATGTATGAAGGAGTAGCAGTGACACACAGTGATACACCGCTCACTTAGAAGACTAGCTTGTTCAGAGACCACTATAATGAGCCCACCTGAATAAATGAACTTTTCATGGCAAATTAAAAAGACTGAGAGCAGTTAACTTAAAACTCCGGACCGTCAGCACAGCTGAGCAGCTTGTATTATCTTCTTCTGTGGAAAAAAGTGAGAAAGACACAAACAGAATGGAAAAACAGATACTGTGCTGATGAATATCTTCTCTTGTAAACTGCACGTTGTCTCCGGTAACACCGGTGATGTCACGAGTGTATTCACCGGTGGGAAAATGTCCACACCGTAGCAAGCCTCAAATGAGATCAGTACAGGAAGTTAGACTGAATTCAATGGCTTTTCATGACTTATTAGAGCGAGAAGACACGTGGGCGCCTGAAGTGATTAAAAGAGTGAGGAGAGGCGAGCATTCTAGATGTTCTGATGAGAGATTGGAAGAATAATGAAACAGACAATAAAGGAGGCATAGTTAGGAAGGAAAAAGCCATGGAAGAAAGGGGAACTATCAAGAGCAGGGGTGGGCAATTATTTTTCATGGGGGGCCACATGAGAAACCCAGAGTGTTGCCGGGGGCCGAACAAATATTGTCAAGCCGCAACCCAGGAACTTTGAAGATAGAGAGGACCACAAAAACATTTTCTCGCTACCAGAGGGCCAGATTTTGCTCAGGGTTGGGGGCCGAATGGCACCGGCGCGAAAAAAAAATTGGGACATTTGAAGTCGGCGCATAATGAAAAAGGCATAAACATCCAGTGGATTTAGAGGCACACAGTGCACAACCCCAGGGTAAGGCAATTTTTTTTTTTTGCAATTCCAGTGCGGGCCACACAGGTGGCGGCCGCGGGCCACATGTGGCCCGCGAGCCAGGTCTGATCAAGAGAGAAATCACATCTAGAGGCACGTGTGTGGTGCTCTGGATACTCCCACCATCCACAACAGAGTGGAGGAGTGCTTCATGCGAAAGGTCGCAAGAGTTAGAAGAACACGATGCGTTTTGTTGTGGTTGTTGTTTTGCACACTAGGTTTTTTTCTCTCTGGCACAGTAAGGAAGTGAAGTTGAGACACATTATCTTTCAATGTGATGGGTTAAAAAAGTATCATTGCAGTGCAACCTACAGTACAGACTCCTCTGGTGTGAAACAGCCAGCAACACAACCTACAGTACAGACTCCTCTGGTGTGAAACAGCCAGCAACACAACCTACAGTACAGACTCCTCTGGTGTGAAACAGTCAGCAACACAACCTACAGTACAGACTCCTCTGGTGTGAAACAGCCAGCAACACAACCTACAGTACAGACTCCTCTCGTGTGAAACAGCCAGCAACAAATCCTACGGTACAGACTGCTCTGGTGTGAAACAGCCAGCAACACAACCTACAGTACAGACTCCTCTGGTGTGAAACAGTCAGCAACACAACCTACAGTACAGACTGCTCTGGTGTGAAACAGCCAGCAACACAACCTACAGTACCGACTCCTCTGTTGTGAAACAGACAGCAACACAACCTACAGTACAGACTCCTCTGGTGTGAAACAGCCAGCAACACAACCTACAGTACAGACTCCTCTGGTGTGAAACAGCCAGCAACACAACCTACAGTACAGACTCCTCTGGTGTGAAACAGCCAGCAACACAACCTACAGTACAGACTGCTCTGGTGTGAAACAGCCAGCAACACAACCTACAGTACAGACTCCTCTGGTGTGAAACAGCCAGCAACACAACCTACAGTACAGACTGCTCTGGTGTGAAACAGCCAGCAACACATCCACCATTAAATAAAAGATGAGTTCACTTGAAAACGGATGCTTGACAACATTAACAGAAATGTAGGCAGATATTTTATTCAACTACTGTATAGGCGCTCTGCTTCTCCTTAGATGACAAGTTTTGGTAACAGGTTATTTATTTATGTATTTACTTACTTATATTTATTGTCTTCATCATTGCTGCATGTTAAATTTTATTAGGGCACAGCCTGTTCTGTCTTGATCTCTTCTTGTTTCTTACTTTTGACATTTCCTGTTATCACTCAGCTACCAAAATAGTATATGATAGTGAAAGATATACTGCGGGCATGCCTCTAATTTCTACATCAATCTGAACAGCTTCTACACATTCAATTCATTTCAGCCTTTCAGCTTAATGGGAAGTCTATTCCAAAGTGTTTGGCATCCAACTAAGCCAAACTTTGAATTGTGCTATTAGCACCAGCATCCTGCTCTTTGCTCTGGTCTCATGCCAACAGAATTGCACATTTTCTGTCGTGGCTCTCCGCTGATTCTTCAATGAGTAAGTAAGTAAGTAACCTTTATTTATATAGCGCTCTTCGTAGCACGAGTGCACAGAGTGCTTCACAGAGGACCACATACAGTTTAAAACAAGTAATACAATTAAAACATCTCATATAATTAAAGCATATCTAAGAAAATGCAAAATTAAGCTAGCAGAAAAATAGCTAAAATAAAGACAGACATTGCAAGCAGAAGAATGAAATAAATCAAAACAAATCAAAACAGTCGGTAAAATCTATGTATGGCCGAAAGCTTTTCTGAGCAGGAAAGTTTTTAATTGCTTTTTGAACACGAGTTCAGAGGAAGAGACTCTCAGGTCCAGAGGGAGAGTATTCCAGAGCCTTGGGGCCACCACCGCAAAGGCTCTATCACCCTTAGTTTTTAATCTGGTCCAGGGCACCGCCAGTAACTCCTGGTCGGACGACCTCAGAGACCGACTGGCCGAGTATGAATGGAGAAGCTCGGAGATGTAAACCGGGGTTTGTCCATGGAGGGCTCTATAGCTTAAGACCAGGACTTTAAACTGAATTCTGAAATTCACTGGGAGCCAGTGGAGAGAGGCTAGGATAGGGGTGATGTGGCAGGACTTTTTTGACCTGGTGAGCAATCTTGCAGCGGCATTTTGGACAAGTTGGAGCTGGTTTATGGATGATTGGTTAAGGCAGGTGAAAAGTGAGTTACAATAATCGAGTCTTGAGGAAATGAAAGCATGTACAGCTATTTCCAGTTCAGCAGGTGATACAATGGACCGTAATTTGACAATATTTCTGAGGTGGTAGAAGCAGGAGCGGGTTAGGGAATTTACATGTTTATCCAAATGCATAGATTGCTCAAAGAAAACACCTAAATTTCTCAGAGAGGGGCGGATATTTCCCTTGAGGGATCCCATGTGGCTCGCCACTCTGGAGGCAATGCTGTCGCTAGCGATGATCAGCACTTCTGTCTTGGCAGCATTTAGTTGTAGGAAATTGCTCGCCATCCATTGCTCAATGGCGGCCAGACACTCATGAAGGATACTGAGACTCTCTAAGTTATCGGGTTTAAAAGAGAAATGGAGCTGGATGTCGTCTGCATAAAAATGATAAGAAATACCCTTAAAGGAACTGATTAAAAGGCCTAGGGGAAGCATGTACAGGCCGAAAAGATCTGGCGCCAGCACGGATCCCTGTGGCACACCGCACGAAAGGGGGGAGGAGTCAGATTTAAAAGGGCCAACGGCTACTGAGAAACTTCTCTCTGTTAGGTAAGAGGCAAACCAACTTAGTGCGCTCCCTGAGATACCCACCCAGTCCCTGAGCCTATCCAGCAAGATGCTGTGGTCAACCGTGTCAAATGCTGCACTGAGATCAAGTAAAACCAGGACAGAACAATTACCGGCATCAGTGGACATCATGATATCATTGGAAACTCTGAGGAGGGCAGTTTCAGTGGAGTGTTTTTTTCGAAAACCTGATTGAAATTTGTCTGGGATGTTATATTTCGTCAGATAAGTGGTAAGCTGAATTGCTACCACTTTCTCTAGCACCTTCGATACAAAGGGCAGCTTTGAGATGGGTCTGTAATTATTTGGTAGGGAGGGGTCGAGGTTGGGCTTTTTCAGGAGGGGCTGAACGACCGCCTGCTTGAAATAGGATGGAACCGTGCCCAGGACTAAGTACCTGTTTATAATAGTGAGAAGACTGGGGCCAACAGAACTCAAAACTTCCTTGAGCATAGAGGTGGGTAGAATATCTAGAGGGCTCGAGGAGGTTTTCATAGAGTTCACTATGTCTGTTAGGTCTTTAAGGGCGATGGTAGAGAAACAGCTCAGGGATGATATCTTAACTGGACAGATGGAGATGAGAGATGGGGAGGGGGTGATATTTGCCCTCACATTGGCAACTTTGTCAACAAAAAACAAAAGAAAACGGTTGCAGTCGTCATTTGAGAGAACAGGTACAGATGGGAGAGGTGGGCTGACAATTGTATTTATGGTCCTGAACAATACTTTGGGATTGTGCTTGCTAGAGGAGATGAGGTTTGCAAAATAAGCAGCTCTAGCACTCTTGACCATATCGTTGAATTCTGTTAAAAGCTCTTTGAGGTAGAGACGATGGACTTGGAGGTTGGATAGTTTCCATAGCCGTTCTATTTTGCGGCATTTACGTCTAAGATCATGGATCTCATCGTTCAACCAGGGGGAGGACTTTACCAGCCTGGCTGTGCGAGTCACCATGGGTGCTACGTCGTCTAAAATAGCTGCGCAGTGTGAGTTAAAATCATGAACCAAACAATCTATGTCATCAACAGGGGAGACCAAGATATTTCTATCAAAGCTGGAGGTGAACTTCTCAACGGCTGAGCTATTCACAATACGTGAGCATTTTAAACGCTTCACCGGCACAAAGTCGTTGTCAAAAGACAGATTAAAAAGAACACATTTGTGGTCAGTCACCAGCAGTTCCTCAGTACAAACATTATTAGCATTTAGCCCTAACGTAAACACCAGGTCTAAAGTATTTCCTCTGATGTGGGTAGGACCAGAGACATGTTGGATGAATTTAAAAGATTCAGTAACATTCAAGAAGTTGATGGCAAAGTCATCTGAACTATTATTTACATGAATGTTAAAATCTCCAATCATGAGAACTCTATCCAGTCGAATGATGGACGCTAAAAAGTCACCGAACTCAGTGAGGAAAGAACCATTTCTGCCAGGAGGGCGGTAAATTAAAACACAATAAAAAGGGTTCGTTTGTCCAATTTTGTTCATAAGAATTTCAAAGGATGCGTAAAATCCAGGGCTCACCGAGCGTGAGGAGAAACAGTCTCGGTACACTATGGCTAGTCCTCCTCCTCCTTTGCCTGAGGATCTGGGGGCGCAAGAATAAGCGCAGTTTGGAGGGCAGAGTTCATTTAGATGGACAAAATCGTCTGCTTTCTGCCAGGTTTCCGAAATCAGCAGATAGTCCAGGTCTTTGGATGTAAAATAATCCTTCAGGATGAATGATTTGTTAGCTATGGATCGGGCATTTAGTAATCCAAAGCAGATGGAGTCGGATCCGGCTCTGCCGAACGTTGAGGCTCGCGGCAGTGACTGGAGACATCTAGGCCGGTCCCTAGCACGCCTACATACAGGCTTTGAAACCACACTGGGGCTCGGTCTGTTATTACATAGTAAAACAGGGATGGAAAAAGTGTGGGAGACCTCATCGAGAGAGGGAGAAGAAGGGGTAGAATTAGTAATAATAAATATCAAGTTGTCCTCTGTGACCCCCTTTGGTCTTGCAGAGTGGCGAGGAAGACGTGCAGAGGAGAGGGAGAGGCTAACAGTGGTATGTACAGGAATTTGATTAGGAATTACAACAGGGATGGGGATAGGTAGAGGAGGCGTAAAGAGCCTACCAGGCCATGAGGGGGGGGTAGAGCAATGGTTTACAAAGACAGGAGGGCGTTGCTGGATCTGGCCGAGAGTGACCAGAAGGGGAGAGAGCTCCGACAGTCAAACGCGAGGGGTCCTGGACGCCTCAACAGCCAAGGCACGATGTAGATTGGCAGCGAGCATATTTGACCCCAGCGCGCTCGGGTGGAGGCCGTCCCGAGCAAAAAAAGAAGGACGTTCCCAAAACAGTGTGAAATTATGTATGAAGGTGATGTTACGAGTGGCACAGACTGATGATGAGGAAAATCATTAAGTATGTAATTTCCAACGATATCGCTTTTCATTAATATGACAAGAAATTACAAGAGAAAAATTACAGATCATTTGGTGTGAAATGGCCTTTTTTCGCAGTCTGAATATTAAAAAAATTATAAAAGAAAATTAGTCTTGGCGCCCGGGTAGTGCAGTGGTAAATTCCCTGGATGCCAACACAAGGGCCGCAAGTTTGTGCCCCGTGTTACCCCCGGCTTGGTCGGGCGTTCATACAGGCACAATTGGCCGTGTCTGCAGGTGGGAAGCCGGATTAACACGTTCACTGCCAATGGCGAGTTGACTCGTCAAACACAATCCAACGGTTCACTGCCAATGACGAGTTGAGACGTCAAAAAAAATATATATTTTTTTTGACGGTGCTACGTGGATCAATGCCCCCCACGTCTCCTATAAAAATATTGGAGGTATTGAATGTGTATAATCTATTTTACCGACCAACTAAGTGGCGACAGTGCTCTCCCGACAGAGAGAAAGCCAACCAAAAACAGCCGCGGGAGGAAGCCATTCTCAAGGAAATGGCTTGGCGAAAACGCTTTCGATTTCACACACACACACACACACACACACACGCGCGCGCACACACACACACACTCGAGTACCTTTGAGCATAAATAAGACCAGAATCGCAAAAGCTTCATCAAAGCTCTCAACCGACACCCCAAGAAACGAACGAGCCCGTTTTACAGTAATCCAGACTCGCCCGAGAGCGGCCGCGCCGCCAGCAGCAGCAGCACAGACGAGCAGCAGCAGCAGCAGCAGAGCGGAGTACGCCTCAAGATTGGAAGAAGGGGATCGCGAAGGAATTTCTCTCCCGTGTCTAACCCCCCCCCTCACACACACACACACACACACAAACACAATACAGTATACAGACTTGCCCAAGGGCACCCATAATCACAGGCACGTGAGGTGGTTCTAAAAATCCATTTATCTCAAAACTCTCTGAAAATCTCTGAAACCATGCTGTACTCAACGGCTAATATCTACATAACTACTAACTCTACAAACTCTTTTAGACAGAGAAAGCACACATTCTATTAGTACTTTTGTGAACTTTGTGTTCAGAAAGTCCAAGCAGAAAAGAATCCTCGGCTCTTGTAAAATGAGCCAGAATCCTCAAAAAAACCCTCTGGCAGAAGCTAACTACAGTATTGAAAAACGGCTGGCAGTGAATGTGTTAAGATGTGTCCTGGTCGCTGCACTAGTGCCTCCTCTGGTTAGTCAGGGCGCCTGTTTGGGGGGGGGGGGGACTGGGGTAGGGTGATCCTCCAATGCGCTACATACTGCCAGTGAAACTCGCTGTCAGGTGAAAGGAAGGGACTGGCAACTGCAGAGATAAAGTAAATAAAATCTTGTAGTGTGTTTCCAACAACAACGACAGAGCAAGAGAAAAGATGATAGGCTTGGATAGTGACAGCATACAGCATAGCACTTTGTAAGATTATAGGCACGTAGACTCATTCACACAAAATGACAAAACGCTGAGCCTATTACAGTATGACAACGCTATCTACAATCCAGACTATCTACCATCTTACTCAAAGCCTTTTGGTGCCAAGGCAATCCAAGGAAAACACACAGAGAGGCACAATGCACGGCTAATGCACGCAAGAAGCCATGTTCGCACACACACTTACCACGCCGCATAATGAAAAAGGCATAAACATCCAGTGGATTTAGAGGCACACAGTGCACAACCCCAGGGTAAGGCAACCTTTCAGACTGAATGTGAAGTATCGCCCCAATTTAAAAATTTCTATTTTATTCCTATTTATTCCTGAAGATAGCCCAGTCAGTGATGGTGAGCAACTCTTCTCTGAAGCTAGAAACAGAACAGAGGCTGTCATAGCGATGCAAACCCACAGCTGCTCATTCGACACTAAATTGGACACTGACTTTTGGCTGTCATGGTATGTTTATCTGTTCAGCTACATGCAGGTGAGCTTTACATTGCAGTCCTGTCACTGATTCTGTAGCTGATGATCTATTCTTAACCATGCATGCTGTGAACCGCCATGCTCATCTTTTCTGTCCAAACAAACTTTTCTCTCCTGCTAGTTATCGGTGGCAGCTCTGAATTGTCATTGATGCAAAAGGTTCCAGGTTGGAGGAATAATCCGTTTCAAAGCTGCTGTACTAGGCTTGGGTCGATTTGAGATAATATTGAATACTTCGATATTTGACGAATATCGAGATATGTCCCCAGCGAGAATAATGAAGCGTTTTTTCTCTCTCTTGCTTTCACTCTCGCGCTCTTGCTCTCTCTCTTTTTTTTTTCAAAACGGTTGTCATTGTTTATTACCAGAGAGTTTTCCCTGCCTCTCGCTGCCGGCTCTGCAGTGTGTCACGTTATAAGCTGCAAAATGAAAGTGTAACAATGGATTGAGAGCCTTATTGATACGTCACCACACACACACACACACACACACACACACACACACACACACACACACACAGATTTGAATGGACCTCAAACATCAAATAAAACACTGGAGAGTGTAGATTGTAGAATAATATGGGACCTTTGCTGAGCTGATTCTGGAATGGAACCAGGACTGGTGTCATTGCCACTGACTAAGTTGTCTTCTTGTTTAGAAAGAGACGAAAGATACCTCAATTAAAAGACATTTTATCCTGGAATGGCGTTTTAATTTGATCCGAGTATCCATAATTTATGTCTCTGAGCTGTTTGGTCTCTTCTCAGCCCATCAGTCACACTAAAACCAGATTGCCGTTGTGTCTTGGGCCAAAAACAGCCTCACGCAAGGTGCAGAAATATGACTCGTATGGCATCACTGATTAAAAGCTATGGATGAATGCTTGCACACGCTTCCCAGTCAGCATAACAGGAGCATTAATACGGACTCAGATGAGACTATTTTCAAATTCTATGACCAAAACTCCACACACAGAGAAAGATAATTGATTAACCGGACGGACAGACCCCCCTTCCCCCCCACCCCCGTCTTTATTTGTCAGACACACATCAACGCATGCACACACACATGCTTCAGAGACATTGTGAAACTTGTCCTCCGCGTTTGACCCACCCTGGCTCGTCCTCCTCCATGGTCATGAGCACCCAGGCGCCAACTTGTTCCAACCGCCGCTGGTCAGACAACGATCTTCTGCATGTGTTTAGTGGGGGGTTATATATGGAGGAAACCCCAGGGGAGTATGGGGAGAACATGCAAACTCCACACAGAAATGACTTTTATCACGGGATAACCCACCTGGGCACCAGGCACCGAAGGCATGGGGAGACATACCCCCCAGTAGCAACAGCTTCCCAGGCGGGAAATCGAACCGAGGACCTCCTTACTGTGAGGCAAGAGTGCACCACTGCGCCCCCAGTTGGAGAGAGGGAAATAAAATAAATCAATAAAATGATAGCTGCTAGCAGCAATATGGCAGCCAGGAGCAGCTTAGCCGTTTACTAATGAGGAAAAAAGGGAGTCAAGGAGAGGAAATAATATCGTTTAACCTTTATAGGAACTTCAAAATAGCTGCCTGCAATGTCATTCTCTACCAACTCATTTGAATAGAGTGTCATCAAAAAAGACAACCTGGATGATGGTCTTAATGCTAATCTAGTTGGATGTAAGACTTTGTGTATCAGTGGGCTGTGCTACAGTTAGCAAAATCACACCTACCTGAGACAGTCTGTCTCATAGCTCTTATTGAGCGGTGCAGCTGCTTCTATAGCTGACATGTGTGTGATAGCACGGGATGTAGGACAGGATTTCAGTATGAGCATGAGATCTGTAGCCTTGTAGCCTAAATTAATCAATCAACTTTAATGATACAAATTAAGTTTTGCGTATGACTCCATGATAGGATGACGCTCCTCCTGAGATGTGAGAGGAGGGCGTCAGTGATGTGTAGGATAGAGAATCCTCCATAGGGAATTCTTCAGGAGTCATGACGTTGGTGGTGGCAGGGGAGGAGGTGCGGCGAAACAACTGCTTCAGCGATGATCACAGCAACTGTGAGACGACAACACATAGGTGAGTACCGACATGGTAAAACAAGGACTGCTAATACACTCCACCGCTTAGGGGATTGGCTCAGCGGAAAAGTGAGGGAAAGAAATGGCTTGAGCTGCTTAGGTCAGTGGTTCCCAACCTTTTCCAACTCAGGGCCCACTTTTATGTCTCAAAAATGTTCGCGGCCCACCTCCGACCCCATAAATACAAAGGCCATATAATGCGTTCTCAGAGCACTTTTTTATTGAAAATTGAACATAAAGGACTGAACTGAATACAGGATAAACATGTTGGAAGCTCCACAGTCACTAACACAGCACCTGTAACATGTTGCAACACCTTCAGTATTACAGTTTTCAAGGAGCTGTCCACACACACACACACATACACATACACACACGCACACACACACACACACACACACACACACACACACACACACACCAATAATTCAAGGAGCTGTCCATCAGCACCACACAGATGTCAGAAATGACAAGCAAGGGGCTGTCTGTAACAGGCTAATTAACAAATGATTAATAAATAACGGTATCCTTCAACAATGGAAAAATGCATTCTCATAACAATTTGACATCCAATATCAGATCCAAACAAAATCCAAATATCAGAAGAAAGCCCATTAAATCGATAGGGTTACAAATAAACACAAACCCAATATAAAGATGATGTAAAGATGAAACTTCAATTCAAGCAAAAGCAATAACATCAAAGAAACAAAATCATACTTTTTCAAGTATGATTTTTCAAAATCTTTCCAAAAAAAAATTGATTTTTTTTTTTTTTTTTTTCCAAAAATCATACTTTTTTGGAAATGATTTGGCGGCCCACTTGCAATACCTTCGCGGCCCACCAGGGGGCCGCGGCCCACAGGTTGGGAATCACTGGCTTAGGTGATTGGCGCAGCGGGAAAGTGAGGGAAAGGAATGGCTTGAGCTGATTGGCTATTGCCAGAGAGGGAAAGCGTTGGCTGGGAGGTAGTCTTCATGATTGAAATTAGTCTAAGAAATATATATATATATATATATATATATATATATTAAACAAAGAAAAAAGAAGAAGTTTGAACCGGAGTGGACTACACTGCAAAGTTTTCTGTCATTTCGTTAATGGGAAGGCAGTGCCTGTGAGAAGAAAGAAAGTGTAGAAAACAATCAAAGCAAATGGCATGTGGATATAACATGAAGCTGGGGCTTGAAAGAGACGTCTGAGTCATCTCATTATTATCTAGCCCCTGCCTCTCCTCTGCTCTCCTCTCCTCCTGTATTATTCATCTGTCTGCCCCAGCCCTTCTGTCTCCAGCCCTGGGTGGGTGCTGCCCTGCGGGCGCTAATTGGCAAATGGTCTGATCATGGTCTTGGCTCTGATCCTCCATCTCCTGCGGGGGGGGCACTGCCCGAGCTGATGAGACATACGCTGGGGGCGAATCACCCATCTGGGATTGATCAGAGCTTGTGTTGCTGTACGTCTGAGCAGGTCAGCTAACTTCCTCCGATTGTCACGGCGATGAGGCCTGATTGGAATGAGACGGCAGCAGTGTGGTGTTGTGCTGCCTGCTGAGAGGCGGATGGGTTACATGGAGAGCTGCTGTGGCTGCTTAAACAGCATCACACCAGTCTGCTAAGCTACATCACCACTGGAAACATCAGCCAGGCTCTTGAGAAGCAGAAGACAGGAACACTGTTAAAACTGAGAAGAGGACACTAAAGGGGATCATTTTTCCACTGTCTCACTTCCACTAGTTCACCAGCCAAATCATTCTTATGCTACATTCACATTGTTGCAGCAAGCAGTTACCGGCAAGCTGAATGCAGAATAATAGTAAACTCTACCAATGCTGGGTTAAATTGCTACTTACTGCACCTGCAGACAGAACAGGGACAGACGTATCATTTGACCAAATAGGAGAGCCACTTTTACCGCAAAACACCAAAAGCCACCCCAACCAAGCACATCTGCCTACCATTTTTTTTTTTGTTTGTTTTTTGCGCACACACACACACACACACACACACACACACACACACACACACACACACACACACACACACACACACACACACACACACACACACACACACACGTTTCCCCTAGAAAATCTTTCAGGCCTGGAGGGATTTCGAAACGTACCCCGACCGCAACGGTGGGGGCCGTCGCTGGCGACGCTAAACTTTTAGCTAACCTGTTCACATCTATGTGCGTTTCCCAGGCAACGACACACGTTGACACGTTTTGGAACAGCGCTGCACGATGGCACAATACTCCTAAAAGCAAAATGCTTATTGTTTTGAATGATTTGGCACCTTCTACTACTGTCAACACCAGTATTGTTTTATTGTAATAATATGCCATAAAGGTTTATTGAAATTTTGGGGAGATCAGGGAAAAAAAGAAAAAAAAAGCAATTTCATAGAGCCGCCAACTAAAGCTTCGAGAGCCGCCAGCGTCTCGCGAGCCGCGCAATGAGGAACTAGGCGCTAATCTGATTGTGTTGTGATCAGCTGGAATTTGAGAAATGCAGATAATCCTGAGGCTGAGCACAACAAATTACTCACCAGCAACTTTTGTGTTTTGGCACTTTTGATGCAAATTCCCAAGATAGGTAAGTGGTTCACACGCAAACAGCAGGACATGTTTCTGTTTTAAAATATGAAAAGGGAACACAAGAAGGACAGACAGCTTTTTGTTTTATAATAGGCCACCGTCACTTGTCATTTAGTTTTCCCTGGAAGATAGCTCTGAGGAAGACAAGTTACTTTCAACATTGTGAGACAATCAGATGGGACAGTGACAATGAGTGACCTACATACAGTAGGCATCTCAGCTTCACTGTACTGAAGCATGACCATGTTTTTATTAACTTGTAAGTTCCAAATGCGCCCACAACAGAAAGTAAGAATAGCAGAACAAGTGCATATGCATGCTCCCGTACCATGAACATAAAAATATGTGATATACACATACACAAATATACAAAACATACTAACAACAAACATACAAAAATGTGTGAGGGCTACAAAATATGATCCCATTATTTTTGACAGATATGGCAGCAGTGACTGACATTTCAAGCACTTTCATTACATCTTAAGTGGCCCATGGTGAGCCTGAGAGCGAGAATATCTCACATTTGAATTTCCTCGTGATAATCTCATATCCTATTACTGGGCTTGAGGGAGCTGCATCTATCAAAGACTGAGCTTTACAAGGGATGACAATACTGCAGCTTCTGTGGTAAGGATATTGTATTCTTCCATTTTTCAATTTAATATGAATTCATATGCATTCACACATGTCCCTAGAAAACATCAAATGTACTCAGAATCAATGTGAAAAACAAGCCCTGTCATAGAAGAATAGAAGATAAGAGAACAGAAAAGAACAATAATTCATATTTTTTTAACCTTTATTTAATACAAGGGGAGTCTCACTGAGAGAATGATGCTCTCTTTTTCAAGAGCTCCCTGTTCACATTCACACCTGGAAGCTGACCAGCCACTGAGCAGCTCCACTGGAGCGATTGGGGTTAAGGGCCTTGCTCAAGGGCACCTCAGTGGTGGTAATGAGGGAGGGCCAAGCGCTGCTTCTCATTCTCCCCACCCAGATTTATCCTGCCGGTGCCGGGGATTGAACCGATGACCTTCCAGTCACAAGCTCGCTTCTCTAACCTCTAGGTCACCACTGCCCACGAATCTAATATTCTCTTTGCTTTCAGAGAGGACTAACCCGTGATCACGCACGCACGCACACACACACACCCACACCCACACCCACACCCACACACACAAATGCACAATTATCAACAAGGTGTATGATGAGTTTGCCACTATTCTATTCAGAAAACAAAATCGCATATTCTGTTGCATGTTCTCCCCGTGCCCCCTGGGGGTTTCCTTCATATAGGAACCCCTCACCAAAACATGCAATATCCTGGTCGCTGAAGTGGTGCCTCCTCTGGTCGTTCGGGGCGCCTGTTCGGAGGGAGGGGAACTCGTTGGAATAGCGTGATCCTCCCACGTGCTATGTCCTACCGGTGAAGCTTCCCCTGTCAGGTGAAAAGAAGCGGCTGGCTACTAGTAGCCCATGTCTCGGAGGAAGCATGGAGCCAGTTTCGGCTCACCCCAGATCGGCAGAGGGTGGAGCAGCAACCAGGATAAATAAATTAAAATAATGGGGAATAAAAATGTGATTAAAAAAAATCTGGGAAAAAATATAAAAAAAAGAAAAAGAAAACAAAATCACATTGGCGGTGTTTTGGAAATGACTGGGCTGTTGCTCTCATCGAGGATATAATGACATCCTAGAGAACACCTGGCCCACCACAAATACATCAACAGCCATCATTCCCACAGTCCTGCTGAGAGAAAAGACCTGCTGTTTCAATTTCATTCTGAGCCAATGACACAATGTGTCTCTTTAGTTTGCCTGTTTCTCTGGTTGGCTCTTATGAACCGAGGACTGAGGACTGACACATCCAATGAGCTTCCTCAGCAGGTTTATCACCTCTCTTCGTATGACTGAGAGACAAAGGCATATCAAAGCAGTAAAGTATGTGATGTCTGAGCTTGAGGGGGTTGGTGGAAAGGAAGCAGAGCAGCCATCCCCAGAGAGCTCACCCAGGCGACACTCATTTACACGAGGAGAGACATGACGGGACCCTTGCTGCAGAGAGGACGGTAAGCCCCAGTGATCATTCACCAACGCTAACAGCATTTGTGTGAATGGACCTTATTCGCACGGTGGCCATTTTGAACTGAACCTAACCCTGACCACTCTCCACTCTTTCTGTTGGCTAGTCTCTTATCCTTAGCATTAGCCTTATTCTCCACTCTTTCTGCTAGACATGCCACTACTGCTGCTGTCTTTACCGCCTGGCTGTCTATGCACTGACCCTCTGTACGTGTTGGGCCAACAACTGCTGCTAATCTCCCAAACACTTATCTATACCGTACATTTTTCCAACCCTTATTTAACCAGAATAGTTGATAAAGAACTTGAAGAAATGTTTCTTTACTTGCCAGGATAATTTGTTTATCTCATTTGCTATTTCAGACACTCCAAGACTATTGTTGTTGTCATTCAAAGTTGTACTAACCCTCCACTCATACAATCCCACTCAATTTGAAGTTCTGTCACTCATTCAACTGAGACACCTTCAAAGAAATAAGCCACAAATGCAGGTTCCACCACACACAGTAGCTTCTTCTTATTATTACTAGAAGTATTGCTTCCCTGGCCACCTTATTATAGTGAGATAGATGTGCCATAAAGCAATATCCATTTGTGCTGTAAGATTTCCCACAAAATCTGACTCACAATGTAAAAAACAGTGTAGAGGTTAGGGTTGGCACGATGGACGATGGCATCGACCATCGTCGATGGGCCGACCCCCATCGACCTCTGAGCCTTCTACATCGGACCACCATGATGTCTTCTTGGCAATGGTCTTGTTGGTTACACACGTATCACCTTTAACCAGCTGGCATCCTGGATGGACATCCAAGATGCGTATATCTACACCAGAGAAGGAAATGAAGGATGCAATCACCCCTCCAATTTGGACCTTCTTTTGTTGTGGAACAATTGACATTTGTTGCATTTGCTATGGATTCTGTTCTGACTCTTAATTGGTTTGGATTCTGTTCTGACTCTTAATTAACCCAACACAGTTTGCTTGGAAGAGGACTGAGACTCACATTTTCAGGCATCTCACTGTTATTTTGTGCCACCCACCCACTCAAATAGAATTGCTACTTCTACTTCAAATTTTAAATAATCAGCTCCAAACATGCTTCCTGCACTTTTGTGGTCTCCAGGCCAGCACTGGCTGGTAAATCCAAAGAGCTCTACTTTAGATGTTTAAGACATAATGACGCAACCAAATGATTTGTTGGCTGCCCTCCACAGTGGCTCACGGGGTAGACCAACTTACCAACCACAGGAAACATCTCATCAGCATTTGGCTGGTAGCTGACATTAACTCCCCACCTCTATCTGCAACATGTGCTCCCCATCTCGCCGATCGACAGGGTCTATTTTATTACAGCATCTAAACGTCCCAAAGCCAAGGTTGTCCTGTCCTCAGTGTCCTGCAAGTCAAAGTGCTTGTAAAACAAACACAGCCTCAAACACAGCTTCCTCTCATTCTCTCTCATCAGCATCTATTCTGCTCACCCACACTGTCTTACTGCAGCTTTACAGAGGGGGAATAATGAGTGGGCCTGTGAGCTGTATCCGCTTATATGCAAACCATAGTAGATGCACATATTATATGCACAAGATATTTATTGTCACTCCGTTGTAAATAATAAATAAATAAGGCAAATAAGACAAACAGTGCGGGGGGGGAAACTGTAGAATAGCAATAAAATAAATCTCAGATGTGAGAATGTAGAGGGCGTGCACACAGAAGATGTACAGTATACTGTGCACACAGTGGAAGGAGGAAACCAAGGGGTTAACAAAATATAACAATCTTTATTAGATCATTCATGGAGAACCAGCCTTGCACACAGGTATAAGGCACACAGTCTGAAGTTCTAAACTCCCCTTTTAATAATTGCCATCAACATGGGCATTGGGCACACACACACGCACGCACACACGCGCACACACGCACGCACGCACACACACGCACGCACGCACATGCACGCACACACGCACGTACGCACGCACGCACGTACACACGTACACACGCACGCACGTACACACACACATGCACGCACACACGCACGTATGCACGCACGTACACACACACATGCACGCACACACGCACGTATGCACGCACGTACACACACATGCACGCACGCACGCACGCACGCACACACACGCACGCACGTACACACACACACGCACGTACACACGCACGCACGTACACACAGACAGAAATGATGCTGGACTGCAGCATATCATTCAGCAGTTTTCTGCGGCTCAGAGAAGCAGGGCTGTGTGTTTCTCGGGTGAAAACAGGCAATCTGACTGAATCTCTGAGAAGAGTGAGAGGAGAAGCATCCATGCACACTGATGTGATAATTGCGTGTCCTCATTCTGCCTAAAGTGAGGTGTTATAGTGCAGAGAGAGAGAGAGAGAGAGAGAGAGAGAGAGAGAGAGAGAGAGAGAGAGAGAGAGAGAGAGAGAGAGAGGGCGGGTTGAGGAGAGGATGATAGGTTTATCACCACCCCCTGAGTCACTCAGAATAACCCCCTGGACCACAGCAGGGGGCTCTCCAAGATCACTTGGATATTGCAACAGCCTCTTTCTCTAATGCTTTTATATATATATATATATATATATATATATATATATATATATATATATATATATATATGTAAGGGATAATGTATACTGAGCCGGTGATTACTGTGGAAATAATGACCGACAGGTGAATGATTTAGCCCGACGCGCAGCGGAGGGCTTAATATTCACCTGAAGGTCATTATTTCCAGTAATCACCGGCTCAGTATACATTATCCCGCTTAGAACACGGCCTACAACTAAATCATTCAATAATCTGACAAAAATAATTATTCAAATTGATTTTTTAATAGCGTTTTCAACACAAAGCGGTTTCATTCGTAGCCTAATTGGCACACAAGACACCACAGCTGCAACTGGTTGGCCTAATTAGTAGCGTCTGCGGACAAAATGCTCCTACCAACTGATTAATCCAGGTGTGGCAGAGCAGTGGTCGGTTGTCGAGAAATAATGACCGGTGAATATTGTTGATTGACCAATCAGAATCGAGTATTCGAGAGAGCCGTGTTCTAAATATATATATATATATATATATACAGTATAGCCTAGCTCAGTCCTTCTGCAGCCTCCGTGGCATTTTCTTGTCAAAATAAAAGCTCTGTGATGCTGCCACTAAAATAACAGCAGTTGAAGGTTGTATTTGCCACATGCCACTGATGCCAGGGTCCAATGTACAGTAAGCAAGGCACTGAGCACTGAAATGAGGGTTGAATTCAGCAGCAGGGCAGACTGTGCAAAACTGTGCACAAAATGACAATAGACTAAAAATAAATACAAATACAAATAAAGCAAAAGTGATATTGTGAAAATAGCGCATCTGGCGTCAAATATCGCGATATTTGGCCCAAGCCTATTGTACGCCGCACATGCCACACACGTTCTCTAGCCTTTGCTACCTTTGTCTCAAAAAATCAAGGGAAAACCCTGCATTCCCTCCATAGCCTCTCCCTGTTTCTCTGTGATACCAACTCTAATGATCTGTCTCTCTCTGTCAGGCTCTCTCGCTCTCACACACACACGCACGCACACACACACACACACACACACACACACACACACACACACACACACACACACACACACACACACACACACACACACACACACACACTCTGGGTGTCTCTCTCATTCTCTCTCTCACACACAGTCTGGGTGTCAGAGACATGCTGTCATCGTTAATGACAGCCTCTCATCTCTCTGTTTTCTCCAACTTTTGATACTCCGGAGACATAAAGACTAGGCAAGGACAGACCCAACACAGGAAATTCACATTTTTAATATCTCTCATTGTGTCACTGACTGTCTGTTGTCTTATTTTTCTGTTGCCTAACGCTGGTTGCTTTTCTGACTGACTAGAATGTATTTAGGGTGAGGGGAAGGCACTTAGAGAATAATTATGACCACTATTTGCATGAAAATGCCACAGCCTTCCGCATGACCTTCACATACTCCAGTCTATGATCAGAAGATTAATTTTGTGTTTCTGTGCTATTGATTGTCTCTGATGAGGACAGACTGCTTAAATAAAGGCTATAAATCTGCCACGCTCCCTGCCTGGCCACAAAACAAAGAGTGTTTTGCCAATCAAGAGCACTCCATCCGTCAAAACGCATCCATACATCATGCTAATGGATGGGTTGGGCACTCCCATTTGAAGAGAAAGAGTGCGCAAATGATGCACCCGTTAATGAAGGAGCTATGCAGTGCTGATGAAGCATAACGAGTCAAACAGCCCTATGGCTAGATGTGCACATTCCCAAACATTTATTCTTCTGTGCCAAACACAGAACAACTGAAAATGAGTCATTTCTCCTCAGCTGGCCTGCGGTGCTATATTCATGCTTGTAGCAAATATTAATTTATATTTATGCACAGCGCTGTGTTCGGGGGCCTCTTGGTAATTGAATAGATTTGATTATGTTAAGAGTATTAATGGCTCAGTGTGCACATGGCAGCGAGGAAGCACCCGTGGGGGGAAGGGGGCGGGGGTAGCTGTCACTACAGTAATGGAAAGGCAAAGGGCAGCCGATCCACCGCAGCCTCGTTAATGCTCCGAACCCTGAGACAGCAAGATGCAGCGAGATACGGATGTGTCTGCTGTAGCCTACTCTAGTGACCCCTTGACCTCTGACCTCACGCCTCTGTATCATCGCTGCCGCAGCTTTAGCTGTAGCGCCCGCAGGTAGAGAGAGGGTGGAGGGAGAGCAGAGCACACAGGCCAGCTTAAAGAAGTGAAGAGGAAAGTTGCTGCGAGGCTGAAAGAGACTTAAGAAGGAGGAGAAAAAAAGGATGAGAAGATGAAGCGAAGGAGGAGGGGAGATGAGAGAGGCGAGTGGAGTGGGAGTGGAGCAGAGGAGAGAGGAGGAGGCGTTGTGGGGCATATTAAGATGAATCCACACAGGGACCAGCAGAGATTATAGTTGGACAAATGAACACTACATCAAGGATCATGACTGGATATTTGCCACCAGCGAATGTCCCATTAGTTTGACCTTTACATTACAGTCATTAAAGTACAAACTCATATTTCCATATTAATAATGCTGATAAATTATTCATCAACAACTGATTTAACACAATAGTGATTCAATGTAGACGTAAAAATAAAATCATCTGGAAGTGATGTCTTTAGTTGATTTTACCTTCTTTTAACTGAACTAGGTTTCCAATACATTTCTTAATTTAATATTCCTTTCCTTCATTCCCCTTTGTTCCCTCAGATTTTATGCTCACTGATTCACAACTTTGATATTTCATATTTCTTATAGGCTAATAATGAGAAGAAGTGGAATTGTTATATGTAATGGCGTGCATAAAACTCTACTGTCTCTCGGGGGCAAGGGGAAAATGAATATAAAATACAATGGAGAGCAGCAGTGGTTGTCATTTTTCAGATGGTTTCATACTTTTTCTTTTCCGTTTTTTTCCGTTTGAGGTTTACCTACTTACTTTGCATACTACTCCACATTTGTAAAGACCTGGAACCCTGGAACCCTCTTTCATTGTTGTTTGACATTTCCTCTATGACAAATGTATTCCAGCCAAAAAACTGTGTCCCATTTTCTTTTTTCATTTAACATTCTTATGGAAAAAGTGGAATCAGAACATGTCATGATGTGTGTCATTTAGGGAAAATAAAGAATCCTTACACATGTTTTTGTATGCCTTGTCACAGTGTGTAACTCATCAAGGCATCCCCCCCATTTTTTTTAGTTCAACAATGGGGTATTTCCCCCCATAAAAATAGATTCTAACCAAGGATTTGCCATGATGACAGTGAAATGAAGACAGCTGAGATAACTTAGGTTCCTGAGGACCAATTCACTTAAAGGATGGGTTTTCCGTGGGGAATATGAATATATATTAAATCTCACGCCCCTAAGGTTTTCGAATCCGTTGAAATTTTTGAAATTGGAGGTTTACTCACAGAGATATCAACCGAAATCCACTCTGTGTGTGGGGGGGGGTGGTGGGGGGGAGGTGCGGGTGCGGGGACTCGAAATACTACATTTCCCACAATGCACTGGGCTCGCGTGGCCTTCGTTTTTATGCCCACCCCTCAGGCATTTGGCTGATATCAAACTCCAGTAGGTGGCGGTAATGCACATATATGTTTGCCAACCGCCATAAAACTCAAAGAAGAAGAAGAAGAAGGCTTCGACAATGAAATATACAAAGAACAAGAAATAAATCGAAAATAAAATTGCCTCCAAATTGCACCAAATGTAAACGGTAGTATATATGTCGGGAGATGTCTTCATAAAAATTTTTTCATGCATTTTAAGGCATTTTCGTAGGAGTTACGCGCATCTGATGTTGTAACTATTTTCTGTAAAAATGTGTAAAAACGGGTACATTGCTCAGCGTTGATTTCGTTACTTCAACCCACCTACTACTAGATGTAAAATTTGACGAGCTTTCCAATGCCGCCAGTCCCGTGTCGATTAGTGCTTCCGTTCCCGAGATAATGGTCTCTTTGCAAGGAACTATGGGAAGCTAATATTAGCTACAGCAGGCTAGGCGGTTGACAAGATGGCTGCGTTTTTGTTTTGGTCAAGGCCTCTGAAGGGGCGTGGAGGACCTCTAGAGGCGGGACCATGGCCAACAACAGTTGTAGTTCATAGGTGCACGACTTCCGCAAGGCGGACTTAGGCCAGATGACGCGAAACGCGTCGGCTGGCCCAAAAAATATGTGAGAGATGCTTGATATCTCTGGCAGTGAATATCCAATTTCAAAAATTTCAACGGATTCGAAAACCTTAGGGGCGTGAGATTTAATATATATTCATATTCCCCACGGAAAACCCATCCTTTAAGGGGCGTTCACACCGAGATATTTATTTTTCGCTCTGTCGCTCAAGTCAACCCTTTGGAATCGCTCTGTCGCTCTGTTTAAATCGCTCATCAACAGGCACACGAAATGACGGACATGTGGGGGATATAACGTTACGCAATGTCATGCTGTTTGTCCACTACGAGCCACCGTCATTGTTTACAAGCTAAGCCTATCAGCGTGCTCCTAATGCGAGCTGCATACCGGTAGTACAGACTTCACTTCATGTCAGCTGTCAGCCTGTCAATGCGGTTTGTTGCCACACAATAAACCAGCGGTTTGTTCCAAGCCAGAGTGATCCTTGACTCGCTCTCACACAGCAGCCAATCAGCATTGAACAGCGAGCGACTGATGCCAGCGTATTTTCGCTCGAGTTGGGATATTTCATCTCGAGCGACGAGCGTATTTTCTCCCTGTCGCTCTGTCTCTGCCGCTCGGACGCCCAGCGATTATTCTCCCAGGCGAATATACGCTCAATCGCTCGTTTGCATTGACTTTGTATGTAAACTCGACGCCAGCAACAAACTTTAATAGGTCGGTGTGAACGCAGCTTTAAAAGGTTTTCAACCATTTGGGACCCGTTTTTAGCCTACCTTGATGAGGTTAGGGGTGACGGGTGACTCGCCTGGCTGGTTTCTCATGGACCCCTTGCGTGGGATCCCGGGCACAATATCTCTCACAAGCACATAAGCACCTTATGCGGCTGGTAATCACATAATATTGAATGTCAATAATATATGTATGTTTTTTTTTTGGTTTTTTTTTTATGTGTCTGAGCGTGTTCATTTGACTTGTCTGTTCATTGTTCTGAAAAATAGAAAATAAAATTGAAAAAAAGAAAACAGCTGAGATACAGTTGAGACATGCATAATTCAAATGGAAATGTAATATGTAAAATGGCCATGTAATCCTACATTTGCATTTGTGTATCATGGATTATTTATTGAATAAAGACGGTAACGAGGGAACCATTGTTGGAATGTCTGCAGACTGCAGAGAATACTACTGGTGGTGTGTGAGGTTTTTGGGTTATTTGTATGAAATTGGCTCAGTAAAAATGGACATATTTCAAAGATAGAAAGAGAATGGGTAAAGCCAGTCAGTGTCTCCATGCAAGGGGAGAAAATCTTTCACTGGTGACCTTGGGGAGAGACAGCAGGAGAGCTGAGCCAGCATCTCAAGTTATCACTCCCAGTGCTGAAGACCTGCTATCCATTCACAGCACAGCACACAGTAAACATCAAGGCCATTTGAATGGCAGGCTTTAACAGCAGGTCAGTCCTGTAAACAGCAGGGCCTTTATAGTCTTAATTGAGTGTACAGAAGAGGTCTAGAGGAAAATCAATTTGTGTGCCGCTCAGAAAGATCTGAAAATAAGTACAAGAGATCTGCACAATGCACAACTGGAAGACTCACACACACACACACACACACACACACACACACACACACACACACACACACACACACACACACACACACACACACACACACACACACACACACACACACACACACACACACACACACACACGCACTGTAGATCTATCATATGTCACACTTATTTCATCATCTCTCCCTGGAGAATGAAAGGCTAATTTTAAACTGATGGATGCAGTGACGTAACTTGATTACTGCTCTGATGACTGCAAAATTATATCTAACTGATCCATGATAGCATGGGCTTCTTCATTTCACCAGACAGCTATTCTGAGAGGTTTACACTGTTTTGCTGACAGGCTTTTAGGGCGAATGAGAGTAAAATGTGATGGTCATACCACAAAGGTGCATTCCATTCAGGTACATGGCGGTGGTTGTGGATTTATGTCCACCTTTCAAAACACATTCTCACTCCCAACCCGTCAAAAACTGACGTTCGGTCAGGAACCCTTGCCCTCATAACGGAGGGGGTTCCACACCCTCCCCTCATTTTTTACCACTGACTCAGCCCGGTCGCGTGTTGCGGAGCCACGGCTCCACCCGCCGGTTACGTTTTGGCAACTAAAACAAATCGGTTCAGTTTAGGCAAGTAAAACAACGGCAACAGAAACAACTTGGGATTAGGCAAGTAAAATGATGGATAGGTTTAGGCAACAAAAGCAACTTGGGGTTAGGATTATGGTTTGGGTCGGGGTTCGAACTGTGACGACATTACATTTAAGACCGTCATGACTAGCGCTCGCCTCGCCCGCTGATTTTTGATGGGAGAGGGCCACCTTTCTCTTAGGGGAAGTAACGGCAAGGGTTCCTGACCGAGCATCGGTTTTTGACGGGAGTGAGAGCGGGTTGACTTTGGCTTTCACCTCCAAAACATTCACTGTAGAAACTACTGATCTTATCAACTTTATATCAGCCTGTGTCTGTTTAGCATGTAGCTTAATTACTTTTCTTCCTTGTTTTGGATGAATGAGTTCATGCTCTGACACTGGCAACCGACTTTCAGCTAGACGCGCACCAAGAGTCTTGTTTAGAGTGAATATTATATATGTGCATAAACAGAAGGACATTGGAGACCTCATGTAAATGTAGCCTGCAGGGCTTATTGATGGAGGCTATGTGGTGCGCTCGCCAACTTTCTGAAACGATGTACAATATGTGCACCACATATGCACATATTGTAGATACAGACCAAACACAGTCCATTGTTTGTGCTTCATCGAGCTTAAGAGAAGGGTATTCAAATTTCAAATTCATGAAAACATCCCCACATTCAAAGCACTTCATTCTCCCAGAGCTGGCGTAAACCATATAAAAGCCCTCATGCTTTACCCGAAATCAAACCTCCAGGGCTTGTGTCGGTGGCTCCAAAAACAACCCGCTACCGCTAACGGCGCTAACCGGGAACTAACGTCAAGACCACAGACTGTATAGACACATCTCCTAGCATGGAGAAAAGTCAGTGAGAGCCCAGGCAGCCCAGGTTTAGTTGCCAGTAACATGACAATAAAGATGACTATGCCTTTTGTCATTGTGTTTTATCTGCAGACTAAGCAGCCATAGGGGGGTGCACTGTGTGTGGGACATGCTGTGATCATCAGACCTGGCTGTCTCCATTAGAAAAGTAGAGAAAACCAGCATCAGACATACTTATTTATGATTCAACACATTACTAATGCGTCCCATGGTCAGAAAAAGTCGCCAGATTTGTCGCGAGTCGCGAAGTGGACTGACTTCATTTCACTCGCTCTCTTGCCTCTCTCTCTCTCTCTCTCTCTCTCTCTCTCTCTCTCTCTCTCTCTCTCTCTCTCTCTCTCTCTCTCTCTCTCTCTCTCTCTCTCTCTCTCTCTCTCTCTCTCTCTCTCTCGCTCTCTCTCACTGCCTCTTTCTTCCTCTCTCTCTCTCTCTCAGGGCATTCTCCAGGATGGGGTTATGGTTGGTTTGACAGAGAACATAAATTAGGGGCTCGTTATACATAATCAGCTCTAATGCAGCTTAGCTAATAACCCCTGAAAACAGAGGAGGACGTGGCAGGCAGGCAAACCCGCACGTCACAGCAGCACAGACAGGCTGGACGACAGCGTGGACAACGGGGTTTGCTGACAGCTCTGTGCGATCGCAATCTAGGAGAATCATGAATATTCATGCTAAAGATTAAAGAACATCTGTGTGATTGTATTTACTGTATGTGTGCAGGCATGTGTGTACCATCCACATGCTGTTCCTCATGCTGTCTTTCAGTCTTGCATAAATGTAAGTATTTTGGGACAAACACACACGAACGCACACACACACATACACAGACTCCAACTGCTCGCACTACCAGCTGAGTCCACACTATCTTTATACCCCTCTTTCTCACTTGTCATTTCTGTTTCTCTCTCTCTCTCTCTCTCTCTCTCTCACACACACACACACACACACAGCCACACACAGACTTTCACTGACTCCCCATTTTCCTCTCATCTCACTCTCATCACATACAGTCAGCCAGGCGTGAGACGGCACCGCTTTGGGTGTCGGGGGGCCTCCTTCTAGGCTGCTGTAACATTAACACACACTGTCCAGTCACTGAGCACACCCTGCTGCACTCCTGCCTGCCTGCCAGTCCAGCAGATCCCAGATCAAACACACTCTTTACTGCCTGTCTGCCTGCCCGCTGCCAGCTCATATACATGACAGGACCAAAGTTACGACCGTGACCTCCCCCGCCGTGGCTGGCGATGACAACGAGCTGGCACCTTCACGCCACGGGGTCGCACTCGCTCCCGTCAGCAACATCAGCCCTATCACGCTACGGCCAGGGGTGACGCAGCGTGACACGCATGACACGATAGAGACAGTGTTGTCGTAGCGTGACGCGATAGAGACAGTTGTTAATGTGACTAGTTGGCCTATGGTGGCCCGCCGAGATGCCTCCTGAATAATGGATGGCGAGGGAAAGCGAGGCGCACCTCTGCCAGAGAAGAGCTGAGCGTAAATGGTGGAGAGAGAAGGTGAGCAAAAGGGACACCAACTCTGTCAGACACTGACCAGAGAGAGACAAGACAATGGGAGAAACGGAGAAAAAGACATGGGGAATTCAAGTTCAGTCCCGAAAAATAAATCTACAATTCTGAATCAATATTAAACTGGTGCAATATAAATTAATTATGGTGTACCAGTAAGAAGTGGAACCAGTGATGTACTCCACTTCTTATTTATCTATAATCTTCAGAGAAAGACTATTGTTTCTGGGGTTTAGAATATGACTAATCCTTTGAAGAGCGTCAACTGTTTTGTTGAGACAAAACGTTGTTTTTGCGGTCTTCTGTAACAAAACAAAAATATCTGCATACCGGTAAATCACTGAAGGGCAACATTGAAGAGAATAATTGAGATTTGAGTTGACAGAATTTGAACAACAAAGAAAAAAGAAAGAAAAAAAAGAAAAAAAAAAGATAGCTACTAGCTAGTACAACTTTCACCATACAAAAATCTGTGTACTTAGTTGGGACACATGCAAAAAAGGATTAGGGTTGATTGGTGAATATTCATCCAAATTAGTTCTCAGAGGATATTCTGAGTGCTGGTGAATTCACAAAAGTGCACATTGGCCTACTTAGAAGTTTCAATTTATGCGAGACACTGTATCAAACTGTATCTAACAACAGTCACATATTGAGGGCTGTTATGGGTCTCTTTGACAGACATTGTACACAGCTATTCGGGGTCCTCTCGCCATTCCGAAGTGTCGGCATTCCGATCATTGACTTCTATGCTTTCGGAGAGGCGGCCCTTTTTATCTCCTAAAAAGGTTTCACCATTGCGAAAGATATTAGGTCCGCCATTCCGACATAGCATCTTGAGTTATTTAGCCTACAGGGGTGGGAGAGGTTAGGTTTAGGGTTAGGTTCTGCAGGAGGTTAGGTTTAGGCATGGGGGGTGGGAGAGGTTAGGTTTAGGGTTAGGTTAGAGTTCTTTCGCAATGGCGAGACAGATCTCCATTCCGACAATTTTGTCGGAATGCCGGTATTTCGGAGTGCCGAAATTTCGGAATGCCGGGGTGTCCCCCAGCTATTCAGTGAACACAGGTGCACTTACCACCTTGGGCATTTCACCCAAAGAGTTGAACCAAAATGGAGTTTTACCCTTTCAAAAGGAGGAGCAGAGGCAGAATGCCCCAAGTATGAACATATTATATTACAATAGATCCAAGTGAAAAAGCTAGAATGCTGAGAAGCAATGCGAGTCCGTTCAGCATCGTCAATGCCAAAAGTACAGCATTTGTGAAGAAACAGGGGCTGTGAGTTGAGCACGCCGGTTCTTTAGTTTAAGCACGCTGTGTGCTACCTGTACCTGTTTCATGCTCATGTGTTGTTTAGCTTAGCTGTCCCTGTGGTGCAAGCTTTGTGTTAGCACTCTGTCCTTTTCACAGAAAACAACGGTGTAAGCTGGACTGAAAGCCTGGATAGTGGAGAGAGAACACAGCAAGGGAGAGAGTCACGATCAGGGACAGGCGACCATGAGCTGCCATGGAGGGCCGTGAATCTGAAGGTTTTCATTCCAACTAAACACTTCACTCGTCTCTATCGCTGCACTGAAGCTTCATCAAGGTGATTCATACAAATCAACACTTCTTTATTGAGCAGTATGTAATACGAATGTACATAAATAAAATGAACTCTTGATCAATTTGCACTCAAGTTAACTATTTTAAATTAAAGCTATATTTAACCAGGTAAAAGACTCATTGAGATTTAAAATATATTTTTCAAAAGGAACCTGGCCAAGAGGGCAGCATAAAAACAACATGTAAAAAAATCACAGCGGTGTGAAAGCACAGTTAGACAAGCAAGTGAGCTCTCAAACTCTATAACACTCTGTGATGCACTTTGACATGGATTTTTAGTGTGGATCTTTGTACAAATTGTAGAATGTAAAGTGTGATCGATCGATCAATCAATGCAACTGATTATTGGGAACCAGGGGGCCTGAGCTGTGGTTTTGATGAGGCAATGATGGCAGTGCTTAATCAATCATCAAAGCAGCATAAATCTCTTTACCATGGAAAACAGACCCATGAGGTCAGAAGCACATGGCTCTCAGGACAGTTTGAACACATAGATCAAAAGAGTTCCTGCTCGGCTTACCCTCTTAAAGAGAGAGACACACACACACACACACACACACACACACACACACACACACACACACACACACACACACACACACACACACACACACACACACACACACACACACACACACGCAGTGTTTCATTACAGTTTTCTCGCAAAATAATTGCGATATTTCTACAACTTCGACAAAGTATAATTGCGACTTGCAGGTGTTTCCATTGAAGTCGAGTTTGAAGTCAGTGACTGCGTTTACATGGACTTGAGTATCCCGGTTACTGTCGGGGTTTTGGAGTATCCCGTTTTTGTGTTTGCGCATGTAAACATCATATCCCGGTTTCAGAAAGCTGGATAAGCCCTTATCCCGGTTTTGAGAAAGCCGGTTATGCGAGGTGGAGTACTCCGAAAGAACCCGGGATACTGCTGCATGTATACACCTTATCCTGCTTTCTGACCGCAGCAGACTTCCTGCGCAGGCGCTGCTTCAGTTCAGTTTATCTCCAAAAGGCAGCAGACTTGCAGGCATTTCCCCCCCCCCCCCCCTCCATTTCATGACCAAACAACGCGAAACACACCGTGAACACCCTCCAACGCGAGGGGCTACCGTACACAACACAGCTTGCGCAAAATGACCCGTTTCACTATCAGAATTTCGTCCAGTAACATTAGAAAGTATAGAAGTGCCGCACGATTACTTCCTCATCAGACCGCCGTCAGACTCCAGGCATTTTCCTCTCTAACCTCGCTGCTGTAGGTCCCGCACATAATCGTTTTACCTGGAAATACTCTCACGCGCAAATGTCAGTGCAATTCGACTTGAAAGTCTCACTTCTGAAGCGATGAGGAAAGAGTTTTGCCGAGTTTTGTATTTCGGTGATGAAATAATTAAATGCTTGGCAGCTTAGATAGGAAAAAAGCATCAAAATGCTGCCCTATTCAAGTCTGTAGTATACAGACTACAGGACGAAGGTGTTGTGACTCAAATTAAAGCCAAAGCCGCGCGCTGCGCGCAAACAGGGACACTCCACCATGAAGACGGAATCCAAGGGAATCCCACGTCTTTGCCCAAAAAAGGTGAATGACGTCACGTCACACGCACCCAATATAAGCAAAAAATAATAATAATAATGACCCTGGTTTGTATTGTAACGATCACAGGCGCCTGCGCAAATAGCATGCAGTGATCAGTAACCGGGATACTAGTACTGATCATGTATACAGGGATATGAATAACCTGCTTTCTCTCTCTTCCATGTAAACGCCATATCCCGAATATGATCAAAACCAGGATAAGCCTCATAACCGGGATACTCAAGTCCATGTAAACGCAGTCAGTGACGGCGCGCACACCTGAACGCAATTACCCGTTACCAGCAGCGCAGCTGCCACAGTGATTATGCACTGGGATCTGCCCCATATCCCGTCCCGTGCATGCTCAAATCCAACCAATGGTCAATGCAAATCACCACATGAAGTTACAACGCATATAAACGAGCCTGATTATCAATTCAAAAGAAAATGAGTGGCAACATGTTTGCTGGCTGCGGTGAATGCAGTGAGCGCAACAGACTGAGGAAAAAAGGAAATAAAACTGATCCGATTTAGAGATGGAGGGAAAAAAAGGCACAATTTGGTGCAATAATCAGAATGTCGTGTATTATAAAATTGCACCTGAAACATGTATTACTCACTGTATTCACTTCAGTCAGCAGCACCGGTGTGTGCCTTTCATCCCCTCATCTCGCCGCTGTGTCAAATGCGCACACACAGGCAGCCTGACCGATTTCTGCCATTAAAGATTCTCTGTTCTTCTCTTTTGTTTTGTTTGTGTTTGCACAACACTCGTCTTTCTGCTGGGTAGCGTTGCTTCAAAGTTTTCCACTTGCTGCAGAGGTTTGCCACGGCTTATCGAACCCTTTCTCCCTCATTTTCCGCTCCTTTTGCAAAGGAGAAGATGGGTCACATGATGTACAATTTTGCGATAAACTGCTATATCGACACCACCTAAAAAACCACCTCATGAGAGCGCAAAAACTTTTTGCGATATTTGGGAGGTTTTTCGAAATTTACGTGTTTCCATTAGGGATGTTCATTTTGAAAATTTTCCAAAATCGATAATCGGTGAGAATTAACGATCAATTATCGATTATCGATTTTATTAATACTTAGAAAATTTTCAATATTTTCAATTTTTTTTTTTTTTTTTTTTTTTTTTTTTTTAACAAAATGAATGCCTATGGCAGAAAATACGAAAGACAACGTGTTCTCCTCAATGAACTCTTTATTTCAATGTGTCTCCTCTCCAACACTGCTGTCCCCGGCGCATGCCGGTGTGAATTTCTCATGTTTAAAACAGTTTTGTTGGCACAAAGGCCCGTGCCCAGCCAGAAAACTAGAGACTATATGAAGCTCCACCTCACGTTAGTCGGCTGTGCAATGGAGTGGGGCGAGGAGGAACGATTTCCACCCAAACCTAGTCCAAAAAAAAAAAAAAAATTTTTTTTTTTTTTTTTTTTTAATAATTAAAAAATCGATCCAAATGCCACAGGATCGATTCCAATCCTTAACGATCGATTATCGATTTTCGATAATTGATGAACATCCCTAGTTTCCATTACCCGATTTTTATTGCGATATTTAGATTTTGCACATTTCTGAGGGTAATGGAAACACAGCTACTGAGACATCCAGACAATCAGACAGACAGACCGACAAAAAGGGAGTCAGAGGAGTGCATGCCATGCCTTTTCCAACATTAGCCGGTCAGGTCTGCATGTGTGTGTGCCGTGCATGTGTGTGTTACCCCAGGCTAAGTGTAGGCTACATGTTAAAGCAGCAGGATATTTTTGAAAGCTTATCTAGAAAACGGATAGCGCCAAAAATCACAACCACTATGCAGTTGCACTGAGACTGTAAATATGAGGCTCCCGATTACCAAGTGGTGAACTAGCAGTGAGCGACACACACACACACACACACACACACACACACACACACACACACACACACACACACACACACACACACACACACACACACACACACACACACACACACACACACACACACACACACACACACACACACACACCTCCATGATGAAGTAGGTCTCCAGGCAGGCTGCTGAGGTAATGGGCCATACTCCATTTCTCCTCCCTGCTTCCCCATCCTGCCTCTCCCTATGACTTCATGGCCGTCCCTACTTCTCTCTCCACTCTCTCTTCGTTCCTCAGCCTCCTTTTCCCCTTACTTAAGGCTCACCACAGTCAACACACCACCACCACATCATCAGCCTAGCTTCATCCAGTGGCCTCACCACAGTCCACACACCACCACCACCACATCATCATCTTAGCTTAATCCAGCGCTGCAGACAGCAGCAGTGTCTACCACATGAGCACCATCCAGCCTGACACGTCTTTCTGCGGCTGCGCTCCAGCTTGTCTTGCAAGCTGGATAAATAGCCCAGGTTGTCTCTCTGGGGTTTAGAGAGGCGGGCTGGTGGGCGGCCGTGCTGCCCTCAGACGTGCCCCGCGGGGAATGTAAAACAGCAGGATAATGCCACATCCGCTAAAGCCTAATGTGATGCATCGGCCTTTCAAATGGACAGAAATGTACGAATCGAATAAAACTGATACAATGCAGTTTGTCAGACCAACTTCAACGTCAACTTTATTATTATCACGAATGAAATTTGGTCTGCAGCAGCGGCCATCGAAACACATCAGGTTACATAAGAACATCGACAACAACAAGCATCAGAAACAGAAATTCCCGGAATAAACCAGCAGCTCAAGTGAAAATGAAGACACTCCTACCACACTGAACCAGAAACTGAAAAACCAAAGATGGGAAACAATACCAGATCCAATAGTGTGCACTGCAAGTGACCGGAAGTGCCAAATAAAGTACAAAATCAAATTGAGTAAAGTGCTGTGCAGTGGCAATATGTAAAAGATAATGCTAATATTACATAGTATAAGGGTGTGCAAGTCTCAAGTTAAAAGTTAGGCCAAGTAATGAAGCCTGTCAATGATAGGGATAGAGGAAGCTCTGGCACGGCACATGTCCTTGTTATTGGCAGTAGTGAGATACATTATAGAAAACATATAGAATTAATAATAGTAATTAAAACATTGCACACCTTAAACGAGTTCATCTTTCTTAAAATGAAGTTGAGAACAAGTGCTGCTGGATCATTTTGCAGACAGCACATCAGTGTTGGATCCAAAACTCTATTTGTTGTCAATAATAAATTAGTTCCCAAGTAGCTTATTTATAATCAGGGACAACCTGGACGTCCTTATCCAGGACACTGAAGTCCTGTTAATAATACTGGGCTGCCTGTGACCTTCACAAATCAATAATCATGTCCTCAGCTCCTCACACGTTCATCGCAGCTATAAATCATCAAGCACAGGTCGGTCCAGATCCAGAGAGCATCATCGCCGTTTAAAACACTCACGATGACTGAATCATCGGGAAAACAATAGGCCACAGGAGCGGAGGAGAGATTAGGAATTCCACCAGGCTCCCTCTAGGGCTGAGTGACGTGTCGCTTTGTGCCGGCTGCTCTATTTGGCCCATAGATAGCGAGGCGAATGCAATAATCATCCGGTGACGTGATAAGGCCACGGCTTGTGTGTAGTGGCTAATTGCCGCTGCTGTAAACAGCCAGCAGCATTCTAATCTGCTGCAACAAGGCCCTGGTCAGAGGAGCAGACGAGTGGCTAATTAGTGTCTGTGTGATATAGGGCTCAGGGTCTGGCTGCTGTCAGCTTCCTCATTAGGCTGGAGAGCGCGATACGGTTCCGCCATGGCCCCGAGTGCTACAAGGGCATATATATCTGAACCAGGGCTGCTGCAGGCCTGGCACACTCAGCTCATTCACTCTGGCAGACACTGATGTGGCTTGTCGGTGTGATCAATCAACGTTTAATGATGGTTGTGATCGCGCCCGGTGAAAGAGAAACAAAGAGAGAGAGAGAGAGAGAGAGAGAGAGAGAGGGAGAGAGAGAGAGAGAGGGAGAGAGAGGGAGAGAGAAAGAAGAAACTTTTTTACATCAAAAGTCCCACTAATACACGTGTTTTTGTTACCCAGAAAAGCAGCAGGGGGTAGCAGCAGCAGCAGCAGCATCGCCTTTTAAACTTTTATATCACACTCTCAACCCGCCTTTCTCCATGGCTGCGGGCTGTCTCTTCCCCCTCCCTTTTCCCTTCTTCTCTCACGCTGCCCAGGCGCAGTGTCATGCCAGTCCAAACAAAATGGAAACTTCCGGGTAAAAATGTCAAACTAATGTCATTTAAACAAGTAAATAGCCTGACTGATGCACGTTGGAGGAGAAAAAGGTGTTTCAACAAGCAGCAAAGCAGCAGACATTGTATCAAAATACTCATGATGTTAAGATTACATCAACTGTGGCTGTAAAGTATGACTCAAAATGTTTAACGTTACGACGAGGGTTTCATTTTTGAAATCACCAGCCGGAGCAGAGCCGCCGCTTAAAAACCCACCTCACTTGCAGGGTCGCTCTATCGGCTAAACGGCCCGGCTTGGAAACTTTTAGACCGAAGAAAATGCCACTAGTTTGTGGATATTAGTGGGATTTTTGGCCAGTCTATACAGTACTCACCTCATCACCGTGATGCACGCGCGTGTGCATACAGTCTCTCTCTGTCTCTCTCTCTCTCTCATACACACACACACACACTTTTTGAAGAAACCAGCACAATCCCCTTGTTGCACACACAGATGTAGTGTAAATTTAAAGCAGGCCCTGATTTACTCACTACAGCAGCACAAGTGTAAAATGCTCTCAGTGCTGCTGCGGGGTCAGACCTCACTAACTGCCATGCCTGAGGGAACTGTACTCTGGCCAATCGAAAATCCATGCAGACTGCAGAGACCATGTTCCAATAGAATCCTCCATGTATTGTTCATCAGATAAGGGTCTCCGTTTAGGCAGGAGGATGCAACCACATGTTGAATTCAGCCTGTCTTCATTCATAACCACACCACACGCTGTGATCCAAAACGCTGATTTAAAATGAACGTGGGGTTACAGAACCGCTAAACAAAAAGAAACAACAGATGAGCAGCAGTCTGCAAATGTGAAAAATGCTCAAAGATATCGGAGGCGACGCACGCATGCATATAGGTTCCGTAATGGAAATGTGCACACGGACACTGTTTCCCATTTAGTGCAGTGCTCTGCTCCAGTTCCATCAGTCACATTGTACCCACTCCCCTGTTCCCACCAGCCCTCCTCTCATCCATCACGCTGTCACTCAAATGCTGACTCTGGTCTCTGGAGTGGCACGGTAATGTAGTCACTGCTAGTGTGTTTAGGCACGTATGCTTAAATGCTGCTGCGTGTGTTTGTGCGTCTGCATGTGTGTGTGTGTGTGTGTGTGTGTGTGTGTGTGTGTGTGTGTGTGCGGTCATGCTATATTGGGCCTTGGTGTTTGTCCTACAGAAGGTGCTAGAGATATGAAGGTGTGTCGTTGCAGTGACAGAGTGAGAGAGCGGTAGGAAGAAGTTGGGGGCAGCAAGGCAACAGGCAGAGGGCAAAGAGGATGACAGTGTCTTCTAGTCGTCTCTGTCCACAGACACGGTTATGTTTGATCTTTGAACGCTGCTTGAGGTCAAAGGCGGGGCAGTTATTAAAGGGATACGCCAACTTTTCAGGAGTTTCGCTCATTTGCCATATCCTCCATATAACCAAGATACACCGTGTCTTCACCGTCACTCTCCGCGCAGTACATAGAGTGAGCTACAGTCGTCCAGTTAGTATCGCCATAGAATGGAGGAAAATGGCACAGTCGTTCAAAATCACCAAAAACACACATCTAACAGTCCCAAAAAGCTCTTTGTGCTTCGGGGTACTCACCACGCGATGAAATATGAATCCAAAATGCAGAGAAATTATATTTTTTAAGGTAAATAGATAGCCGGAATTATTTTCTAAACATGGCCGCCAGGCATGCGCGCGCCAGGCATGCGCTGTGTACAGCGGAAGCGCTCTTTACAGGCAAACAAGGAAGTAACTCGGTGTGGGGATTTACTCCCGACAATTATGTTTCACGTAACTATGGATTAATATTTCATCGCTCAGAGCGAAGCTAGCTTTGTGTTTAGTCCCTAAAAAATTCAACTAAATGAACTTGTGAAAAATCACATGTTCTTCTGGCAGAGCCTGCCAAAGGACTGCTCACTTGTAGCTTTGCCATGGCTGCCTCCAATATGGATGAGAGCTCCAGGGGAAGCATCCATCTTAAAGGCATGAATAGGAAATCACTAAAGCCAGATCCATCCACCATTGTTCTTTCTCCAATTAGTGTTTCTGCAGTGAGGCGTGTCTCAAGATGAAACATGAAGAAGATATCAATCCAACTAAGCAACAATGCACAGAGACGTAGCCTAGATGCTTTAATTCCTCCGATTAAGAGTTGCCAGTTCGCTGGTTTAGACACAGTAATTCTTTTGATGTTTTCTGTTAATGACGAGAGAGAATACTTGCCTGATGAAGACCCACTGTGTGGGTTGAAACGTTGAATTTGTAGTCATTAAATATTGGGAGCTGCTCCAGTGTGCGGAGGATATCTACTGTTTTTTTTTTACCTTCAGGAGACAATACCCCCACAAATTGAACAGCTCATCAAAGCAGATCTGATCCTACAAGAGGGATATCTATCTATAGCACTGCTTAGATAGTGCATGCATCCCCCAAGACGGAAAAAAACCCATCTCATTAACACCAACTCATATCAGCTCCAATCTGTGTACAGGTTTAACTAGAATTTGTAGTGGGCAAGTAGCAGCTAGCAAACAAACTTTGTGTCCACTGGCTACAGTGACTGACTCTCAAAACACCACCCACTCTCACTACTTTACTTGCCAGCTGCATTTTAGACAGGGATCTTTCAAACAATGCTTAGTGCCATGCCAAAGAGACTGGTAGAATGCACATACTTACACTAATGGCCAGAGCCAAAAACTACCACCATATTTGGTCAGTGGTTGAAGGTAGTTTCCATGTGGTGCAGTTTTACAATATAAAAAAAGAAAGAAAAATCCTCTACTGTGTATTTGTCTTTGGAAAAATAGCCTATAAAATAGCCCGTTTCACCTTACACATAATATGCAGAAAGTGCTCTTCACATAATCACTGATGTACTTAATTAATTGTCTGTATGAGAGATAAAGTATAAATACACCCAGTGGGGGTTGAGTACAGTGTTTTAGTGCCAGAAATCAGCATTCTTGTGCCAGACGTTGCTTATTTTGTTCTGTTAAAGCTGCATTCAGCGATGTTTTTGTGTTTAAATAAGTGTTAAATGGCTCTATATTCTGACAGCAATCACTGAAATAGAGTGTTTGGTCAGTAACTTGGAACCCCCAACTGTCCTCTATCTCTCTCCTGTAGTCCTGCATGCAGGGCGGACATATCTCCGCAACCGTAACTCGTAGAGATTCACGGATGGCGGCGTTGGATTCGGGGTGAAAAATAACTTGGATAGTGGGAGGTCGACGCCACATTTTTACCCAATCAGGGAAATGTTGACATTTTCTGGGAAACGGAAGGTCAGATCGCGATGCCTATAATGGACTATATGTATTTTTTCACCCTGAACACTCTATTGCAGTGATTGCTGTCAGAATATAGAGCCATTTAACACTTATTTTAACACAAAAACATCGCTGAATGCAGCTTTACACAAGTAGAATCTTCAACATGATATGTGATTTTGCTGGTGCATGAAGCACTGCATTTCACGATGGAGACCCACATTAGGCCTATGTTCTACTCCACTGTATGTCCTCACATGTACTGATACAGACTAAGCAAAGGAACAGGCTGCTACAGCGAGCTAAAACCAACGTGGAAAATTAACACCAGCAACCTGCCAAATCAAAAACTGCACTATCAGCCCTTTCGGCAGATACCCAAGTATCCTTTGAAGGTCCTGATCGACTGTAAAATATAGATTTAAAAAAAGTACTTAGCTGGTGACATAATAAGTACGGCTTGGGAATTTAATTTTGGCACAGCCACTATAGCTTCGGACAAAAGTTTCCTTCCCTGAGTAAAATACTAATGTGTATGCACAGTGCACAGTGTTTAGCATAGACACCTGAGGCTAGCTAGCTACAGCAATACTGTAACCTGTTGCACCATGTGCCAAAAAGCAGGATGCTATTATGTGGGGGTGTTGTGCCCGGGAGACCAGCGATGCAACAGCAGAGAATGTATTTGCAAAACAAAGCGCATGACCACCCAAGTGCAAAAGAAAAGTCCCAAGGAAAATAGTCAGCAGGAGACCCTCAGCATAGCAGCGTGGGAGAGGCACAGCACACATCAGGTCAATTCACTGACAGCAGACGAGGGGGGAGGATCATCACTGGAAACTTATCAACAGAAAATTCAGGACAAGCAGCCCAGACACCTCACAACCACAGTCTTCCTTGGGCTGGGAGGCTGTGAGTGTGACCCTAGCCGAGCCCAGAGCAGAACCGACATTTAAAAGAGATGAGTGGACTCACGGTTTTGAAGTCGCGGTGGCTGCATTCCTGGCCTTGGTAGCGGCAGTAAAGCATCATCTCCTTCAGGTCGTGGCCGACCCTCTCGCTGAACTCCTTCATGCTGAAGGCCTTGGGTCTGTAGGCCGTGAAGTTGGCTTTGTCCTGGAGGAAGGCCAGCACGTCGGGCTCGGCCAGGTGAGGCTGAGGGATGGTCAGGTGCACGTCCAGCAGGGCCAGCAGCTCTCCGGCGTGGTACAGGTCGTTGCGCGTGAGGCGGCTGAAGCGGTAGGCGTTGAGGTTACAAACGGTGACGGCGGGGAAGACCAGGCTGCCCGACACCACGGCGTCCACGCTGGTCACGTGAGGGTAGGACAGGAAGTAGGCCAGGCGCTCTGCGCTCTCCAGGGCCAGCAGTCCCATGCAGGCCAGCAGAGCGGCAGCCCAGAGCAGGCGGCGCACGCTGGGCTGGCCGTAAGGGAAGATGTAGCGCAGGCCGTGCAGCGTGCTGCTGTGGGCGAAGGCCTGCCAGGAGGTGGGACGCAGGCTGGAGCTCTCATGGCTGCCCTCACTGCCACAGCTCTCCTTCAGATCCATCATCAGCCCTCTCGCCCCTCAGCCGGGGAGCCCCTGATGAGCACACACACCTGCACAGACAGAGACAGAACATCAATGAGTGCCCCAGATTCACATCCCAGTATCCTCCGCTGTACAGATGGACAGAGAGAGGGGGGGGGGGGGGGGGGGGGGGCACAGAAAAGAGCGAGCGAGACAAAGAGAGAAAAAAAGTCAGAGAGGTGGAGAAAGACATACAAACACAGACAAACACCTGCCGCAGATAGTTACTGATAGAAAACTAGACAAATACAAACAGACAAAATCAACCTTACAGAAAACATTTCCAGTCTAATCACAATACACCTAGGAGAGGAAGGACACATAAGCACATAAGGAAGGCTGAGATCACCACATCCCCAGCAACTTCTCCAGAGATAGAGACAGAGACAGAGACAGAGAGAGAGAGAGAGACACAGAGAGAGAGAGACAGAGAGAGAGAGACAGAGAGAGAGAGAGACAGAGAGAGAGAGAGAGAGAGAGAGAGAGAAAAAGCAGACAGGGGAGAAAGATGCTTCCCTCAGGGCATCCCTCCCTTCCTCACGCTCATCACTCCCTTGAGCATATCTGTGGATGCCAGCCTGCCTGTGGATTACATCCCCCCGATCCTGTCACTCTCTCTGACTGTTTGTTTTCGTTGACAAAAATTCCAGAGGTAAGTCCACTGTGACAGAGAGGTAAGTCCACTGTGACAGAGAGGTAAGTCCACTGTGACAGAGAGGTAAGTCCACTGTGACACAGAGAGGTAAGTCCACTGTGACACACAGAGGTAAGTCCACTGTGACACACAGAGTCCACTGTGACAGAGAGGTAAGTCCACTGTGACAGAGAGGTAAGTCCACTGTGACAGAGAGGTAAGTCCAGTGTGACAGAGGTAAGTCCACTGTGACAGAGGTAAGTCCACTGTGACAGAGAGGTAAGTCCACTGTGACAGAGAGGTAAGTGCACTGTGACACACAGAGGTAAGTCCACTGTGACACACAGAGGTAAGTCCACTGTGACAGAGGTAAGTCCACTGTGACAGAGAGGTAAGTCCACTATGACAGAGAGGTAAGTCCACTGTGACAGAGGTAAGTCCACTGTGACAGAGAGGTAAGTCCACTGTGACACACAGAGGTAAGTCCACTGTGATAGAGAGGTAAGTCCACTGTGACAGAGAGGTAAGTCCACTGTGACACAGAGAGGTAAGTCCAATGTGACACAGAGGTAAGTCCACTGTGACAGAGAGGAAGTCCACTGTGACACACAGAGGTAAGTCCACTGTGACAGAGAGGTAAGTCCACTGTGACACAGAGAGGTAAGTCCAATGTGACACAGAGGTAAGTCCACTGTGACACAGAGGTAAGTCCACTGTGACACACAGAGGTAAGTCCACTGTGACAGAGATGTAGGTCCACTGTGACACAGAGAGGTAAGTCCAATGTGACACAGAGGTAAGTCCACTGTGACAGAGAGGCAAGTCCACTGTGACACAGAGAGGTAAGTCAACTGTGACACAGAGAGGTAAGTGTACTGTGACAGAGAGGTAAGTCCACTGTGACCGAGAGGTAAGTCCACTGTGACAGAGAGGTACTGTGACACAGAGAGGTAAGTCCACTGTGACAGAGAGGTAAGTCCACTGTGACACAGAGAGGTAAGTCCACTGTGACACAGAGAGGTAAGTCCACTGTGACACACAGTTAGTTAGGCCTTGGCCACACTGATCCGTCATAAAATGGACAGAACGGATATACGGATAGATTTATGTCTGTTGCATGTACAAGTAACCTACTTGTAAAGCAGCAGGTGGCGGTAAGCACCTTGAAGGTGTCAGCGACCCGCCTATAAACCGAGAGAAGAAGAAAGCTGGCGTCAGCTAGCTGTTAGCTCTGTGCACTACGTTACTTATGTGGCAATAAAATGCCACTGAATGACCAGATTAGATGGTGAAATCAGACGGTGACACTGACTATCACGTTGTACAACAGCGGGATGGTGTACACAGCATTAATTATAGCCTCCTTCACCGCCTCGGCCGCCATCTTCTTTGAAAAGTTGAAACAAATCTCCTCTCCAGACCTCGACTCTGATTGGCTAAACGGACAGTGACTATCCGACCATCCGACCATCCGATACGTCCATCCAGAAAAAGTTAATCCCTCTTCAACTTTCTGTCCATCAAAACGTATGCACATTTTCTGGATACATACGCGTCTGAGTACTCCACGGACAGTCGGACAGCTGTCATTGAAAATGAATGGAAGTGAACAGAGAAATGAATGCACACGGACAGACACCACGGATCAGTGTAGCCAAGGCCTTAAGTCCACTGTGACACACAGAGGTAAGTCCACTGTGACAGAGAGGTAAGTCCACTGTGACACACAGAGGTAAGTCCACTGTGACAGAGAGGTAAGTCCACTGTGACAGAGAGGTTAGTCCACTGTGACACACAGATGTAAGTCCACTGTGACAGAGAGGTTAGTCCACTGTGACAGAGAGGTAAGTACACTGTGACAGAGGTAAGTCCACTGTGACACAGAGAGGTAAGTCCACTGTGACAGAGAGGTAAGTCCACTGTGACAGAGAGGTAAGTCCACTGTGACACAGAGAGGTAAGTCCACTGTGACACAGAGAGGTTAGTCCACTGTGACAGAGAGGTAAGTCAACTGTGACACAGAGAGGTAAGTCCACTGTGACACAGAGAGGTTAGTCCACTGTGACAGAGCGGTAAGTCCACTGTGACACAGAGAGGTAAGTCCACTGTGACACAGAGAGGTTAGTCCACTGTGACACACAGAGGTAAGTCCGCTGTGACAGAGAGGTTAGTCCACTGTGACACACAGAGGTAAGTCCGCTGTGACAGAGAGGTTAGTCCACTGTGACACACAGAGGTAAGTCCGCTGTGACAGAGAGGTTAGTCCACTGTGACACACAAAGGTAAGTCCACTGTGACACAGAAAGCGAGAGGGGAGTCTCTTGAGCCGCAAGCCAATCAAAGCTGCCTCCATGTATTTAACATGAACATCCCAACGTTGCACTCATTCATTCCCATTCAAACACATGCACATGCACACATGCACCCGCACACATGCACCCACACACACACACACACACACACACACACACGTGCACACACACACACGCACATCCAGGTTTCTCGGGATCTCCCCCTGCCCCAACTAATAATGACAAGCCTAAGCACCTCTCGTTCAGCCTAGCGAGATGACATCCAGCCGGCGCGAGTGTGTGCAAGTCTGAGAGCACGCGTGACAGGGAGTGTGTGCAAGTCTGAGAGCACGCGTGACAGGGAGTGTGTGCAAGTCTGAGAGCACGCGTGACAGGGAGTGTGTGCAAGTCTGAGAGCACGCGTGACAGGGAGTGTGTGCAAGTCTGAGAGCACGCGTGACAGGGAGTGTGTGTGTGTGCGTGCGGAAGAGAGGGAGAGAGGGAGGGAGGGAGTCAGGGAGGGACCGCGAGAGAGCCGCTGCTGATCAGAGCCGCTGGTTAAGTCTTGCATGCCGATCCAAACTCCTCCCGTTTTCCTCTGGACAGATACATCCGCTTCCCCTCCTCTTCCCAGCTCGTCTGTGGCGGCGGCGAACAACAGCGGAGCCGGGAGAGATGGGAGAGACGGGAGGCGCACACACCAACACACATGCTCGCAGAGAGAGAGAGAGAACCAGAGAGAGAGAGAGAGAGAGAGAGAGAGACAGAGAGAGAGAGAGAACCAGAGAGAGAGAGACAGAGAGAGAGGGGGGCAGACGACGCACAGTCTCTCCTCGCTCGCTCTCTCCACAGCAAAGCAAGTCTGTTATTGAATCTGTTTCTATCCCCCCCTCCTCCTCCTCCTCCTCTTCCACCCTCACTCTCATTTGTCTTTCAGCCCGCCTGCTTTTCTTTCCCCACCTCATCACCACAGACTGAGTGATGGATGGATGCGAGACGGAGACTGTAGGAGAGGCGGCTGTAAGGGAGAAGGTGGTGCTGATGGAGGCAGAGGGTGTGTGAAGTGAAGGAGAAGTGGAATAAATGGAGGGAGACGACGGTGGAAGTGAGGATAAGCACCAGAACGCTGCCTGTGCCTTGCAGGTGCACCCACGGGGTGGCACGGGAACGTCACGTAGAGAGAAGTCATTTGGACACATAACGCCACACGCATGCGAGACGGGCAGAGAGACAGTACGACGAGAATAATAAGTGTGTTTGTTTGTTTGTCGTGTGTAATGAAACACATGGCCTGTGAGACCATACTGTGTGGAAGTGTCATGTGTGTCATTTGTGTATAGCGGTGTGTTCATCAGTCAAGAAGCGGACAGGGAGAGAAAAGTAGCAATATGTAACAACAAGAGGAAATAGGTTACATTAAATTGGATTGAATAGAAGGATAGAGCAGGCTATGGACGTGCACTACCAAAAGAGAATACCAATAAAAAGATGCGTTTTTAACTTGTTAACTCCGTGGGTCAGGACACATGGTACTGTGAGGGAGTTACTTTGGATAAAACCTTACAACAATCTGACAATTTATGTTTATTACAGCTGTATCACGTAGAGATGAACTGCTGGAAAATCGATCTAACCTCATAAAAACATCACATCACATTGATTACAGATGAAGGTCATTGATTAATTTACCACAGAATCACATGCATTACACCTGCCACCTTCACAAGTGCACTAATTTCCAAATCTTCACTCTGTCAATTTTCAGTTTGCATGTCATGCTAGCCTGTCTTACTATACAGTACATTTCATGTGATATTTTGTGACCACCATTGCAGTTAGGTCGTGAGATTTATTAGCCTAAATAGAGCTCAAGAGTCATGTGACTTTTCGTGACGTCATCATTGCCCCGGAAGTAAGTTCCCCATTCATTTTCTCCATAGACATTTCGAAAAGATCCTTATATAACGAGTTTTAAAGCTGGAACCAAGCCAACCTGTGACCTACTCAATCGTGAGTGACCATAAAACATTATTTTTGAGCAAGAACAAAAAATAACAGGAAAAAAAAACAGTCACACAATACACAGTGTACACAAGTGACTGCTGTAGCCAATATGAAAACGCAACGTTGGATGGCAATTCCGTTATTGTCAGTATAAGGGTGCTTTGAGGAAAATGGGGTCTTTCAATGTTGACAAGACACTAATGACAATGTTTTACAAATATTTTATTCAGTCAGTATTGTGTTTTTCTATGATTTTTCCCTGGCGCAAATCTAATTGTGAAAAGGAGAAGCGCTCTTAGCCGGATTGTGAAGAACTAGGGATGCACGATATATCGGCAATCATATCGGTATCGGCCGATGTTAGTCATTTTTTAACATATCGGTATCGGTCCGATGTTACAATGTTAATATCGGTTATCGGTATCAGCCAAATTCTTCACATTGAGATGAAATAATGCAGTAAATCTATGATTTATGGGCTTTTACAAATGTTTTTGAAATAAAGAAATGCATTACTTTTTCAAATTCAGTGTTTACATGTGTTTTTCAGTATGTACAAAATATTATTATCATAGAAATGTGTTTTTATACAGATCATATCGACATCGGTAAATATCGGTTATCGGCCATAACAGCAATGTTAATATCGGTTATCGGCATCGGCCAAAATGTTCATATCGGTGCATCCCTATGAAGAACTGACTGCACCAAGGTTATAGGAGTCAGGCTGGCCTGCCAGAATTATTCAAGAGACAAGCCCTGCAGAAAGCCATTATATGATCCTTCTTGATGTTGCCCACCCCCTACACTCAGAGGTCCTGATTCTCCCCTCAGGCACTCGTTTCAAGGTCCAACTGAACTTGAACTGAACTTGAGACTTCTATAGTGAGCGAGAACTGCTAAATGTCATGGTTCAGTAGGCTACCTGTCCTGGTTTTAGGTCATGGTTCATGCTTTCAGAACAAGGAGGGGAAACTGTCAGTGCCTGTAGCTGTGTTCTCCTCTCCCATGAGAAAATCACCCTATATTTGGCCATTGACAGATGCAAAGTCATTTCAAATACATAATAAAGTGACTAATTACATGCATGAACTTTAATAGAAGTATATTTTTTTATTATATAAGCTGAGAAGCTATGACCTTAGCTTATTGTCGTCGTCATCCAACATAACATTTACATATTTTTACACTACAGCCCACATTTACTATCAGTAGCCTACTACAGGCTTGTTTGCTGTTATATGGAAATGTAATCGTGTTTTGGGGATATAATATAGGACCGTAACCTACTGTTCCACTCCTACGTTGAATTCAACATGACAAAGGTTTGATTTACTGTACACAAAACAATCATCCTTTATTGATTGCAATTACTGCCAGGCTGCCCAAGATGAAGTTGAGTTTTTGTTGCAGTGAATTTTATTATAGCTGGTAGTTTATGATGTTGCCAATGTCCATTCAAACGGGTAGTTCATGCATTTGATTGTCCATGAAATTGTATTATGTATTTGTCAATGGGAAAATAGATGAATGGATTTCTCCTAAATTAGCACACCCATCACATCAGGCATGCTGTCCTCCCCATTTAAGCATTTTGTAATTAATATGCTAGAAGGCTGCACAATGTAGCCTACACATGCAAACAGCAACATAGGCTACCACTGTAGGACTGTAAACCTTATGAGTAGCATAATAGCTACACTAGTACAGACATAAACGTTTGGTTTTCTGTTTTCTAACTTTAGGAGACTTACTCATGACAAAACACTTATTAATTCTCCAATAATAGGATAAGGACGGGGATCCTTGCATAACGTTATTGCTTTCATACAAGGCTGAATGGCACTAGTAAAAAGCAATAGCATTTCTTTTGACAATAATTTAATGATAATTTATCTCAAATAAATTATTACCCTTCTCACGGGGGCCATTTTGTGTCGAAAAGGCAGGGTTAACACAGGTGCAAGCAAAACACTAATGAGGGTTTGAAACTTCCATGATTGGAATTTGGAAACCCTCATTAGTGTTTTGCTTGCACCTGTGTTTATTCTGCATTTTCGGCACAAAATGGACCCGTGAGTTCAGTTGTTGGATGTTGCACGTTAGCTAAAGCGTTAACATAAGTTAGCTAGCTAGGCAACATGGTTGCTAGCACCACGTTTTTGAGCAGGTATTTTACGATGGTTATGCTATCTTACCATGACATATGCGGTGCTGCAGCAGGTTGAGACCACATGGTGGATGGTTGAGACGAGCCTGGCTGGTTTCATACCGAATGGTTTCGTAACGCTCACGTTATGAATCAATGCACAGCCAGGTCCTGCACAGGTCCAAGAAGAGTTGTGTTCAATTGAATGCATTGAAACACTGAAACTTCAAAGACCGTCATGGTGGTGGAAGAGTTGAGTGAGGCTGCCCGCGTTGATGACTGACTGACTGACTGACTGCCTGGCCCTCTATTCTTTGGCTGTGGGTCTGGTCCTCCGCTCTGATTGGCTGGGTCGTTAATTAACCACCACAATCTAATAAATTGTGTCATAGGGTAATAGTCATAGGAATTCACACAAAAGGCAAGGCAAGTTTATTTGTATAGCACATTTCATACACAGAGACAATTCAAAGTGCTTTAGGCTACATAAAATAGATAAAATGAAAAGAGCAGAATGTTACAAGGTCACAGTGCAAAATTATTCATAATTATATTTACATACGCTACATGTTGTGTAAGCAAAGGTTATTATCAGTCATTTACATACAAGTTGTAAGCAAAGGTCATCAGTCATTATTATTACATGTTGTAATCAAAAGTAAGAAAAAGATCAAACCTAAGCTACGTGAAACTTGTCTGTCATCACTGACTTGAAAAGAAACTAAAATATTAAACAGCAATTTTGACATGTAGAAAAGAGTGGTCAAAGTGTATAGGCTTTATCATCATTATTAAGGTGTTTTCTTCATAAAACACTAATATTGATACAGCAGGCTATACCTGTTAAAACACGCATACATACCGCCACACACACACACACACACACACACACACACACACGCACGCACACACACACACACACACACACACACACACACACACACACACACACACACACACACACACACACACACACACACACACACACACACACACACACACACACACAGTAAATCACACAATCTTTCTCACAAATTAATTTGCTGTGGTCCCAGAAAGCTGCAGGGTTTTCTGGTTCTTCAACAACTTAATTACCTTCCATTTTTCCAGAGGTAATGATGAGCATATCACTGTGTTGAGTTCCACAGATGCTCTGTCAGACCACACCTCCCTATAGCAATATTATAGGGGTTTATAAAGAAATATGGATAAAGTACAAGCTCACTATAAAACTCACCACTGAGCACCACAGAGATTACAGTAGGAATATTAAGATGTTTTTTTATTAAGTAAGCTACTTAGCTGAAAACCCATTCCGTCTACGTTTTTTTTAATCAGTATTTTATGGTATATAGTATTTATATTATTTTTACTCTTGCTCTTATGAACTAGGCTACATGGTGATTTCACTCCTGGACCCATTTTTCTAGATTCTAATGCAACCGTATCATTACTTATACCACATCCACTAAGACCAACTGACAGGCTCTACACGTAAATGACTTGGCTAGTAACAGGTTCACTGTTCATTAGTGCAACAGTTGCTGTGAAAGGGACGTGCCTCCTGCCACTTCCCTTGTATTGAATGCCCCCATCAAGAGCGTGTGAACCTTTTACCATGAAGTACCTGTGGTCAGTGATGATGTCATCAATATGTCACTTGAGCAATTGTGACATCATCAGTGTCTGTCACAAATCACTTACACCGAGCACTTGTGATGAGAAATCAGCTTCAAGTGAGGACCACATTTTTTTTGTGGACCGACCGACCTACAGAGTGACTAGAGCTACTCCCCAGCAAAAAGGAAAGACAGAAAAAAAGTTGTGGATATTTCTTGGAAAATCTGTTAGCTTTACTAAATAAAATAAAAATAAAAAAGTGACATCAGATATGATAAAGTTCTCTTTTACCCCAGCGCCTCTAAACCCAAGTAAGCCATAGAGAGAATAAAAGCCTGACATTTTATCTTTATTTTTATTCATTCATTTTCTTGGTCAGAAGGCACTTGTGATATGCTAGCAGACTGAAAGAGTAATTACACATTCCAGCTATCTTAATGGATCATGAAAAATAATCAGCTCTTGCCAGGAGATAATTAGGGCGTGTCAGTACCAGAGGAGACACAGTTGATTATTACCTCTGGATAGAGGCGAGTGAAGTTGAAGGGCAAATTATTCCAGTGTGTGTGCAACAACTGCAGACGTGTTGACTGAGCCCCCTTTTTGTGAAGGCCTTAATTTGTAGATGTGCAGACAAGGGAGGGAGCAGTCCCAATACTCTCTCTCACACACACACACTTTCAAAGACCGTTAAATGAAGTTTAGATTCCCTTCCAATTAACGTTTGAATATCAGGAAGGTCTAACTTGGTGCTAGATATATCTGCATGCTCTCTTCTCATAAGCTCATGAAGTAGACTAATGATGTCCACTAGGAGCTGCACTGGCAGGCAGGGTGTGAACTGCTACCCCCTGCTGGTGTTCACACAAACATATACATCAGTCATGCAGCTAAGAGGGCAGCAATGGGCCATTAGGGGCCACTTCAAATTCTGCCTAATGGATCTCTACCTCATTCTGGCCTGAACATGAACCAGGCAACTTAAGCGGGTGAATCATACACAAGAGCACCAAGAGGGTGAGGACTAATATTAATCTATTTAAGTGTACGGTATATGAGAGGCAGGGGTAGTGGAGGAGTTTGGATCTGATGTGAAAAGCCTCTGTTGGTCACCAGGTTTCCACAGACCGCGCTGGGTACACCATCAGCTAAGACCACCAAATGGGACTACAAGACTTCCTCCCTGCGATCCCTCCCTGAAAATCTCTGACATGCACTTGCTGCACCGTAAGCAGGCTTGGTCACAATGTATCTATCCACTGGAGGTTGAGACTAGGTGAAACAGAAAGGCGACTGAAAACACAGGGCGAGGACAACAACAAATAGAAATATGCAGTTTTTAAGCTGCAGGGAAAGAAGCTTGGCCTCACTTTCATTAGGTTTAATCAGTAAATCAATTTCCCGCAGATTAGTTTCCCATTTCAAAGTCATCGCAGCAGCAAGTGCACGCATGAATAAAAACTGGGAGAAAAGTGAGGGCACAGTACTCTTAACATATACAATCTTAGACTAATTGCAGCCTTCAGCAGAATATAAGAAGTCAAGTTTAGTTCAAGCGCACTGATTTTTGGAGTGGTTTAATTAATGAGCATGTGTTTGCAAAGACTGATTAGTTCTTACAACACATCAATCATCAATGATACATAGTAGTGCCAAACTACCAACACATTCAGTCCAGACTTTTCTCTGCAGTCCGATATATTTTTAACTGGACACCAAACATAGTTGAGTTACTACAAATACAAAAAAAAATCTTTACATTATACACAATATAGTACAAGCCGTTTTGTGGCTGTGAAGCTTCGATGATAAAGAGGTGATGTCAAAAACAAAGGAAGGTCAGCCGTGTGAAATGGCCAAACTGCAAAACAGTGGAGACAGTCTGTCAAGATGCTTTGGCGATGTCAAGTTCATGTCAAAGGCTGAAGGTGTCCTCAGGTAACTCTCCCAGGAGTGCATCCAGGTCGTCATCTGTAACAAGAAAGAGAGGTCAGGCCACGGGACAGAGTCCAAAATAAACCTTTTGGTTCACCTGCCAAGGGCTGGCTATAAACTATAAGGGAAATTCCTATCAGGCATTAGTTTTGATATCTTATATCATTTTTGGAGAAATACATCACCCTGACTGTGGTGTAGCTACTGTGTGTGCAGGGCAGGCACTGTGCTGCACATTTATTAGATTACACCATTAATCAATGCTCAGTTATGTAATGGATCAACTTTGTAATATAATATATCATGTAGTGCAACAGAATTCTCTCACACTCACTCACACACACACACACACACACACACACACACACACACACACACACACACACACTACTTAACTCATTAAGACCTAAGGCTAACTCTTAAAAAGCCTTATAAAACTGTCAACCCTATAGCAGATATATATATATATATATAGTTTTTTTTTGTTTAATAGGTAACACAGACATCGCTCCAGGTCTTGAAGGGATATACACGCAAGTGTTGCATCAGGTATTACTTAAGTTAGAATCTTTCGCATGCATCTAGTTATTGATCCAGACAGCAGAGACATTTTAGATAAGTTTAGACAAAGTTTAGACTTTGAGAAAGCTCAAAACCTGTAAAACAAAGGTTATCGTCTCATAAAGTGAGTGGCTAGTGTGGCCAGTCTCCCTCACAGAATCATCCACCAAAAACAAATGTGACTATTTTCAGACCCCACCATAGGATGAATAATGGGAATAAACACGACTCTTTCTCTCTTGCTATTTGACCATGAGTGGTATCAAGTGAGGAGCCCCACCTGCGTCCCAGCCTGGGTCCTGTGGGGCTCCGTTCCTGCTGGAGCTGGCTCTGGAGTCTGCTGGGGCTTGAACTGCCTCCCTACACTTTCCCCCCTGCTGCTGCTCTTCCTCCTCGTCCTCCTCGTCAAACACCAGCTGCATCCGAGACATGGGGCCTCCGGGGATGCTGGGAGACACGGGGCCCCTGGAGATGCTGGGAGACTGGGCGGGTGACTCCAACACTGGCTCCTTAATAGGAAAAAAAAACAACCAGCGGTTTTCAGGGGACAGTTGACACATTGACAGAACATTTCAGGGAGACGCCGGATTTAATTTTTGTTGGTGGAATGTAATCGTGCTAGACTGCTTTTCGGCTGAGCGGTGCGTTACTCACCAGGACCAGCGGGGGGAGCTGAGTGGAGGACGGGCAGACTCCGTCGGGGGGGTAGATCCTCAGCAGGTTGTTGGGCGTGACATTCAGGTAGTGGTTACGGTGGGAGGGGGAGAACACGCCCACCTTCCCACAGAGCAAGCAGAGACAAACAAAGAACAACAAAGATTAAATCAAAATGCACGGCAAACCAGCAAAGGTTATAGGTTATGCTATAATAATGTATGGCAGCTACTGTTGCTGTGGGTGCAACTTTAGTTAACGTTCAAATGAATCATCTTGGGCCAAATAAAAGGTGTCCGAGTGGTGAGTCTTACTTGTTTGAGCAGTAGGACGGCTCCAACCTTGAGCTCCCCCAGTCTGTCCTCCAGGAGGCGCCGATGCACAGTTCCCTGAATCTCCCCTTCGTCAGAGACATCAAGTCAAGTCAATTAGAATCATCAAAAAACAACACACACTATATTAAGGCCTTGAATGCATGGATAACATAATCATATACATTTCAACATATCCCGCCTGACCTCTGCAACGTAACTCTTTCATTCTGTAATTGTGTCAATGCACTGCCATTCTAATTGATCTGGACATAACTGACTGCTGGAGCAGAAGCTAAATGGGTGGGAGGCATATTATTGACTGGCTGGTCCCTTGTGGTCTCAGAAGCACATAACATCTTCTCATATTATTGACTGGCTGGTCCCTTGTGGTCTCAGAAGCACATAATATCTTCTCACGGCTGATGCCGACCTGCAGCAATTGAAGCACTAATGAGCACTTGAGGCCGGTGGTGACTGAGTGCCACATCTACGCGTGAGTGTTCATAATCAGTGTACTTTATGTTTGCTCCATCTCTGGGGGCCATGGCAACCAGCTTAGTTTAGATATGCCTGTGCATCAGACAGCAGGGAGGGAAGATTAGCAAACAAAGCTGAAGAAAGAAAGAAAGAAAGAAAGAAAGAAAGAAAGAAAGAAAGAAAGAAAGAAAGAAAGAAAGAAAGAAAGAAAGAAAGAAAAAGAAAGAGGCCACTGGCAGCAGGACAGATGTGTTCCACTGAGTGAGTGAGTGAGTGAGTGAGTGTGTGTGTGTGTGTGTGTGTGTGTGTGCGTGTGCGTGTGTGTGTATGTGTGTGTGTGCACGCGTGTGTTTAATCAAGCATACGTACAGTGGCTGACCTGTGCACTCGCACCATGTGGAGCTCAATCAGGCGAGTTTCTCAGTGAGCAAATGTTAAATGTGAAGCACACAGCCCACAGCTCCTCTCTCTCTCTCTGTCTCAGACACACACACATTTTATTAGACCTCTGAGCACAAGAAGCTATTTTCTCTCCAACACTCTTTAGGATGCTGCAACACTGTCTTGTGTGCAGGGGGAGGGGGAGGTGTTGCAAGTCAAGTGGATGCACATTTCTGCTATGAGCCTGTGTCGACAGTTCTGGGTGAGCGTGGGTGTGAGTCAGCGACTGTATATAATAACGGGTGTGTGTGTGTGTGTGTGTGTGTGTGTGTGTGTGTGTGTGTCCACTACCTGTTGGGTCTTTAAACACAGCCTTGTATAATAACAGAGGTGTGTGTGTGTGTGTGTGTGTGTGTGTGTGTGTGTGTGTGTGTGTGTGTGTGTGTGTCCACTACCTGTTGGGTCTTTAAACACAGCCTTGTATAATAACAGGTGTGTGTGAGTGCTTGCCCCCTACCTGTTGGGTCTTTAAACACAGCCTTGGCGTCGTTGTGTGTGTGGAGGATGCTCTTCAGGAGCACGGCCATGTTGGGGACTTTGTTCTTTGCCAGCTGCTTGAGGGCGGCCTGTGTAGACGGGAGGGGAGAAGGAGAAACACACCGGCTTTGTTTACATGCACAGAGCATTCCATTCTTTCTTTCTTTTTTCCCCATTTTCAACTGAAACCATGTCCGTCAGGCAGCCCCAGTTGAAAAGGAGGAGGAGGAGATGGAGACTTCCACTCCTTCAAAATGGCGCAGTCGGTAGCGCTGTCGCCTCACAGCTAGAAGGTCCTCAGTTCGATTCTTGCCTGGGATGCTGTGGGCCCTGGGGTTGTGTTCCCCCCCTATCTTCAGTGTCTACTGCCCAGGTGGGTTATCTCGTCGAAAGGGCCTTTCTGTGTGGAGTTTGCATGTTCTCCCCGTGCTCCCCAGGGGGTTCCGCCGTACATAACCCCCCCACTAAAAACATGCAGAAGATCGTCATCGTCATCCGACCAGTGACGACAACATCCGAAGTTGGTCCCCGGGCGCTGGAAAGAAAAAAGCGACCACTGCTCCTGGCCTGCCCCCCGGAGGAAAGGACAAGCCTGGATGGGTTAAATGCAGAGGACAAATTTCACCGGCCACCGTCAGCATGAGTGTGTGTTTGTGGCCGCATGCATGTGTTGGGTGTGTTCGTGTGACAATAAAAGACGGGCTTGTCCGTCTACTAACTGTGTTTAAATCTCTTGGCGACAGACACCCCCTCCATCTTGGTAAATAAAAACAGGTATGTTAATACTCCGATTATGAGAAAGTTAAGAGTTTAAGTTTTAAGCATGGAACACATCAATGCCACTCCAAAGTAGCGGCAACGAAGGCAGACTGTTGTTACGTCACCTTTTTCAGAGCCAAAGAGTTGCACTTGAAGACAAAAGAGTACAGCCGACGGTCAACTAGCACGTACGTTCTGCACCTGCATGAGTCCTTGGACTGTGGGTATACAAACCAGAGTCACAAAACAAAGCAGTCACCGCTCACCACTTAAACGGATTCCTAATAGCTACTCAACTCAAACGAGAATATGTCTGATAAAAAGTTGCAAATGGCACTGGCGTTGTTGTCAGTCCTAGGCTTGTTGTCAGCCCTAGGCTTGTCAGTCCTAGGCTTGTTGTCAGCCCTAGGCTTGCCTGGTCTGTTGCTTGTGAAAGGAAGGAAGAGGGGGAGGTGAGACATAAGGAGAAACCACACTAAAGTGATATGCAGCGACGGGCTCCAGGGGCTTTGCCGAAGGCACGTCATTGTGAAAATATGTGTATTCGAATGATCAGATGAAGTTGAAAAAATTTGAAGAACATTTTGTGTGTGCCCTTTCTCCTCCTGCACTGCTTCGCTTCCCCTGACCAGCCAAATCAGAGTGATTTCTCTCACTGCCCGATGCTGATTCAACATGTTGAATCTGCCAAAAAACCACCAACAAGGCAGAGTAGTGCCACCACATTAGCGCAAATACTAGGGCGACAGACACTCACCAACAGCCCAGACACGGCCGACGCCCAATTATGGGCTCAAATGATGTATCAGGGCCCGGGGTTTAAGTTGACTCCCTGCTCCCTACATGGCTTCTTTACATTTTAATACTTGCACTTTTGGCCTCCACCATGTGCCTGGGGTTATGGGCACATGTGGATCCGATGTCAATACGAAGGCGAGCCTGTGTTAGAAGCACATAGTCCGGTCAAAGAGCAGGGGGACTTGGTCTGAGGATTGATTTATTCATGGCAGCAGCAAATCCTCAGTCGCAGCCTGAGCAGCAAAGGTTCATGTAAAGAGCTTAACCTGAATACGCTTAAGCACAGCATGGCCAGGAGCCAGCTTATTCCATCCGTGCATTTTAACACAGTCAGTGACCAACAGCAGCACAGAAACCAACACACTGCAGTGCTCTCTCTCGACAAGTTCAAACAAACTGCCACTCAATATTTTAATTGTCAATTAAATGCTGAAAAAGTATTATTCCTAGGAAGCCGCCTCCAGAGGAACGCAGAGGCAGCAGAGGAACAACAGAATCTCCATTAGAGTGATTGATGACTGATCATAGAGTTGATAATTACAACAAACACCCCCAGCGCGGCAATGTGGTTTGTCCTGATTATGCCAATAGACCACAGCCGTCATCACACACTCTGTTATGAAGGCTGATGACAAATGACTCGGCCCAAATCAGTGTTGTAGTTACTCCAGTCCAGGACTCATTTTCAGGACTTGTGTGTCGACTTAGACGTGAGCGCTGATGACTCGGACTTGGATTCAAACATTCATGCATTCGGACTCAGAAGTTGGAGACTTGTTAATTGTTGAAGACCTTTGTGTGTGTGTGTGTGTGTGTGTGTGTGTGTGTGTGTGTGTGTGTGTGTGTGTGTGTGTGTATGTGTGTGTAATAGGCCCTAATAATTTGGCATAAGATATTGCTGGCTACATTAATATCATGACATTAGTAAATTCCCTGTGTTCCACATACACGCTCATGTTCAGTAGGTCAGGTAATGGCGACTGGACTTGGGACTCTTCTTTGGTGACTCGGACTCGAACGCTGCAGACTCGGGACTCGAGATATAGTGACTCACTATGACTACAACACTGGCCCAAATCATGCATACATTACAGGGCTGGATACGTTCTCCTCCTTGAATGGGTTCACTACTTTGAAGTTGATGTATCTAATTGTACAACAAAAGGGATGCGTCGCTGAGGAGGTCACTGGTTTAGAAAATTACCTTGCGAAGCACCATGACCACACTGTAGGAATGCAGGAAGCAAGAGGGGTTCCTTTCGTCCAATCCCATTTCTGCCTTCATCGCCGTCCAGGCACCGCCGCTGAACTCTTCTTCCTCTGTCTGGGAGCTGGGAGCCTATAAATCAGGTTTACAGGCAAGACTACAGTTACAGGGCTGATGTGACTTGAGTTCTGAGCCTCCAGACTGGATTTTATGAGGTCTCGCTGCTTTATGTCCACACTTGGCTTACAAATGACTGCCATGCGTCTCCTCTGCCCGCATTTATTTAAATTCATGCCGTTACTTTTTCCTGCTCTGCCCCCTGCAATCTCTTTAGATCACTTGTACGGTCACTTTCACCGAATTGCATGCGGAGTGTAAAATTCAGATCACATCGCAGGCCTGATTGACCATTTCCATGTCTGGTTTTGAAAGTCCGATAGTGTGAGTGAAATCTTAATGCGTGCTGGAGTGTTTGGAAGATCAAAGTCACATTGAAGTGTCAAGTTTCGCAGTCAGACAAACGCTTTCGGGCCTGCTGGGTGGACTGGTGAAATGGGCTCAGCCATCTTTCTACCACCATGGTGGTTTTGAGACTTTGTTTTGGTTATGGTCTGTAGCAGAGATGGGGACTTGGGACTTGGGTCGCACACGCACACACACGCACACACACACACACACACACACAGTGACTTGAGACTCATCCTGACTTGGACTTGAGTTTTGGGACTTGTAAACAATCTTTATTTATTATTATTGTTATTATTTATTTTTGTATATTAACATTAAGTAAATGTCTACTATATGTCATCCAATCAATGCTGATACTTGTACTAATAGATAAAGGAGTAAGGATAATACAGTGCATGCTTTGAATTCCTTAGTTTTAGCTATGCAGTGTTCTAAGCAGACCGGATGGCATGCAGCAGGCTCATCCATATGAGACTTGACTTGGACTTGTGACCAAAGACTTGAGACTTGGACTTGCCCCTCAAAGACTTGAGACTTGAATTGGACTTGCAAAAAATGACTTGTCAGCATCTCTAGTCTGCAGTGTAGATCTGACCGACACACAATAGAACATGTGACAGGAGGTGCCCATCGACATTATCGCTTAGGAGGTAATTACATCAGAGCATCAGCTATTGCCTTATATAAGTGAGACACCTAAAATTCAATATGAGCTTGGAATAAGATTGAATGTGTTGTGTCGTCTCACATTACCTGGCTTGGCAGTCGAGCCATGGCGCCGTGAGCCGGAGTCTGGGGAACCGACACCACTATGTCATCCAGGCTCTGGCCCTGCGGCTGAGACACAACAATTCAATTATTTCTGGCACCACGGTGCAAAAACAAACACATAACCATCAGATTTCTTTGACAATCATTTAATTAGAGCCTAGATAACAGATTCACAGAGGAGCGCTAGAAATAGAAATCCTGACTAAAAAACTGATTATACAGTTTAAAGGTCCCCTATTATTCCGTTTTCAAAATATACTACAGCTCAGGAAAACAACAGTGTTCTTCGTGATGTTTTGGCAAATAAATTGAGGCTTCTTAGTTCATCCGCTGCAAACTGGACTGATTGGATAGATTTCAGTATGTTTGTCAATGTTTCTTTTATTTTGTAGGGAACCCAATCAGGAGGACCAAGTGCATTTTCGACGTATTAGCTGGAGTTAGTGTGAAATGGTCTGTAAAAAAGGTTGGATATTTGGAAAATGTTATAACGTTCAATTTAACAACTCAAACGAAATCTAAATTTAACAATGCCTTTATTAAATATATTTGATCTGATCATATATGTATATAAACACAGGGAAATTGAATTCAGCGTACTAACTTTCATTAAGAGCAAATATTGAAAATGGATGACAACATTACTACAACATAAATGCAGTGTGCAACCGAGGTTTAATTCTCATACAGGCCATGTCAGAGGCAGGGCAGAGGGACAAACTGTGTGGACGATGCGGACCAACCAACCTGCTGCGGCAGCAGTCCGGCGGGACCAGGGAAGCGGCGGGTTGCGGGCCGGTGAGGGTCAGAGCGAGGCCTTTTCCTGAGAGGCTTATTGGAGGCGGACATCAGCTGGACCAGGCGATTGGTGAAGACCGGCGTGTGGAGGGGGCGAGGGCTGAGGCCCGGGGAGGGGACGGAGGAGGGCGCCGGGGAGACGGCCTCAAACAGGCCACGGCCCTGAGGGGACGGTCCCGGGGTCGCCCACGGCCTCTGTGGCTGCTGGGGCCCTCTGACCGGCCGGGGGAGGGGGCTGTGGAAGGGGCTGGGGGCGGTGAGGGCAGGGGAAAAACCGGAGCTCTGCGGAGCGGCAGACTGGAAAGGAGCGCGGCGGTCTGGAGACGGCGAGGGGGCAGCCGAGGAGGTGTGAGCAGGGAGGTTACAGTTAGACGAGCCGGACGTCTGGTGGTTAGTGCTGAGCTCTCTCAGACTCCTGCCAGCTAGAGTCGGAGTCCCTCCACAGGTGGGGGGCCACAGCGTTTTGGCTGAAGACACAGTCTCTACTGTGGACACAAGCGATGGGGTAGGGGGCTGAACTGGCTGCGGAGTGTGGGTTCCCGTGCCCATCTGTGGATCACACTCATCCAGGTCTGCCAGGTCAACGTCACCCCAGTCATCAAACTCATCCTGTGGCACACAGGCCTTCTGCGGCTCTGCGGCGGTAGTGCGAGTCTGTTGGGGCGCCAAAGTGGGAAGAGCATTACTTAGTGTTTGGGGATGCAGGGAGTGCAGATGAGTGGAAGACAGCTGTCTCAGACCCAGAGCAACAGTCTGTCCCACAGCAGTCTGCGTGCTGCTCCCCGGTCCTCTGCCATTACACGCAGCAGCTGATCTCGCTCCGGCTTGCAGAAGGGAACTTTTCCCATGCTCTCTGTAGGCAACAGATGAAACACGCAGCGCACAGGATGACACAGCAGCTGAAACACTGGCTGGCCCAGATGCTGACGGGACAGCCCAGTCTGTAGCAAGCAGATCCTACAGAAAGAATACACACACACACACACACACACACACACACGTTCTTTATTGTCCCACTGGGGGGAATTCGACAGTACAACACATAACAGCACAACAATAAAATCTAAAAGATGGGTTATGTGAAAAATAAATAAAAAGATACGTAGGATAAAGTGCAGCGGTGCCAGTGTGAGCAGTAACAATTACCTATTGTGCAAGTTGAGCATATATTGCACTCGGAGTCGGGACAAATGAAAATTTTAATCTATTGCACTTTATCCTGGGAACCCTGTACCTCTGTCTTGAAGGGACAGGGTCAAATCAATGCCCCTAAAAGAGGTTGGACTTAGCTCCCTAGAATCGAATTTGCTTTCCTTAGGACCTGGAGATGTCTGACAAGGAATGATCTTGTTGGCCAGCTTAATGCTGTTGCAGACTTTTTTGTTTGTTTTGGATATTCAGGTTGAGGTTGCCATACCAGGATCCTAGTGCAAAGGTTAACATTGACTCAATGAGATCTATAAAATAGTACCATTAGTTTACACTACAGTCAACATTAAACATATTAAGCCTCTGTAGGAATTAGGAAATAAGAGTCTTTGTTGGCCAGATTTTCGCAGTGTTCATTTCAAAGTTACGTTTCTTGTCAATAATTGTGCCAAGATACTTGTAGCTCTCAACAAAATCAAGTGAAGTAAAGTGACAGATGCATCCTCAACCCCCCTCAATCAGTCTCAAGAACCCCATTGGTTCTATACGCAAATTGAGAGCGAGGCCCCTCAAGTTGCCTCAACCTTGTTGACTAGCTGTTGATTAATCCGCCTCTCAAATGTATTCATGACTGACATTAAGTCATTGAGCTCTTTGGGGGATTTAATTTAATAATTCTTTGCAACTGGGACTAAGATGGACTCCTTCCAGATTTGGGGAACCTTTTGCTGCTCTATAGATAGGGTACACAGGTAGGAGAAAATGACGCATACTTGTTCTGCACAGACTGTCAGTAGTTTCCCTGTAATCCTGTCTGCTACAGGGCTTTTTCACATTTTGCATTTTCTGAACATTACACTGTGGGCGTTGAATGTAAATTGGGTAGACACAGTGTTCTCACTCCTTATGTTAGACAGCTTTATACTTTCATTTCCTGAATTAGAATAAGGGCCGTTATCAAATCTCAGGTAAAACCTGTTCGATTCATCAGCTAGTATAGAGCACAGGCAATTTGGTTCAGAGTTGCTATTGAAACCTCCAATGTTATAAAGTGCTTGCCGTCCTA